>NC_092499.1:106722916-107365000 GCF_047511675.1 Marmota flaviventris | reverse complement strand
TATGCCTCAACAGAAATGATTCTTTTTTCTGAACATGGATGCCAGATGCTTGAGCTATTTTTCATTTTCTAACCCCCTACAAGGGGAAAAGAGAGAAGGGTCTATGAAATAAATAAGAGAATTCCCACCCAGACAGGGTCACAAAGAACAACAACAACAACAACAACAAAAGTCATCCCCTTTAAAGCTGAAAATGGTAAAATCCCAATGGCTACCACATTGGGTCCCTACCACATATTGGGTGCCCTCATCCTTTGATCCACCATGAATTGGGAATGTTACATACTCAGATGAGGAAATGGACCAGAAGAGCAATAGTTGGCCCATGATCATGTGACCTGTCCTTGGCAGGGCCCAGGTACAGAACCTAGTCTGTGGGACTCCAGGACTTGAGCTCGCCACTTAGAATGGTGTCCCTCTTTGTCCTGCACCCCCCCCCCTCAGCACCACTCCCACAGGGTGTGTAAAGCAGCTCTGGTGCCAGATGGTCCTTTGCCTATGATGAGACCTGCAGCCAGTCGGGCATCTTTGAGCCTTCATCTTCTACATCTGTAGCATCAGCACTTCTTTCCCTACCTAACTACAGTGTCTGCTGCCTCAAATCAAGCACAATGAAGTGTAAGACTTGTCACACCACCTTCAGGGTCATCACTTTACCCTGAGAGCTTGAACACTATGCCATTAAGGAATTAGCCCAGGGCGGGCTGCGTGTGTACTATTCAGAGACTCCTGGAAACTCCACAGCCCACAGACAGCTATGAAACCCATCTGCAATCTGGAGCTTTCTTTGCAGGGTCTGCTCACAGATTCCACACTGTGGCGTGCCTCTCGGGGACTGTCGGGCAGCCACATCAGGGGCATTTAAGGCCAGAGAGCTTCATGTCTTTATAACATTATGCATTAAAGTCATCTGTAAAATGAAGAGGCATTCCAAATAGCCCTTATGTTTTTCATTTTTTCATTTTGGCACGAGGACACAGAGCAATTTTCCAGAATGTTTTAAATAGGAAAAAACGGTCATTCTCAAGACAGCCGTTCTGTATTCCTGAACCTTTGGGTCATATTCACATTCAGAAATACCAAGCCACTAAAGTCTGTGTTTCTTTAAATGGGCTGTTTCTTTTATTAAAACAAATGAAGGCAGCATTCATTCCTTATATAATATTCTTACCTCTGAGCCCTGTGGGCAGGGAGGGTTTGGAATCCTGGAATAAAGCTGTTGGAACACACTGGAAGGAAGGGGAGGAGACCACTGTGGAGAAGAATGCTTTCTGTAGTTTCTAACTGATCCCTCCCTCCTGAGTCCTTCAGGTGCCTCACTAATTTTATCTGGTGGTGATGTGATTAAGTAACTTAATAGGGCCTGTTCCTGGTCAGGGCTGTTCCTCAGGGTAGGAAACCCTACTTTGGGGTCTGCACTTGGTAAAGACTCTTCACTCTTTAATATGATGTTCACCCCTTCACATCCAGTTTTCCAGTGGATGACTTTAGTAAACATGGAACCATCAACTACTATGTGCCAAAATACTGAGAAGGTAGGTTCCATGGGGCATCTACCCATGGTCACAGAGCAACAGGGAGTGACCAAACTGATAGTAAGCGCTGGAGTGGAGACAGGGATGAGGGACTGATAGACCACATACTGAACAAACAAGCCAGCTCCTCAAAGAGGCGGGCAGGGGTGCTGGAGGATGAATAGGAGTTCGATGGGTATGTGGAGAAGTCACGGACGGGGTAACAGAAGAGATGTTGTTTACTAGTCTAGAGCAAGGAAACTGAGACCCAGAGAAAGTCACTTGCTCCCTGAGGTCACAAAGAGGAGCTGCTGTACGTGACAGCTCACTGCAAGCCTGGCATCCGTCCTCTCACAGCCCAGGGGCGGCATTTAAGACAGTTCTCTTTTTAACATCAAAAGAAATAAGAAATGATGTGAAATCTTCACCTCTTCCTTGTGGGTTTATAAGGTTGATACTTTCCACTAGAGCTGAGTCAGAGACACTATTACTAAAGAGAAATTTTGTTTTAAATTAGTCTTCCTGGCATTTTCTTCTCTGCTTCATCACTAAATCCCAAGGCTCATCATCCTGTTGTTGAGAAAAACTTGCAGAGAGTTTGCAATGTCTGGGATGGGAGAGGTGTCGGAACTGGTTGAATTAAATGGGACAGATAGCTCACCATTCTTCCTTGGTTTATTTAACAGACATTTGTGGTGTACCTATTATCAGTGGTGTGATGGTCAATGCTTAACAACATTACCGAAGAAGCAGGGGAGGGGAAAAAGAGCCTGACTTGAAGTGTTTCCCATGTCTGTGGTGTAAAGATTCCCACTGCAGCCAATTTCCGGTGACCAGCATGAATGTTGCTGAAGGCACAGTTGGGAGGAGATGCACAGAGTGGGTGCTGGCCATGCCACAGCTGGAGACAGACAAGAGAACAAAGTAGACATGATTCCAGTCCTCTGCAAGACAGCAGAATCCCCAGTCACTAATCAGGTGAAATATAATTGGCATTTTCCTTTTGATGCTAGCAATATTACTTTTGTATTTTTTTTTGAAGAGAAAACCAGAGATAAAAGTGCTGAGAGACAGAGACAAAGGCTAGAGAATGAGACTAAAAGACATTCTAATATGCATATCAAATGAGCCATTTGTCCCTTCCTATGCCCCTCCCTCCTTATCTACCTCTCTGCTATTGCAATCTCCAGCACATGGGTGTTTAAAAGAACATCAGATTGCAGGGGAAATAAGAAAAGAAAAAAGAAACGGAGGCTCCTTCTCAGTTGGAGCAGGAAGCATAGAGTATACTTTTTGTATCTTGGTGGCAGGATCTTATTGGCATCTGAATGTGTTTAGCTTAGTGGCTTACCCCACTCCCCAATATTTGTGGGCCAAGCAGAATATAAATAAAATAAATAAACAGGAATCCATCAGAAGGGGAGCTAAAATGTTTTGAATAGATATATACCAACATCTAACTGTTCCAAAAGCAGATACCAGGTTTGGGGGACCTATTAGTGCCCCGACTACTTGTAATAGTATTTCAGACTAACCATAAAGAAGAAACCACTTACAAGCTATGACTGAAATGACACCAAGAAGGCCTCCTTCCCCCAGGTTAATTCCTCACTGATCCGTCACCTTTGCTGAGGTGTTCCTGCTGGCTTATAGCAGTGCCCCTTGCTAACTGATATTACTGGGTTGTTAATGAGCATTGGTGCCTTAGTATAAGTTATTTTATCAGCTGACTTACAGAAAAAGAGTGAACTGAAAGTAGATTTCTTTGGCTACAGAGCCCAGCACAGGGCAGAGGCCTATGGGACCAGGCCAGGGGTAGGAAGACAATGCAGCATCTTGGGGGCAGGTCCCTGTCTTCTCACTGTGGACATGTGGCTCTATGTTACCCCTCAACATGAGTCTGAACAATCAGACCACACTGTAATACCCCGATGTCCTAAGGCCTTTAAAAAAGAAGTCCCTTACTGAGCAATAACTATGTACCTTTGTTTGATTATGGTATAAATTGTCTCCTTTTCACAATAACCTTGTGAGGTAAGTGTGTTCCACTTCTTAGAGTGCTGATACATCATTCCTTTTAGAAGAAAATGAAGGGTCAGAGAGAGGGAGTAACTTACCCAATGTTGTACAACTAATAAGTAGTGAAGTCTGGCTTTCAAATTTGGGTCTGTCTGGATCCTGAGTCCCCCACTCTACCACACAACCCATTAGGGAGGGTACCATTTGCTGGTGCTTCCCAGGCTCCAGGCTTTTACCTTTTGATGCCTTCTGCCAGCTTCAAGTCCTTTTGGATCTCCCTGCTCTGGTGGGCAGCAATCCCTTTTGCTGCAGTCAGGATCCCCTGCCTATGGGGCTCCCTCCCCTGTAAGGAGCTCATGTTGCAGTGTAGGGACAAATAAACAGATAACCCTGCTTAGGGTGTTTTCTAAGCCAGTTGTCTCCATTTATAAAACAAGACCCCATGGATTCTGAGTAGAGTCTCAAGGGCTTCTCCAAGTTTAGAAGCTGACACTTGAGACATTTCTTGAGCAAACTTTTAAAACTTGTTTTCTAATTCTTTGCTATCTTCTAAATAAATTAAACTATAGATTATATTTTATGAGTAAAATATTTCATATGTACTCAGGTCTATTTTTTGTGGGTATGCTATATATGAAACACAATCACAGAAGTGTGTGTGTGTGTGTGTGTGTGTGTGTGTGTCTTTGAAGGAAGAGTGGAAGGGGTGGGGGAAGCTCATGAACTCAATACTTTGGGACTCACATATTAAATAAGGGGTTTTTTCCATGTTTAATCATTGGCTGAGTGATCATTGTCAGGTGAAAACTTTTGATATCTGTTGTCTCCTTAAAGCCAGAGTTCAAGCTCAATAGATTAAACGAGTCACCATTTTAGTTGGACTGGGGCTTGTCTAGCTACACAGCTATAAACCAGTGATGGCTTTCTTAATATTTGAGATGTCTGAGTGATCTTAAAATCTCTAGTGTACCACACCAAGAGGTCAGCCTAGCTCCTGCAAAAAGACTGGAACTTGGACTGGAAATATAGCTCAGTTGGTAGAGTGCTTGCCTTGCATTCACAAGGCCATGGGTTCAATCCCTAGCACCACACACACATACTAAAAGACTGGAACGTTTGGTTAAACCAATGTTGTAGGTAAGTCCCTCTACCTGTGTGGGGACCTCAGCAGTTTCAGCCAAAGGGATGAGGTTTGGGCCTGCCAACTGCTCCATGTGCCTGTCACTTTTCCATCAACCAGGTGTTGGTCATAGTGAAAACCAGAATGTGCTCATCCCTTGATAAAGGATGCTGGTTTCCTTGGTGGTGCCATCGAGGAGTTAACATCTTATATGCAGAGTACAAGAAGTCTTACATAACTCATTCAGTCTCATCTCATGGGTGTTTTTCTGTAAACTCTGCCAGAACTAATTTCACGGTTTTAAAACAACTCATGGTACCAAAAGAATGTGTAATGAGCTGCCATGAGATATGATTGTTTCCCATTTGTAAGGAAAAGACCTGTAGCTCCTTGGGACTTATTAGGAATAATTTCTCAATTAAGCCGACAGCTCAGGCCCCTCAAAGGGCACATGCAGGGCAGTACAGATGGCCTGGGAGGGGCTCCTTCCACTGCTGCTCTAGAAGGCTCCCTCCACCACCTCGTCCCCACCTTTGTCTGGATTTTTTTTCATGTTATAATAATATATCATAAAACTTAGCATTCAGTAATTTTAGTACATTTATATTTTGAGTTGTGCATCCAATACCATTCTCTCGTTCTAGAACAGATTCATCCCCCTGAAAGGAAATCTAATACCCATTAAGCAGTCATTTCCACTTCCCACTCCCTTCTGGCCTTCACAACCACTGATCTGCCCTCTGCTGTGTATTTCCCTCTTTTAGGTGTTTATTTTGAGACCGACTTGTTTCTCTCATCATAATGTTTTCAAGGTTCGTTTGTGTTGTAGTATGTATCATCTTTTGGGGGAAGGAATAATATTCTATTATATGAATATGCCACATTTTGTTGGTCCGTTCGTCAATTGATGAGCAATTGAGGTCACTTACCCCCTTTGCAAATTTCGAATAGTACTGCTGTCAAGATTTGTGTAAAGGCAGGGTACAGTGGTGCACGCCCATAATCCCAGCAGCTCCAGAGGCTGAGCAGGAACTCGCAAGATCAAAGCCAGCCTCAGCAATTTAGCAAGGCCCTGAGTAACTTAGGGAGACCCTGTCTCAAAATAAAAAATAAAAGGGTTGGGGATGTGACTCGGTGGTTGAGCAGCCTTGAATTCAAGCCCTGGTACCAAAAAAAAAAAAAAAAAAAAAAGCTTTATATACAAGTTTTGTTTGAATGCTTGCCTTCACTTCTTTGGGGGTATATTCCTGGAGGAGAATTGCTGGATCATATGGTAATTGCTGGGTCATATGGTAATTGCTGGATCATATGGTAATTCTGCCAATTTTTTTCCATAGTCACTGCACCATTTTCCATTCACACCAGCAATGGATGAGGGTTCGTTCCAATTTCTGCCTCCTTCACAACACTTGTCATTTCCTTTTTTCTATTTTTTTTTCTTCTTTTTAATAGTCATTCTACTGGGCATGAAGTGGCATCTGTCTAGCTTTCTTTCAGAGTATATTTTTCCAAGCAGTTGAAAGATTTTTCAGAGGTGGCACACTTAGGTAGTCCTGGTCACTGCTACTTACCTCACGTATCTGACCTGCAGTCTCGTCACAGCTCCAAGTTTAGGATCAATTTTAGAGGCTTCTCTATTTAGGCAAGTCAACAGGCTTTCCTCTAGGCTAGCCGTGAGCATGGGGATGGTCAAGAGCCTCCTGGCTTCTGGTGCTTCTGCCATTTCATCAAGTCCCCTCCAGCTTCAACAGTCTCTGCATGCCCCCCAGAGCTAGAGCACCACGCCTGCTGGGATAGAGCCCCGAGAACCTTGTTCCAGCACTGGAACCCACTATGGCAGAATCGACTCTCTCCTACTCCCAGCTTCTTTCAGTCCTGTCCAGAACCACAAATTCACTTCACACTCCTCGTGTTGTAATGATGATGATCACAATAATAGGTTTTACTCTTTTTTTTGCAGGAGGTTGGGGTACTAGGGATTGAACCCAGGGGCACTCAACCACGGAGCCACATCGCCAGCCATTTTTTATATTTTATTTAGAGAGAGGGTCTTGCTGAACTGCTTAGGGCCTCCCTAAATTGCTGAGGCTGTCTTTGAATCCGTAATTCTCCTGCCTCTGCCTCCTGAGCTGCTGGGATTACAGTCACGTGCCACCATACCTGGCCAGGTTTTATTTGTTTTGATGCCCCAAATAACCCAGACCTCAGGAAGTACTATCCCCATAGGAAAGCTGAAGAAACTTGGAGGCACAAGCCATTCAGATAATTTCTCAGAGCTATTACTACATATCACCCGGTCCTATGTGATGTGTCAAGGTTCTATAGTGCCTTAATGTCTACAGGGCACCTTCACAGCTAGTAGGGCCAGACCTGAGGAGGGACAGGGCTCTCACAGAAGTGACACGGGGGACAGAAGGCAAGGCCAGAGGAAGGGCTCCTTTGACAGTCTGAGGTTGACAAGTAAACCTGTTTCTGGCTTCCAAGGGGAAGCTGTTTGAATTTGCCATCTTAAGAGTTTAGTGGTTCCTCAGAGTCTTCCTTCATCATCATACCATAGGATCAACTGCCCAGGCACCACCATATTGTACCTCACAGAAACCAGGTTAGGTTCATTCATGTTGTAGTATGTATCAGCCTTTTATTCTTTTTTGGAAAGGAATAATATTCTATGATATGAATATGCCACATTTCCCTTAGGGAACTTCCAGTCAAACAAATGTCAAGTTCTCATCTCAAAAATGTTCTCCTTTGATTTGGCCACCTTTTCTGATACATAGGAAAAAAAAAAGAGAGTGAAAGCAAATTATATATCTCACCCTTCTAGGGGGGTGAGTTGATGGCTACTGCTGTTTTTGCTGTTGTAATGAGCATAATAAGGTGGAAGTTCTGGCCAACCTAGAGACGGTGAAGAGCCATCTGGAACATTGGTCTGGGGGTGCCATTTTGAATTATCTCTACAGTGTTCCTCACTACCAGCCACACATTCTAGGTTGGCTCTAGAGAGGTAAGTATTATAAGGATGTTTTGTCCTTATCCCTGAGCTGGAATACATCTAATAATGTGTGGGGATTTTGGATAGCTGATATCACTGCAGGGTATGCATTCCAGGATGGTGATCGATTTTAAATGCCAATTCTTATGGCGGTTTTTTACGTGGTTGGCAAGCCATGGGCAGGAGGGTCACATTTTAGAAACTTAGGTCCAGGATTTGTTTTTAGGCAAATCCCTCTGAGAGAAGAGACTACCACCTCTCTTCTCTTTCACTCACTGGTTGAAGCGCTGAAGGTGGAAAATAGAACTCCAGGACAAGCTGCTCCATAACAGTGAACTCCAACTCGTGGGTAGATGAGTTGAAGCACCCTTCCAAACAGAAAACAGGAAGGAAGCCAGGTGCTTTTTGCTCTGGCTCTAATTAAATGACACCTCCACACTGTCAGAATAGAAGTTCTGTTATCCAACCACCAATGGACAATAGCTTAGAAGTTTCTGCTTGTCATTTTTTAAATATATTGGATTTTGCTGTCAGAAACTTGCAGACAACTCACAGGGACATTGTGGTGACTCAGTTGTCTCTGACGTCAGTAGAGGTTTGGATTTCTGAAAGCAGGCTTTCACTTGATGCACCCAGAATTTTCCCCTAGGGCTTCGCAGTTGTTGTTTCTCCCCAAAGGAGAGCATAAAACAGGTGTAACGGTCCTGGGGTGGCAATTAAATCTGTCTTAATGCTACTCAGAAACATGAGCCATGTATATATCACATTATGGGCTTGTATGTTGGGAGATTGGAGCAAGTTAAAAAAGGAAGATTTAACCTGGGATGTGTGTGTAGGAGGGACAAAAGGCTTGTTAAAGAATGCTGTGAAATAAGCAGAAAATTATTCAGCATTTCTTTGCTTTATTCATTAAAGCAATGGTGTTAGCCTTTGAAATTTTCTGTTGTAGTCAGACCTTTATTTCACTTATGCCAGTATTTGTAAATAATTATATTAATGTGACATTTGAAGTAGTCCTGTTTCCAAACAGCACGTTATTCACAGTGACTCTTTTCTGGGAGAGGAAAGGAACAATTGAACACACTGCATTTAGCAGAATTGTAAAGCATCTGCCAAAGAAAGGACTGCATTTTGCAACCTTCCCCTGATACCTCACAGAAGCAGCTGGGACCCAGGTCCCCAGAGAAGCCCATTCTAGAGTGCTCTAAGTCAAGGACTTCCACTGCTTGCTTAATGTAGCAGAGTCACAGAGGCACTGAGGCGGGAGGGGAAGTCTGCCCGTCTCAAATGTCACGGAGCATCGGAAACTGAGGAAGGCCACCCTGGGGGAACTTCTCAGAACTTGGTGGCCAGTTAGCCTTGGAGTCTAGCCTGGCTTAAGTCCATCTCTGTGGCAAATCATCAGAAAATTCTTTAAGGTTCCACCAATTCTCCCTGCAGTGAAACATGGACACACTGAATGTTTAATTAACTGTCCCCAGTCCTGGGGGACTCACAGCTTGCTTACTCCCCGATTCCCACACAGGCAGGACGTGTGCAGTGAACTTTCACACTTGGCTGAGCACATTCTGATGTGGCTTCATGCAGTTCCTCGGTGTTGAAGATGACTAAGAGACTGGCATCCAGCATCAATGCATTTCAAATGCGAAAGGAAATCTGGCAATTGGGAGCATAAAGCCCCCTCACTTCTCTGTTCTAGGCTCTGCCATTTGAAAGCACAGGATGGCAGCTTACCTCAATAGATTACTTCAGCTGTGGGTTTGTTTTATGTTTTGTTTTGTGTGATGAGGCACCAACGGGTATTGGTGGGACTAAGACACTTCTGAGGCTCATTAGTTCTTGGCTGAATTTTGTGAGTTTGTATAATCATTAAGAATAAGGCTCAGTTACCTTGATCACAACAGCAAAATTTTAAAAATTAATAATAGTAAAAAATTAAGTGGAGATGGTTACTAATAAACTACTCCAGCTTAGTCATAGAATCACAGTATGTTTGGGCCAAAAGGAATTTTTGAGATCATTTAATCCATCTTTTCACTTTATAAATGAAGAAACAGAAGCACAGGTAAGTTAACTTTTTGCCCAAGGTCACACATCTATGGGTGTGTGTGTGTGTGTGTGTGTGTGTGTGTGATTTTCTTTTTGTTGTTGTTTTTCTTTCATTTTGTTTAAATTTAGATACCCTGTAACAAAGAGGCCAAGTATTATTTAGTTAAGGTAAAGTATGATTATGTTGTACAAATGTGCTACCCACTGAAAAGTTAGTATCTGCTTAATTTTTTTAAACATTTCTAGGGATCCTCATTCCTCCCTGTGGGTCTGTGTTACCGTTTTATGTTGTGTGCCTTCAACCTCAGGAAATTCCTTTGCCATTTCTTTTAGTGCGGGTGACTTGGTGATGAATCCTTCAGTTGGGATCTACCCGAACATGACTTTGTCTTCACTTTTGAAAATAGAATTCTGGGTTGACCTTTTTTTTTTTTTTTCTTTCTTTTTGTGCTTTAAAGGTGGCCTCCTGGCCTTTGTCGTTTACTGAGAAATATCAGCTGTTGTTTCTCAGGTATAAAACATGTTGGTTTTCCTCTGACTGCTTTTAAGATTTTCTCTGAGATTTCAGAACATAGATCGAGATGAGCCTTGCTGTGGTTTTGTTTGTATTTATCCTGTTCAGGATCTGGGTGATTCTTGAACTTGAAGTTGACATCTTTCACCACACTTGGGCAATTTTCAGCCAATCCTTCAACTATTTTCCATCCCCATTCTCTCTCTCTTGTTCTTCAGGAATTTCTATTTCAGGTGTGTTAGACTGTTTGATGGCCTTTGATGCTTAGGTCACCGAGACTCTGTTCACTTGCTTCATTTATTTTTTTCTCTGTTCTCAAGATTGGACACTATCTATGGCTCCATCTCCAAGTCTGTGACTCTCCTGCTATCTTCAATATTCTGTTCAACCCATTCAGTAATTTTTATTTTATTCATTTTTACTATTAAACTATAGGATTTATGTATGGTTCATTTTTATAGTGTGTATTTCTCACTGTGGTCTCCCATCTATTCACTTACTATGTATGTTTTCTTCAGTTTCTTTAACAGTCTACAGTAGTTTTTTAAAATTCCTTAGCTGACAAATACATTATCTAAGTTTAATGGTGCTTTTTTTTCCCTTTTCTTGAGTATGACTTACATACTTCTCCTTCTTTGCATATCTAGTAACAAGCAATACAAATGATTTGGTAAAAGGACTCTACATTCTGTTAAGTTCCTCTGAAGAGGATTTTTGTTTTACCAATCAGCTAACACAGCTGCATTCTGACTCTAGCAGTCTTCCCCGTGATGTGGAGCAGATAGTCTTTTTCTGTTCTTTCAACTTCCTTTCCTTCTTGTTCCTCTATCAAGCTTTAATTTTTCCTCTGTCAGCTCAAGTTATCCAGAGCCAAGAGCCAATGGGGGAGTGCTCTAAGGGAAAAAAAATCCACAAATTTAAAAATATACAGGGGCTAGGGTGCTTCCGGTTCCTATTTGCTTTTGACTCCATTCCAATGCCTTCAAATAGTTTTTGGTTTTTTTTTTTTTTTAAATCATTTGTGTTGGTATCTTACTTGTTATCTCCAGGAGGTAAGTAGAACATCATCGTATCCCTTAGATTTACATTTAGGTTTTTTGTTTTGGGTGTTTTTGTTTTGTTTGTTTTGTTTTGTGTGTGTGTGTGTGTGTGTGTGTGTGTGTGTGTGTGTTGCTGGGGACCAAAACCCAGGGCCTCACACAAGTTAGGCAAGTGCTCTACTGAACTACATTTGGATTTTCAGGACACTTTGGCTCCATAGTACAGCTCCAGGAGGCAGTATTAATATTATAAATCTATATTACTTTTAAAGAAAAACACTCAGGGAAGTAAAATCCATGCAGATTTCCAGTAGCCAAACCAAAACTGGACTCAGTCTATGACTTTAGCCTGGACTTAATGCCAGAATTAGTTTTATGCACATTTGATACTAAATGAGCCAGACTTTTCCAATATCAAAGCATTCTCTTCCCACTAAACAAGCAAAAGACAAACAAGACTGGCTTTTGCAGGGTTTTTTTTGTAGGGTCTGGGGTCTCCCAGGGTCAAAGATGTCGCTGAGAAAAGAGAATGTGCTCTGCTGGTGTTAAAAGCAAAATACCTGTAGTAACCTTGGAACCAACCAACAGATACCTACAAGCCCCAACATGCATGATTGGGAAATTGAAGCCAGCCCTGGGGTTTCTTTCATAGGGAGCCATAGACAAGAACAAGACTACTGTGCTTTACATATTCAGGGGCTACCTACTGAAATTCTTAGGAAGGCAGAAAACTCAACCTGCCTGGCCCCTTTAGTTAGGGTCAGTCTTCTGTTCTCTCCCTCTTGAGAGACTCAGTGAAAAGTGTCTACAGGATGAAATTCACAAGAAAATGATTATTCTCAAACTCGGGGCTCACATAGAGTTTTTCAAGCGTACCTATGGTCTTCTTACTCCGTAGGTTCTGGATGGGTGTGTTCTATGGAACTTGGTCTTCCTTAGGCCATGTTGACACATTGAATTAAAGTCATATTCCAGCTTCTTGCAGGAAATAAAACTCCCCATTAACACATCCAACCAGCTTCCACTTAATTCCTCCAGCCCACTCCCTTTCAACATCAATATTTGTATTTGAGTCAAAAATCTCTCAAAGTGTAGTATTAGAAAATCCATAGTAAGATCATAGTGGGTGCTCATGTTTCAAATGCAAGCATTCAGGTTCCACTCCAGTTATACAATTATAAGAAATCAGAATCTCTGGGTTTCAGGCCAAGGAATCTTCCAGGGAGTAAAGGATTCAGGTGATGCAGGTGCCTGCTAACATGGAAGAGCCCCTGGTCAGGGTGAAATGATGGCTGCTAAGAGCTCCAACGTCTCAAAACTCACCTCTGTGAACCATGTGTCTCTTTGCCTAGGAGCATGTCTTCTTTTTCCCTTGGGTCATAGTTTGTCAGATGGAGAAGCACAATTCTTAGAAATCAGTTCTGGCTCTAGTTATATCCTCCGGGTTGCTGTGAACCCTACAAGAGAATATTCTGGCCCAAATCCCTGTCTCTACCTATCACAGACTGTGGAGCCCAGAGTAGTTCCTGCCCCTTTTGTTAATTCCATCCATGCTGCCTACATTTATCAAATGCTTGTTATAATCAAGCAGCTGTGCTCAAGGGACCAGAAGTAGACCCATCTCAGAGCTGATAAAACTGAAACTTCAGCCTTCCTCATTTGCATTGGCCCCCTCTGAGGCCCTGAGTATGATCCTAGTAATGTTTTCTCCTCTTTAGAAGCTTCGGGAATATTGACAAAAGTTAGATATGTTTAAACTCTTTTAAATTCCTTTTTTCCTGAAAGAAATTTCCTCCATTTGTTTAAGTGTCAGCTGCCCCCATACTAGATTTGTCCCTGCAAAGAGCTCACAAATAATGGGAGAAAGAGGCTTACACGAGAACTATTAAGATAGAGTGTGAGTGATAGATGCAATGCAGACTTGGTGCTGGGCATTCTTGGTAGTCACCTTCCCACATCAGCTCAAATGTCACATTCTCACCAAGGCTTCTCCTGCCTCCCAGTAAAGAAGGACGGTGATCAGGGAAGGCTTCCTGGAGGTGGTGATACCTGAGGTAGCCAAGAAATAAGGAAGGAAGGCTCTTTCAGAGAAATAGCTTGAGCAAAGTTATAGAAGCAAGATATATCATGGTGAGAGGGAAAGAGAGAGAGAAAAAAATTGTGTGTGTGTGTGTGTGTGTGTGTGTGTGTGTGTTATTAAAACACTTCGCTTGTTGAGGGCATTTTTCTTCAGGCTGGGGCCACTTCCAATGGCAGGATGAAGAGATTCTATTTCCAGTTCTATGGACTGAGAAACAGCTGATCCCCTCTACTTGACCTTTGGGAAACCTATTGGTGACTACATCAATAATTGTTCTTCAAGGAAAATATAACCCTTTTACTCCTTGCTTCTTCTCCCACATCCCTCCAGCCTGCCTTTGCTGTCAGCCGCACAAATCAATATTTCATTTTGAGGAGCCTTGTTTGATGCCAGTTCTGCTTATTTGCTCCACAGCCACTCTGGGTAACGCTTTGTAGGTCTGTCAGTATGTAAATTAAACCAAGCATAGATAGCTTTGTGTTGCTTAATGTTCAGCTGATAAAAATTAATGTGGTGTGAAATGAGCATTTTATCTGACTGCAGATACAGTGACGGAGTTAATTAGACAGGCAGAGGGAAAATGTTGTTAGGCTGGGCGGGGGCTTTCTCATGGAAGGGGCTCCAACCCTCAGACAGCAGGTTTGGGTGGGTAGAGGACGTGGCCAGGGAACCTGGGCTGCTGTGGCAGGCCAGGAGCAATGAGCAGGGAGGGAGTCCTCCTCAAGCAACCAACCCGGTGGTGCTGATGAGTGTGTGGATCCCGCCTGGGGAGGGTGAGAGGGAGACGCAGGCCAAGCCAGGCTGGGCACTTCCAATTCACTTCAAAATGCATGCATCAGCATTTGCTGAGCCGGCTTCTTCTGGGCACAACATTCCTGCTATTGGTAGAGACAGAAGTTTCATTCTTAAGCAAGGAAGAACAAGAGGCCACCCCACACGGCAATCAATCCAGAGGAGGGAGGAACCCCTGACCTCTGCCTGAATCATCTTGAGCACTGCTCTCCTGGCTTTGCACATGCCTTTCCTGCAGATGAGAAGTTGTCTCCCTGACCAGGCAAGAACAAAGCCCATCCTGTTACAGTTTCCTGCTCCCCTCTAGAGTGCACACTCCTTGAGGTCAGAAGGACCTTCACTGGTGGCCACAGTGCCAAGCACTGTGGCCACATCTCTAGTGCCTCCTAAGTGTCAGTGGAATGAAGAACACTCCCTCAGCTGGGAAAGCCCTGCCTGCCTGCCCCGGGGCCTGCTCCACTGCTCAGCATCCTTCCCACCTGAGCTCAAATGTCACATTCTCACCAAGGCTTCTCCTGCCTCCCAGAAAGGATCAGTCCCCACATAGATATCCTGGAGACACCTTGTACTTTTCCTTTAGAGCATTTTCCTAATTTATGATTAACTATGTGTGCCTACCGTCCCACTAGACTGTGAGCTCCATGAGGGTAGAAGCTGGCTGTTCTGTCCACTATGTGTGGCACGTGGCATGGTGCCCAGAACAGTTGCTTCTTCACAGTATTTGCTGGATGTTAATGAATATGGGGAGAGTCTCTCTGATGTGTGATGGACACTTCATCTTTGATCATTTCCTCATTTCGAGAAGGTTTCTGAGCTCTCCTGACAGCCTCTCTCTTTCCTCTGAGCTCCCACAGCACCTTGCATATTGCAGAGATAGGATTGCCCCAGGACACCTGGTGGCCACAGTGCCTCCTAGCCCATCAGGAGATGGCCCTTGAAAGCAGCCAAGGTATCTTATTCAGTTTAGCTTTCTCTGCACTTTGCCCAGGTCTTAGCCTTTACTAGTGCTCCATACAGATTACAGAACCAGTAAAAACAATTGTTTTTATCCCTGGGTTCTTTAAGCAGTATTGCTCTTAAATAAACAACTTCTTAGCCCACTAACGTGAGCTGTCCCCATTCCACTCTTTGCAAAGAGATGCTCAGAAGAAATGACCGGTTGTGACCATCTCTCCTCAGTCTTGACCACAGTTGAAGGGCAAATGTTGTGAGCAAGTGCCACCTGTAGTGGCTCCTTCATGATCTCCATTAGCCTTGGATGAGGCTGTGACCTTTTCAAACAAACAAGGGACTTGTGCATTGTTTAATCTCAGGACTGTTACATCTGTCTCTCAGCTGGGCAGCTGGGCCAAGATCCTTGAGCTCCCAAACTCTCAGCAGCTGCTTGAGCAGTAATAGGCCCTTCCATTTGGACAGCCCCGTGTGGTTTCCTGTCACCTCTCTTGAGTTTTCCTGTTGGAACTCATTTGGTGAACCTCCACCTTCACAGCATTAGATGACTTGCTGTAGATTTGCTTATTAACCTCCCTGCTCCTCATTTGTAAAATGAGATGACATTGCATTTTTAGAGCTGTAGACTGAAAGGCTTGGGTATCTTCACAAGGACTGAAAAGGTTCCACTTGCCTCCACCCCCTGGTTCCTAAGTCACTGATCCCATCCTGAGAAAGGCCTGGTTTTCACTCTGGATTATTAATACTCTCCACGCCTCGGCTTCAGTGGTTGCTAAATGGTTATCATATACTGAGACTCTGAAAAAGCTGTCCCTGTACTTGCATAGCTGCCGCTGAGTAAGGGCTAGATCCGGCCAGGTGAGCAGCAGGTAGGGAGGAGTCTTCCTATGTGTCCACCCATCCCAGATGAGACAGGGCTGAAGAAACATAGAAACCACAGAACTCAGGGCACCTGGTTTGATTTGTGGTAGATTCTGCCCCTCCTTTGCTCTGGCCCTCTGCCCATCATGAACCTGCTCAGTGTCCCTGTTTCAGGGAAGCCACCCAATCCACTGTCCTCACATGATAGCCCTGATGGCAAGAGGTTGATCTTCCCCAGACCCCTAAGGGAGCCTGAGCTCAATCTGCCACTCTGCCACTGGACTGTGCCCCCAGCTTGATCCAACCCGTTCCCACTGTGCAAGCTGCTCCTCACAGAGTCACTTCCCACATGTCTTCCTAGAAAAGCTCTGGACACTACAGACTTGGCTAAAAAAGGTGGGTACTTGTAGGCAGGAAGTATTATTAATATTATATCTTTTCAGGGCATTTTTTGCTTCTGGTTTTATTCCCTGATGATTCAGCTAGAAGCCCCCTGATATTATCGTCATCTAAAAAATGGGGAGCTAGAGGAACACAGAAGTGTAGTGCTTTGCCTGAGACAGTGTGAACCATCTGGAACATGCCCAGACTCTCGGACACCATGTGCAACCAATTCTTAACCCAGTGACGTTGGGTATGTAGGAAAATGATGTTTCCAGCTGATGTAACCCCACAGCCCTGGAACCATGTCTTTTAACATATTCCACAGTGTGCCTTTCAAAGGTGAGTCAGTTAAAAAAAAAAAAAAGATGTTGATGAAGTTATTTGTCAGGGATTCATTCACTCTCTTCATTTAGTGCTTAACAAATAATTACACAGCCCCTGCCAACTGAGCTGCTTGGAATAAGATGCAGAGCAGGGACACCACTCGTGTTCTGCAGGGTTTACAGTCTTCTGGGGGAGACAGAGTTCATCAAATTGTCACCAAATAAAAATAAAATAACAATGGTGACAAGTGTGATGAATGATAAGCCCCCTGCAGATACATCATCCTCGACATGGAGGGGAGGAACGCAGCCCTGAGGAGACGAGAACAGGACTGCACCAGGCAGAGGGAGAGTCATGTACAAAGGCCCCATGGAAAGAGGAAGAGGTACAGATTGGGGGAACAAGGCGAAACCTACGGTTGCAGAAGCCCAGAAATACAGGAAAGAGTCATATGCAGTGAAAGATAGACAGGAGCCTGACTTGAACTTCTGAGGCTGAAACATACAGCGACGTTTCTCTGTGATATACTTGGCAAATGAATCTGTTGCACAGAGTACATGGGATTGTCCTGGCAGTTACAACTCTCTTCACCTCTTTATGCCTCACTTACCAGCAATTAAATTCAAATCCCTTCTCTATTTACCTATTCACTTATTTAAAATATTTATCACTGGGAAGGGGAGGCTGGCAGTTCCTCCTTCTTTGTTTGCAGCGGTGACCTCAGGAAGAAAGCTCAGAGGTTCTGACACACACAGGCTCCCCGTTGGATTCTGTGGTAGACCAGGGAGGGTGTGGGTCCAGCCTGCTAGAAAGATGCTTGCTGCTGTTTACTTTTCAAGCGCATGAAACCAGACACTGAAACTGTTCATTAAAAATTCCTATGTTCAACTAGACAAAGAAAAATCATTTCAGAAGCTCTGTAATGAATGTACAAGTGGGTACAGGTTTTCTTGTCAAACACAATAATCATGAGTAAATGCAAACAGATGCTGCTTATATTTGATTTTTGTGTTTAATTGAAGCATGCTGACAGCTGCCTCTGGCCTGCCACCTCTTTGGATTGGGAGATCTGGCCTTTCCTCGGTGGAACCCTCTGGGAAAGGCGAAATGTGTAGATAGACAGAGCATCCAGTCCAAGAATAAGAAATTTGGAAGTAATGAAGACACACACATGGGTTCTTCCACATGATGGGTCATATGACAATACAGCCAGGATCTAGTGGAGGGCTCAGGAAGTAGTCCTACTTTACAGAAGTTAGGACAGGTTTGTATTTTATACACAAGAAATTGGAATGGGAGAGGATAGCTGTTCACTGCTGTTATGTGACAGAACAGGGATGCTGATCAGGTCTGCAGAACTTAGGTGGGAAATGTTTCCTTGATTCCATGAGCTGTTCCTCCATTTCACCTGTGATGTACATCCAACTGCAAGACACAGTGTACCAACAGCATGCTCAATGCTGTGTGGATCATCAGTGCCAGAAGGAGAGCAAGGTAGTAGTCTCTAGGCAAAGATGCTTCCAATCAGGAGGGTGGATAGGTACAGTGATGGACGTGAAGCTCCGTTGTGATCCTACAGCACCTTTTGAAGTTCCAAAGGGAGCAGAACATTTTGCCAAACTGGTATGGCCAGGAAGGAATGTGTGGTCTCTATCTCCTTATTGAACTGTGACCCATGGCTAATGTGTTTATAATGAAGCAGTGTCACATAAGTAACATTGGAAGGGGGAGGAACATAGGGTTTCTTCATTTTACTGCAAAGGAATAAACAAATAAATAATAGTCTATTTTTACCATATTTTCCCAAAAGAATGGAGCTTGTAACCTAGGTAGTGGAAAGGATATTGTCTTTTTAAAAAAAAAATTAAATATATTTTTAGTTGTAGATGGATACAACTTATTTACTTATTTATTTATTTATTTATTTATTTAATGTGGTGCTGAGGCTCAAACCCTGGGCTTCATACTTGCTAGGCAAATGCTCTACCCCTGAGCTACAACCCTAACCCACAAAGATATTATCTTAAAGTAAGAAACAGTTATTTTACTTTGAACACATTTAGCTTCATGAAAACACATTTTCCTTGTTTTCTCCAATTGGATGCAAACAATGAAAACCAAGGCATGGACCTGCCCACGCTGTTTACTCACCAGTGTGGAGAGCTGCCAGTGTTAGGGGAGATGGCTTCACTTGGCTGAACCAGACATCATAAAGCTAAACCAGTCAATGCGTAGTCAACTTTCAAGTATCAAGATCCTCCTCTTTGCTAGTCTTTTCAAGATAATCGGACACGTGACCTTGGATTTCCTTCATTTCCAGATGGGTAACAGGCAGATTATCACCCTGCTTAAACCCTGGCATTGAGAATTGTGTCAAGACGCTCCTGGAGGTGCTTCCACGGCCTCAGTGACTTGAGCTGGTAGGGGGACAGCAAGCCCTGTGGTGGCACCTTTCTGTAGTCCCACTTGAGAAGCTGGAAGCAATTCTCCACAAAGGTAGATTCAGGGGCCAAGGACCTGACTTAGACTCTTAGGCTAGAGTGAAGGGATCACTGGTTTGATTCTGCCCACCCTAGCATCCAGCCTGATCTTGATGACCCTGTGAATTTCATTCTTTCTATTTTCAAAATTCTTCCTAAAATCTCACTCTGTGTTTTAAGCATTCTCACCACAAAAATAAATACATGAATATGTTAATAAGTATATACATATGTTAATGTGCAATAGTTACTTAGCTCAATTTAGCAATTCCGCAATGTATACATATTTCAAAACATCATGTAGTACAAAATAAATGTTATACAATTTTTATTTGTCAATTAAAAATAAACTGATTTTTAAAAATAAAAAATAACAGCCATTTTACACAGATGGTGGAGACAGGAAAATAATCATCCGACAGGCCTCCTGGTACATTCTCTATAATAATGTCTTCACCTCTTTTTACATAATTTTTAAAAATCCAAGAAAAACATTCAAGGAAATCCTTTCATGATAGTGATATTAGATCTTAAAATTTCCCAGTGTCTTTTGGAGTTTAATGGCTGTGTAATATTCCATTATCGGTACACTATAATCTAAGTAATCCCCAATTACTGACTGATCATTAGACTACTTCTGGCTCTCCTTCCCTCCGTGTGTGTGTGTGTGTGTGTGTGTGTGTGTGTGTGTGTGATTATATATGATCATTAGAGACAGTGCTACAGCTTGTACAGTGTTTTGCTTCTGTCAGATAATTTCTTTAGTATAATTTCTCAGGAGAAGGATTCCTGGGTCAGAGTAAGCACATCTTTATTATTCTTGTTACAAATCACCACGTTAGAGTTATGCTGATTTTACCCAATGCCTTTAGCATTGGAGTCTTTCAGTTACAGTGTTACCTGACCAGCATTAGGGCATAAGACAAAAATGTTACCTTTTCAGAGTTGCTTTAATTTGCATTTTTATTACTAGCAGCAATGAACATTTTCCCACATATTCATTTATCTAGGGCTATTTATTAAAATGTTTTAGAGCCACATATGGGGGAAGGAGAAACATCATAGGGAGGGGCAGAGGACAGCTGTGGAGTCTGTGAATACAACCTGAATTCCTGTGACAAGTGGGGGGGGGCTACATATCACATGACTGTCTTCAAGTTAAAAATAAATGGATGGTCGTAACTCTTGTGGCCAAAAGAAACAGACCTCCAAATTAAAAGGGCCCCTTTGCTCACTGGGTCCTCTTTATTGAAAGGCTTCAAGGAGCTCCTGGGAAGCTCAATTTCAGGTCTTTCCAGCTGTTCGCATTAAGACTTTAGAAGTCAAAAAGTAGTTACAAAATGTATAAGGTACACTGGCTCAGTTGTACTTGGGTGTTAATTATCACATTCTCTTAATCACTGAAAACACTCGTGCAAGAGAGCATATTTTAATATTAAATACACTCAGCCTGAAAGTCTGAGCCCCTTCACTCTGCCGTCTGCCCCATCCACAGCTGACCAGAATCTCCAGCGAGGATGTGAAGCCTGAAGAACTAAACTGGAAAACAGGACTCCAAACTCTCAAGACTCTGGAAGATTTCGACGTCTGGTTTCTTATCAGCATGCTAATAATGCCTTTCCTGCTCCCCTCCACCCCTCCCCTCCAGGGAGGCGCGCAGCCAGGGGTTATATAACTGTGACTTGACACCTCGGCCATTACGCTGGGCTCAGTGAACTGTGGCAGCCCGTTCTCCTTCCCTGCAGGCGCTTGCCAGGGAGGAGCGCGGTTAGAGGATAACTAGATGACTTCGCGCTCAGCTCTGTGGGCCCCCTCTGTGCTCCGGAAATGCTGGGCAGAGGGCCAGGAACTGAAGCAAATGGCTCTCAGGTACCAATTTCAGTCCTAGCACAGCACGCAGTTTCTGGTATCCTGGAGAAGGGTATATATGGCCTCAAAAGCGCTGCTGACCATCAAGCTGCCCAGGGTGCAAGTTCATGGGGAAGGGGCACCAAACACGCTGGGTTCCCTCTCATGTGAAGCAGCGCTAACATAACAAGAGAAAAGGATATTCTCAAATCCTCCACTCCACCGCGACACAACTACCCACATGGCACCAGCTTGATCAAGACCCCAAGTTACTTCTATACACTTAAAAACAACAGAATGGCATGGGGTATACACTTGGCGTGCTGCATGCAAGAGATTCTCCTTTCCTCCTTACAGATTTTGTGGTCTTTGACAAGAAACTTAAGGCCTTTAAGTCTCAGGAACTCCATGTATGAAATAGGGATCATAATAGAACCCATGGGGGGCTACGATGGCGCACCCCTTATCCCAGCAGCTGAGAGGCAGAGCAGGAAGTTGCAAGTTTGAAGCTGGCCTCAGCAACTTAACCACACCTTAAGCAACTTAGTGAGACCCAGTCTCTAAATAAAAAATTAAAAGGGCTGAGGATTTGGCTCAGTGGTTAACTGACTCCCGGAGTTCAATTCCCAGTACCACCTCCTCTCCCCACAAAAAAAAAAAAAAAAAAAAAAAAAAAATACCCTAAGGTGAGAGAATACAATGAGGAATGGAAGAGAAACCCTTGAAAGATTGCAAGACCCATGGTTAAGGGCAAACTAAACCCTGCTTTTATCACTGCACTTTTTCTTGCGTCTTATCCCCTTTCTAGACTGAGCAGCACTGGCATGTAGGGACCATGTCTACTTCATTGCAGTATCGCTAGGATCTTGCACAGTTCCCCAAAAAAACTCTCAATAAATTTGGTGAATGCAATAAGTTTGGTGAATGTGGATCACACAGATGGAGGAGTATGGGGTTTTTTTGTATTTTAATATTCTTTTTTTCAATTTCAGTTTTGGGGACAAGTGTCGTAATACCTCACTCTGTTCACCCATCAAGCAAACAGTTTTGAGTCCATTACATGAAAATGAGAATGAAACAGTTTTTGTTTTAAAATAGTTTCTCACGTGCAACATCAAATAAAACCAAATTACTAATTGAACAATGATGCTGGGTGGAAGTAATTACCTGAAGTGAACCATGCCTCAGAGTTCTGCAGATGGTTCTGACAAGGAGCCAAGCTTGAGATCCACTGGGCTAGACTTTTCCACTCCCAGCATGGCAATAGAATTTTTTTTCTCTCTTTTTATGTATCTTTAAATTCTTATATTCATTTTGGCTCAGCTAAAACTCCTCCCACCAAACACTTTTTCACGGATGTTCTATAAAGTATTTCTCCTCCATTTGTGAGATGTGTAATTACTGGAAACTCTGGCGAGTCTGGGAAAACACGTTCCAAATGTTTTCAATGAGGGAAGGCTGAATCCAGCTGAAATCCAAATGTCACCACCCTTCAAACTGAGTCCATCCTCCTTAGCACTTAGGAATCACAAAGATAATTCCTCCCAGGTCTCAATTGATGATGCAGTGACGTTTTAGTCGATGAAAAGAATGTCAGTGCTTATCAGGTTAAGGCAGTTCCTGGGGCAAAAGTAGAACATTTTTGAGGTCATTGGAGGCTCCATTGCTAGGACTGTCTTGAGGAAAACCATGTATGGTTTGCTACAAAGGAACCATGTTGGCTTTTTTAAAGGTAATGTGGAATCCTAACATTAGTCAATAGGTTCATATTCTGAAAGGTTTCAAAATGTGTTGGCTTGTTATTTATTTTCCTGTGTCAAACAGCATTCCCCAACTCAATGGCTGCAGGTGTTTGTAGTGAGCAGTCTGGATTGTCCATGGCAGAGCTAAGCTGGTAAACCCAAACCTGCGCTCAGGGATTCCTGTTAGAAGGAGGTGTGTTGAATTGGCCTGGGTATTTTGATGTCTCATCAGTGAGTCTGATCTGCACTCCTTTGAGCTGTGCTGAAGGAAAGTAAACCCTTGAGGCCAGAAAACCCAGGATGCAAAGAGGTAGCAGAGGGCTTAAATTAGGAGAGGAGGTGATAACAACTCCAAGGAAACAATTAGTCTTAGCCCTTGTCCCTGTGATAGGGTCTCAGCAATTTTTTTTTGAACAAGGAAAGTCAAGATGACTTTCTCCTCACTGTGCACAGGAATTCAAATTGTTCATCTCTTCACTGACTACAATCCATCTAGGCTTGAAATGAGTCATTTATGCTCCCCACCTGAACATTCTCATCTATAAAATGGGATTAATTCCTACCTCACACAGTGTTGGAAGGGAGAATTGATTAATTAATGTTTACAATCTGCTTTGAACTTAAAAGGGATTCCCTAGAAGTTGTTATTAAGTCTATATCGTTTTTTACTTTGAGTTCTAGGGTGTGTCTAAACCTGAAACTCAAAGGAAACCTCACAGTTTGTCACAGCCCCAGAGGGAGGTAAAATGTAATAAGATTAATGCAAATGCCCTGAAAATGCCCACCCTTGAACCAGTAGGGATCCCGGAGTGAGAGGAAATAAGGAGTAGCCATCTTCCTCAGGAAGAAGCCAGATACAGTTCTTCCAGCTGAGGAGGGGTTAGGGCATGAAGCAGCTCTTTACTAAAGAGAGCCGTCAGGTCTCATACAATTCAGTGCTTAACCCCTCTGCCTTCATTAAGTCCCAAAGAAGCCAAGTCTTCCAGGCAGAGGGATTTGCAAGTAAGGTGTTAAAGCCTGCTCAATATGATTTAACTTACAGCCCTATTCATTTCTCCTGATGTTTCTCAGGAACAAGACAGTCAAATACAGTTGTCTGCAACCAGGTAACTAACTGGGCTGCGCCATGAGTTACATTTGACATATAAGCTAAGGTAAAGTATGTCAGAGAGCACCTCAAGGGCCAGTGGGTTTTTGGAGCTGGGGATATTTAACCCTTTTGTTTGCACAGGGAAAGAAAGGTCCTTTTGCATGAGAGACAAAAAAATCATAAAAACCTAATTTCATTAGGGAACCATTGTAACTGGTAAAGATAACAAACCTGGGCCCAGTTTTTCACAAAGCCAGATCAAAAATTATTAACCACATTGATCTGTGAACACTGACCATTCCCACTAAACGTGGTTCGGATAATTGTTTCTTACTGAAGAAACAACTACCTGTGATATGTATCGATAGCAGGCCTGCACGGTTGCATTAGATTTTTCTTGCTGGAGGCTATGGTTTGAGTTTTAAGTCGATTGAGTCTATACAACAGAAGCTCGTATTGACTATTGGATTAAACAGCAAGTCAATTTATTTCTCTGGGTTCAATATTCAAGGATGCAAGAGAGCAAAGAGATCCTCCAGATGTGCTTTTGTGAGGCAGTGGTAACCCACTTACATTGTGATGCTTTTTAAGCCATTTGAAATAGTATTTGCACACCCCTTGCTCAGCAGTTCGATATTCGCCTTGACTATAGGTATTTGACTCATCCCCTGTGCGGTTTCATTCTGGGTTCTCCGAAGTCGTTATTAGAGGTGAGCACCTGGACTCTGCTGTATGAGGGGGCTCTTGCTACTTCGCCTCTTAGAGTAAATGCCTGCTCTGCTGAGTAAAGATGTTTAAGTGAAGGTGTAATCCACCTGAGGACTGCAGTGCACCGTGATGGGGAGCAGGAAATGCAATGTTAATTTCTCTCCCACAAATGATCAAATTTAGGTAGTAGCTATTTTAGCATCTTAATATCAAGTGGGACTAGGTAGGGTTATGCTGTTTGAGAACTAGAAGTGATGAAGTGGGTACTCATTAAATATTTAAATTGAATCAAGCTTAACTTAGATGGTGATACTAAGATACAGAGAGCCAAGATGATTTGCC
Source organism: Marmota flaviventris (assembly GCF_047511675.1). NCBI lineage: Eukaryota > Metazoa > Chordata > Mammalia > Rodentia > Sciuridae > Marmota > Marmota flaviventris. Next base: position 107,340,150 of record NC_092499.1, on the reverse strand, counting down.
AAAGGTCACACAGTGGGTTTATGCCAAGCTGAGACTTCAACAGGGTCTCCTTATATGTAGGCCAGTGAGTTTTCCACGCTATCACGAGGTATCTCCTTTTTATTTCTGTGTATCTGTGTTTTCTCTTGAGCTATTGTCATGGGTTTTGTTTTCAGCTTTTCACTTAACTAATTAAATAATCATTTGTTAAAACTGAACTACATAAAGTCTTTTCCTGTGTTTTATGCTATTGTTTATTTGAGCTATGTCACAAAGAATCCACCTCAGTGTTTTAGAATATGAGGACTTCTTGTCAGGACTAACAAAATGCACTCATTTGTGTTTATTCAGCACCTATTATTAACGAGGCTCTGTTCTATCTAGGTATTAGGTATATATCAGCAAAGGTAGACAAATATCTATGCCTTGGAGAAGTTAATATTCCTGCAGGGAGAAGACAGAGAATTGGCAATAAATGTAAGAAATAAGTTAATTATATAGCACATTAGAAGGTGATAAGTGCTGAGGGGAAATGGAAAAGTGGGCCAGGAGAGAAGGCAGGTTGCAGGTTTAAATAGCGTGGTCAGGGCAGGACTGCATACATCCAGCGACAGTAATTGCACTGTTATTGATGCAGTGTCTAGACAGTGGTAGCTACAGATAAAGATCCATGGATTCTTTACAATAACTCCCTATACCCAAGCAGTTCTGGACCCTGACTTGGGGAACCCACATTAGTTGCAAACTCAGTCTCAAGCACCTTACCCCTTTGGCTGGGGATCTGCACTCCTCTGTGCGTCTCACTTTGGTCTGCACTATCTACAGGGGGCAGAAAAGCAGGTGTATTTCAATAAAGCCTGGTCGTGAGGCCTTTGCTCCTTCCTTACATTCTCCCCAGCACCCACCTCTCTGTTAGTGTTCAGTAGCTTCTCAGCCCTTCACTCCCCAGCAGGCAGCCTATGGCCTGTCTAAATGTCCCCACCAAGTTGCCCTTTTCTATTTCCCTCCTCTCCTGAAGACCCTGCTAGGAGACTGCTGAACAGACTAATCCCAGGTGACAGGGAAGTGACCATACACAGTAACACACTCTTCCTAGCTGATGTTTGCATTTGAACAAAAAAATCACAATAGCAAGCATGTATGTCCCTTTTGATGTGTCACTTACCATTCTTAGCATTTTTTTAATAATAGTAACTCTTTAATAATACTCAAACACAGGAAAAGTAGACTTTTCTTTCTTTTTTTGTGAGGGTGTACTGGGGACTGAACTCAGGGGCACTCGACCACTGAGCCACATCCCCAGCCCTTTTTTTTTTTTTTTTTTTTTCCATATTTAGAGACAGAGTTTCATTGAGTTGCTTAGGTCCTCACTAAGTTGCTGAGGCTGGCTTTGAACTCTCAATCCTCCTGCCTCGGCCTCCCAAGCTGCTGGGATTACAGGCATATAACACTGTGCCTGGCTAAAATAGACTATTTTTATCTTCAATTTATAGGTAGTGCAATCAAAGCACAAAACAACTTGGCCAAAGTCACATTGTTTTTAAGGGGTAGAGCTGAAATTCAAACCCAGGTCCAAGCTTATTTAATGCCTTCACCCAGGAATGTGAATAGGATTCAGCTCTGTTGGATAAGGTAATGACTGCTTGAGGCATTATTTGGTAATGGGAAATAATTCTATGATTGATTAGCCATGTCTGTCATGGGTTCTGGGCAGGATGCGGAAGTGTCAGCCGGGGGTGTGGCCAATGAGGAAGATACCTTGGGGCTGGTCCCTATTAATTCTTACAGCAAAGTGGACCATCTAATTTTCCAGCTGAGTCCAATTCTTTTGCTTTCATTATGGGCTTTCTTTTTCCCATAAGTGCAGGAAAAGTAAGGGTGGGAATACAGAGGTTTCTGAAATGTGTCCAATGAGAATGGTGTTGGGGGTGAGAAGAGTAGAGTGGGGGAGAGGCTTGCTCCTGCAAACAGGTCATGGGTCCCTTCACCTCAAACTGGTGGGTTATCCTGGGTGCTATCTAAACTCAATTCTAACTGAGCCAGCAAAATGCCTTCCCCTTCAACAAAGTTTCAGGTTCCCATCGAATTACCGATAAGGCCTAAGCCACAAAGTTTGAAGTTGAACTAGTTCACACACAGGCATTGCTGACGTCTGCAGATCTGACGCCTCCTTGGGCACTTGGGGATGGAGGAGATGGAGTCAAAGGGTAGAAGGAGTCGAAGCCTAATGTACCCTTTCCCCCGCCTCATTGTATTCTGTAATGACCCAGCTGTGAACGGATGGGGTGCTTCACAAGACAATTCTTCTATGTCAGTAATTTTAAACCTAAAGAGGTTTGATGTCCCATAAGCATATTCATCTTTCCATGTTTATTAAATTAAGCCCTCCATGAATCTGCAACAACATACTGTTCATTAATAGGAAAAGAGACCATTGTTTCCCCCCGGGGAATATGTTGGCTCAGATGCATTCCAAGGTAGGCATAAATGAAGTGTGTGTGTGTGTATGTTTGTACCTTGAGTAGTGGGTAATAAGGGAGCAGCAAATACCAAAGAGAAAAAGAAGGAACAAAGGTCTTAAAGCTTAGACTAGAAATATCCAAGGATTTTTATCAGAACTAAATTTAAGTACTCCTGGCAGAGTGCCTAGCAAGATATTAGTTTTTAGTAAGGCAAAAAAAAAAAAAAAAAAGGAATATGCAATTGTCGTGTCTCCATAGGAAGAAAACTGCAGATCTGTTCAGGAGAACCCCCACACAAATTTTAAAATGGCTTACATACAGGAAAATCCGTTTTTTCCTTCCAGCAACATTAACATAGTCAAACAACTGAAGAGAGAATTCTATTAACGAAGTGAGTCCCATCAAGTTAAAGCCTAGCAATACTGCCATCGGGGCTCGGTAGGGAAGCTAATCATTTGCAGCTTGGACCAGAATAATGTGGAAATCCCATCCATTTGGAGTGATGTCTCTGCTAATGCTGAAGGCAAATCCAGGAAGCTCAATACAAGTGTGGGGAACTTAAGAGGGAAGGGATGAATGAAGAATGAAGAGAGTAAAAGATATTTGGGCAGCCGTGTGATTCATCGGTAGAAACCTTAGAGGTGTGCAGTGTCTTGGGGCCCACTGATCGCCTGTTTCAGGACAACACACTTTCTTCAGAGAACATTACAGTAATAGACTCAAAATATCAGTCACAAAGGAAGTGGAGGGAATGTGTTGAGTAATCATGAATTGATACTATAATTACCCTAAATTTTCAAGTTTCCAGTTAAGGCCAATGGTTGTTTTGTAATAGAATCTAAGGAACATGATTATAATGTGGGTTCAACAAAGAGAAAACTTTCGTCCTCAATTCTTATGCTGTGCTTTAGGATGAAAATGAGTCTACCGTGGGAGGAGGCAGACTGGAACACTTAGAAAGAGACCGGCAAATGACTTCTGTCCATTCAAAAGTGACAACTGTGGTGACTTGGGTCCTTAGTGTAAAGAAAGATGCAGAGCGTGAGAAGTTTGAGGGGCCTCGATGTGGACTCATTTGTTGAGACTCCCATATGCTACTAAGGTTGGTGGCTTAGTGAGGCAGGGCAGTCAGTAGAGCAGGGAGATGAGAGTGGGGCTTTCTCTATGCTAGAGGAAGCAGAAATACCCACAGCCATGTGAAGAAGAGTCCTTAGGGAGAAGGTCTGCTGGGTGATCCAAGAAGAACATGAAGTCTCTGAGATCCTCCTGAGGACTTTGTTGAAGAGCTCTCAGCATGAAACCATTGCTGATAATGACTACGAGGTAGGACATATTCTCAGATGGAGATGTCACCCTATGGGTGCAGTGCTTTTGATGATGACTGTGAAGATTGGCCTTGACATTGATGAGTACTCCATAGACTCATTTGACCCTTATACTCTGACAAAAGCAAATCAATCCAGAGCAATAGCATGGTTAGTTTTTTTGTTTGTTTGTTTGTTTGTTTGTTTGTTTTTTAAATATGAAGCACGGAAATGCTCTATTAGAAGTCTGTAGAAGCTGTGGCTGTAGGTGTCAGCCAGCCCCTGGACCAAAGGCACATTCTCTCTCATAAGGCCCTCAGCTATGTCCTACCTTAATGGGCTTCATAGTGTAGCTGAATGCTCCTGTTTTATGCCACCCCACATGGCCACATGATATTTCATAAGTGATGAGACTGTTTGATTTGGAGGAAAGATATATTTCAATGAAGTAAGTGCTGCTGTCATCAAGTCTTTATTACGCATCAATAAAACATGGGGCACCCACCCCTAAAAAAATCAGAGCTCTTGACCCCTGCACTTGGGAAGCCTCCATACCTGGGGAGTGTAGCATTGAGTGTGGCTGGGCAAATGACTCTGCTGTCTCCAGAGCCGATGCTGGCCTGATCTTCTTTGTGTTTTCATGTACTTATCAATGCAACAGCCAGAAGCTGGCCTGAGTTCCTGTGTGTGTGTGGACTCTGTTGCCACTGTGTGATCTTCACCAGGTTATTTCTCCTTTCTGGGCCTTACTTCTCTGAGATGGAGAGTTCTCTTGTTTGCTATCCCCACTCCTTTTGTAAGCATAGCTTAATAGGTATCTAGGGTGGTTATTAGAGAAATGGATTCCAAAGTAACTCACTATTGGTGGAGTAAAGTATCACACCAACACAGATTAATGAAATTGACAACTGTGGTTATGTATGAGAATGTTCCATTCTTGGGAAACACACACTAAAGTATTTAGGACTAAAAGATCGAATGGTTCAGAAAACAAATTACGGATATCCATTCAGTGGGAGGAAGGGAGATAGGAAAAATGATATAAGTAAGTCACTATGAATAATCAAGCCAGCCCTGTGCATATCAAGAATATCATTCTTCAGGTCAAAGTTCACCATAGATATTTAAAGCCAAGAGCTTGCGGGAAAGCCCGTGTTCCAGCTTCTACAGACTTGTCAAAATGGATCAAGGCTTCATCCATCTCACCCCCAACCTTCAGGTGCAAATGAGCTGTCAAGGGAAGTTGTCAGAGAGCAAGACAGAGCCCCTTCCTTAGAGGCCAGAGAGTCTGGGTCTTCCATTTTAGTCAAAGGAAGCTAAATAGAACTTGCAACCCAAAAGACGTAATGATCCACCCCATGGTAATAAAGCAGCCCTGGAAAACTCCCTAGAGGGATTAATCTTAATCGGCAATTAAGATAAAGTCCAGGCACATGCTAATCCAGGGCTTAATCGGGGACATTTTAATGTGCTGCTGTAGTGTGGATGTAAGACTGGGATTCCACTAATTGAGCCTGGAATGTGAGTGTGAGGAGGAGGAATCACAGAGCATGGATGGCCTGCAGATGCAGCAATGAAATAGGGTTTGGCAGGAATGTTGGGCAGTGTTGGCTAGAATGGACCCCAGATGTGGCTTAAGGCATGCAGGTAAATGGAACCCCACCACACACACACACACACACACACACACACACACACACACACACACTGCATCTTTATGGCAATGCAACAAGAGCAAAAGAAAAAAACAAGTTCCTAAGTGATGTACAGCAGACTCTGTGCCTGCTTTGAAAGCCCTGCTTCATGAGATGAGTATCCACACAGGTAGGGGAACCGGACGTGGGAAAGCAAAATACAAAAGAAACAAAAAAAAAAATTAAGTGTTTTCAAAGAAAGGTAAAACCTTCCTTCAGGTCAAGTAAGAATCTTGAATCTAGCAGAAATAGATATATTTCAGTGAAATAGGTATTGCTATAATGGAACATCCAAAATATGCAATGATGCTCCCATGGTAATAAAGCAGTCCTAGAATCTCGCTAGAGGGATTAATCTGCATCATTACTCTGTTGTTACCCTCCTAGAAAGTTTTTTTTTCTGCATATTTCTAAAATCCAGGCCACCGTGCCATATAGTTTTTAAGTGTAAATTCACAGTGTCCAGGACATAGTACCCTGGGTTAACAGTGCCACCTGCTCACCAGCTGGTTTTGTCTTCAACGATATCATTGTTAAGTCCCACCTTGTTAGCCGTGATTCTAAGAACAGATGCTGGCACTAGCCTTGAAATTCTCACTAGAAATCCAAGCATCTGGCTTAAGCAGCATACACTTCAGAGAAGCTTATATTTTTGTCCTCATCACTATTACACTTCAGCCATGTGCTACCTACGTTTTCTCCAAGATCACCTGCATCCTCATGACCCTTAGAGGTAGGTAGGTACTAGGCCCTTTGTCCAGATGGGGCAACTGCTTAAATCAAATGCTCACCCACATATGATCAGACTTTGCATTATTCACAAATCTATAAGAAATGAATCTGACTCCCAAATTTCTAATCAGTTGTGTGACTGTGTAAGTATGTGTAGACCTCCCTGTGTTCACATGGTGGAGGAGGCATCAAGCATTCCCTCAGAGCAAGAAAGCAAGATGAGAAAGCTGCTGCTACAGAAAGGAGCAGCTCAGTGACAATCAATAGTCCCCCTTTAGTTCAGTAGAAACCTTGTGAGCATCAACTGTGTGAAAGGCCTCATGCTAGACTCTGAGCATCACAGAAGAGGCCAGAAGGCAAGATGTGAGGCTTGTGTCCTCTTAGAAAGTTGCAGTATTCAGGGAAAATGATAATTGAAGCCCCCAGAAAGAATGTGAGGGGCGCCCATGAGTGCTCCAGACAGAAGGAATTCTCTGATCTTGAAGGAGTAAGACCTTACTTTCAGCTGGGTGTTGGGAAAGGCTTCCCTGAAGAGGCAGTCTGGAATGAGAATGATCCAGGGAGAAAGAAGGCAAGCTGGCCTTCCAGAGAGAAATAACCCACACTCAGTGTGTGGGGGGATGTTGGGGAGAAGCACATACAGTGGGAAACAAGGCTTAAAGCAAAAGTTAGAGCCAGGCACAGTGGCACATAACTGCAGTTTCATCAACTCAGGAGGCTGAAACAGGGGAATACAAGTTCAAGGCCAGCCTCAGCAACTTAATGAGACCCTGTTTAAAAAAAAATAAAATAAGGGCAGGGGATGCAGTTCAGTGATAGAGCATCACTCAGTTCAATCCCTAATGCCACAAGAAAAAAAAGAGAGGAGGCGAGCGGAGTCAGTATGTAGAGGACCAGAAGTCCTGCTTCTCGTCAAAACCTGTCTCTGTTTTTGCTGTGCATAGGTAGGCAGATTTTGAAAATAGAAATATACTGAATACACAGTTAGATTTGAATTCTAAATAAACAAAGGGTAATCTTTAATATAAGTATGTACCAAATAATGCATTGGACATACACAAATTTTATTTGTTTATCTGAAATTCAAATCTAACTGGGCTTCTTATATTTTTATGGCAACCCTAACTTTGAACTCTTGAAGACTTTGGAGTACAGGAGTCCACTAAAGATAAATCTCTTCCCCAAAAGGAGCCTAAGAATTGTACATAAAACTGTGAGGCCTCACTTGCCTTATGCTTTCCTTTATGGGAAAACATGGTGGAAATTTCATGCCCCATCTCAGGGATTCCCTGTAACTGAAATGCACAAATTACCTGGTTACAGGATATGAGCTTAACTTGAACCAGGAATTCAACAATGTCACAAATGAAGCAGTTGTCCCTGGGAAGGCTGGTTAGTGCAGAGCTGAATTGGGCTTTGAAAGCATTTTTTACAATCCCCTAACTTCTAGGCTTTTGACACCTGCCTGTGTGTGCTGGTCAGTCAAGAGACACAAAGGGGGATCAGACATCACAGGCATGACATAAAAAGGCTAATAGGACACTTATATTAGACCTCTACAATTTTCATTATAATCCTTTTTTCTCCAAGGAAACAAGTAAAGTGTTTGAACCTTTGTAGTTTTTAGAATTTAAATGGGCAGCATTCAGAAACAAAAAGCCCTTTAACGAAGGTGTAAATTGTGCCTTTTTAAAATGACTTTTCTTCCCCAGCCTGGTACCCCACAGTAATGAACACTCCTACCCAATCAAAATATGAAAACAAAATTGGAGCTGTGTCAGCAACTTGGCTGCAAATAAAACTCAAAACAGGTTATAGCACATGCTAGGAATACAAAATCAGGTTAGAAATAATGCTTCAGCTGTGAGTTCTTCAGGCTGCGGAAATAATAGAGCATAATTTAGTAGAAGAGGAACGAGGGAGTCAGCATACACAGGAAAAATGAAAGAAGCAAGAAAAATGCAAGGGGTAGAAAACAGGGGTGGAGGAAATTGGAGGAGGACAATGGGTGAAAATCATTAGAGGAAAAGCACTCTCCGCCTGGTCAGGGAAGGTCCTGGAACATAGAGGGTGGACTGGCTCGGTCTGATTTAAACTGCTCCTCATACTGATTTTTCAAAGTGATTCCAAATGGACATCAGAAACACAAGCCCAGAGCCCGGGCATTCATAGCATCAATGTTTGACTTTCTAGACTCTTCTGTCAAGACCAGGGTGAATAATCCACTGAGAACTCAGCAATCTTTGGTTACCGGGTGACTAGAACATTCAACAGTGTGTTTTATGAGTTCAAAAGTATCCCTTAAACTCTAACCAAATTTATAGTGCAGTTCTGTAATCACCTTGGCTTCCGGGTACAGATGTCAGCTCAAAAGGTTCAACCAAATGGGTGTTGGTTTTTTTTCACCCAATTTCATCAATATATTGCTGGTCCACATTCCCCCGACCCCATGAGAATACCTAAGCCTGCAGAATACTGGTGAGACAAAAATAGTGAGCAAGCTTTCTGCTTCACATTGTGTTTGCAAGAGACTTATCCAGACAGTTATCTCAATTAGTAATTAGCACATTAACTTTCATTCTAACTCAATTAAAGAGTATTTTTCTTAAATATTTTTCGTGAAAGCTAATTTCCCTTTGTATATTTCTTCCCGGAGCTAACAGTCGAGAACCTGTGATTATGGGGAAGGGGTAGCCTTTTTCTAGTCTCTGTTCACACCAGGAAAAATAATTCAAAAACGTGATCTCTACCACACGCCCATCTTAAATAGGGCACTGTTGCCCGACGATGATGACTGAAGTTTCGCAGGCTGTCTTCATGTCCGCATTTTAGAAATAACCACACAGACAGCGCACGTTCAGTGAAGACGTGTTAGAAATGAGAAATGAAAATGTGCGGACGGAAACTGCCCTAGACCTAGGACAGCCTCCACTCTGGGACCTCTTTTGAGTAATCATTTTGTGAGAAGATACCTTTCTTACCTTTACTAATTCATTGCCAATCAGCTCCTCCCTCCTACCTGGTCAGTCCTTTCTCGTTGTGACCACAGGATGAGTTCACTAAAGAATAAAGATCCATTTTATCAGGCCAGCCCTTCACCTGTCAGTGCCTCTGCTCTTTGTTTTGCCATTTAAGACTCAGTATTGTGAGACAGATTCCAAGCTTTGGCCTCTGGTTTGCCTTTTTCCACACAGATGTTGTTACATATTAATTTTTTTTTAAATGAGGCCTTTAGTGGTTAGCAAGCAAAGCAATTATTTTACACTTTCAAAAATAGTATGGGGTGGAGAATAAAAATTGAAAGTGCAGTTGGGGCTAAGACAATGATTTGGAAGACTATCCATTTTCCCCTGGGCAACCCTGCCATTTCTTTAGGGCAGGTTCAAGGGCTTTTGGTGGGATCATTTATTTCCTGGTTAACTTCACAGCCCCATCATGATCTTGCAGTGTACATACTGCCTGTTTCCCAGTACCTGTGCCATAACCAGCAAGTTGCTGAGATGTTTCAAATTTGAAGTCACCAATGCTTTTAGCTGGGTGTTCAAAGTAGTGACTGTGTTGTCATCTGGCAACAGAGAAATAAGTGGTAAAGCTTTGGTAAGCAGAGTTTGGAGGGTAAGTGAGGGTAAAATGCAGGATCTGAGAAACCAAATGAAAACAATGGATTTCACTGGTGACCCCTCTTCTCAATTTCACACACTCCCAAGTAGACCATGATAGTGTAAGGTTCGGGTTCCTTACCTATAGACCACCCTGCACTGAGTACTTCCTGCATGACAGGCACCTGTGCTGGGCCTGGAGGACACAGTGATGTGACACATGGTCCTGCCCTTAGGGAACTGACAATGAGATGCAAGGAGACCTGGATATGGACCTTTCACCAAGGATGCAACACTTGAATAAGAATGGAGGCTCTAGGAGATCTGAGGTCAGAATAACTGACTTGGGTCATGAGAATCTGTGCCAAGTAACTGACAATTGATCGGGGTCTTGCAAGTCAGGAAAGAATTTCCAGGTACTGAAAAGAAGGTGTGATGGAAAGATCCAGATGGAAAGATACAGGAAGTGATGGAAAGATCCAGAATGTCTGGGCAACAGGGTGGATTGTGGCTAGACTAGAGCAGAAGTGAGCGAGGATAGAAGAGGAGAGAATGGATTCCAGAGTGTCTGCCCTTGGGCTTCCTTGCATTGTTGATAAAGTGATAAAGAGGGAACCTCAAAGCCAATAACTCTAATTCCAAAACCCAGTTCTTCCCACTATCACTGGAGTGAAATACAGGGTATTTACAAACAGACACTCAATTTCTTCATGTGCAAAATGGGAATTATAATCCCAGCCTTGTAGTTGTTGGGAAAATCAAATGAGACAGCACAGTCAAAGTACCTGCTGGGGTCCCTCAAATTTTCCAGTTATTATTATTTTACCTTTGTGTGTGTCCTTATCATAGATCACAAACTTAAAATCCCTGTGGCTCAGCAGGCCCCATAGAGCTATATCAAGACAGTCAAGTGGAAGGGGCTTAGTGGTAGATGTCATGCAGCCTTAGTTGAGAAAGAACATATACCCATTTGAAATAGGCCTGAGCAGGCAGGAAGCCCTGCACAACCGTACCTTCTGATTATCTAGGAGAAGCTCAAAGTATAGAATTCTAAGTGAGAGTTCTCATATTTTCTGCATCAGCCACTAATCTCAATTTAAAACACAGTGCAGGCCAAACAGTCCATATCTATGGGCCATACATGACCTGTGGTCTGCCAGTTGATGGCCTTTGATGTCCCTCTTCTCTCCCACCACATTACAGGCTCTCACAGGGCAAGGGCTGTGCCTGCTAATGATGTGAATCAGGGCTGGCTCCTGGTGGAGGCCTCATGGTTGGAGGGCACTGACTTTAGCCACATATGGACATCGTCACCAGGGGTGAGGAAAAGCGAGCCAACAAGTGAGGTGTTCAAAAGTGCAGAATTCAAAGAGTGACCCAGTGCCTTAGCACAAGCCCAGGAATGAAAACTTTTCAAACTCGGCCCCAGCAAGAAGCTCCTGGGAGAGAAGCAGATCCTTGGGGAAAAGAAAATGTGCAGTCTGTGAAGGGCAAAGTTTGGCAATCTATTAAACAGCAAGTTACAATAGGCGAGTGCAGAGATCACAGAGGCAGGGATTAATGTACACACATCTATACAGGGAACTTTGATGCTTTCAAATGCCTCCTCGCCATCTGAAAATCAGGCAGCAGGCATCGCCTACATATTTCACAGCAGTCTACCTGTCTGGGTGTTTGGGCCTGACAGCAGGAAGCTCTTTGAAATGAGGCTGAGGCATTTCAAACACTTCTGCTTGAATTTCCAGTTTGTATATTCTGCTGATGCCTTTTTAAATTTCCTTTATTTTATTTTTTTAACTAATTTTGGAATCTGTGATTAAGCTCAAAGTCTGCAAAAGAGCAAATTACAAAGCTAAGATGCCTTTTGACCATCTCAAGAGAAGAATACATACAGAGGCGTGGAGTTCATACACAATCCTCTAACGAGGAAGGAGAGAAGTTACAGTCACAGATCAGAACTATCTTCAACAACAGTCCAGTAAAAAGTGCCAAATGTTTGAACCATTTGACTCCTGCCCAGATTATTTCATAATGGTTTAGGGAGGGATGTTTACAGCTTTCTATGAGTAATAAATAATTTAGAAGCCATTCATTAAAACCTTCTAAATTACAGACACTGCAGGCAAATTCCTTCTTTTAAGAAGGAAAGGGTGACCTGAAAACTGGTCCCCAGTTTCTGGCTTTCTTCTCTCTTTCAGTCTCTCCCCCCCTCCCCCGTCTCTCTCTGGCACTCTCTCTCTTTCTGTCTCTCTCTTTGGCTCCTGTTTCTTCCTTGTTAAGTGAGTAAAATAATATCAGTATAAGGGGGTTTACAGCACTCTAGATGTTTGGAGACACCATACAAGTGAACGTGGAATGGGGCTGCCTGGTCTGGTGCAATCATGGTGTGGAAATCTGAAATCTTAAGTGTGATTCTTAGGACCACAGAGGTCTTGGGCACCCTTCTCTGCTCACTGTTTTAAAAGAACATGCCAATGTAGTTAGTGATGGTGAGAAGAGAAGGGAAGGATTTACAGAAGGGAGGTTCTGTGACTCAGGGTTTCAAAGCAGCTGCATATAAGGCAGAAAACCCTCTGGTCTTCCCAAAATGTGATGGAGGTGTGGTCGCTTGGCTATCTCTTCTAACACCCCGTTGATTGTGGGGTGTGGGAATCTTATACAAGACCTAACCAAACCGGGGAGGATTAGCTTTAATTTTATTCAAAACTGTGAGGAGGAGAAAACGCTGTCAGTGCCCTAAGGCGATACTTAGGAACTGGTAGAAGAAGGTATGTTCGGTTTTGGGGTTTTTTTTTTTTTGGGGGGGGGGGGGGGCGGGTGGGGACAGTGAGAATAGGATTCTGAGCTGATCTCAAGGACTCCCAGGCCAGACTCAATGGCACACTTGAACCTATTTCCATTTGGTTTGGTGGGGGATCTTGGGAGCAAGGAGTGCTAGTTTAGCTCATAAATATAAAAGGTGAGAAGCAAAACTGTTGACCTGGGCCAAAGTCCTTCCTTTTCACAAATAGCTTGTATGTATTAGAGAAAGAGACAAGAATTAGAAATGAACTGTGGAATCTCGGATGCCCCCAATATAAAGTCCTCCTCACCCCTCATAGAGGCATTTCTGATCGATCCCCTCTGCTTTGCCACCCCTATGTAAACTTGTCATGGACATTTCAATTCAGCTGCTATCAAGGCAACACATGATGCTATCTTTTATGGTGACAGTCCCTAGGCTGGTCTCTTTTCTTTGAGGCATGCCACAGAGAGTCATGCTTCTGGTTCCAGGCACAGAAGCCATCTCCAGGTAAATGACGAACACATTTTTTAAGATGTCCTTTTTTATGGCTTCTTAAATGACAAGGCATTTTAAGCACAGTGTGATAAAGGGGCACAATCATAAAGTAATGTGGATGGAAAGGAAGGTATTTTATGTGAGCAGGAGTGTCAAAGCAGAGCTTTATCAATGGGTGGAATTTCCTGTAAGTAGAAAGATAAATGAATTAGTAACTCAGAGTAATTTTTTAAAATACATATCCAGATGAAAGCTTGAATAAGTTTGATCCCTTTTAGCCAATGAAGGATGATCTCTAATTAGGTTTCCATGCAGACGGTGCAGGCTTGGAGTACATTTCTGAATCTAGTTGACCTTTTCAGCTGGAGAAGCCAAATGATTTCCATTCCATGCTCTTTAATTCTGGAGGAATTTCTAATTTGTTGCCAGAGATAAAAACTCACTCCAAACAGGAAAAAAAAGAAAAGTTTTAAATAGTCTAGAGTCCCATTTATAAAATATTAAAAATTTTGAGCTGGGAGAACCTAAGAGATCATTTTATTAAATCCTTATTTTACTGATAAGGAACTGAGGACCAGATAAAACTTGCCCAAGGTCACTCAGAGACTTGGGACCTAGGACTAGAACCTGAGGTTCCCAGTTGCCACCGCAGACTCCGTTTGGCTGATTTCTGGTTTCTTGCTTGCCTGCTGGGCTTTTTTTATGCTGTCTATATGTTGCTGAATCACAGATCCCTTGCTGAACTCTACCATCAGATCTGCTTGAGAGAAACTTCCACAGGCCAACACCTACCCTCTTGCCTCTCTTAATTTCTTTTGGAAATTCTCTATTCTCTCACCTTATTAATGTTAAAACAAAACGGGTTCTTTTATTGCCACAGGCAGCAGGAAAGTTAAATTCTTGATGGAGACAAGTGTCTTCCCTAGTGAGAGCAAGTAAATTAGTTCTGAGGTCCTCTCACTCACCGCAACTGTAATGAGAGAGACACCAGCCCTTCTTCATTAATGAGATGCCAATCACAAAGGGAGCAGCCTCAGAGAGCCTTTAGGGAGGGGGTGGCAGGGGGAGAGGCGTGATTGGCACTGCAGTGAGGAGAGAGGAAGCAGAAAATAAACGCCTCCAGAGGGTGGAGCACACATGTGGCTGGTCTCCAAACGGAAGGGCAGGCCCGGCTGGAGCTTACAGAGCTCGAGAATGGGCAAGTTGGGGTAGTTTTATGGAAAACATCTTTGAAAGTAAGCAGGAGAATTGAGAGCTATCTTTTGGCATATTTTCCCAAACATGCTTCTGGAGTCAAGGCTGTGTTCACACTGGGTCCCACATGGGGACTCATGTGACTGGTGACAGTTGGGGTTGACTAATGATTGGGTTCTCTTAGAGGGTTGGCAGCAGTGTCTCTTGTCTCTCTTCTCTGCCTTAGATCTTGTCAAGAGTTTAACATGCTGTGTAGCCCCCTAAACTGAGAGTAGGAAACTTTCTAAAAGAAGTTAAGGGGAATGAGTTTCATGCTAAGGGAATTGTGTCCCCTGCATGAAATAATTTCCCTAGTCAGAGACTCTGAATTCGCTCAAGGATGGTTAACCCAAGGAACATGCTTTCAGGACAGTGGAAAATCTAAGTCATATTGTTCAGCTCTTCCTATCGAAAGTGACTTGACAGGAAGTCCTGCCCCTGGCAAGACAGCACTTGCTGTCTTTTCCTCTTGGCTACCCAGAAAAGCATTTACAGCATTGTCAAGAAAGTTTTCGGAAAATATCTATGCAATTCTCCCAACTCAATTTTCAACACCTGCAGCCTACCTTTGCATTTGGTAGGTTAGTAAAATCTGCATTCTGGAAATGAATAAGACTTCCAATTTGGAATTAAATGCCTCCTTCCCCTTTCTTTTATTTTTTCCCTACAAACATTTTTTTTTTAATGAAAATGGGTCTCTATGAAGGTTAAGAGATTTTCAGCACTCAAAACAACTTAATAAAATGTCTGAGCACACAATTAGGCATGCTTATGTCCTTCAAGAATCAGGTAGCGGAAGTTCTAATTGGCAAAGCAGCATCTTGAATGTCATTTTCTAAACCCATTAGACCATGTCTAACAGAAAGAGGAGAAGCAGCCGCAGTTTGCAAAATACCCATAGTTTCCTCCTGGAGACATAAATTCAGGTTAGCAAGTAGATGCTGTTAAACTTGTAGATGTAACAAAATGTAGCTATATAGTCACAATTGCTCCAAATAACCTCACATTCTTAAGACAGTGGGTAGGTTCACCTAATAATAATAGGAGTCGATATGTGTGCAAGCAACACTGGAGATCTCCTTTCGCTGCACATGCTACATTTCTTTAAATACACACAATCAGCCTTGGGTACAGTAATACATCCCACTTGCTTTAAATTTGTGGTGACCTTTCTTCTTAGATTGGGCAAAGCTCAAAACTGCTGGCATCTTTTTGTTCAGTTATTCAAATCTGATACCATAACCCAGGGGATGATTTGGGCTTACCACCATTAAAATTTAAATTAAGAAGAACCAGAAGTTTTTTAATAAATCCAGGCCAGAGTCCAGCCTCCCAGGGACTGAAGCTTGTCTGGAATTCCCTCCTTTGGTATCACACTGCTTTTGGAAAATCTGACAAGGTTCACCTCAGAATTCCATTCTGTGTTGAAAGCCAACAGGAAGCATCACCATGGAAAATAAAGATGCATAAAACCAACTGCATTTTTTTTATATTTTGTTTCTGTTAGAATTTTGCTTTTCATAAAGTTGGTCCATAAAACCTCATTTGTACATTTTTTCCCTCCTTACACTATAATCACCTGGGTTTTTTTTAATACAGTTCTTACAGATTTTTTTTTTTACTTTAATTTGTCTTTACTAATCTAGAAAAGAATTGGAATTGGAATCTGATGCACATTTCAATAGCCCTCACATCAGACCTCTGTCAGGAGTCTTGTGCTTGTGAGAAGATTCAATATTACCACTTAACAATGTTTTATGATAATTCGCTTCAAAACTACTCTAGAACTTGATTTCCAAGGACCAGTTTTTTTTTTCTTTACTGCCACCCACAAGGGTCTGCAAGGAAGGAGAAGCTCTACCTGATTTTGGCTGGAGTGCCATCAACACAGCCTCCTGGTTCTCAGGAGGAACTGAACAAAGCACAGGCAGGCCAGGCCACCATGCAGATTTTTTAAAAAGAATTTTGTCAGCTTTTTCCGACCAACCTTCTCACATAGTGATTTGAATTTAAATACAAGCATATCTAAATGGTTAGGGAGAAGGACTAGTCTACCCAGAAAATGGCTCACAGAAAAAAAGAGAACCTCAGTTTTACCTACTCAGTCATACTGAGGTGATTCCCAAGCTGTTAAATGCACCATTTCTATGAAGAATAGAAGCAATATTTTAGGCAAAATCCTGACAGAAGAAAATGCCTGGGATAGAAGTTGTGTTTTTTGTTGTTGTTGTTGTTTGTTTGTTTATTTTGAAATAATATGAAAGAGGGTTTCTCAGCAAGTTCTCAAGTAGTACTTCTAGTGAACCAGATCTTCCACACTCTCTCCATTAAGTAATTGATGTCTGTAATGTTGACCCTAAGGCACTATGGGATCCTAAAGGGCTTTCTGAATCATCAAAGAATGACTCATTGCATTCTGGGTGGTTTTCTTGTTGAGTGTTTTTATTGTATACTAATCCCTTTGAAAATTGGTAATGCATCTATGATTGGTACCAGAGGTTTGCAATCAAGAATGCATGGCCACAACTGGCTAGTGGGAAGTTTCTTTGGTGTACAGGCTGATTCTCACCCCCACATCCTCCATCTTGCTGCCCAAGAGGAGTCAGAGCAGCCCAAGGAGTCTGCAGAAGCTGGTCTCTCAAGGTTTCATCCAAATCCTCCCACTCCTCCCTCTCCTGCTCAGCTTGCTAGTTGAAGCCCACATGCAAACAGCCCTTCCATACTCCCAGCCTCTTCCTGTGCCCAAAAGGAAAAGGGCCAGAAACTTGAGGCAGCACTAGTTAGATGGAACCATATAAAAATTCTGGTATTTGACTTCTTTTTAATCTACAAAAGCAGCAACTGCATCTGGCCTGTCTCAATGATTATGAGTACGAGGCACCTGTGTGTGTAGATATGCATCTATCATCTCATTACCCAGAAGACTTGGTTAACAAGAACACCAATGCCCTACCAGCCCATACAATCTCCTGTCCTGGAACCATTATGTATCAGGTGAAAATTGCTCTCCTATTTCTTGGTATGCTCTGTTTATATTTTAATGCTGTTTACAGATGGAATATTCCATAAATATTCATGCAGTGCCTGTACAAAGGAAAGGGTCCAAAGAGCTCTTTATTAACAAGCTCCCTTAGGGAAGGGTAACTGTGGGAGAGAGGGCTTTAATTCATTCTCCTGAAGTTCTCACACAGGAACCCAACCACCCTCTTCACACATCAAGTTGGGGTGACCTGGGATTTACCAGCTAAATTCACAGCCAAAAGTGTCAGCTAATGAATTATTCCAAGTATATGAATAGACCAAGGGAATCCTTTTGCAGCCCTATACCAATGCTCCTTTCATTACCAAGTAGTCTTTTTAAAAAATATTTTTAGTTGTAGATGGACACAATGCCTTTATTTTATTCATTTATTTTTATGTGGTGCTGAGGACCGAACTCAGTGCCTCATATGTGCTAGACAAGCACTCTATCACTGAGCTACAACCCCAGCCCCCTATATAGTCTTAATGTAGGTGACAATCAGCTGGGCACCAAAGAATGTTTAACCCACATGCAGCCACTCCACATTAGAAATTTTTTTAAAGTTAAAATAAAATCTCAGAGAACTTATAATGAAGCAAGTTGAAGCCATTTATATAAAAAAAAATCAAAGTAAAATTTCAAATTTGGATTTCAAATCTGGAACTATATAACACACATTCCAAGGTAATATATTTCAAATTTTTAAAATACTGAATTACTGAATAACTGACAAATCCAAAATATTATCAGACTGATCTTTGTACCAAAGATATTAAATATAGTGAATTACCTTGTAATCACCTTGAGGAGGTGTAGTAATAAGCGAGCAAATGGTATTCATTCTCCCTGACTTTGTATCAAAGATGGTGGAATACTCCAGTCTGTTCAGGCAAATCATCTTAACTGGCAAAATAATATTTGGGAAAAGAGTAGGTAGAAGGAAGAATGAAATTGGCAGGCACTGAAATCCACAGGGCACCATTTGGCACACACTTCTTTGAGGCCTACCCAGAAGTGGTTAATCAGAGAGTAGAGGCAATGTCAGATTACATTAGAGGCAGATTTCTCTATGTTTATGGGCAAATCTGAGACGGCCAGTCTTTCAGGTCTGGAGCTGCGGTTGCACACAAAATGTGATCCTAAAAACGAAATGCCAATATTTCATCCTTGCAACTACTCAGCTTCCTCATCATTCCTTGTGGGAATTGTGGTTGCTACTGACTCAAAGTCGTCCCACCCACCCGCTCCCTGTATGTACGAATTACTAAAGGTGGTCCCATATTCATTTCCATCTGGATTCCATCTGAGGGTCCTATAGTGAGAACCCAATTCGTCTCAGGATAAAATCCAACAAAGACCTTTAAGCTTGGAGTCCCAATGCTGTGTATATATATTTACATGTGACATGATGTTCACCCTCCAGCATAATCCATGCTGGCCACTGTGGGGTGGGACTCTTTAGTGCATTCTCTCAGGCTTTCCTTGGAGAATATATCTTAACAGAGTGCATTTTTATTACATGAGGCCATAGCTGCATGTGGCCACCGAATCAACCATTTTGACGTCAGTTAGTTCTTTCCAGTTGTTCTAATGACTGCGCATTGAGCACATGATTGGTCAGGATAGTTTGGTGTAGTTCAACTGAATCAAGGTGTAGCAAGGAGAAAAACCACTGGATTGTAAATCGAAAGGCTAGTGGAAACAGCCTCAGCTCCGTCACTAACTTGTGAAGTGAAATTCAAATCTCTTGACTGTTCTGAACCTCAGTTTCTTTGTCTGTAAAATGATATCTGTCTAGCCTCTCTTATCAATCTTTCAGAGTTTTTAATGAAGAATAAATGAGTTGGTGGGTGTGAAAGCTCTTTAATCCATTTGAGTTATCAGCTGGAACTTTATTACAGTCAGTTGGCATAGTGCTGCAGGAGATAATTTGAGAATGACTTTGTAGGGACTTTCTGTGCCAATCAGAAAGCATTTTTTTTTATTATGTACCAATGGCAGGAAGAAAAGGAGACTGACAATTAGATCAGTGGGACTCACTCATGACCACTTTAAAGATGAGCAAAAAAATTGTTGAGAGAATCATGGCAAAATCTTTGCACTAGCTGTTACCATAGAGATGAAAAGGAAAATTCCCACTCCCCAATTGTATTTGAAAACAGAGAAGTCTAAAGCCTTGGAACAAGTTGTGGTGAATGGACAGGATGTCCTGGAATGACACCCGAGGTGTAAATAAATCACTGGAACTGATGGCATCCACCCAAGAGTTCTGAAAGAACTCAAGGGTGAAATTGTGGAACTGTTGGCCAAAATGTGTAACTTGTTACAAACGGGTACTGTGCTCAAGACCTGGCAAATTGCCACAACAACTCTGAAAGAAGAGAAGTACAAATAGGTGAGTCTCACTTTTCTACCTGGCAAGCTGGTAGAGACTGTAAGTGGGGAGTGTCGCTGAATGCATGCTTATCATTGCACAGAGCATCTATTGAGCTTTCAGCCTGTTCTTGCACTATGCTAAATGGTGGAGGTGAACAAATGGAAGTGTCTAGTGGGCAGTTGGAAAAGGGATCAGAAAACACCTGTGCTGCCAACAGAGATTTAGGGAGTCATTGGCTCATTGGACACAGAAAACAAATAGCTTCCTGCAGAGTGCCATTTCTATCAATATGCAGACCCTTCCTGGAGCACATGAATGCCCCAACTAGACTGCAAGAGAGCTGGGATCTGCCCTGATCAGCACTATATGCTCCACAGCCACCATCTACATGTGTATGGATTTTGACGTTCCAAGAGTAGCTGTAATAATCCAGAGCAATGTGAAAAGGGAGGAGAGAAGAGGTTCAGAGGCACAAAGCAAGCATTTAAGGAGTGAATTGGGGTTGGGGGAGAAACCAGCAAATGAGGATGAAAAGTTTCATCATTTATTCATCTGTTCACTTATTCAACACGTAAGTATAGAGCACTTTCTGTATGCCAGGCACTATTTTATACCCTGAAGTCACATCCAGGAAGCATACAATGCTCTCTTTTGGAACACCAAGAAAAAGGCAGATAATAATAAACACTCATATCAGAAGAGGAGAAAGTGGTAGAGAGAGACTGGATGGGCAGTTAAGGGTGGTTGTTTGGCCCTGGGAGGAACAAAGACCTGAATGGCAGGACTCAGCCAGCTATGCAAAGAACTGAGAGAAATATTCCAGGCAGAATAAATAGCTAGTGAAAAGGCCCCGAGGCAGAGAAAATGGCAGAAAACACTACCAAAGATGGATCTGAGGAGGAAGACTTCTGATGAAGCTTGTGGTTGATGAGCTGGCTGTATGGAATAGGGAGACCTGGCAGTGTTTGCAGATGGAGGAAAAGGAGAAGTAGAAAGGGAAAGATAGGCA
This sequence comes from Marmota flaviventris, assembly GCF_047511675.1. Taxonomy (NCBI): domain Eukaryota; kingdom Metazoa; phylum Chordata; class Mammalia; order Rodentia; family Sciuridae; genus Marmota; species Marmota flaviventris. The sequence goes on along the minus strand of NC_092499.1, from coordinate 107,319,459 downwards.
ATACGGGGAGAGAAAGGATTATCAACAGTGCTGAGAGGGACACATGTCTTGGAGAAGGAGCATTGATGGAGTAGATACAGAGTTTAGAGCATCATTCCCTAACTATTTTTAAATTTATGAACTCATAGTAACATATATTACTTGGAAAATTGTTTTACTCATCCAATTATTTTATATTATATGCAAATTGAAGCGATTTAATGTTTTAAAATACATCTCATTTTAGATAAGTATATATTAGAAGTTTCATTACAAAATTAATTGAATACAATATTTACTAATACTTGTGGATTATAATAATAAATTCTGAAGGAGTTCCATCTAACAAGTGATACACATGATTTAATTTACTTTAATTATGTAAGAAATGGCAATTTATAAAGCATACATTACAATGACATCTAATAGCGTGCTTGGTTTAGAAATCAAATAAATATTAAACTGTGGGTGGAAATTTAACTGCTATCATAGTGTCAAGAATAGATAAAACCAGATGAAATCTGCTTTCAAAACTGTTGGAAGAAAACCTTGCATTTGGGGTAAAAAAAAAAAAATCTGGTTTATTTTTTCTTTCTTTTATTTCTAAATAGACAAAATTTTAAAAGATGGTTTCTGGCCACTATTAGTAAATACTTTTGTGCAAATATATAAAAACCAAACTGGATAAAAGCAACACCAAGTTTGCTTTTACTAACATGGCTTTTTTTTTTTTTTTTGTACTGGGGATTGAACTCAGGGACAATCAGCCACTCAGCCACATCTCTAGCCCTATTTTGTATTTTATTTAGAGACAGGATCTCACTGAGTTGCTTAGTGCCTCACCATTGCTGAGACTGGCTTTGAACTCGCTAACCTCTTGTCTCAGCCTCCTGAGCTGCTGGGATTAGCCACTGCACCCAGCCTAACACAGCTTTTTGAAAGTATAGAGAAACCTCAGTGGATTATGCAAGGTATAGATATGACTCTGAATTCTGGTGAAGAAAATCTTGAAGTTCAGTCAGCCCTCCATGTTGGAAGTTTCTGCATCCACAGTTTCAACCAATCACAGGTTTAAAATATTGAGGGGAAGAAAACTGCATCTGCACTGAACAAATGCAGACTGTCTTTCTTGTCATTATCCCCTACACAGTACTGTATATCAGAGATTTTCATGGCATTTACATGTTATAGGCATCTCGAGTAATCTAGAGATGATTTACTTTATAGGGGACTTGAGTGTCCTTGGAGTTTGGTATCCTCAGGGGCTCTGGAACCAGTGCCTTTCTGATGCCCAGGAACTACTACTGTATATGTGCAGAATTACTATCATATGTATGGCCTCTATAACCTTTTCAAATTTTTATTTTACTGTTCTCTTTACATTGGCCATAACCAAAAACCCTGTGTGAGTAAAAAATTAAACAACTGAATCAATTAATCAATTAACAAAAGAATAAACATTTTCAATTGTGTGATGGTCCAATAACCAACCACAGAGGATGATACTCTTCAGTTCATCACCCAGTTGTGGAGAGTGAGTAAAGAATCCTGGGCATGGGCACCCAGTTTCAAACTCTGCTCTTACAAATGGTAACCATGTTTGGGTAACCATTATATATATTTGGTTATTTCAGTAAAAACTAAAACATATGTCATCATCACCTTTAATGATGTGGACACTCTGGAAAATGTTTTGTGGATCTCTGGGTTTCCCTGGAGTTGGGAAGCGCTGTTGAAAGGAAGGTAGAGATGCTGAGGATGGACTTCCGGAGGACAGGGATTTCCTTGAACTCCTTGCTGCATCTCCAACACCTAGGCAGTGCCTGGCACAGAATAGCCCCTTAGCAAATGTTTGCTGGATAAATGAATGAATGGATGAGTGAATAAAGGTTAAATAGGAGGCCAAGTCCTCCACAGAAGCACGGAAAGGAGTGGAAGAGGGCTTTGAACTGAAGGGAGAAACTTGTAGGAATAAGAGAGGGGACCACTGGGGGTGAGTTAACAAACCACCTTAGAGATTAAAAGATGAAAAGGCAATTCATTTCCAAAAAGGACAGTCATCTATCTCCAAACTACATATATATATATATATATATATATATATATATATATATATATATATATATATTTGTCAGTGGACCTTTATTCTATTTATTTATTTATATGCAGTGCTGAGAATCAAACCCAGGGCTTCACACATGCCAGGCAAGTGCTCTACCACTGAGCCACAACCCCAGCCCTCCAAACTATTTTTGAACAACTACTATGGGTTGGTCTTGTGGAAGGTGCAATGGGATTCAGTGATAGAAATATCTAAGCTCTGTCTTTCAGGAAGCTGAGTTATGAGAGTAACTAATAAATCAAATATCTGTTCTAGGCTATGTCCATGCTATCCATATTCCACACACAGAAGCAGTGCTGGCTTACAGAACCAAGGGAGTAGATTATGAGTTCCAGTATTGGCAAATAGAAAGTCACTTAAGCTTTCTGGGTTCTGGTGACCTCATATGGAAAGGATGAGGGTTGGTGCCCTCACAGATGCTGGTACAGCAGACGTCTGACAATCCACAGGCTTCAGAAAGCCAGAGATGGGGAGTCAGTGTTGGCAGAGGTGTTGAGGAAATATATCCTCAGGGACTAGGAAGTTGAATGGCCTTAAGCAATGGGGAAAGGCCATAGAAGTTGAGGCCAAGCATTTCAGGCAGAAGGACTAGCCATGAACTGAATCATGAGGGTAAAGTGGGAGGAAGAATTTGTAATGTCCATTTGGTGGATTAATTAAGAGAAATATGAAAATGAGGAGTTAGGAGATATGATGGATTCCATGCTAAAGTGGGAATGAGTATGTGTCTGATTTTGGTAATATAGATGCATTATTGCTTATGCACAGGAACAAAAGGTCAAAATTATCCCATTGGAATAATCCTAACTTTAGAAACTCCATATATTGATATTAGGAACAGTTTTGTAACAGCTAAGTGAGGGAATGTACAATGAAATTTCCACATTAGTGAATCATGATGATGCTAATGAAAGATGATGGGGAAATGGAACAAATTCTCAAAAGGTGGAAAAGCAGCAGATAATTTTCAAAGCAGACAAATGAAAAAATAGCCCACACTATGTTTTGAATGTGGATTTCTATTCGAACAGGATACCATTGGGTTCGAAAAGACCCACCCAACACAGGCACCATCTGGAAATCTATAAAGCCAAAATTGCAAACATAAACTCTCCTTCCTTGTCCAGACCCATCAATGGGGGTTGAGAGTGAGGAGCAAGAGCATAGCCACTGACCAGTGTTCTAGTTCTAGGTCCGGGCCTCAGCCATTTGCTTAGTGTCGAGCCCCTCATCTGTCCAGCAAGAATAACGATACCTGCTCCATGTGTATCACAATGCTGTTATAAGGGCCAAATGAGATACTGGGAATGAATTTTCTTTCAAAAGAATCAAATGCTATAATTGCTGGAATAAAGCAATAAAAATTGTGCATTTATGATGTCTATCTAGCATATGAACAGCTTGTGCAAGCACACTTAAAATAAGTCCTTGTATTTGCAGAGTGCTTTAGAGTTTATCAGATTCCAAAAATATGAAGGGAAACTCATATGTTTAAATTCAGACAACCTGAATGTGAACTGCAGTCTTATCATTCACTAATGTGATTTGTCATAGAGTTATTTAATGAACCTGAGCTCGGTTTCCTCATCTATAAAATAAGGATAGTGGTACCTATGCTTGCAGGGTGGTTGTGAGATTTAAATATAATGATGGATAATGGGTGACGCAATCACAGTGCCTGCCCGCAAAAGCCCTTGGTGCATGATGGCTGTTTTTATTTCCATCTTCCAGTAGAACGTGAGCTCAAAGCACTGAGATCATGTTAGCTGACATTCCCAGTGGTCAGCATAGTTCTGAGGCAGAATTGATGTTCAATTGTGTTTGTTGAATGGATGTATGGGCAAAATAAATGGACAGGTGAATACCAACCTGTTAATAGAGACAATAAACAGCCTCTATTACGTCCTGCCTTCCTTGGGTAAGAAAATGAAGGTTTTTGAAAGTTTAAATGATTGTCTGAGGTCAGCCTTAGTCTGAGAACAGCTAATATAACTTAAATGGACTCCTTTTCCTGACAACCACATGCTGCCTTGTCTTGTAAACTTGGCCTTTGGCAGGATCCTGGCAAAGGATCTGAGCTGCTGTTTTCTGAGCTGCTGTCAATTTTTTTTGTAAAATGAAAGCAATATTTGCCTCTGCTTTTTGGTCAGGGCAGGTAAAGGAAAAATATTAAGTCAACTTTTAAATGTGTAATTTTGAAAAGGGGCCAAAAAGTAAAGAAAACAATCATAAGAAAATCTCAAATATGGTTTAGACTGTCCTTGGTTGGCTCAAAGTAGCCCCAGAAAACAGATCTTGTCTTCACTGAAAGGTACAGTCTGTTTCTTTCTCCGTGGCTGGAAATGCATTTAGGAGGCTGATTCACCTGCGGCCCCTGCACCGGGCCTGGGACCGGCACTTTCCATTATTTGCTCTGTTCCTCGTTGGTTTACAAGGTCAGACTGGATGTTTTGGTTGTTTTCCCAGCAGTGCTCTACTGACCGACTTCGCTCTAATCCCTTGATGTCACTTAAATAAACTGGAGGCGGGTGGGGGTGGGGGCGATCGGAGGACTCAGTGATTGCCTACTGCTGTTGTTCTCGGCGGCAAATTAATTTGATGCTGTTATGTAAGTGTAATCATCCTCTCTAATCACATCACAGGATTGGGAACTGCCAGAAATAACAGAAGGGAACATTCGAGATATCAAAGGGGAGCCACTAAAATAGATTGTTTATTTAGGTACCAAATTGAAATGCTATTATTGGGAGATGGAAAACAACGCTGCCACACTTTGCTTTCACAGGTCCCTGCGTTTTCCATACTGTATTTGTCAGGGTGCATCATCCAGAAGTAAAAGGAGATAAGAAATCAGTGCTTCCGATGGTGCCATCGGAGAAGGAAACTGGGGGGTGAGGATGGGGGTGCTGTTTACAGGTGTCTGAGTGGTCAGCCAGTTTTTGTGGCTGCCTGAAATTTACCTTGTGCTATTCTCAGAGGTTTCTTTCTCCTCTGATGTTCTTTCTTCACATTGGCTGGTTCTCTTCCTTGCTGTGATGCTGTCCCACACTGCTTTCTCCCTCTTCCTTATTTATTTATTTAGCAAATCAAAGAGAGCTCAGCCTAGCTCATATGCTGTGCCTCCCAAAGGATGGGTCCCAAGTTCAAGGCTTGTAACTTCTCTGTCTTCTAACACATGCTGTCATTATCTCCTCCCTGCAAACTCTTTCCCTGCTCCCACCTGGTCTTAGAGTCATAGTAAGGACAAAGTTATGTCCCCATCTTGGAGTGCTCACAGCCATCGCCAGCATGGTAGTAAAATGACTCACTGTCCTGTTTTTGAATCTCACCTCTGCTCCTTCCCCTTGGCAGACAATTTACCATTTCTGAACCTCAGTTTCCTCATCTGTAAGGGGAGGTAGCATACCCAGCTCTGTCCATTGCTTTGAAGATGAGGAAAGTAATAGGTTAGGAAGCCTGGCATGTGGTAGTCAAGAAGGTGGGTTTTGAAGGGGAACTCTGCACTCAGTCTTTCAGGACCCAAGCCAAGCACTACCACTACCTGACAAGTGATCTTGGTTAGAGTGCTCACTTCAGCTCTTAATCTCCTTGTCAGTCAAGTAGGATAATAATGACACTGATCAGAGTATCATGAGCGTTCAATCAGATGAAATATTTTAAATGCTTTAGTATCTGATCTACTAAACGTTAGCTGTCATCATTATCATTATTTATTGTTGTAATAGCAACACTTGCTGATGCTGATGCTGATGGTGGTTCGTTTCCTACCACCCCACTTTTTCCTTTCCACCACTGATCTTCTCACAACTGCCAATTTCTCCTGATGGTTATTTGCCATATATAAGCAATGCCTAACAACAAAACTACAACTACCATGGACGCAGGCAAAGAGGAAATATAGATAGGCTCTGGGAAGGCTTGCCCCACAGTGGGTGTGGGAAGGACTTTAGCTAAGGATCTTAGGAGACCTTCTCCTTGGATCCTTTGACCATGCTGTCACTCTGCTCTTCTGATCTCCAGAATCCTCTGTTTTGCCTTGTAATAAGCCCTTGCCTGAAGTTCTTCTCTGCACTGATCACTGCCTGCTATCAAATGCCTTCCACAGGCCAAGTCTGCTCAGAAGTAACATCCATCATGGGTCATGAAAGACATACCCAGCTGGGGGTAGGTGACTTGAATCCTTCATGGCCCTTTGCCCTCTGGGCAGTTTTGTTTATAGACTTAGGTGGGCTACATCTGTAACATGGAAGGCAGGGCCATAGTCCACGTAACCTGGAGTCCCAGCTCGTTCTGTCTTTCTGAAGCAATGATGAGGACATTGAATGTTCCTTTTCTTTACCTTCCTTGAAGGCAGTATAAAAATTTTAAAGTAAAAACTGAAAATTTGTTTCTAAACATCTTTTCTATATGCCAATCACAAAAGGGAATAGATTGCCATCCCTGGATCAGCTTCTACTCATTCTCCTTGACTGGAATCTCAGGTCAATGTCCTCCTTCCTCTGAAGTTGGGATACACAGGCGAATGGTTAGGCTGCCCAAAACAGCTGCTGAACCTGAACATTCAGCCACCGGATTCCAACACGACTGAGCTTGGTGGCCATCTGGTCAAAAATATGTTTGCAAAAATATATTGAAACTAAAATTAGAAGGAGGTATTTTGTTGCTGTTGTTTTGTTTTGTTTTTACCTTATTCTGAAGAAAACTATCTGGATTAATATTCTGTATGCACCACTTCATTCAAAGTAAATTATTCAATCTGCAAGTTTTAGCTAGCCAGTTTATGCCTAATAAAAGGGAATCCCTGGTGGAGGAGACCAGTGGCATAATAAAGGATGACTCCTTCCTCTTGTACAGACTAGGTCTCCTGGGCTTGGGAGTCAGACTTAGTTGTGACACTTTCTACCAAGTGATTTTGGGCAACTTACTTTACCATCCTGAGCCTTAGTTTCCTTATATGTAAATGGGGTTGATGGAAGTGTCTATCCACAGGCATGTTGTAAAGATAATTGGAAGTAACAAATATAAAATACTTGGCACACAAAAAGGACTGGATTAAAATTAGTTGTTGCCACTTAGATCTTTAGATGATTAAAGTCATAGAGCACATTTTCTCCATCACATCCGTGGTGAAAGGAGACATTGTCTAATTGTGTCTAATTGTTTAGACATTGTCTAAACAGTCTGAAACACTTTTCTGAACAATCCTGGTTCATATTCATTTTGTCCTGCAAAACTTAGTCCATTCAAGGCAAGGATTACTTAAATTGATCAACTCTTCTCTCCCTTTCTTAGCTAGTACAAAATTAGCCTTTAAATTAAATTTCAGAAATAGCTAAAACAGTTCAGTATTTGACGATACACCATAACACCATAGAATATTAGGGGAAAAAAAAACAAGCATTTGCAGAAATCTCATTAATTTGTATTTCATCTGCTTAAAACCATTTGTGGTAATTCAATCTCAATCAGGCTATGTTAACTTTTACATTTATGTTTTATAGAAATAATTTATTAGAAGAATTAATGGTGCAAATGAGATCATATGAGATATACTAAACTTTAAAGACAGCAAATATTTTCATAATGATAGTGGTCTATGTGAAAATAAAACTTGTAATTCACATCTGGATGTTGTTCGATGAAGATGTTGAACAAGATTCTCAAAATTCCTTCTGAGAGAGTGAATTCCAAGCAGGGTGCACAGGGGCTGGAGGGGGGGATTAGTCCAGGAGTCCTGAACTCAGTCCTACAGCTTCAAAAGCAGGATTCCTGAGGGTGGACTCTAAGAATGTGTGTCCTAACAAACTCTCTGAATGATTTTTATGTTTACTAAAAGTTTGAAAATATCAATTATACAGAAAATGGACACTATTTACACCTTGATTAAAGTTACCTAGGTAACTCTTCTTAGCAGTTAGAGTTTCTTTGTGTACTGGAAAACATTGAAGCCTCTTATTTATAGAATATTCTAGAAGTTAAATGCCCACTAGTGCACATCGATCATCTGGTCATCCTCCATGAACAGGAAGGTGTCACTGAAATATACTCCAACTTCCATGTCAGTGCCATGCTGTGACCCTTCACACTCAGAAATCCTAGACCCTAAAAATGATAATGATAAGACTGGGAGTCAAGAGAATTATGAGGAAAGGAAATGAACCTGGCTAAGACCCTGGGAGGCCTGAAAAGAGAATCAGGATAGAAACCGACAGGGCTTGGTTACTGGACCAGGAACAGGCTTAGTCTAAACGACAGGTCAGGAGCCTAGTCATGGGAATGAGGCTTAGGACAAGTTGACCAGACACTGGCTCCATTCAGAGCCACTGCACACTGCACAATCCTCTCCTGAGTTGACTTTTAAGTTAAAGAATCTAAAAACCACACAAAGACGAACCTCTTTATTTACACGTGACTTGTGAAGGCAGATGGCTTCTAATCTTTGAATTCATCCCCTTGTTAATAAAATAATCCCTGTGTGAAGATGCTAGTTTCCATTTCCTAGAGCCTTTACAGGTTGGGTACCCTTTATCTGAAATGATTGGGACCATAATGCTTCAGATCTGAGAGTTTTTTGAATTTTTGGAATGTTTGCATGGACTTTACCAGTTGAACATCCCTAATTGAAAACTTCAAATCTTCAATGCTCCAAAATCCAAAAATTTTGAGTATTACATCAGTGCTCAAAAAGTTTTAGGTTTCAGAGCATTTCATATTTTGGATTTTCTAATTAGGATCATCCAAATTGCTCTGTTAATTGAACCATTATTGGGTAAAGACCAGATTTTCATCCATTACCATATGAAATGTATCATAAAGATGAATACACACATTTCAGCTTACAAAATGTATATGAAAAAAAAATATTTTAAGCTGGACTTTGACTTAAAACCATATTCTTTCTTATTTTATAATAGCAAAGAATGTGCAGCAAATACAAAGTTGACCCAGAAGTTCATTTATGCTGATGTTTTCCAGAGATTAAGACCACGGGGTGAGCAAGTTTGCTTGTAGCAAAAGCACAGACTCTTGGCTATTTGCAACATTTTAAACTTTAACAAGTGGGCGATGCAATATAAATGATGCTTTAAACATTTATGCATTGGGTGGGAATCTATATTAATTATAAAACAAAAGGCCAAGTCCTAGAAACAAAGGAGCATTATTTTTTTTTCTTCCTGAGTTACTTTACAGAGAATTAGATCCCTAAAGGAGAAGCATAGAAACAAGAAAGTTCTACCTGCTTGATTTGTGGCTTCACTGAGAGCCCTGGACAACTCACCCAAGAGCTCATCATGGCCTGTTTGCATATTCTATTCTGTGTCTTACCTGTGTCCTCAGGCATCATGTGCTGTGTGTCTAATCCACTTCTCCTGTACATAGTAATTCTAGTGGCTCAAATGGTAGAGTCTCATACAGTCTCACCTCTTCTGAAGTCCTAGATGGAGATGGCGATCCCAATAAGAGGGTTTTAATAAAATATCTCCCACAGCTGAATGGGGCCTGCTTACATTTTTCTTTTTATATAAAAATAGTTGTAAGCTGGGAGTATGGCTCAGTGATAGAGTACTTGCCTCACATGCACAAGGCCCTGAGTGTGATCCCTAGCACAGGAAAAAACAAAACAAACAAGAAAACTATGTATTTCTTTTTGGGGGGCATGGGATACCAGGAATTGAACTCAAGGGCACTCGTCTACTGAGCTATATCCCCAGCCCTGTTTCGTATTTTATTTAAAGACAGGGTCTCACTGAGTTGCTTATTGCAGGATAAGTTGCTTATTGCAGCCTTGCTTTTGCTGAGGCTGGCTTTGAAGTCTTGATCCTCCTGCCTCAGCCTCCCAAACTGCTGGGATTACAGATGTACTCCATGTTCCTGGCCAATATTTCTTTATTTAACAGGTCAAGGTTAAATAAAGAGATGACATTTTTTTAAAAACCCATCCCTTTATTTTGTTCTTCTGCCATTTACTGGGACCCTGAACCAGAGTAAAGCAGGCTCATCCTTCTGCTTCCATCTCTCAGGGAATGTTCTAACACTTCTTTGAAGTGGCAGATAAGAAGAGTTGAATATTCTCATCTTTTAATTAAAAATATCTCCCTTATCAACTTTCTTTGATTCCAAGACTTCCAACCTTTATTTTATTTCATTTTATTATTTTATTTTATTTTACTCTCTCTCTCGGGGACTAAACATGGCTGTTATCTGGGAGGTGGACCATATTCAGCTCCTGTCACCTCAACAGAAATTACTTGAGTGGCTTCTTAGGGAAGAGAGCACAAAAGTAAGTTTTAGCTTGAACAAGAGAATATTCCCCAGATTGGGCTGCTGCAAAGCTTAAAGAAGTGTCCCTCTTGGTGGGGTTGAGGAAACCAAAAGCAGAGGGCTGTAGTCTGTGACAACAAATGACAGCCAGTTCACTGTCTGTGGCTGGTACTAGCTCGTGTTGATCTATGAGTTAGCACTCACTGTTTTATTCAGAGTAAGTCGAGATGGAATCCACCTCATTCTCCCTGGAAATCAAGTCCCTAGATCCTTGAGTTCCCACTAAAGTGGGAAACCTACAGTATGAAATTAAAATAAATAATCTGATTTATTTTTCAAAACCACCAAGGGAAAGGTATTTTATGACCACATACTTGGGATGGTCTACTCAAGGGTTCAAGTATCCGATTAATTGTATCCATTTCATCTTTTCTGTGTACGTGTGGCCTTAGCAAGAAAGAGTCATACACAGTGAAGCCAGACCTGGAACATTTACCTCTCCTGGAAAGTGAGTGGAGGCTTCTGTCTCCTTGAATTTCTTTTTCAGAAGGTTTCAGTTTTCTCTTGGGACAGGCCAGCAGGAGTCTGCATCACTGATCGTGGGTAGTTTCAGGTCAGAAAATGTTCTCTCTCTCCTTTTCTACTTTTTAACTATGTTTATACAGAGAGTTCTAAAGACAGAATTTATGAATCTCAAGACTCATAAACCACTCTCCACCCACCATATCGTCAGAAACTGCAACTTGTCTGTATCCACAGGCATACTGAGCATGTTCAACACCTGAAACCTACAACTAGGCAGCAAGCTGGAAAATCAAACCTCCATTCATTTAAAAAAAAATTTTTTTTTAGATGGCCCACCACCCCTGACAGCTGGCAGCCTATATTTTTCCAGCTGTGTTTTAACTTAACACCTTTTGGGACACTGTCTTCCAAGAGGATGTATTTGTGCTTTTCAAATCTTGCTTTTGGATTTAAAAAAAATGGAGCCCAGAGACTGTGTTGGACACATACTTATAAATCCATGAAGGCTTAGCTTACAGAAGCCACAGGAAATACTATGATATTTTGGAAAAGGTCGAGTTTCATAGATTCTGTAAGGCACTCAGCAGGTTGTAATTATTTCTTTTATTTAAAAGCCCTCCAGATATTTTCTTCCAGAGGGTCTGAAACTGAGGGTAGTAGACATTTTTTTCATACTGTACATTCTTTTTGGCCAAGTGCTGGAAATACACAGGAAATAAAGTGGCTTTGGAAGACCCAGTGGAAGCCAGTCCAAGGTATGAAGTCACTGCAACAGAAGGGGAAATGTCCCAACCGGCAGCACCAGTAGTTGGCTGCTGCTGTCCCCCTCCTGGTACAGGAGGGAAGATGAAGCAGGTGGACACACTGACCTGTTGTGTTTTAACAGAAACCAAATGTCCCTGTGTCCTCGGGCAGGCACAGCAGCTGGGATTGCTCAAGAGGTTTAGACACTGGCCGACAAGACAGATGTGTCGAGACGGCCCGGAAAGTGGAAAGAGTTGCCTGCGTCTTAATTCAGGGTCCTGATGCTGCTTTGGGCCCTGGCTTTTGCTGGGCTGGCTGAGGGTGAGGGCAGAACCAGCCATGTTGAGGCCAAAGAAAGCAGGCCAGTTCCTTGTTGACCAGCCTCTGGGCTGCCTCTTAGGAAAATCAGTGGCAAGTACTCTTGACTCAGACCAGAGACAGAGAGCAGGCCAGGCTTTTGGTCTCAGCTACTAAAAACAAAAGGAAAGAATCTGATTTTGAAGTGGAGGTAGAAAAACCATCTGACTCCCTCTCCTAGGGAAGCACTCCCTCTCCTAGGGAGGGACGGGAGCCCATGGGGACGACCTCCAAGGACCTCCGCAGGTTCTTGGCCCCAGCCTCACACAGTTCTCTCTGAGGTTAAGTGAGATTCTGGTGGAATCCTGGAAAGCAGAGAAAGTTCTCCTGGAAAGAAATTTGGAGCCAGCGAGGTCTTCTTTGTGGCTGTTTTGGGGTAAGCAGGGTTAATTTTGAGCAAAGGGGGTAGGAACTCCCGCCAGCATGAATGAAACTCTCCTAAGACAGTCACAAAATGGCTTTTCAGAAAGAGCGGTCCATTGAGGTGGGAGCCAGCGGGTGAAATCACCATGGGCACAGAGCGTGGTGGCCAGGCATTGGCTGCAGTCAGCAGAACCCTGGCCTGAGCCCATCACGCCCTCCAGCATTTCCATTTAATCAGCAGTGGAGGCCCCGGGTGAAATGAGGTAGGGAGGTTGTTCAGTTCCCAGTAGGTTTCCTAGGACTGAATTGATTCCTCCCTGGCTCCCAACTCAGAGAACATACCAGGAAAGAGTGGAGAAGAATCACGATTAGCCCTGGGCAGAAACAGTCCTGGAGGCATCCCAGATGCCACTGTTGTCAGCAGTGAAGCTACAGAAGAGGCCACATTGAGTGATGGTTTGGAGACTTCTGTACAGTTCACAAAGCAGTTATCTTATGCAATCAGAACAGAAGTTCAAGGTGCAGGCAGATATCACTATTGTTCTCCCCGGTTTACCTATAAGGACACTGAGCTCATAGAAGTTAAGTGACATGCTCAGGGGATACACAGCCAATAACAGGAAGAACCATGACTCAAATTCAGACCTTTAGGTTCCTATTTCAGAGATTTCATAACCAAGACAAGATGTCTACCTGGGTATAATCAAGTCTCTCCACGGACATAATCGCTAATCACTAGAAACTGGGCATCTACAGCAAACAATATAAGTGTTTACATGTAACCTGTATAAAATAGCTGCTTCAGGTTTCCAGTGTCTACACAGTGTCCTTTTTCCAAAAAAGCACACATAGATTTCCAAGAATTTAAAAGCAATTTGTATCTTTATTACAACTCTTCAGAAAATGGTCAAGGGTTTCATCCCTAGCTTACAGCAAATTTTCTGAAAGATCTTCTTAGCCATCACATCCTGAAAACCACTGATCACACTATGACAATGGCCTTAATTACTCCCCCTCCTCAAAAAGAGAATTTCCTTCCAGCTTTCTCTACAACCTAGCATCCTCTGATTCTTATCTTTTCTTGCCTACCCCTTACTGTCCAGATTTAGTACTTCCTCTTCCATGAGCCTGGTTTCTCCAAAGGAAGCCAATCAGATCATCTTGACTTCTTTTCTTCTTTTCTTTCACTCTCTAATCCAGTACTCTGAATGGAAACATTGGACCCAGGCTGCCTTCTCCCTAACGGGTGGGACAGAGAAAAGCGGGAATACATTTTTCCTCGTATGTGCAAATGGCATTGAGACAATGGCCCCAAACCCTCAAACCAAGGCAAGCAGTTCCTCGTGTGCCTGGCAGAATCTCACACTGCATGAGGGCTTAGCATCGGCTTCACACCGTCTGGAAATGGGCAGAGGGAGTGACAGATTCCCTCGCTGTGCCTTCTTTTTTCCACTTCTTTGATAAACCTCAGTCACTCTCAAGATGATGTCCCCTGCCTTTTTGGACTCATAAGTATCTATAGTGGGCCTGAACTTCACTCATCTTCTCTTTCAAACTGAAGTGATGCTTCCGTTCCGTTTTCTTGTGGTGGACATGAGAAGATTTCCACTTTGGCGTTGAAATGATCCTTCTAGGTGGCCTTGTAAACAGGACCAACCAGTGAGCAGCCACTTACTCTTCACTGTGGAAATGTGCCTCTTTTTAATTTCTCCCTGTAATGTAGAGCCAATTCCAATCAGGAGTAACTGTATGTACATAATGAAGTATAGAGGTTATGTCCATGTGTCCACACACCCATGTTCATTGCAGCCTTGGTCAATATAGCTAAGACATGAAATTGAGCTAAGTATCTGTCAGTGGCAGATCTATAAAGAAACTGTGATACACATACTATTCAGCTTTCAAAGGGTGGATGGGAATCCTGGCATTTGCAACAACATGGATGAACCTAGAGGGCTTTAAGTTAAGTGAGATAAGGAGGCACAGAAAGTCAAATACTGCAGAATCTCACTTATATGTGGAATTTACAATAATAGAACTTACAGAAGCAGAGCCGGATGTGGTGGTGCACACCTATAATCCTAGTGACTCAGGAGGCTGAGGCAGGAGGATCCCAAGTTCAAGGCCAGACTCAGCAATTTAACAGACCCTGTCTCAAAATAAAAACTAAAAAGGGCTGGGGATGTAGCTCTCTGTGGTAAAGTACCCTGGGTTCATTTCAATCCACCACCACCCTGCCCACCCCAGTCCAAAAAAAGAACTCACAGAAGAAGAGGAGAGATCTGGGGATTGGGGAGATTTTGGTCCAAAGACACAAAATTTCAGTTAGACTGAAGGAATAAGTTCATGAAATCTATTGTACATCATGGTGACTACAGTTAATATATTACATATCTGAAAATTGCTCAGAGAGTAGATTGTGTTCTCACCACAAAAAGAAATTGTTTGTATTCAAGGTTATCTATACATTAGTTTTATTTAGCCATTCTACTATGTATACATATACCAAAACATGTTTTATACCATAAGTATGTGCAATTTTTACTTTTCAACTAGAAAGTAAATTTTTTTAAACATTCCCTTCAAAAGAAGGTATCTCTGAGTACTGAGTTTGTGTGGTTTTCACATTCTCCTACATGTTCTTCTGGATAGATTTATGCATTTACTTATCTGACTATTTGCTGTGAGCATATGTCATTTTTTAATAATCAGTAGAAAAAAAATTAGAGTCATCAGCACTTTTTAAAAGAGTAACAGCATTCACTGTGAGTAGCAGAGAGGTGATATAAGAAACTTGGTAAGTGTTAGAGACAATAACTCCTAAAATTGTACATATATCTGGTTGGGGCCGTAGGAATCATTTGCATTTCTCTCTAATCAATCTGGAATGGCTTCCTGGAGGAGACTGGATTTCAGAAGTTGCATAAATTCTGTGAGAGAATCTTTCATATGACTGGAAGGGCAGGAGCTCCCAGGTACATCCTGAGGAAGCTGTTGCACGGTTGGGCTGAGGCAGGTATTAGGGAAGGATCAGCTGTGGCTGTGTAGGAAGTGAGGAAAGATGCAAAGTGGGTTGCTAAAGCCTCCCTTGTGAACAAAGAAGAGGCTGAGACAGAAGGGCCCTGAGACTGATAAGATGAAATTGGAAGGAGAAGGCTAGACTCCTGCAGCCAATCCCCAGAGTCATTAGGCCATTATAGCCATGGCTCCAGGTTTCTACAGCAAAGCTGGGGCCACTGGACTTGTCATAATGAATTATGGGGCATTTACTCCATGCCCTAGATGTAAACCTCCCTACTGTCCCCTGTCTGGCTGGAATTTAAATCTGAGCCATTGGCTCACTAAACTTTCTCTTTCTGTCCCTCATTTCTTGCTAATGGTTGGTGTTGTGTATGGTTAGTCAGTTGAGGCATTTGGAGAGGATTTGGGGATACCTCAAGCTGTTAATGATACACAGGCCAAAGCAAGGCATGTCCATTCATTCTAAACCATGCCATTTCTACACCCAAGCAGAATGCCACAGACTTACATTACAGGTGAACTGAGTGTGAAGCCTCAAAAAATATCTCAAGTGCTTTCTCACCTGGGGTTTGCTCACCCTTTCAGGCGAGTCTGATAGATGAACCAATTCTCCCTTCACTGGAAGTCGAGTGGTTCAACAGGATGGATTCTGCAAGCTCCTTCCACCTGGCCATAAAGCCACCAGAGCTATAATATAGAGGTGTTGTTAAGAGTAAAACAGTTTAAAAAAAAAACATTGTTTGATCCTGCATGTACACTTAGCTGTGTCACTTTTTGTTAGTTTTTTTGAGATAACAACAACAACAAATAGAGTTAATGGCTCCAAGTACCACTGCTATTATTTCATTAAAATTTGTGCTGAGAGAAGCAAGCTTCCTGGGGTGGTTCCCACCATTGCTCCAAGTAAGCGTCCAGCTCCTGGTTTTTTGGCATGCACACCTTCGAAGCAATTACTGTTATTTACCTCTGCCTGCTCAAAGAGAACCAGAGAACCGTTTTACCGAGACAGTTCGGCTCTCGACACAGCCTAACTGTCATTGTCATTGGTGCCTTTAATGATGTCTCAGGCTCCAGTTCACATCCAGGACTGTGAATGGTTTTGCCAGACCCAATTGTGTGTCTGCGAATGAGCTGGAGCTTTTGCAATTTAAATGGACAGGCAAAGTTCATGTTCTGTTTCACTTCTCACTCTCTGGGCCCCCTCAGGCTGTGCTGCTTTATTTGTCTGTTTTTGTGTGAGGTGATTTTTCTTCTGAATTGGGGTGGGGAGGACAATGCAGAGGGTAGCCCACACATTGTTTGGGTTTATAGAATCCTTTGGGAATTCAACCACTGAGCCTCGGACTGAGAAAGAATCCAAAGGCCTTTGTTGTAATGGATTGATAGTAACTTTTAAAAATTAAAAAAAAAAAAAAAAAAAACAGGGAGTGATCAATTCAGATATCTCTTCCAGATTCCCTTGTTCTCTTTCTCTCTTTCCCAGTGGAAGAGAGGAGTCAGGTGAGAGAAGAGAGTTCTGTGTCCAGGAGAGATGGACAAATCTCCTTGCTCCCCTTCAGTTTGCAAGTTGAATGTTTTCTTGCAGGAGAAAAAAAATATGTTAACATGGGGAAGGAGCCTGAAAAGTACATTGTCTCAGAGAAACTCAGATATAAAACCAAGAGGAAACTGTTTCCTTCCTCAGTTCCTGGGAGGGCTCAGCAAGGAGAGAGGACAGTAAATATGAGGAATGAAAGGCTCTGGGGGAAGAAAGGTTTACTCTCGAGCAGGAGCCTGGGAGGCCCCCAGGTAGTGCTGAAGCTCGCACTGGACGTTTGTGAAGCACGCATTAAGAGAGGTTAACTTCCCCCCAGATTGAGTTGCTCCCCACAAAATCTTTCTTGAAGTGTGTTTGAATCCTGCAGTATTTTCTCCAAGGGGGAAAAAAAATACGGAGAAGAAATTCATTCCTCTTCCCCCCACACTCCTCCAGGGCCTCTGTATCTCTTTTCTGATGCTGTGAAGACATCCCAAACTTCCATCTCACCTTCAGAATCCCAGAGAAGGCCTTGCACGGGAGACTTTTCCATTAAACACAGGGCCCAGGGCTCTGCTATGGGTTGAATTGTGAGAATTGTGTCCCCTTCTCCCAAATTCATAGGCTGGCATCCTATTCCCCAGTACCTTCAAATGTGACCTTATTTGAAAATAAGGCCATCCAGTACTTCTGGAATGGGGTGGGCCCTTATGAAAAGGGACACTAGGCAGAACACTGTGTGAAGACTGGAGTCATGCTGCCCTAAGACAAAACACTACAAGAAGCTAGGGCAGAGGCCTAGAACAGATCCTCCCAGCACCATCCCAGGAAGTATAACCCAGCCAAGGACTTGAGCTTGGACTT
Organism: Marmota flaviventris; assembly: GCF_047511675.1. Lineage (NCBI taxonomy): Eukaryota > Metazoa > Chordata > Mammalia > Rodentia > Sciuridae > Marmota > Marmota flaviventris. Next base: position 107,301,706 of record NC_092499.1, on the reverse strand, counting down.
GCAGCCTCCAGATCTGCTAAGCAATAGGTTTCTGTTGTTTAAGCCACCTTGCCTCCTTGCCTATGGCATTTTGTACCAACATTCCAAGGAATCTACTACAAGCCCATGATACTTTCAGGGACCCACTAAACTATATTAATTTCTTTTCAAATTGGAGGAAAAGGTGAATATAATAATCATAATGAATATGTAATAATGAAATTCAGCATAGATTTTATTTGTCTTTATACCAGTGCAGTGATGAAATGCCTTTTTTTTTTTTAATGTAGGAAAGGGTTTGAGAAGGCAAAAGTGCCCTAAGCCGGCAAAATATGTGCTGCAGCCCAGAGGCCCGGAATTGATTTGGAACAGTTGAGAGGCCCCTCTCCTGATGGGTAGGGCAATACCAAATGCTGTTGGGGTGGGGATTAGTCCAGGTAGCTAAGAGGTGTCTGTAACAATGTTGCAAGACAGTCCTTCCCTCCTGCAGTGCTTCTTGTGCTTATGATTTCTGTAAAAGGAGACAGTCTCCAGATCACCTCCATCTGGTAGGTTGTCCATGCTCGGGTGTTGCCAAAGTGCCAAGTGAAATGGAATCCATCGTAGCCACGCCATACCCCTTGAAAAATTGCTTGGTAGAGAAGGCCAAGCTTAAAATGAAGTCTGTGCTCCTCACTCAGCTCCCAATAGGTCTTTCTTCTCAACTGTTTCTCCCATTCCCTTTCAAAAGCTGTATTACTTATTTATGACCCAATCCAGTAGAAATAATATGCACTTAACTTGCACTTGTAACTGTTATCCTATTAATTACTCAGTTAAAACCCATAAATGTGGACTGCTGTCACTGAAGTATGTGCCAGAATCCTCACAAAAGGGAGAAGTGCTTGAGAAATTTGTTGATTACGATCCTGTGTGTGGTTCTTAGAAGTCACATAGCCTGAGCTTCCAGGAGCCGAGTAGTCTGTGAAGATTGAACTATGGGATTCAAGTGAATCTCTTTTCCTGCAAGGAATAATCGGAGGAAACCTAGCTGAAGCACACAGGTAATTCTTAGTCCAGATCTGATGTGTACATGTGACTCTCAGTCCTGGTTCTATAGACTGGTGGTTCTTAAGCTGTTGTGAGCATCAGAACCCCCTAGAGGATGACTAAATGCAGGTTGCTGGGCCCACCTGGAGTTCCTGATAAGTAGACCTGGCAGGGGACACAAGGATTTGCATTTCTATCTAGTTCTCAGGTACTACAGATACTGCTGGTCCAGGTGCTACTCTCTAAGAACCACTGGTCTACACATGAACCTTCAGTTGGTGATAATTGCTAATTGGAGGAAGAAAACACCATCTTTCCATTACTGGGGCTCATTACAGAATTTTTATATAGGAATGAGCTGCCTAAAATTATAGAACCTCCTATTTTGGAAACAGGTAGGAACAGACATCATCTCCTTTCCAGAAGGGATGTATACAGTTGGGCTGCTTGAACATGCAGGAGTAATGACAATGTGGTCAGCATGATGGTACCCTGCTGTGGTCCCATGCGTGTGATGTATGCACTCACAGTGGTAGTAGCAGACTGGCCCAGGATAAAGGTCCTGCGGGGCTTCAGATTTGAAAGTACACTTGAATGCTGAGACACTTAGGAGCAGATGTAGAGATGGGGTCCCAGGAGGAGAAGCAGGGGTTATAAACATCTTACAAGCTCTCAGTCTTTTGCCTTCTGGGCAGTGGGGAGCTGGAAAGAGCTGGAATTCTCCATGCTGTGCTGCCTTAGTCAAGGGGTGTTTATTGAATGGCTTTCCCCTGCAAGTAGTTTGTGCTGGACAAGGTGAAGAATGCTGAGGTGATTCATCCAGGGGAGCTGACACTCGAGTCAGAGAGTGAGGTAGGTCCATAAATCATTATGATACATGCTAGCTAGGATCATGAAACAGACTTACAATCTTCAAAGATGCTCCAGAAATCACCAAACTCCAGTGTAATTATCAGGAGGGGGAAAGGGGAGTATCAGATCAGAGTTCTTTCAAATCAGAGAATATCAAATCAGAATTTGTGAACTGAGACACCAATGCTGAGTGCTGGTCTATGCAAGGGTCCTCCTCTAGGGGCAGGAGTCCATCTCCTCAAATTACTGAATGCTGAAGGGCATTCAATCATGCAGGCTGGAGAGAGGGGCCAGAAGGGATCATATTCTGAGCTGTTTTCTTTAATAACCCAGCCCTCCTATCATGCTGCTAGAGTCTCCACCCTCTGCTTCAGGTCCCTGCACTAGCCAGATGATCACTCTGAAAGTTGGAAGGTCAACCAGAAAGCGCTATTTTAGGATACATGAGACCAGGGAGGAAAAGCAGAAGATGGAATCTGGGCCCTATTCTCAGCCAACAGTGAATTGGCAACCCGAATTATAGCCCCAACCCTACAACCTGTACAACACCTTCCCCAAACTACTTGCTTTCTGATCCCTAGGTGACTCCTTAGAGGAGAAAGGTAAGCAAGATAACCAGGAGAGGTAACTGCTGAGCTGTGATAGATAACACCGTATCTCAACGGGCATGGTTACACCTGATCTACTATTGGGTTGAGAATTGGGGTGGAGGACTAGCCTGGGCCTGGATGGTCAAGTCACTGTGTCTCTCTCTAAGGGTGACTCAACCTTTCTGGGGTGACCCTTTGCTGCTTCCCAATATTTCAACCAAATGGAAGTGAGGGATTCAATTTTATCTCCAAAAGCACTGAATCTCGAGTCTACTGTGCTGCTTCTCGTGTTTCCTGACAAGGTACCTTGTGAAATATGGGCCACTGAGTGAAGCTCATCTCTTCTAGGAAGTCTTTTCCAGCCATGTTCAATTCACATGCACTTTTCTGAACACAAATATTTTGTTACTGAAGTTCTGTTTACCTTGCCTCTTCTGGAGGTGAAAGTTGTACTGGTTTAGTTAGTGTATTTTGTGTTTGTTTTCTTTTCTTTTCTTTTCTTTTTTTTTAAGGATGTTTACCACAAAAGGTTGGAGGTTCTTACAAGTGCAACTGGTTTTATTTTAGTTAAATAGCATTAGTTTCTATCCCTACGTAGCTAATTAGGCAGTTAGTGTGTAGGTGTCACACGCTTTCCCAGGCACAGATTAGAATGATGCCTGCCACAGATTTAATAACACTTGCTGGACCTCACTTCTTAAAAGGGCTACAGAAATAGTGTTTGACAATATTATATAAAATCAACCTTTTATAAAGCAAGCTATGTTTAGTTAGGGGTCAGATGATGCTTTGTGCAGTATGTCTTGTCACAGATGTCTTTTATCATAAGCAACAAATCTTTCTGTGTTGGTGAATATCTCTGAGGCAGATGTCCTGTGACCCAGGGTGGAGGTTTATTCTTTGTTCTGTGATATATTTGCCTTCTCTTCAATTGCAGGCTCAGTGACTCAGCTTCTTTCTTGCCTCTGAAGAGATGTCAGTGACTGTTGTTTTGCTCTCTGATGCTTTGTACCTCAGAGATTTGCTTTTGTAAACTGCATGGCTAAGGTGCACACCTTAAATAACACCATTAAATAACTCTCTTTTATACCCAACTGTGCTGCCCACAGTTGTCTGCAAGTCAGTCTGAGTGTACACAGAGGAGAAAATGAAACAATAAAAGCAGGGTAGAAACAAACACCAGATTGATGTGTTGGAAATGCAGGGGCACAGTTTAGTTATCCACTGTCAAAAGTGTCACAGAGATGTCTAGCCCCATCTGTCACTTCAAAGAGGCTACATGATTACCATGACATTAAAGGCCGGATTGAATGGTCTTTAGGAAGAGTGTACTGGACCTTTCTGCAGCATGTTACTAAGATGTGTGGATCTCTCTCAAACCAGGAAACTTACTTTTCTGTAAGTATCTGAAAATGGAAAAGGATACACCCAGCACCTGGAGAATTCGGAGGTCCCAAGAAGCCTAACAGTGGATGGTTACCTTGCTGACTCTCCTTTTAGCAGAGACCAGCTTTCAACCCCCATAGACTCAAAAATGAGCCTTTGCTATGTCTAGAGATGAGAGGATAGACTCAAATCTCTCACACTGACAAAACTGAAATATTCCTTTGTTCGTTTTTTAAAAAAAGATTTTTCCAACTATTTCTTTAAGAGAATAGATTGTAAATTCAGGTAGTTAGTTTGTGTTTAGGGCAATGGTTCTCAAACTTTATCATGCATCAGAATCACGCATTTAAATCCAAATTGCTGGGCCCCACCCCCAGAATCTCTGATTCTGTTAAGACTGGACTAGGACTCAAGTTGTCTCTTCCAACAAATGCCCAGGTAATACTGATGCTGCTGGCCCAGGACCACTCTTGGGAAACACTGTGTTAGGGGCCATGTTGTGTGGACAATAACTGGAGTTAAACACTAAAACCTATGCTAAGCTCAGAGAGATCTCATCTTCTGAAAGGCTTAAGAACTGAGGCAGATTGAAGATCAGCAAAGTTGCTTCTCTGTCTCCCTCTCAGTCTCTTTGTTTGACTCCATAGCTGATTTTCCCTTTCCTCTCTTCCCTTTCCTATTCCCATCTCAATCCTTCTCCATATGCATCTGCCTCACCCCCTTATGTCTGTATAGGGGAGGTGTCTAACACATAAAATAGATAACCCAACTTCTCAGCCACTGTGAACAACTGATCGGGTCCCCAGGCCTGAAAAATCCCAAGAGGGACTTGACTCATTTTTGTCTCTATGGCCTTCCTTTCTGCTTCCATGTCCAGACTTGGTTATCATCCCTTCTTTTGACATATTTGTAAATTCAGGCAGGTTCTGGTCAAATTTTGCCTTCCAGAAGGCTCTATAAGGTTCCTTTGCATATCTGCCATCATTCTTGATGTAGGATCATGCAGTATAACTTCCACACTATATTCTTCTTTCTTTCTTATTACTCATTCTTGGGGAATACCGTTTGTAATCCCCAAATATTGACAACATTAACATTTACATTTAAAGCCTAAAGTTCTCCTACATCAAAATTTGTTCTGTCCTTGCAATCTCACACTTACACTGCTCATCCAGCATTGAGTGAGTCGGCTACACACGGGCACTTGCTTGCCTGTGGGGCCTTAATCATATATTGCTGGCACCCACAGTATCTAAGTTGAGCATTTGTTTTTTCACTTTTCCTCTTCCCCATCTCAGTGTGGTACTCTGTTCTTGGTTGTTACCATTGGTAGTTTTACTAATTCAAAGAAATCACCCAAAGAAAGTGTGTGTGTGTGTGTGGGGGGGGGGGTGTTGTGAAATGAGTAAGGGAGGAGGTTGAAAAGGACATTGACTAATGTATTTCCATATTTAGCTCCATTTCCAAATTTAGGGAACTCATAAGAAGCATAATTGAGTCTCCTACTTATAAAAGTTCTGAGCCAGAATTCCTCCAGAGGAACAGGTTAATGCCATCCTGGCAATAAAGGGGCCAGCAGCAGAGCAGGCGCACATTTATTTTCCACACAGTCCCCAGGGCCTGGTGTTTATGAGAGTCCCTTTAGAAAGAAATTTCTATAAAAAGAGGGTTTTTTTTTTTTTTTTTTGGAATGAGAATAGTATGATGGAAAAGGAGAAATGTATTTGAGTGTGCCTCTTTGCAGGCTGATAACAGGACATTATGTGTATGTGTGAGTAAACGTGAGTGGAAATGCAGGCAGGTGAGCACATGCGGGTGGGAATAGGTGTGTCTGTAGGTGTGTCAGTGTTCATGTGTAAGCATATGTAGGAGCAGTGTCTGCATGTGTGTCAGGATGTGTGAGTGGGTGTGTGCATGCGTGAGTAAGAGAGAATGAGAATGATTGTCACATCTCTGACAAGCTGGAAGGGCTTGTTCAACCTCCCTCTGACACAGTGGCTCTAAGCTGGCCAAATCACATTAAGGCCTTTTATTTTTAATTTGCTTAATTTTTATGATGAGGAGAACTTGTGTAACACTAAGTAAGCTTCCTGAAACGTAGTGGTAGACTCTGCTAGGGACCCAGCCAGGAGGCCAGCTGTTTGCTGAGGTTTGCCACAAAGGAGAGAGGTTTTGGCCTGACTTCCATGTAGGCGCCCTGCCCTACCACTTCTCGGGAATCTGAAAGGTGCTGGCTCACCCTCACCTACCTTTCCATCTTACACAACCCAGCATCTTGACACATATCCTCCTGTTGGTTTCAATCTGTTTTCCTGACTGGTGACTGCATTTTAAAGCATTATATTATATTCTTCCATAAGAGGTCCCTTTAAAGATATCTAATTTGAGGCTGTATATGCAAAGACTGCACTAACCAAACAAGTTTTAGGGTGACACCTTTATTAAGTGCTTGAGAACTCTGTGTGCAAAATGTCTGCTAGAGATGCATCCTGTTCCATTATACAGTCGATTCAGATGATCGTTCAACTTCACATCAACTATATTGAGTACCCACTTGGATTCTAGGGGAGCACAACTTTGCCTACACACAGCTTCTAATCTGGTATTGAAGGATCCTAATGTACTATCTAAGGGAGACCTCCCATTTTCCCTGGGGCTTGTCCTCCTCTCCAGATACTTGGCTAAAGACAAACCCAGACAGCAACTTTAAGCTTATGCAATTCATGTCTCCTTGTGAAATTCAAACCTGTGGTTGGTAATAATGGAGACAACAACTCCTGTGACTGAATGATAAGCTGCATTTCATTTGGGGCACTAACTACAGTCCATTGCTAGTGGCTGCCTGGAGTGCTGAGTGCAGAAGAAATCTGAGGCTGAGTCCTGGTTCTGTGGGAAAGAATACCACGATAGATTAGTGATATCTGCCATAAACACAGAGTAGGGTGTTAGTGGGTTTGCCCTGCATGCTTCCTCTGCTCCTGTTTACAAAAACAAAAACAAACAAACAAAAACTACTTTTTAAAAAGAAATTCATTTTTATTCACCTCAAGTTAGCTTTTGCATTTAAGACCATCCCCAGGCTGGAGACTGATTCTTTAGTGAATCTGGAATTCTTTTTTTAAATTATTTTTCTGATTTTATCACAGAATGAATCTCTTCTATTTCATCACAGAATATATCTCTCCTTCCCCAATTTGAGAATCTTCCCCCACCAGAAACAATGTTTTCAAATGGAATCATATGTCTGGGGGGAAAGTACCCAACATATTAAGCCATTGCTTATTCCATATACGTTTTTAAAGAGAATGCTATGTTGGCCACCCTGAGACCAAAGAAATGGACTTCCATTGGTGGTATTCAGGTTTACTTATTGAAGTCTGGAGTGTGGCCTTTTGCTTGACACCTGCTCAAGTGACCACTTTCATATCCAGGAGTTGTTTAGCCCATGTGGCTCAGAATTCTCAAGCTTCTTGAGTTAAAACTGCTAGGCTGCTTCCCCACTTACTGGGTTAGCATCAATGTGTGCCAGATTCTTATCAAGAAACAATGAAAATGCTGTTATTTCTATAAAAGGAAGCATTCCTTTCCTTATAAAAGAGTGTCTGACTTAGATTTTATTGAGTCATGAATATTCAGATTGTAACACACCTTTCTGTTTATTCTACATCACACCTTACAGCAGTTAGAAAGTCATACAAATATGGTATAGATATATTGACTCAGAAACCAACCATGATATATTATTAAATAAAATGAAACAAATCACAGAAAAGCATACAAAGAAAAACGCAAATGAATACACACTCACATATATACACATTTAAATACATAGTTAAAGCACATAGAGTATGCAAGAAATTAAACTGAAAGTTTTTACCTTGGAAGAGAGGAAAGGGATTGGGGAGTGTGGGGGAAGTCAAAGAGATCTTTTGGTTTTTATTCTACATATTACTGTATTTTTAAGCTTTTTATGGCCAGTGTGTATTATTTCTGGAAATTAAAGAGTAGTTTAAATTAATTGGGAGATGATGGCAAAACAAATCAGACAATAAAAGGTTAAGACCATTGGACCCAAATTCAGATATTCAGAATGAGAAGAATAACAACAGATGATCCTCAGTCACCCCAAGGTTTCCAGCTGCTAGCAGTCACCTCCAGGGGTCCTGTGGGCACACACAAAATGCAGGAGGAAAGCCAGCTTCCCTCATAGAGGAAGACCTCCCGGCATCATCCGCTCAGCCCCCTCCTGCAGTCAACTGACGGGAGACAAGAAGACAAGATGCTCAGAGTTCATGTGGAACTGGTGGCTACTTAAACATGATGTCAAGGACCACTTCTTAAAAATCGCTTCCCAAATGTTAGCTGTTTACTCATCTTTGTGGTTTTATTTATTCTAGTATGACAAGAGACTTAAAAGAGGAATGGGTCACAGCAAGGACCACTTTGATTCGGTGCTGCTAGTGTTGCTATTTCTAGAAATGGAACCAGAAAAGAGAGAATCTAGCCTTTTTTTTTTTTTAACTGTCGCAACTAAATCTCTTGTCAGCGACTAGCCTTAAAGCAGAGAAGATGTTAAATAGAAAATACTCACCATACCCCTGACTGTGTAAAATGTAAATTGAGTTAAACTTTACATATTGGGTTTAAATGAACTGGTGACTGTATAAATAATTACAATCCAGTTGGAATGGATTAGAGGTCATTAGGTGATACAGTTCTTGTGTCAGGACAGACCTACCCTAACCTAAGTACTTTAAACAAGATTCTTGTCCAAAGATCCCCTGAGCCTACTAAAATTCCTAGCCAGGCTTGTATTGCAATGTACATGTGTAACTGATCAAGTCTGTGTATTGCATCTTATATGCTCACAACTTTGGGAGAATGTTGATGTTGAATTTTCACAATGAAGAACACAGATACATAAGTGATCTGTCCAAGGTTACTATAGAGACACACTAATCTGCACCTGAACCCCAGGACTCCTGACTCCAGAGTTTCTTTTGGCTGGGGATTCATCTCCAGAAGGCTCTGTTGAGATATAAATTGGTGGAGTTTGGAATAAAGAATGTGATCAATAGATTTTGAACCCTTCTAGTTAATGTCCATCCTCTTTAGTGGCATCCATCAGGCTCCAGCGATGGTGTCTTGGTGGAGCAGCATAGAAGTTGAGGTATTCAGAGCACTGGGTGGGGAATCTGAGAGGGAGCCCAATGTGGGGGGCTATATCTCACAGTGAGGGACACCATGGATGGGAGGTAGAATCAGCACTAGCTTCGCCTCTTCGTACTGGCTTCCAGCTCCTGCCTTGTTAATAGTAATTAAGCCATGGTTTAAAACCCCACCAAAGGGAGATCTAAACACCACACTTGTGGAGATAACAAAGTGCTAGCTCTCTATTCCAGTGGGATAGCATGAGGGGAGACCTCTGGCAGATGAGATGAATAATACCTTACCGTCATGTAATAGCTTTATATTTTATGAATTTTTCATCTATACTACTTTTCACATTGGGACTTGCAGTCCAATTATGCACAGATGTGAGGTGGTTCCCCTACTTCTAAGTTTCTTGAGGGCAGGATCTGTGCCTGCCTCATCTTTGAGTGTTGAGAATTGAACAGAAGCCCTCAGCATGTGCTTCTTGCAGTAATAAATGGATTATCACAAGTTAACACGACTTAAAATTCTCTTTAGTGTATTATATATGTAAGTGCATTGCACTTATAAAAATTTAGAAAGCAATAGACTCATAATCTGTTCTTTATATTTAATCTGCTTATCCAACTTTATGAGGGAATTGTGTGTCTAAAGATGTTTTGAATGAGGAGAATGATGGTTTATTTAAGAGTGATATTTTAAAGTGGAAATGGACTAATGTCCTATGTTCTCTCTGTTAATGAGCTATAACTTTCTCTTCAACCAAATAGGTCATCAAATAGGAACAACCTAGTCCTTCCATAAGCAGAGACCATACAATTTCTACTATATATTGCATAGGTCTAACATCAGTGGGCACATTGCAGATCCCACATTGATATTGTTGAATGGTAAGAGCATATTTGTCTTTCAGTAATTGATTCTGGTTTCTTAAATTTTTTTTTAATTAAAAAGGAAGCCTCATCTTATCTTGTTAAATTCTCCATAAAAAATAATCCCCCATATGGGAAGTAGAAATGAGGTTTTATTTCCAATAGCATGCAAGAGCAAATGGAAAAATTCCTTTGGCATTCATTCCTTTGATACAGAGGAAAAACACTGGGCTCAGTGTTTCCCTAACCTTGGTTTCCCAGTCTCTGAGTTAAAGTGGGGATGCAGCCCATTGTGAGCAGGCAGACCTTTCAAAGAGGTTGGCTGTGCATTTGAGGGGAGGAGGTGAAGCCAGGTGCAGGAGTGCATTCAGAGGGGATGGATACCTTCAGAGTACTGTGAATGTCACAAGGGCCCTGCAGCTCTCCTAGAGTTTCACTTGGCAGGCAGGCACCCCATTGAAACTATCTCCCCAGGGATCTCATGGGATCGGAGATCCTGCTCCTTGTCTTACTGGGTGGGATAAGAGTGACACTGGTTCACATAAGGACAGAGACAGATTCTTTTCACTTGCGAGCCATTGGGGGAAAAAAATGTCCCAAACAACCTGTCCCAGGCCCTTTTCCCTTCTTGCATGAGTCCCAGTTGCTTCTCCTTTGCATCTTTCTTCCCAGCGAGAAAGAACTAGGCACCTGAAATATATAGCTGTCTGCATCCTCTCCCTGGTTTCTTTTGTGCCTAAAGTTTTCTAGTTGACAGTTCAGAACTTGGGTTCGTAAGGAATCGCTGTCAGAGAGAGGAATGTAAGGCTCTTAGTTTGGACAGGATTTGAGCAGTCTGTCTGAATCCTAGCTTTTGTCTGGAAACGTTAAGAACTATTACAGCAATGTGTGCCTGGTGGACTGGGAGTGTAGGTAAATCTAAGCAGGGGTCTGTTTGCTAAGGAAGCTATGTTGGGAATTCAGTAGGTTTTGCAACCGTCGCATATTCCAAGTCATATTAAAACCTAAAAATGAGCATAGGGAAGCAATTACCAAGAGGGGAAAGGAGGTGCAAGTATGGTTGAGTTTCAGGCTATTCTTGCCAAAAAGGAAAAAGCAAGCAGCGGGCTGAGTTCAGCAGAGCAGTGGAGTTAGCTGAGGGCAGAAATATTTGTCTTTCTGGTGGTGAACGTCAGTGCAGTCTTGGGGCTTGCTGGGGAAGGAACCCAGCCAACCTGTGAGAGCCGCTGTTTGTGAGGTGTTCATGGGAGTTTGCGATCAAAACGATTGTGAATGTGAAAGTTATTACTGCTCAAAAAACACTTTATATCAGGGTTAATTATAAGGCGATTCTGTAGTATAATTAGTGTTCTTTCTATGGAGGATTAAGGGGCTCTCCTAAATGGCCTTTTTGATTGCCTTCTTCCCTTTTTTAATTTCCTCCTTGTCCTTTTTGATTATCTACCCCACGACCCTCAGGGCTCCTCAATGTAATACAATTAAAATAACATTTTTGTGTTAGAGGGTTTTATTTTATGAGCTATTAACCCCCTGCTTGCCTGAAGTCTGCTTCCGTCTCCCCGCGCACCCGCCAGCCCCCAGACACAGTGGCGCGTCTGCAGCCCCACGGGAGACACGTGCAGATGAGGCTCCAGGCTGGGCCCATGCAGAGCAGGGCTGAGGGACTACCTGGGCTTGGTCTTAAAAGAGATGATTGGATGCTGGCTCTCCAGCAGGAATGAAAGGGAAAAGAGCTCTCTCCTGGCTCAGCTAGCTTTCCTATCACCTTGCAGGCTGAGTCATGTGACCTTGTTCCCATTCTTTTCATGTTCTGTGCCATGGCAGATGGCTTTGCACACAGTAGGTGCACCAAACTGGCCATGAGTGATCCTGCTTAGAGCCATTTGCCTTCTTTATTTTTGCAATTCCGAGACAACCAGGAATTCAGACATTTCAACTTGCTTTTCCCATGGGTCCTGCACCCGTTCACTTATTAGACTTGCCAGCTCAGTCTCTCATTCCCCTTTACTGCAGCATGGAGGGACAAGTTTAATTTTGGAGTCAGATAAACCTGGAGTCACTTCCCAAAGCCAACACTTGTTTGAATTACATAAATTCTCTGAGCCTCATTTTAATCATGGGAAGAAGACAAGTACATTTAAGTCAACATTTGAGGGTTACTGTGATGATTAAATAAAATCCAAAGCAAGAAAAAAAATTCGCCCAGATTTAACTTAGGCCATTCAAGAACTGTTGTGCGCCCTCTACCACCACCATTCATTCCCATCCACTGTCACCCTCATCCTCCTCCTTTCTTGCCATTCCCATTTGACCAAAACTTCTACAATTCTGCCTGAAAACTGCTCTATCAGATCTACTTCCATTTCACTTATAAGTCCAGTGAAGGACATTTATATTAGGTGTAGTTCAACGATATAATCTTTAGGTGACATTCCATGGCCTCTCCCTACCCACAATGGAAGCATTCCTTGAGTGACTGCACTCTGTGAAAAAACCCAGGCGGCACAAGTTACAATGGTCTCTTGTGAGTAGTTTCCACAGAAGACAGACAGAAATATGGGGACCATGAATTAGCAATGCAAAAGTTAAATACAGTCAGACACAATAGTACTTATGACTAAGTTACACATGCTGAATCATCAAGTAATAGCCCAAGTAATAAGAAGATAGACAACAAAAGAGGAGAAAAACCATGTCAGAGCAAGAGAAAGAGAGAAAAGACTTTGATTCTGGCTGAAGTGTTCTAAGCTGAATCGGAAGGTGGGTGGGATATTGACATGACTGAACTCATAAGATAATTAAACTGCCCATTTCAGTTTAGAATGTGGGACTTCCAAGTATAGTAAGTTAGACTGAAATCAAGTCAATTTCATTGTCACTAAGCAGAAAGATCTTTTTTCCTTGGAAAAGTGTGCTTGCTTTCTGTTTGATAAAAACTGGACACATATGCTTTACAATGCACAGATTGGTAGTTGTTTAATCTTGGAAGCATCACCTAGACAGTTAGAATTATCCAAAACAGGCAGGTGATGTTGCAGAGCCATCTTGAAGGAACCAGTGTGGAGAGTGTGGAGTCAGGATCTGGATGTGCCTCTCTGGGAGGGTGACCAGTGGATCCCAGGCACAGTGTACACATAAGAGATAGGGCCCTCATTCAACCAAACACGCACACATTTATTAAGTATCTGCTATAGCTCACATGGGTTTCTGGGCACTGACAACTTGAGAATGAGTAGGACATAGTTTGTACTGTGGAGCGCACTATCCAGTGGTGCTCAGGCTTGGAAGCTCCCACAAACCCACCTATGGGGTTGTGGAGGGATTGCAGAAAGGTTGGCACCAGTATTCTAAAAGGTTCTCAAGGTCTCCAAGACTATTTAGGACACTCCATGAAAGTCCTAAGGCCAAACAATAGGGAAAGCCTAGTAAGTCTGGAAAGCAAATCTGTAGTCCCATCAGGAGCCCTGCAGAACCCAAGTACTTGGGTAAACTACAAGAAGCCCATCTGTGAACAAAGTATGTGAGTTCAAATTTGGGCCCCACCACTCACCAGCAGGTTATATAAATTCTCAGGTCTGCACTTGCTTCATCTATGATAGGGGTAATCAGAGAAATCTCAAAAGGTTATTGAGAAGAATTAATAAGTACTTAGAAAAGGCTTGGAATGCTGCCTGACACCTGAGCCCTCAATGGAAGTTATCTGTGATAATAAAAATCAATGTCTTTACTATATGATCTAGTAGAGTAATTGTATGTATTCTTTATGAATTTAGACGTGTTTGTGTTTTCCTGAGAAGATTTGAAATGGCCTATAGGACTACATAGAATACAAAAGATAAAAATTCAGTGAATAAATTAGGGTACAAAGAAAACAAGGATAGAAAGAGGAAAATAAAGCCAGAAGCAAAGTAAGAATACAAATTGCATGCTATTAGATTTGGTACATTTGCTAAGCCTTAAAAAGAATATCGTTACGTGAAAGTAAATACATAAAAAAGTACATAGTCTCTTGGAGGTCAAAGGCTTCTGAGTTACTTTGGCAGAGATGGACCCCAGCTTTGCCATGGCTGAGGTGCCTGCCTTGCACACCTCATATGATCCACACGTTTCCCTTCTTCTCACCCTCCTAGTGGACTGAGAGTTTGCCTTGGTCCCTCTTACAGTCTCTAAATCCCAAAAGCAGGATATTGCATATAGTAAACACTCCATAAATATTTATTGGTATGTTATTTGAATGAATGAATGGATGGATAGATGCATGGCTTTGGGGATAATCCTATCTGGAGCCATAACTTGGATCCCAATCAACCATTTGTGAATTTATCCCACAGTTGTTTTGGTGTAAAATTTTCCAGCAAGAATTCTTTGCTGAGGATATTTCATTTATTTTATTTAGGGAGACTCAGTTTTTCAAATCATTTCACTGAAGAAGTGTCCAACCAATATAACCTTTTCTTTGCTTCCCACGCCCCATTCTGAGCTGACCTGAGGGTGAGAAATTTCAAAGAAAATAGAATTTCCCACAAATTTTGTGCGGATGTGTATGGGAATGGTCTGATAGGATCACATTTGTCAGTCTTGATCAGTTTTATGGTAACAAATGGTCTTTACTCTTTTCAGCAAATCTACGAAACTTTATGCTTATCTAAACTAAAGGTAACTACAATTGCTAAAATAAAAGTCCATATATTAAGCCACTTAGTTATGTATAATTATTAAGCTTTTCAAAAAATATAATCTTGGCATTATCTTCCCTGGCTTCCTTCCTTGGGTAAAAGGTCTGTGCTCTGAGAAAAACTCATATGTGTTATTAGAATATTATTTTTTAAAAAGTAAGGTTCAATTTCTGGACACTCTTTAAGATCTAAGCAGCCTAGGAACAGATGATCCAGAGTGCCTAGGGCTTCCTGGAAGCTAGTTTTGTTCCATCTTTGCAGACATCTGGTGCGAAATTAAGATTAATAGTAGTGCGCATCTCCAGTAGCATGTTGGTGTGCAGAATTCCGTTGGCTGCCCATCTCACTGTACTCTAGCCACTTCTTTGGGAAATATTCTCATTGTTTGTGAGACATGGAGAGCGAAGGATGAGAATGGGAAGGAAAGCCCTCATGTCTGATATTGAATGTTTTCATCGGAGGTCTATCTCAGCCAAGGGGGTCCTCCTGTCCAGCATTCCTTTTAGATGACCACAGGACACGACTGGCCAGAAATGACCAGAATCCAGCCTTGCTGGCATGCAGCACAGGGCCAGGCCATTAAGGAAGCTCACAAGTCCCAGGGAGGAGCAAGCAGAGATGAAGTCCCTAGGTGGGCAGGGCCTAGAGTCCAGAAGGTCAGGAGATGACAAGAGCAGCAAGAGGAGCCAAGAGCTCTGATTCTCAGAAAGACAGCTTTCTGCTGATGTCACCAGCCAATTGCACATGGGTGACCCATGTCCCTCAGGGGTTAATCCGAGCTGAAGAAGGTCAGAGAGCTGCAGGTAAGTCCTCTACACAAACAGTGAAGCATGGAACATATTCTGTTTATTTGTACAAATGTAAAGAAAAAGTTCTAAAAAAGAAGTAATTCATTTAAGTGATGGAAGGAGGGTACTCTTTGATCTGTACTGCAGTTTGTTGGGTTATCTTTGTGATTTTATTTCTTAGTTTCACTCACTAAAATACAAAATCAGTTCTTTAATGATATGTAGCTAATTTCATGCACTTCAGTTAATGATGTACCATATGTTGACAGCACATAGTAGTTTTCTTGAAATTCAGAACTTAATAAAGTAAATAGTACATAGCAAACTGAAAGATAAGAGAACAAAGTCAAGGGAAAAAGTGCCAAGAATAAATAGTGATAACATGAGCTAATGCTACTTCTTTGGTAGGTTTTCTGTAGAAAAGGATTGGCATGCCATTAATTGTGATCATTTAGACTCCAGCTAGGTGAAATGATTTGCTAAGCAAATGAATATAGGCATCCTTTGCTTCAACAATTGATCTGTTTAGAAAAAGCCAGTTATACACCTTCTATGATGAATCTTTCATTAAAACAAATCAGCAGCCTATAAGGAATGGCTCTCTCTCTGGCCCAGGGCAGTTACTTTTCATCAGAGATGGTCCTTTAACTGTGTTCAAATTATAAGTGGTTTTGACTTTCATTTTAATGGGGAAAAAAAAGACTGATCCCTAATATATCTGTTTTAGAAACACTTCATTTATAAATGTTTCCTACATCTGCTTTATTTAAAATAATCTTTAAATAAGATTTCCAGCATTTCTTTTTCTACTAGAAGAGCAACTTGTTTTGTAGCACTTAACAAATAGCTATTTACCAAGTTCTTTGAGAACACCCATGTCTGCCTTCCCCACAGCACTTCTTACTGTGAGTTCCAAATGGTGGTACTCAATAAATCTGGTAGGTGTAAGTAAATAAGTTATACTAAAATAAAGTGCATAAGAGTATATAAAAAAGAACATGACCGTGACAGACTCATTCTTCAGAGAAGTGCTTGGCTATTGTGGTTTCAATTTCCTCTTATCTATATGTGACTCAGAACTTATACCAGCAAATTTATTTGTCTAGCTCTCAAGACCATATATAAAATAGTGAAACTGTATTTTGATTATTCAAAAGTTTTGTTAATTTGGCTTGTCCTCCCCCTGGCAATTAGTCCAGCTTAATGAGGTCATTTTTCTGGATAGACACATTTCCCTCTGAGACACCAAAGAACCAGGGCCTCTGTTTCTCAGCTGCCCTGACTCATTTCATAAACTTCAAAATGATGGCAGTGCTACCTCAGGAAAGGTGATTGTATTGATACAGAGGTTTCTAGGCTTCTTCTTGATTGATGGAGAGTACAAGCTATAGGAAAAGCAGGGTTCAGGGAGACCCCTGGGTGTGGGGGCAGGAGGGAGCAAGTTTAAGAGAACTACAAAGTTTTCTGGGCTGAACCCAGAGCTGGCCAGGGGTTTTGGATAAATTGTGTTTGAAATTCTTAGCAAGCCCCCAGACAAAATATGGTCAATTCAAAAAGCAAGGAAAGTTGCAGAAGTCATACCCACAAACGCTGGGAAATTACAGCTGACACTTATTAGTCATTCTTACGGGCAATAGAGAGTGGTGTTGAAAACAATTCAAGTCAGATGCTATGAATAAAGACCTGTTCTTTCCTGGACCAGATGATAATATTGCCAGGATCAATTCAAGAAATTGACAGGAGACTTTGTCTCTTACTGCCAGCAATCTTCATTTCTTGTCAAGTTCAGCCTGAATCCAGGTGTCCTCTAGTTCATGGAGAACCATCAATTCATAGAAGCCCAAGAACTCACCAATTTGGGCATAAATATGAAGTTTCTGAGGAAAGAGAGGGAGCAAAGAGGGGAATGAAGGCAGACACCAAAGGAAATTGTCAAATTGATGCAAAGTGATCCAGCCCAAATAGCTTTATTTTTATTGGGGAGTCTGGATTATTAAGTTGTTAACTTAGATTGTGTTGGTTATCTCCTGCCCCTTTCTGTTCACCTTAAACTTTGCAAGTCAGATAGGATTGTTGTGTGCCTTCTAGCTCTAGGGAAGAAAAATACAGGTAGTAGTAGGAGACCCCAGACTAGCTGTCATACAGGTCACAGATCACATGGGCTCACAGCCCATGGTGTCCTGGGCCAGAAGGATGGAGGAGACCTCCAAGGGTGTGGATGCTGTTCCCACATCATAGGAGAAGCACCAAGACAGAGGCTTTGCCTAGGCTTTATGTGCAGCAGTAAGAAGGACTAAATGCAAGACTCCTTTGCTTCCTGCTTCTTCCCCCTTCAGCCTCATTTTTTCTTCTCTTTCTTTCCTTCCTTCCTTCTTCTTTTTTGACAAACACTATAATAGAAAACATCAAGGGGAGGGGGCTGTTGGATCTAAATGCCTCTCTAGCAAGCTAGTATATTTTTCATCCCTGAAAGTTACATCCAGTAATGTGGCCATGTATTCAGAGCTGACCTGACTTCTGGCTTCTTCTGAAGCAAGAACATATTCCTTTTACCTCTGAGCCCTCACCCCCACCCCCAAATCAATTTTGCCAGTACCCAAGCACCTCAGCCAATCCTTGAAGTAGGAGTCTGCAAGGTGAATTTCCTAACAAGCTGACTTTTCAAAGGCTTTTCAGCTCACAAAAACATGAAAGCTGTGTTTAAAAATTTAAGGGTCTGATATGTACCAGTTCTGTGGAGCAGCAGCAGGACGTAGCTTTTTGCAGCGCCATGATTCCCTAAACCCCAACTCTTTAAATTAAGATGTTTGTGACAGCTGCTTGTGCTTAATGGAATGCACATAAGATTGGCCATTAATTATTACTCTGGGTTTTTGCACCTATTCCCTGCATTCCACTATAAGTCAGTATTGTTGTTTAAACTATGTTCAGTGCCATTTATTAGACTTTTTAACTTTTGTTGTGAGAATTTCCAAAAATACTTATGAGTTGGGAGAAAAGGAAGATCTTCAGTGGACCTATCATTCAGCTTCAGCCTTTTACTAGTGGCTTTATCTACCATTATTCCAACACACACACACAGCTTTTAATTTCAGCAAAATTTCAATAAAAATCTTAGACATCATGTCATCTAAGCAATAAATGCTTTAGTGTCCATATTTTAAATGTTTTTATATAACCTTAAAGCCATATTAAACTGAAATGAGATTAATAATTTCTTAATATTGTATAATATTGAGCCCATTTTCAAACTCATAGTTGATTTGAGCAAATAAAGACTCAAGTAAGGATCAGAACTAAACAGTTTTCATGAGTATTCTGAAGCTTTAGCTGGGTTGTTGAGTGTGGCTTGGAAATGCCACACACACACACACACACACACACACACACACACAGGGCTGATCAGCTGATTCTTCTTTTAAGGAGCTCAGGTCAGTCCTTGAACTTGAACCTCTGCACTTTGAGAATGGATCCAGAGCTTGTGCTAAACAGAAAGTTTGCCTAAGCAATGATACGGTGCCCTGTATCTATTGTGGAAATTCTTCAGCTTTGAGACAGAACGTATTATTTTCTTGTGGTAAATATTTGTACAATTCCTTTTGATTTTCGTCAGTGGAAAGCACACAGTCTTGGTGTGCTTGAGAGATCCCTTTTCCACATATTAATGACTTCCTCATCTGCTTTCTGCCAAGTTCTGTACTTTGGGTTAGAAGGAGGTCAAGACGTGGATGGGTAGATGAATTCCCTGCTACAGAGCTTTGTGTATTAACTTCTCATTATTCCACCCTGGCTCAAGTTCTTTTTAATATTTATTTGCAACATGGTGACAATTTTGACAGGAAAATCAAACTTAGCAAGCCACCATTGCTCATTCCAATGTGATTAAACCAGTCACATGTCTTTCATTCATGTTTAACCAGAAAACCCTCATCTAGAGTGGTTTTTCCTATTCAGTTTGTAAATCTAACCTCTTTTTTATTTACTGGACTCATTTTTTAAGGATTTTTAAATTTGTTAATAGAACTTTATTTTATTTGTTTATATGCAGTGCTGAGAATCAAACCCAGTGCCTCACACTTGCCAGGCAAGTGTGCTACTACTGAGCCATAGCCCCAGCCCAACTGGACTCATTTTTTAAAGTGGGCAATCACCTTTTTCTAGATATTTTTTTTTCACTTCTCTGCTATCCTACTCACCCTGAATCACCCAACAAGAAAAAACAAAAAAACTTTTTGGGAATATGTAGATTCAGTGGTTGAATCTGAATATAGTATCAAGGATGGGATAAGAAACTTGAGAATTCTAGAAAGATCCTTTCGCCCATGACCAATGGATGATAGAAGAATAAGAACTCTGCCTAATGATATCCATGTCATTTATCAGCATGTCAAACTAGTTTTCCTTAAGCCAACTCTCATATTGACATAATTTTGCTGACATAAAGATCCCATCTAGTGAACATCAAATATTAAAATAGAAATACAACATTTTGATCAATTACCCAGAGTTTTTCCTACTTAAAATCCAGTTATTCTGGAAACTGGTTGTATTCAAAGGCTTCATCTAGCAATGAAGATATTTCATGCAGTGTCTAGCACAAAACAGGGTCTCAGTCAAAATATGTGAGCTAATTAATTGACAAGGTCAAAAGATTCCAATTTAGGGGAAATGACAGATGGAAGACAACAGAACAAGATTGAGGAAGGAAGACTGTACCGGTTTCCCTACTTCCAACATCATAGGTAGACTTTTGTTAATGTGCTTTAGGTTTTACAAATCTGTACCCACCTCAAGTGTGTCCTGCTGAGGCCATGATTTAAGCACTGATTTGGAGTTTGATAATTTTAGAGAAAGGAGGAGAGAAGGCTGATGTTTAATGAACTATTGTATGAAAGACACTGTACTGGGTTGTTGCACATTCTCTCATTTTTCTATAAAAGCGAGCTCAGGGGTTGGTATCTTAGAGCCATAGTATACATGTTGAAAATTACCTGACTAGCAAGTGATACTGCTGAAATTCAAACCCAAGTTTGCAAACTGTATCAGTGCAACAGGCTGCCCCCTTTAGGTGAATAACTGTAAGTGTATTTAGAAAAGAGGGAAACAAGATGGTTCAGAGGGAGGAAGCCAAGTTAGCGAAGTTTCGCAGGGAACATGAAGCTCATGGAAGACTGGTATCCCAACCACTTCTTGTCCTGCTGATAACAGTGTTACATGGGGTTGTCTAGAATCTCGCTATTCAAAGTTTAGTCCATGGACTCGACTTTTTGGTATTACATACAAACTTGTAAGCAAATACAGAATTTCAGGGCCCACCCTAGACCTACTGAATCAGAATTAGCATTTTTAATATGATCCCCAGGCAATTCGCCTGCACATTAAACTTTGAGAAGCACTGACCTAGAGGCTGGCGGGAAATGATAATTAAAGATGCTGACTGAGTAGTTCTAGTGTAGCGTAAGATCATTTCTGGGTAAAGGCAGTTCTCCTACATTAGCTTGAGAAGAAGAATCATAATTTTTTTATTTAAAAAAAAAAACGTAACACACTTTCTTCCATCTGTGAATTTTATGATTGGCAACTTGAAGTAGGAAATGGGGATTTTTCCTTCCCCAAGCATTTTAGGTTGCTTTTAGACTACTAAACCATGAGTATGTCTATGCACATGCACTCAATTGTGTACATAATTAGAAACAAGCCAGCCTAGGACTTCATTAGAAACCACTGTTGGGCACTGTATGGAAGGTTAAAGGAACCCTGATTATGTTTTCATCATATTTCTTTCCTTAAAGTACAAGTTAGTTTTGTTTCTCAACATGCAGGACAATTTGCACAATTTATGTGAAAACAAACCTTAAGGAACGAATGAAGTTGTGGTTTTCCTAGCATTGTTTGCCCAGGCTTCTTCTACTCTCCTTAGACAGCCAGAGAAATCTTTTCCAACTGCCATGAGGCCTCACATGAAGGTCATTAGAGGAGACCTCTGTGATGCTGTGAGAATTTCCCATCTACCTATTGCTGGGACGCTTTGCAAGAAAGAAGAGGAGGAAGATGTTTTATGGCTGACTGTGCTACATCACAAAACTGAAATTTCTCAGTATTCAGTGTTTTTAGACTTCCACCATTAGACATCCTTTTCCCCTTTCTTATTTCTTACCTCCACACTATGTCCTTGTGAGTTGGATTCGCGTTCCTGGTAGGTCTTCTATGGGAAGGATTCCACACTGGGAGGCATAGCCAAGGTCCAGTGTCACCATGCCTGATAGAAAAGGCATAGAGCTTTCATGGAGTTGTTGAAGCTGTCACTCTCTCCCAGAAAGAGCTAGAATCAGAAAGTCTTGCAAGGCCTAATACTTCCCAGCAGCATAGCCAATCAAACCAGCTCCCAGGGGAAGCTTGTAAAGTGCAAAAGTCATCTGACAACAAATCAGAGGATTTGTTGTCAGATGATTCAGGCCACATCCTTTCAAGTCTCAAGAGCTAGATGGCACTTCTGTGAAAAGAGGGCCTCATATGGCCCCTTCTAGCCTTCCAATTCAAGGATTCTATTCTTCAGTCTATAAAACAGTAAGACCATACTTCCAGTGCAGTGATGGAGATGGTCTCATTAGAGGGTCTCCATTTCTATCTGGTCACATGTCACATTATCTGAAAAGACAGAAGGCCATACTGACATCCCAGGATCCCCTATAAACACAAACTTTCCATGTGGGAAGAAAAGTATTCTTTCAAAAGACAGGGAGTTAAGGAAGCATTAACTCAGTTGCTCTTGGTGTTGTTTCTGCAGGGTCCAGTTTTGCCAAGTGAGAATACCTCATTCATTGGAGATGTTTGTAGGACTTCATTTTATGACTCTATGAAATCTTAGCTTGAAAGACTAGGGGTGGACAGCCTGCCAATTGGCAGCTGTTACTCTACTGTAAATTTTGCTGTAAGGCTTGTGTCTTAGAAATCAGGTGCTTTCCTTAAAATATTAAAATAATGCTCTGACTGGGTGGCAGGTAGGGGAACCAGAAACTGTTCTTAACTTCACTTGACTGTGGTAAGGGCCAGCTTAGAGAGGCTCTATTACTTACCCAAGTTCTCATAGCTGGTTAGAATGGATTGGGATTTGAACACAGACATTCTGAGGACATGACATCACCTCCCTCCTATGGGAATAATCCTCAGGGCTGACCGTGACTCGGTTGGGGAGGACAGAAAAGTGAGGGGAGTGGAATGTACTGGGAGTGTATTTTAAAATGTTTTTTTTTTTTTTTTTTTCATTTTGGATCTCTTCCTCCTCGTTGCCGCTGTTCAGTCTCAGTTTCACAAAACTCTTCAAATATCCATTCAGCGTTCTCTGAGAACTGGGAATGCTGACAGTAGGAACCAAGAATTTTAAGTACAGAATTAAACATTCCCTTTGTCTTTTTGCCAAACTGATAAAAGGCGCCATTGGTTTTCTTAGTGGGTGAAGGGGGATAGGAGGAGCCAAAAAGCCATTTCCTCTAACCCAAGGACCAGGACAGCCCCGCTGTGAGGGAGGAAGGACTGGTTCCTGCTTGGCCACACACCCTTATAAGAGGCAAAGTTCCTGGGCTCCTCTGGCATGGATTGCTGGTTTTATCACATTCGTTCTCTTATGGAAGATGGTTACATTAATAACTATCATTTTCCTATATAATTTAGAACAATTTGGTGTGATCTTTTATTGCCAGGGAAATCCTGGCCACATTCTGGAAAAAAAAAAAAAGCAAAGGAAATGAAAAATCTGTTTGTCTTGCTGATTAATGTAACCTAAACTGTTGGTTTTCCCCCCACTTAACCCAGGTTCCAAATATCTACTGTGACTATTGAATAGGGTGTATGTCCAATAGCCACAAGCAGAGAGACCTCAGGCTTTCCTGGCCAAGAGATAGGATTCTCATCTTCAAGCTGTCTCCCCCAAGGCAGAGAGAGATCTGTCCAAAGGAGAGGTGCTTCAGGACCCTGTAGACTGTAACCCCAAATGGTATGTCATCAACTCTGGCTGCTGGGGGATCCAAGGTCAAGGAAAGAAGTCTGGCACCAGTGGTCATGATAGGCTTCCTGGAAGCAATGGGAACTGAGCTGAGCCTTGCACACTTCACAAGGAAAAGTAGCCTCCTTTTCTCTGGAAGAATGGCCAGAGCTTAAATTGGGCTCTGTCCATCATATGCAATATGCTGGGGTCCTTAAAATGTAGACCCTAGAGGTTAGGTGACTCCCTTCAACCGGCTGAGTGCATATTAGAATGACAAACCAAAATATATCTAAACCATCATGCAAACCTCGTGCTAAATGGCAAAATATATCTAAACCTCATGACCTCAGTTTCACTAGGCACCTAGAAAGTACATCTTGCCTAAAGACAGCAGCCATTCATTCAGATACGGTTGAATTGTTTGATGTAAGAATGTTACTTTTGGGTTGCCATATTTTCTATATTCAAGAAAAGACCAATAAATATTTTTAAAGGAAATACCTGGATGTTTAAATGTTGGAAATACTTCAATTTTTCAGAAGTGCTAGACACCTATTGCAATCCAAACGGAACATGTAGGGAGCCACCAGGGAGTCACCTCTGGAATAAGTCTTCATCTTCAATCAAAGCAATGATATTTTCAACCTGTCCTATTTAGGGTATGAGCTCCTTTCAAAAATATCAGCCACTCTCTCTAAGATAACATACAATACTTCCCATATTCAAAGAAGAAATTTCAGATTACATTTCAAAAAAGAAATCAATGTATTATTAGACTACACATCACAAAACAGTTTTATTGCACTGTTGCAGAAAAAAAGAGAATTCAACTCACTGCTATTATAATTTATTGCATTTTGAGAGTGAGTGTGGAAAGGCTAAGAAATTTGCTGTTTTATTATCATAAAATTTGTTTCAGGAAATGTATTTTAAATTTGGGATCTTTCTTATAAGTCATGGATGCAGGTGTGTTGCTACAAGCTTTAGAAAAATCTGGAAGGTCAATCAGTGGTGCAACCATCTGCCCCAAAGAAAGAGTCATCTCCCTTGAGCCCTTGAGCAATGGGGTATCAGGACCAAAGGAGAAAGCAGAGCAAGATAACACAGGGAAAGAACGAGGGATGGAGGGGATAGAATTAATTAGCCACCATTAGGGGGTTCTCACGAGAATAGGTGACCCTCAACCTAGCCTCTTTTTCAACTATAGAAGAGCTCTCTGAAGAGAAATGCTTCTGGTTCCTGGCGTGTGTGCATGGAAGGTAGGACACAGCAACAGGGAGGAAGAGTCACCTTACATCACCCCTCCCTGCAGTTCTCTTCTAATGAATTACTGCCTGCAGCTGTCCATCTTCTTAGTACTCTAGGTAACTTTTTGATATTTATTCATTACATATATATGTGTGTGTGTGTGTGTATATATATATATATATATATATATATATATATATATACATATATATGCACAATTATTTCATAAATATGTATTGATTACTTGCTGTATGCTGGTAGCTGTTTGGGCAAAAAGAAGCTGGCCGTTAAGGAAGAAAGATGTATAGTCCCTGCCCTGCAGAAGGATACACTTTAGAAGTGGGGATAAGAATGTACATCAGTGACATTCCAGGTGAAAGAGAGACACACACAGCCTTGAGGGAACGTAGGCTGTGTTGGGAGTTGCACAAAGGAAAGATAGCAATGACCCACCCTTAAGAGGCCCTGTAGGGGCAAAAACCTCCTCTGGGATAAATTTGTTCAAATTGGGCTGCAGGGACAGAGCCAGGCTAGAGAATCCCTGACAATGTGAAGTGACAGGAGACCTAAAATCCTGGTCTTGGCACACTTCTTCACTTCTTTCTAGCAGTGTGACCTGCTAAGTAAGGAATTTCCCTGTGCATTGTCGTAGCTTTCCCAACACCAAGAGATAGGGTTGTAGATTGATTACAGAGGCCCCTTTCTGCTAAAAAAAAATCTATAGGCTCTGCCTATCTGTGTTTCTTAGAGACTAGACATAGGAGGGCTTGGACAGACCCTCTGTCCATCTCCTGTGCTGGGACCGTTGCAGTAGGAAGGGCCCCACAGTGGCCACCCAGAAGGCCTACCATACTCTTTCCACTGCTACTCGGGGAGGCAGGGGGAAACAGGCTTTGACAGTGAATCTGTGAGTAAACACGTGTTGTGATGGCCACCCCCATTTAACAGTCATCCCCACCTCAGGAAGGGCCTGGAGCTTTGTCCTGAGTGGCAGAACCTAGATCAGAATCCAATCTCCAATCTTACAAAGTCTCCAGCCTTGAAGCATTCCTGAGATACTGAAATCAAGGTTAAGACACCCATCTAACCAGAACTTGCTTCACCAAAGCCCTCAGCCTCTGCCTCCCTCTGCGGTCCCTGCCTCATGTACAGTGTGCAGAGGAGATGAGTTCGAAAAGCAAGTGAAAGACTTCAACATCAGTCGAGTCTGCTCTTCAGCCCCCAGTCTGTTACTTGGTGGCTATGAGATTTTACCTCATAGCTTAAGTTTCTTAATCAGTAAAAGGAGAGTAATACTAACCATTTCTCAGTGTTGTAGAATTAAATGAGATCTGTATATAAAATACCTGGCACATAATAGAAACTCAATGAATAATAGTAACTTTTAATTACTGCTGGGGAAAAAAAAAAAACCCAAAACCTTAAATATTGTTAGTTCGAAGATGAATTCATATGGAACTCACCAAGCAAGGGAGGGAAATCTGATGTCCTGTTACATAGTGGATTCCTACAGCAGATCTCTCTAATACAACTTTTGAGACAGGAAGGCCACAAGGAAGGGCTCGGATAGTCATGGCTTCTTGGAGGCTTCTGTGATTCTCCCTGTGTCTGTGGGCTCTCAGGAGCTGGCTGGGACAGTTTGTATACCTGCTCACATTCATTTGCTGGACACTCTAGCTACAGTGAGGCCTTGTCCCTGGAAGGCCTGTGGTGTCTGAGGTTTGGAGTAAAGCTTCGTGTGGAGCGTGGGACATTACCTTGTCATCAGTGCTTGTTTTCAGCCTGACCCCTGGATGCCCTGTCAGGAGAGAGATCTCCTGATTCACTTCCTTCTCAGAATTCTACTGCATAAACAAGCCTGAGCTCTAAGATATAAATAATTCTAACTTGAATACCAAACAGACAGCCACACTTTTGCTGCTGGGAGCAGGAAGGGTGAAATGATAGGGAACTGAAAGGGCCTGGGAGGGAAGGGAAGATGTCAGAATTTCTATGGAGAGTCTGGGGACTTAAACAAAAAAAATTTTTGTGTAAATATTATGGAAAATTTCTTTCATGGCTATAGAAGCTATTTCCAAGTATTTCTCAAACCCACCTTGGGACACATGTAGGCATAAAGTGACAAAGAAGTGTTAACTTTGAAAGCTAAGCCACAGTTGAATGCCAGTTGGATGGGAAGTTGGTGACATTTGTTTAAAAAAAAAAAAGAAAGAAAGAAAGAAAAGAAAGCAAAGAAAGTAGGTGCCTAGGAAAGTCCTAGCTGGGCAGCCAACACGAATAGCACAGAGGGCTCTTCTTGACCAAAGTGCGAGGGGAAGTCCACAGGATCCCGTAGATGAGCTCTTTACCCTCACAAAACCTGACTTCTAAGCCTCAGTCCAAGGAATCAAGAGTTTGTTTGGCAGAAGTGGGTTAAACATGCATCCCCCAAATTGTGTGCAAATGGATGATAACCGTGAGATAAGTATATATGGGTTTAGTGATGTATAGATGCTACAGGGATGAGGGGATGATCAGGATAAAGGGAAGATCCAGAAGAAATTATTGTGGGCCTCCAGTGTTCAGGACAGGCAGAGGCTGGACTTGGAGGGAGGGATGATATTCCAGGCAAGGGATGAGCCAAAGACTGGGCACAACCAGACACTTGATAGAAGGAGAGAAGAGTTGTGAGTGAGGAGGACATCAAAGACAATACTGAAAGAGGATTTATATGAGTGTGAGACCAAGAGTGGCCTTAGGGACAATTGAGTGGCTTTAAGAAAGAGAGGAACGTGTGTGGTTATAGGGAATTATTCTTGCTTGTGTGAGGGGCAAGCTAGAGGTACTGCTGGGGACTAGATGAAAGGTCTGCACATTGTAGCAGCCAGAGTACACCATTCTGAGGGCTTCAGTAGATGTTCACCTTCCTAGTGGCATGTCAGGACCCACAGACTCAGCAACTGAGGGCCATCCAGCTGGCTTGCTGAGCTCCAGTGTTGGACAAAGTGGCATCTCTCCTCAGAGCACAGTGTATACCTCCACTCCCAAACAAGTGACATTATTAGTGTCTTTTAAAAAAGAGAGAGAGACAACTTCTCCTGAGCTAGGTAAGTAAGAATCAGAAACTATTTATTATCACCCTTTGTCAAAAAAATGTAGTTCACATCAGAGGCAGCTAGTTTATTAATTTGACTGAATTTTCTCTTGGGTTTTTTTTTTTTTTTTTCCTTTTTGGGAAGTGATTTTAGCAGAGTCCCAATGCCCCCAGAGAGCTTGGCACTAAAAGAACGTGAGGTTTAGGAAGTGCTACTTTGGCTCTTATTTTAAGGTTCGCTCACGCTTTGCAGACGCACCCTCTTCTGTTCAACAGTTATTGATCAAGACCCTGGTAGAGGCTTGTCTCTAGGGAGGGTATGCAACCCTGGGGAGCTAGATTCTGCTTATGGAATGTTTAGAAATGAAGCAAAGCAGCCTTTGAAGCAGCGGGCCAACACTGCCAGGTTTAGATTTCTCTTGACACAAGAGATGTGGACTTGTAGTGTGTCTCCTATCACTTTGAAAGATAGGAGCTTTCACACAAACTGTTTAAGCTGCACAAACCTTTATCACCACACCTGCTCCCTCACCACCAACAAAACACCATGGACAAACCCACAGTGCAGGGCAGTGAACCTCCTCAGTCATCCAAACCTGGGACAAAACCATAGCCACGTGGCTTATGTGCTCTTTGAGGGTCCTGTGTCAAGTGGCAAATAGAAAAATTGACCTATCTGTACCATCAGTGCTGAAGAGGCCCCTAAGGCTGACAGTCAGGAACTGTGGGTTCTTCACTGATCCTCCCATTGAAGCCCCCACTCCAAGAGCCCAACTGAGGAAAGGCAGAACATTCCATCAGAGGAGCTCTCCTTTTGTCCATTTGGCAACCGGTATTAAATTTGATTGATTATTTTTCTCAATGAGTTGGTTAAGTGCAGACCTAAATAACTAGGCGTTACCACACTTTATATAGCTCCATTTCCTCACCCGAGACTTGTCAATGGTGCTGATGAGTTTCCATCATACCTGCCACCTCCCTTCCACCTGGGGACCCTAGGAGGATTAATTAGATAAAGCCATAATATATTGTGCACTCCTTGGAGAAAGATTCTACATAAAAGCAGAGTATTATTATTTCTAAGAGAGATGATACTTATTAGCTCCTTGTAGGATCATTAAGCAAATAGATTGTGCTTCCCTTTAGAGAAATTATCTCCCAGTTTTCCTAATTCTTACAGTCTACAGAACATAATATACACTTACATTTTTTTTTAAATCTTAAGACCTGGGGCTGGTTAGTTGGTGAGAGAGAATGAGGGGGATTTATGATTCTAATCCAACTCCAGCAGCTTGCTCTTGAGGACTTAGTCACCAAAGAAAATAAACATTACTATCACCTTCTCTCTGATGTTATAAAATACCCTTGTCTCCCTTATAATAATTACATGATAAAGACAGCACTACATTTCTAAGTTTGTTCGTTCCATGGCCTTCACCCCTACAATAGTTGAATCCTTTGATTAAATCACACTATAGTTAAGTAACTGTTCAGAAATCACTGGGTCATCATTACAAACATATTTGTGGTGATATTTTACAAATTAATAATGTAAGTTCTGAGTGGAAAATTTTAAGTACAAACTCCAGTCCACAGACATTTTAGGGAAAACTCAAACTAATATCCATTTGTACATTTGCCTCACTTTCTAGATCGTGTCAGAATTCCTTATTTGGCATCTCATACAAGCTCAGACTTCAGATAAAACCAGTTGGCATGCCCTGTGTTTTGGATAATTTGATACAAGTGCAAACTTCCTGGGTTTCCTGACTGTGTAGGTAGGGAACTGTTCACACTTTCTCTTTTTCTTTTTTTCTGGCACAAAAATACTATAATGAGGATGAGATTCTTGCTAGGAGGAAAGCAAAACAAGACACAAAGCAAAAAAACAAAACCCTGAGATTTAAAGTGAGTTGTCGAGCGAATTTTTAGAGAAGAAATCTCAGAGCAAACGTCTGTAATGCCTTTGTGGGCTATGAAGAGCATTGCCAGCCCCTGGCAGTCACATGTGGAAGCTCATACGAATCAGATCTTAATCCATTAGACTCATTCACAGTAAAATATAATGTAGGTCAGCAAGGAGAGCCGTGGGGTGTCGTGTGCATGCTCATTCACCATCCAGAGCAAAGTGAGTCAGGGGTGCTAACTCGGAGGACTTGGAGCCAAGGTTGCACAACACTGATAGGTAACCATGGTGTGGAACTCAGTCGTCAACCAACAAGACCTGATGTCAGCGTCTGCAACACAGTATTTTGAGAATCAGTGCTCACTTGTCCTAGATGGTGCATTCGAGGTACCCACAACTTTAGTCCTGTCTCATTGTTTCCACGACATTCTCAGCCATCTTTTTCAAGCTTTTAGCTGTTATGGGAAGGTTATGCTTCCTTCTGAGGGACTGAAGAAAAACCTAGTCGACTTCTGTAGATGTTGGCACAGAGAGAAAGGAGACAACAACAATAACCAAAAAAAAAAAAAAAAAAACTTCACCCAAGAAAGCCTGGTAATTGTTTTTGTTTTTCAAATCTCAGCCTCCTCAGCCCCACCCTGGAAGAGTGTGCCTCCAGCATCTTCAGGGAGCCACCCAGGCTGTGTGACAACCCGGTTTGTGGGCTGTGTTTGCTCATAGGCTGGGTGTGATGAAAAGAGGGAGGCAGCACCCTACTTTCCTCCCTTTCTTCGCAACCACATGCTCCTAGGGCCCCTCCTGCAACTCACCTTCAATCTGAAACCCTGAAAGAGCACTAGAAAAAGCCAACCTGGAAACAGCTTTGAAAAAAAACCCCAGTTTCATATTTCGTCCATGCAGGATTAGAGTCGCCATTTTTGTCATAGTTGTGTAGCCTCGCATCCGAGGTAAAAGTCCTTGGGGGCAGGAAGGGATTTTAAAGCACATTTCATTGGAATTGATGTTTTAAAAAAGAGGTTTTGGTAAATAACCAAAATAAAGTTCATTTTGTTGTGCCCACTATAAAACAATACTCATTATGAAAGAAATTGAAAAAGACATAAAACGAGAAAAAAAATATTTGATACATTCTCCGTTAAAATTTAGGTATGTTTTCTCCTACAACTTCTTCCTTTCTCTTTGGTTTCCTTTTTCCTTTCTTGAAGTGGTCACATTTTTCTTAAATCCTAGGTATTATTTTTTTCCAGGTGCAAATATATAACATTCGTCAAAATATTACAATCATCAGAGCACAGGATTGTATAAGGATGCACCTTAAATCACCCCACAGACTTCTCCAGCACCTTTTCCATGCACATCAGAAAGCATGTGTGATAATGACCTGGCAGTCCCTTGGTCCCTGAAAAAAAAATGTTAGGGTGGCATCAGTCTAATCCGTTGTTAAGCAGATTAAGCCTCGGAGCTTTCATGGTAAAACCTGCTTGTGACTGTCCCCGTGTAAGCTGCACTCCCTCACTCCATATCCATTGCTGATTAATTGTGAATTTTGTGCTTTAAGGCAGAGGCATGGACACTTGTGGCCCTCTGGTGTTTTCTGTCTATTCTGTGTTCATGGAGAAAAGTGGAGCCCTGTGGGAATGTGGCAGCAACACAGCCCATGTGTGTTTCCATAACACCTCTTAGTGTTCAATTTGTCAATGGACTGAGGGCCTCAGAGAACTTTCCAAGGTGAAAACCTAACATCACTTCCATGGACATCGAGGGTAAAGCCCTTAACCCTGCGACTTAATGAGAACAAAATTAAGTGCTTCTTTAAGCAGCTTAGATTTATCTTGTCAATATAAGTGATGGGAGGTTTCTTTGTGTGCTTTAGAAAAGAGATTGTGTGTGTGTGTGTGTGTGTGTGTGTGTGTGCGCGCGCGCGCACGCGATAATCTGAAGCATCGTCTCCTTGCTTCATTATGTCACCATCCACACTGTCCCTTTATGATAGACAGGGTTCATCTATTCCCCTGCTCTAAACTTAATTACTTTGCAATTAATTCTTTGTTGAAAATAGCAAGGCTCCTAAACTCAGAATATCTCATTGTGAGAAAGGCTGTTTATGGATAGAGGTCAAGAGGACGTATTGGAATATTCCGCAGCACTGCCACAGATATTCTGAATGAAATGAAGAGAGGAAAGGCCTGTACCAGACAAGATGGAAGGAGACGGCTTCCTCCCAAGCAGGCCGAGTCAGGGTCAGCCTTTAAGAACAGGTGCTAACCACAGCATCATAAGAAAACCTCATTCTAATCATCTTAAAGAACTCAGATTTTTTTTAGGACATACTATATGAGGCTCACTTGCACATGCATTATTTAAGTCACACATAAAATCTTCCATTAAGGGTGGTATTATCTTATAGACAATGTGACTTCTTAAGGTCACATGCATATGCTAAGGGAGACCACCCATGCTGTCATTGCTAAGTGGTCTCACACATATACCACTGAGTCTGCATACAGCCCTGCGAGAAGCTTCCCCTCACTATCTCAGCTTCACAGGAGAGGGAGCAGACTGTGAAAGACAAGCGAGTGGCCCAGTGCTCCACAGCCCAACTCAGTCACATGCCTGTGCCATCAGCCAGAATCTTGCTCACCATCCTCACAAAGACCTTGTCCTCACCCTCTAGCAGCCTGTGAACATGGCTTTCAGAGGCTCATCTGCACTGCACTTGGTCAGTCAAATATTCCCCAGAAGGGATGGAGGGATGTACAGAGCTGTGACCTTTATGAGCACTTGCCGTAGTCTCACAGTATCCTGGGGCCTTTGAAGAGTCCCAGGCTGATGAAGCTTCAGGGCCCTTTCCTAATGCCATCGCCTTGGTCTTCCTTCCAGACTTCTCAGGCCAGTGGTGAGCATGCTCACTATATGGAAGAATGAGGGACCATCTTTTTCTGGTACAAAAAGAGTTTATGGTTTGAATACCTAAAGACAAGACCAGGAGAAAGCAGAGCGCTCTGAGTGAAGACAAGACACTCTAGAGCATGTGCTGTGGAGGGTGCAGGCAGTACAGGTAGCAAGTCCCAGCAAGCGTGAATGAATAAGTCCTCACCATCAAAGGGGGAGCCGAGAAAGTACAATGGTGAGTTCTAAATACCCTGCCCGCCACGTCCAAAATTTGGAGACACTGAGTCTCCAATAAGAATTTTCTCTGTGAGACGTGTGAGGCGCTGTCTCCCTTCCTCCATGAAACTTCTCAGCTTATGCCCCTCTGCTGCAGGGCCGTTCTTGCTATGGCCCCTCTTTAGAATGACCGTATGAAGCCTTTGCTGTGGTGCTTCATCAAAGATGAAGCCCTCACATTGGAGCACACACTTCTTAAGTTATATATAATTAATTCATCAAATATTCAAAAATTATTTTCCAAGGAGCCACTATGTGCCAGGTACTATCAGGGACTAGGATCCAGAGAGAAGATATTGTCCCTGTATTTAATTGAAAGGAGTGATGCTTGGTGTTTTATATTTTCTGGGAGGGAGGATGGTAGGATGTGCATGGAGTTGGGGGTAGTAGGTATGGACGGGCAAATGATAATGCAGCATGAGAGCTATGGTACGCTTGGAAAAGAGAAGGCTGCCTTTGAAGAATTGCGAAAAGTTGCCCCTTTCCTAGGGGTGGATGCAGAATTGCACCTGGGCACATGGACTGGTGAATGAAACATGTCCCTACCCTTCCCTTTACTGATGTCCTTGGACCATGACTGAGCTGCACAATAGACCACAGCAGGCTAGACGGAGGATGCACTAGGGGCAGATAATTAAAACAACCTAGGTGTCATGGCAGAGAGAAGTTCTGTACTGAATCTTGAAGGATGAATGGGAATCAGCCCGGTAAAGAAAAAAAGAGGAAGAGCATCCCTGGCAAAAGGAACTAAAAACCAAAAGCTCAGAGATCTGTAAGAACTTGGAACATTTGGGAACCTGTAAAGGCTAAGAAACCAGATGCCTTTCTTCCTTAAGTAACTTCCTTGATGCTCGAATACAGCACTGTGCTGGGAAAACATGTATTGCTGATGAAATACACCAGTGAAAAGATTACTGACTTTTCTCCTTGTTCTGTCTATTGGGCTGTTCCTTTATCTCAGAAAGTAGAGATGAATGCTAAATTATACTAGGTCCCCATTTCCTGGAGGAGGGAAAATATTCCTGTTCCCTAAGAGTGGGATAAAAGAGTCCCTTTAAGCATCATCACATTGGCGTTGCTCTGAAGATTGCAAGGATTTGGGGATTGGACAGGCAGGACCTTGGAGTGGCTCACCTCTTGTTTAAGGAATGTAACACTGCTGCAAAGCATGTTCTGCAATACTTCCTGGGATAATGATTGTCTTGGCAAGAAGGAGTAATAAGAATAGGCTGCTATATGTTAGATACTTTTTGAATTACTTGGTTACTATTTAATTTTCATGTGCATATTATTCTTTCCCATGTTTCAGTTTTTCCCTGACTCCCTCCTTTTCACAAAGAGCACAATTTTCATATCTGGGCAGGGAGGCCCTCTCTGCAAGGCCCTTCCTGTCTCTCCAGTCTCCCTGGCTATCCTCCTGGACAAGAATTAGATCAGCTGGAGGAACAGCATCAGTCCTGCCATGTGATATTCTGTGTGTTTACTTTGTGTGAAGTCAGTGAGTGGAGCACTCTGAGCTTTGAGGTTATAATTCTAACCTAAACAAGTGTGGGTGAACAGCATATGTGGCCTTTAAAAAATAGATTTATCCCTATTTGGAAAACTTTTAGTGGATATTAAAATATCACAAGTAATTTTCATCAAAGGCAAATATCAAATATAACAAAGATAAAGGGGAAGCTTTCTGTTACACCAGTGATCTGCTGTAGAAGGTGTTAAATGCTAGGCCCACAGAACTGTGCTTCTCTTGTTATAGTCCTTATTTTACAAGGAAGTCAGGAAACATGGCCAGGTTTACTCAGTGAAAACAAATTTAAGAAACGGATGCTCCAAATCTCAGTGTTTGGCTTCATTTTCTAAAGAGGTGAGTTGACTCAAATTCTACATGTAAAGTTTGGGGGCTAGAATTTGGCTGTAAGCCTTTTTGATATTCCTACTCCCCCCCCCCCCACATGACAGACACAGTGACATCTCTCTCTTGGGAAGAGAACAAAGAAAAACATGAGACAGTGGTGTATTGTTTAGACTCAAATCTCAAGAAGTGGAGTGGAATAATTTATCTACAAGCTAAACTGAAGAAACAAAAAGATAAAAGTGCATCTAGACAATTTCCATTTGAATTTTTTAAGTTAAATATGAAAAATAAAATCATGACACTATTATTTTTAAGATATAGGTGAATGTATTTTTTAAATACACAGAAGACTTTATCATAAATAAAAGACAACTAGCCTGAATGCCACCCTCCTAGATATTTTAAATTTGCCTACATAAAAAACAACCTAAACTAAATTTAATCAGGAAGAATCTGAAGGGGGAAAAGGCCGCATATGATTAACTATTTAGAATTCTTATAAATTAGGAAGTAGAAGATTCATACCTTAATACAATATTTGGAACAGGCAGTTAACAAGAGGAAACGCAGAAGTCAAAAACTTAGATTAAAAACAGCCTTTTAAGTAAACAAATAAACATAAATTTTAAAAGGACACCTTTTAAGCCAACTAAATAACCAGGATTTACTTTTCATGACAATGTTCAGTGTTGATGATAATGTTTGCTACTCCCAGAATTATAAATTGATGGACACAGGCCAATTTGATGATATATATTCAATTCCTTTTTAAAAGTTCAACTTTCAAAAATGTATTTTAAAAACATACATGGCATTGAGCTCTATATAGTAGATATATTTATGGTAGGACTACCTTTTAATAACCAAGAAAGTAGAAATGACATGAAGGGTTACAATTATAAATAAATAATAGAGTTCATGTGAAGTTTTAATTCTCTCCTAAACAAAATTTTTGGTAATTTTTCTAGAGGTTCTGCAGTGAAAATGCACTACTTTTATTTTTTAGAATGATGATGTGCTTATCCTAAGGATGATTTTGGAATGTTTTTCCAGTGGCACGGCCAACAGAGGGCTGGCAGTGTGAAGGGTCAGCCCTAGGGAAGGAATATTTTATCACTGACACTGCTCCGAATTGTCAGCACATAGTAATAACCAAAAGCACACCAGCCTTTAGTTGAGCTTTTTATTGCTTTTAAATTATTGCCTGCAAGCTGGGCAACTGCTCCCACAGAAATCCCCCCTCTGAAACAAGGCGTGACTGCTGAGGGTCCTGGGAAGAAAGAGGAAGGCACAGCACACATTTTAAGCATCAGATATGTAAAAATCACTTGAAACTGATGCTTTGTGCCAATTTCTACAATAAAATGCATAATCACTCCATGGCTACAAGCACGGAAACATCTTTCCAATGTGCCTAGGTGCTCCCACTTCAGTGGCATGTCACCGTTTTCACTTTGTAGGCGTTTCTCCTGGACGTGTGTGGAGTCCCCACGGAGCCTCGTTTGTCGTTGTTGTGTAGGAACTTCACAAGTGCAGAGTTGCTGGATGACTGAGAGGTGTAACTCCGCGTTGCTATCCCGGAGGAGAGGTGAATGAGATACCATCCAATATGAATGGAGATCCCCCCAAGCATCCTATAAATTTATTATAAAGCACTGGATTTTGAAATAATCAAAATAACTTGTGAAATTTGAGGAAAGACTGAAAAGTTAGAAATGTATGGCTCTTCAGGGTCATACCAGCTCACAGAATCTATTGAGTAACAGGTCTGATTTCATTAACCCAAGTGTAGCCCTATTTTATCCAGATCAGTTGGGATCACTGCATGGGTGAGCAGGAGGCTCTGAGGTTTCCAGCACTGGGGAGCAAAAAGTAGACGTGAGTGGACCAACTTTTCTGGAAGGGAATAGCTAATGCAGACAGCTCTGCCGGGAAAGGCGGTAAGAACAGCTGGATACATGGTGCTGTACTCACTTTAAACATCTGCTTTGTAAAGGATCCTTAGAAAGGTCATACTTAGGGGGTTTTTGGCTGTACTTAGAATATGCAAAGAGGGGAGGCTTCATTTGGATAGCTGTGCAGGATGCAAAGCATCTAACCAGTCCTGTGGGATTTGAAACAACAGTAGGTTGGGGTGTGTATAGCTTTTTATTCTGTATGTTTATTTTTCCAACTGTCTGTAAAGGAAGTCATAACTATAGATAAAATTTGTGAAACAAAATTACTCAGAATCCTACTAAAAACAATCCATAGCAGTTTTAATGAGAAAGCCATCTCACCCTTGTTGCAGTTTTAGTTCACTCTAGCTGAACAATCTCCCCGCTACTTATCATGACAGCCACTCCAGATTGAGCGCAGAACATACAGCCTCCTTCAGAAACCAAGCCCTCCCACCTCCTTTTTCTTCCCTGTACAAATCCTTTTAAAGTCCCAGGAACCAGTTCTTCTGTGTCAGTCCCCCACCCTAGAAGCAGGTAATATTTACCTAGTATACCAATTTAATGAGAAAGCCATCTCACCCTTGTTGCATCAATTTGAAACCTGATCAGAAGAGTCAAGACTGAGTTTCTGGAGAAGAAAACTGTCCATCAGGCTACATCCATTTTTAGGAAAACCAGGTCTTTACCTTTGCTCTTGCTTCACTTCAGCGTTTTCTTCGGCAGCAGAAATAACACATTTAGTCATTTTGGAAAAATAGTTTGATATGATAATCATAGCAGGTGCTATCCCTAGGTTTTGGACTCTGCAGAAGTTCCATGGAGAGTAGGTCAAAGGTGGCAAAGAAGGGTTGTGTAAAGTGAGTCTCATGAAGCCAGGATACAATGCAGTGTAAGCAGAAGTACCCACATAATTAAAATAGATGAGGAATAAGAGCTAGTTAGCCTGTCAAAAGCATACAAGGCTGGGCTGTGGACCGCAAGAAAGGGAGGAGAGAATGAAAGGGCATTAAATGCAAAAATCAGAGAAAATGCCGACTTCCTGTTCTGGAATTAGGAAGTTGTTATATAATTCAAGCCAGTGGCTTGAAATGTCCTTCTCCCCCCAGTAAGTCAGCCTAAATGGAAAGAAAGTGGAACTCTCCTCAATGAATCAAAAGGCAGGAGGGGCCGGCTGGGAGGACCGATTCTCTCTGGACCCTGTACATATTTCTCCGCTCCTTGGCTGTACTTGGAGCGCAGGTTAAATGAATTGTTCCCATTAGCGAGCTGATAGGACAGCTCCTTCAGATGAAGGAGACTCCCTACTTTGAATGTCACCGTGAGGAAAAAGTAGTGCTCATAGAAAAGTTGACAGTGCCACTTGTGGCAGTATTTTACTGTCATCGTTAAAACTATATGAAATGATGACTTACAGTAAGGCTCGGAGTTTCAGCATAATATGTAATAATAATAAGACTTCTGTCAGCGCGTAAGCGATGAAGGGATTCTTTGCAGCTTCGTGCTTCCTCTGCACGCGGCGGTGGTGGAAGGGATGCTTTGTGCTGGGCTTGCTGTCAGAGGCTGATTCACTCTGCGATTGATGCTCCTGACTCAGTCTTGCTCCCTCTGATTAGTCACTTTTGCCTTCATTTGCTAGAAGTAAAGCCCTGAAAGTTTGCTCACTTCATCCGAGTAGTTTTATCACCGTATTTAAAGCACACTTCTGAAAGTGATGTGAAGAACGTCTGTTGTGGGAAAACTTTAAAAATTAATAGGGAGCTCAGTTAGCTGAAAGGTTCCTCATGCCTGAACTCAAAGCCATCGACTTTACCAGTAGTGGCACCAGGGATGACTTGGGTTTTTGTTGGTTGGTTGGTTGGTAGGTTCTATTACCCTAGAAACTGAGGCACAGGTTTCATTTGTGTAAAATAAAGAGAAAGAGAATCAGTTATCTTCATCAAATACCAGTTGTAAGGCTTATTTGGAACATTAAATCATGTATCCGAAGCTTTTGAAATACAAGTGCATAAACAAGATGTTTATGGGGAAATATAGTCACGCATCGCTTAAAGACAGGGACACATTCTGAGAATTGCGTCCTTAGGTGGTTTCATGCTTCCTTCACTGGGACATAACAAATTCCAATACTCCCTCACCAACAAATGAAGTTATGTTCCTAAAATGTATCATGGTTGACAAAATCGTGATTGGAAAGATTAACACCTCGTTGAGAACAAGAATGGAAGGGGATGGGAGAGGAAGAGATTCCATATTTTTTCATAAATAAAGTCAAATGAACGTATATATGGAATATAACTGTATCTGCTTTCCAAAGCATTAAAACCTACTCTAGTAACAGCTTCCCCAGCCTCTGAGGAAACACCACTGATGCATATTCATGAGTATGGACAGACTCACTTGCATACTTCATGTGAGGGAGACAGAACCTCTTTTTAAAGTTTTCCAGCCAGTTCTTCCTTGAGTAAATTTTTGTTATGAAAATTTCAAATGCAGACAAAGGAAGGCAACAGGGCCGTGAACTGCCATTTGCCAAGACCTAGATTCAAGACTTAGCAAGATTTGCCACACTTGCTTCATCTGTCTTCTTTTTTTTTCCTTTGCTAAATTAGCATTTTAAAGCAAACCCCAGACATTGTATCCTTTCGTCCCTACATTTTTTCAGTATGCATCCTGCTCGAAATCAAACGCCTGCTACACTCACATTCTCCCTTGTTTCTTTTTCAAGGCCACTCAGAAAGATTTTTGCGATTGTTATTTTGTTTTCTGAGCCTGCTATGTGGCATAAACTCATTTTCCCTTTCTGTACTAACCCCAGAGACCTGCCTGTGTGGTCCAGCAGAGTATCGGTCAAGAACTCATGCTGCATTCTATACTTAAGAATGATCCAAAACTCAAATATCGAGTAATAATAATAACCAACCAAGGATTTAAAATTGAGAATACAGAAACACAAAACAGGGCTGTCTTAAAAATAAAGTTTAGAACAAATTAATTTGACAAAGACGGTTTTTGCCAAACTGCTGTTTGCTATTGGTTTCAGCTTAACTCCATGGCAGTGGCATCCTGACATTTATTTTAAAATTGCTTTGAATAGGAGGGAAATTGTTAAACCCAGGTTAACCTCTGAGCTGTTATGTCTAAGAACGCCGAGTATCAAAATCATTGTTTCCAAAATTGCTTTCTCAATCTCTGAAATGGGAGAATGAAGCTATTCTGAATTGCTGTGTTTGAGAAGTCTTGCGAGCCCTGCGTCTTGCAATAGTACATAGTTAAGTGGAAATTTTTCTGTAAGTTCTTTATTATCCCAGAGCCAATATGAGATTAGCTTTACAAGTTAGGTTATAACCTTTACAGCTGCGGTGTTGGGGATCCGTTAACAAGATCATAAAGATCTTTCTAGCAGATGGAGCATGCATGCCCTGTGTTCAGCTCTGGTAACGACCAAATCGATTTTATCAGAAGTGTTTAAAAGTGCCATTTTAACTTTTCTATTGATTGTCTGACCTCTGCTTTGGGTCCTGGGGTTCCCGTGTGTTCTCTCATGGCTTACTCTTAATACATAGCCTTCCAGTTTCCCTTCACCTGTGCAAGTCTCTCCTTCCCTATCCCCAGGCCACCTCCTTTAAGTGCTTGTCACACCATATACATTCCTCTCGTGTTCCCTGCACATTTACAGAGGCTTTGAGGTCACAATGGGTAAGCCAGATGCATGGCTTTTACAAAAACCATCTTCATTCATTCATTCAGTGACTTTTTTTGTGTTTCATTCACTCATTCAACAGGTTTTTTTTTTCCTTTTTCTTTTCTTTTTTTATTCCTTAGCTACTCTATGCCAAGCACCATTCAAGCCACAAGTACACTGGTATACTCAAGAGGTGACACTGCTGGGAAGACATATAGCAATTATAAGTAGAATGTCAGAATGAGAAAAATACTGTAATGAAAAGAAAAGCAACCAGGATGGAGGATGGGATGGGAAGTATTCTGGGGGGGGTTGGGGGGGTGGGGTCTGTTAAGCAGAGATCTGAATAGGTGGGAGAAAAATCAAAGCAAGTAGAGGGAATTAGAAGCCGGAGGGACTGGAGGAAAGGCAAGCTGAAAGCTTGAGAGCTGAGTCAGAAGTCTAGTGTGGAAGAGTGAGACAGGGAAGGCAGAGAGGACGATGTGGGGCTGGAGAACCTGGCAGCTGGATGATGTAGCACGTTCTGATCTGGGAAGGAGTTTGAGCAGGCAACTGACGTGACTTGACTTACAGTCCACAAAGTCACTCTGGCTTCCATGTAGCTTCTGAATGATGCTGGTGAAATTGTCCCTAGAAGCAGTCACTATGTTCTCTGTGGTCATAGGGAGAATTGAACATGTCCAGCCTCAGAATCTTCCCTTAGGACAAAGGAGACAGAGGCTCTCCAGGGAAAGCAGTTACTTTTTAAGTGACATGGAAATTATGCACCCTCTTCTGCCTAGATGTATCTGTGAGAATATCATCTTGTGGTCATACTTAGCCTCTAAAATACTCTAGGAAATAGAGTTTCTAACTGGGAAGCTGTGTGCTACCTTGAAACTTGACTACCATCAAAGAATGGGGGAATGGATAGAAAGGACAGCAAGAAAGATTCACTGCCTGTTTTTTTTGAAAGACCCAAGAATATTGGCAGAGACTTCAATAACATTTCCTGGAGTTTTGTATTAATTTTGTGGGGCAGCTATAATAATCTGCATGGCTTAAAATAATAAAAACTTATTCTGGGTACTAGAAGACCAAAGTCAGAGCTGGGTATGGTGGCACAAGCCAGCAACATGGGAGAATGAGGCAGATAGATGGCAAGTTCAAAACCAGCCTTAGCAATTTCACAATGCCCTAAGCAACTTAGTGAGACCCTGTCACAAAATAAAAAATAAGAAGGGCTAGTGATGTGGCTCATTGGTTAAGTGCCCCTGGGTACAATCCCTGGTACAAAAAAAAAAAAAAAAAAAAAAATCAGCCAGTAGGACCATACTCCCTCTGATGGCCCTAGAGAAAAATTTATTTCTATTTTGTTTTTCCTCTTTTGATACCAGAACTCAGGGTTACTTGACCACTGAACCACATCCCCAGACCTTTTTTGTATTTTATTTAAAGACAGGGTCTCACTAAGTTGCTTAAGGCCTTGTTTTTTTGCTGCGGCTGGCTTTGAACTCGTGATCCTCCTACCTCAGCCTCCCAAACTGCTGGGATTACAGATGTGCACCACTGCTCCCAGCTCCTAGGGAAGAATTTGTAGAAGCCTCTCTCCTAGTTTCTGGTAGTTGCTGCCAACCTCTGCCTCCTGCTTAACATGGATTTCTTCTTTGTGTGTCTTCTTTGTCTCTAGACTCCAATTTCCAATCCCTCTCCTGTCTCCTTCCTCTTAAAAAGACACCTGTGTAAGCTTCTCCTGGATTTAGGGCCTACCCTGGTCCAGGATGAACTCGCCATCTTGATTACATCGATAAAGATATGATTTCCAAATAAGGACACATTCAATGTATTGAGGTTAGGACTCAAACATGTCTTTGGGGGAAATGAAATGCAACCTATTATAACCTTCTTATGACTAAAAGGAAAAAGAAGAAGAATTTAGAAGAGGAGAACTATTCTAGCTGAAATCAAACAAATAATGACAAAGTATATCAATCTCAAAAACAGCCCATATTTGTTTTGAAGTTCAGTGCCACCTTAATGCTGTAATTCCAGGACACATGGGCCTTTCTCATATACCAATACTTTGCTGTAAGATGTGTTATTTAGATAATAGGATTCAGTGAGAGTTAGCAACTTTCAGCTTTGTACTGTCTGTGTCATTGGATGTTCACAACAATCTCATGAAAGAGGTATTCTTACTTCCATTCTATAGAAATTGAAACTGAGGCTCAAAGTCACTTGTCTAGAGTGAAATGGCTGGTGGGTGGTAAAACTGGGCTTGCAACTTGGGTGTTCTGTCTCCAAAAATCCTACTCTTTTTATTTATTTTTTTTAAATTTTTGATTGACATGTAATAATTGCATTCATTTATGGGGGAGATGTATTAATTCAATACATGTATGCAATGTGCAATGATCAAATCAGGAAAATTATCATTTCCATCTTTCATTTCTTTGTGGCTGAAGCCTTTGAACTACTCTCTTCTAGTTCTTCATAAAATATATAATAGGCTTTTGTAAACTATAGTCACCCTACTGTGCTATAGAACACTAGAACCTCTTCACAGGGCATGCAGTCCTGGGGATTTCTGGGGGATACTGACAAAAGGGCCCGCTCTTGCCTTCAGGGATTGTGATCAGTTTCTGAAGTGCACCTGCTTTGCAGGGATGTTCATAGTCCTTGGTCAGCTTTATGCTGTGTGTGGTGACAGTATAGTTATATGCTTTATGGTCATCAGCCTTAATAAACCTCATTTGGTGACCAAAGGACGCTTTTCCAGGTGTCAAAAGTTGTCTAATATCAGTGGCTAGGCCTCTGACTACAGCAGGCTTGGTGGCACATGCCTGTAATCCCAGCAGCTCAGGAGGCTGAGGCAGGAGGATCGTGAGTTCAAAGCCAGCCTCACACACTTAGTGACTCCCTAATCAACTCAGTGAGACCCTGTCTCTAAATAATACACAAAAAAGGGCTGGGGGTGTGACTCAGTGGTAAAGCACCATCCCAGGTACAAAAAAAAGCAACCACAGTAAGCTCTGCAAAGCTTATTTTCAGACTGCCTTTAATACACTGATTATGATTACTATTAAACCAGACTTTTCACTCCATGGGGTCCTCCTGAAGGTAGGCTGCAATGCCACCACCCTTTCACTTCAGACTTCACATAGAGTTCCCTAGAAAGTGT
The DNA here is from genome assembly GCF_047511675.1 of Marmota flaviventris. Lineage (NCBI taxonomy): Eukaryota > Metazoa > Chordata > Mammalia > Rodentia > Sciuridae > Marmota > Marmota flaviventris. Next base: position 107,258,364 of record NC_092499.1, on the reverse strand, counting down.
ATTGTAATTATTAGTTGCCATAGGAAATTGGGTCTCCTAATGGTCACAAAGAGATGTTTGCAATAATAAAAACTAATATTAAGTCACCATTGCTCTTTGTTATTCATTTTATCTTCACAGTAACCCTGTGAGGTAGGTATTTCAGCATTAACTTTTCTTTTTTTATTAAATTTTTTTTTTACAGTTTTATTATAGAAATTTTAGAAGACATAGGCAAAGCAATGAAAAAAAATTACTCATAATTCCTTCACCCAGAGATAGCCACCCTCATTTAATCAGTGCATACATTTTTAGTCTTTTTCTGTATGTGTTTGTTCTTTTTGACCAAATGATATTAGATTATTCTTTGTGGATTTGAATTTTTTGTTTTCTCTTAATGTGGCTACTACATCCTTCTCTGAGATTCATTTTTCATTATTTTAATGATAAACTAGTCCATTGCATAGTACTACCATGGTTTGCAAAAGTCATCCTTTCTGTTGACATTTGTGTGTATCTCTCCTAATGTTTTGTCCAAATAGGCAATGTTATAATGAAAACCCTCATGTATATCAATGATTAGTTCCTAAGGCTACATTTCTAGTGATGGGATTTTAGAATGCAAGAAGAAATCTTTTTCCATGCCTTTTATAGATGAGGAAACTTAGGCTTGGAGATATTAAATAGCATCTCCCAAATAACACAATCCAGTAAGTGATGAGACTGAGGCATAAAATCCAGGATTCCTGCTTCTAAATCCCTTTAGGGAAAATGGCTTATGCATCTAATCTAACAATGACCAACATCTATAGAAAAGCTGTAAATGCAAAATAGGTATCATGATGATTTCCATTTTTTCTTGAATTTTTACCCAGCAATGACCAGTCTGAATAAATTGCCAAAAAAAAAAAAAACCTGTAATCAGAAGAGGGAAGAGGCTATAATTAGTAATGATTTATGATTTAATGATTGATGCATTCATCTTTTTTCATCTTTCTTCTTCAAAATGGTAATAATATTGACATTTTCCAAAATAACTTATGTACCTTTAGTATCCAGTATATTCTGGAATAATTGAAGTTGCCTCTCTCCTTCTAAATCTTTGTTTATTATCCCCTTGGATCCTGGAACTTTTACTCTTTATCTGTTCTGACAGTAGAACCCATTTCCTCCAAATTTAGAACTAATGTCCATTGTTTCCAGTTCATCAAATTCCTTCTCTTTCCTAGGTAATTCGGACATGAGTGAACTATTGGAATTGTTTCCTCCTGTGTCCTAACTAGTGATACTCTTGGTCTATCCATGCTTCTGCCATAGGTAGCAGGGTTTGATTTGGGGGTGGCTGCAAATAAGGAAGAATTTCTTCCATCTTTACCAGTCTTGATTTGGCATGCTAACCAGGATTCATGCCTTATGATTGCCTTAGGGAAAGCAACTCCATAACCTTTGGGTCATCCTTATCCAACCAGTTCCGGTAGCTTTGACTTTGGGCATTGCAGCAATAGCCATGTGTTTATAGAGTATAGATGAGTCTCCTGTAGTTAGTTCAAGTCAGTACCTGACTCTATTAGTGCAAAGATAAACAGTTTCTAATTTCAGAAGGACATAAAGCAAGCTTTTTCTGAAAAAGCATGATAAAAGTTGCTGATTTGCCCTGAGTTGAATTATTCACATATAAGGTAAAACTACTCAGTTCTAGAAGTTGAAGCTGGAGGTGTTGATAGTTATCAGTTCACACCTCTGCCCAGAGCTCCAAGATCAAATTTAAATCAACCAAGTAATAGCTAATGGGTAGCTCCATTTTCAGTACACACACTCAATAAAAGGAAATCAATTTGAAAGAATAAGGATTCTTAGGATCCTTGCTGTGCATTAGTACTAATCATGCATTTGGCACCAGCAGGAGAAATTGCCCTCCTTAAGTATGGACTTTTCATAATGCATTACTTAGTTACCTCTAAGAGGAAAGATGGATGTTTTCCAAATAAGTTTAGTCTCAAGATTTTCTTCATAGATAGGTTAATGATCTCTTTATGTTGCCTTTTCTGGAAAATCTGAAATGAAGCTTTGTCCTCAGAACTGTTTTGTCAAGGATAAAGGCAGGACTTAAAAGAAGGCATACTTCTGGTCTCCCTATCCAAAATTAAAAGATATTTTTGGGTTCAAATGTCAGGAAGTATGACCTAAAGATGGAGGTCAATCACACACAACATTTTTTTAATTAAAAAAATTCTTATTCCATTCTCATAACTATTTTTCAAACTAAAATGGAATTTTTTCATGGAGTCAAAAGCACCTTGTTTGGTAAAAAAGTTGAAATATTATTCCAGAAATGGCCCAACCTAGGCTCAACTGTAACATAAAAGAAACTTCACATTAAAGTATTATTAATGTTCATAATTAGTATTTCTAAATGATTTTTAAAGGCTTTTTATGTAATTACAAAATGTTTGATTGTCGTAACATTGCTAATGCTTTTGATGCCTTCTGAATGTTGTCCTTGGTCCCTGCAACCCTGGCACATAATTTATTTCTCTTTTGAGTGAACTCTAAGCATTAGTGTCCATTAAGAATTTTTGAAACAAAGTCCAGAGATTACTTGGAGCACTTTCAGTAATATGTACTGATTATCATTAATGGTTCTTTTGTCCTAGACAAGGACATTGTTTTGTAACATCATTTTTGTTTAGCAAGGCCCTATGGGCTGGGTTCCTCACTCACCTCCTGCCTGGACTTTCTCCTTGACTATGTATGGAATAGAGCAAGCTCATCGGACAACCAGGATGGAGGAGGAGGGCATGTAGGGCCAGCACAAAGTAATAGCATTTTCCTTATGAAGCAATTGTTAGCCATTCAAGGGAAAAAAAAAAAAGCCTAAATGCTCAGTCTTGCTTCTTAGCTGGTGTTCGTCCGCTGCGCATAAACTTCTGTTTTGACAGGTAGCTCCTTACAATGATGAAATCTAGAAGTAAGGAGAAGCACAGGAGGCCCTGGAGATGGTGACCTTTGCCCTGTGCCTGCTGATCATATGGCAAGAAGGAGGTTAAATGTTCCAGGTTTTATTTTAAAGATTTTTCCCTGTGTCCTCAAACCCAACTTCCCAGATTATCCATCTATTTAACAACAGTGCCCTAATGATTATGTCTATTTGTCTATATCTCTGTTTAATCTAACAGGGATTATATTCACAAAGTGTATGCAGTTAGAAACATCTTAGAAAGAAAGAAGCACTATGCCCTGGTACCCAAATGAATTGTCTGAAGTCTTACCTTAAACCTAGCACTCAGAATGTTATCCCTGTACCCCCGCTCCTTAGTTTTCAGTTCTGAGGATCCATCCAAGCATTTCATGCATCCTTGGCAAGTGCTATATCACTGCACTTCATCGCCAGCCCTCTTCCCTTTTGTGGAGAGACACATAGACTCAGAGAAGTTAAGCCATTTGCCCAAGATCTCACAGATTCAGTAATGGGCATATTGTGAGAAATGAAAATAAATCTTGTGAAGGTCTTCAGATTTTGTGTCATTCTTTTCTAGAAATTAAACAATCAATGTGCAAGGCAAGTGTAACATCATGAGTTAGATTGACTAAGCCTATGAATTATCCTCCAGTATCTTTCTTTCTTCCTTCCACATTCATCTGAAATATAGCAATATTGACTTTTAAAAAAAAAATAAAGAAAAAAGGAACCTCTTTGCTACATTTTATGTGTGTTTGTTTGCTTTGATACTAGCCCAGAACTTATCCATGTTTGTGATATCTCTACCTCAAAGTCATTATCTCATTGCAAAAGGGGACAAGAGAAGGCCCAAGGAAGGTTGTGTATGGACAAGGTAGCAAAGAAGCATCTTTGTAGCTAGTGACTTGTCCAGAATGCAAGGTCTCAGGAAATGCTAGCTCAGGAATTGGGGAGGAGGAAAGATGCCTTCTCTTACCAAGCAAAAAAAAAAAAAAAAGGTTAAAATTAACTTGGTATCCAGACAATTGTTAGAAACCAAGAGACAATAAGAAGTCCAAAAAGGAAGTTAATTGGTCCAAGATTTGGCACTGATTGGAAATATGAGATTACATTCCTAAAGTGCTCTTTCCTGGGATGACTATAACTCTGAAACTTTTCCCTGCTGATAAGCATGACAGTGACAAATTTGTGGTATTTTCATGACATTTCCTTTGCTTTGCTTTGAAGCATGGTTGGTGCAATTGAGTCAGGCAATCTTGCTATATTAGAAGCCCTACTTTGGGTAGAGTATTCGTGGAGTTTTTGGTTTTTTTTCCTCTTATTTTTAGTGATTTTAATTGACAATCTAAAATTACTGATATACTGTAAAGTACTTTAAAGCATTACCTGGAAATGCCCTTGGTGTGTGTGTGTGTGTGTGTGTGTGTGTGTGTGAGAGAGAGAGAGAGAGAGAGAGAGAGAGAAATAATAAGGCATCTGGCAACTTCATCAAAACATGCCATTTTTCTCCAGCCCAGATCATTTTAAAAGATTCCCCCAGAGAAGTGTATCTCTTACTTACATAACCTATTGTGAGTACTGCCTTCTTTCCTCTTTGGTTTTCTAAGGCAAGAAGAAAAATTTTCAGGGGGTTACCTTTTATTATGCTCTACCTCGGATTTTTTTTTTTTTTTTTTTAACAGTGTGAGAGAGTGGCAGCCTGTTGGCTTAGAAAGAGGTGGTTGGTTTGATAACTTAGAAGGAAAGCAAGAGCCATTGATCAGGCAACTAGGAGGGAAATTTAAAAACCATCAATTCAACTACCTCTTTCACAGATTAGAAAACAAAGGCCCAGAGAAGTTAAATGATTTCCCAATTGGGTTCATTTGGGGCTGGGGGAGGGGTGTTTTGTGTTTAGAAACTTGGGTCCACCCCATCATTCACCACAACTCTATGAAGTCGCTTTCTCTGTAGAGAGCATTACTCTGCTCTGGGCTGTTTGTGAATCTCTGAGGAAGGATCTTGGTGTTCTTCCCAGTCATTTGGAAGTGAATCAAAACCTTCACAACAGCCAGGCTTGGTTCTACACCCTTTGGTGGTGGTGATCAATGTCCTTTGTCCTCACCGATCAGCAACCTCCTAGACTGTACAGAGCACAAAATCAAAATGGAGCTCAGGGTCTAGAAAAGAGTACACTTACTTTTTTGGAACTTGGGTCTCTATCTATCGCAGCTCTTCTCCATCAAATATGAAGACATTTTCTAGTCAGAGCAGTTGAGCTGAAAAACCACATACTTGGGCCTGAATCAGTGTGAAACCCAGGGATACTATGGGAGGTGAAGGCATAGCTCTTAGGAGAACATGATAATTCAATTTTATTAAAATAATACTGTGCAAATTGCTCATCCTTTACCAAAGTCAATAACTAACATTTATATTAACATATTCACATTTCTCAGTTTGTAAAGCTATTAATTCACTTTTTCACAATAGTCTTTAAGTATTATGATGATTATTTTTAATTTTAAAGACTAAGAAATTCAGGTTCAGAAAAGTTAAGTAATTTGCCCAAGGTCTCTCATTGAGAGGCTGGAAAGTAGGTGGACTACATATGCACACTCAGGTCAGCTTGCCCCCAGATACAGTTCTTTTAAGAACTGACTTTAAAAAAGGTATACCTTTCTATTCCTGAGTGGAATATTAGAGGTATTTGCCTCCTTAATAATCCTGGTAATTTGTCCTTAGAAAACTTAATTCTCCAAGAATCTCTTGGTTCAGAGGTGTTGCTGCTAGCATTATGTTCAGATAAGGTATTTTTCTGAAGGTCTTTTCTCCTCCACTTAAGAGAAAAAAATCACAATGTATGACTTCTGTGATCTGGCTGAGGATAAGTGCTATTCTTGGTGAGAAAGACAGGAATCTTGAAACCTCTGAAAAATAGGAAGAGAAAGAAAAGAGGAGACTCACTCCCTCTCTCCCACCACATAAGAGTGAGAAAACAGTTGCTGGTAGCAAAGCAGGGCACACAAGCCTGCTATGAATGGAGACCAGGGAGACGGGGGTAGGTAATTCAGGCAGCTGGATTTCTAGAATGTTCTCTTTCTTCTAGAATACTCTGGAATCTTCTCAAATCAACTCAGTCTGTCTTCCAGTTAGAGGGACTGCAGTTTCTACAAGTTTGCATCAGTGTCTGTTTGATTACATCTTTCACTCAAGCCCATGATGAGGCTTCCTGGTTTAGATAAGGCTGAGGACATGGCCCCATGGTTTTAAAGTATTTAAAGAACTGACAGAGGTAGGCTCCAGGCAGTAAATCTTCTTATGAGTATGTACTCTTTTTAGAGGTAATTTCTATAAATATATTATACAAAATATAATCTATTTTAAAGATTGGCAAAGGCTTGCTTCTCATCTGATATTTACTTCCACAGAGAAACTTTTTATTATACTCATTAAACTTCCCTGAGCCTCAGTTTCCCCATCTGTGAAATAAGGTTATTTTCTTCTTTATTTTTTTTTCTTTTTGATACTTCTATGGAGTCATTTACTGTAAAGTATAAGAACTTCTATGGGAAAAGGGAAACAAATTCAAGGCATTAGAACAAGGATTATGTTTTCAAGGGAGCACCAATATATTTTCTGAGTATTAAATTCATCTTTTGTGTGTTTGCATTGTTTTTATTTGTTCACTTACTCTAGGAAAATAGAACTCCTTTTCAAAATGGCTACTAAGTAAAAATATATATGTAATACAGTCCCATCTCTATAATTAGGAGTTGAAATATACCTTTTGAAAAACAGTGCTTTTGTGAGAGGGGTATGTCTTTAAGCTTTTCTTCATAAAAATGTTTATATTGATGGTTTAGTGTATCTATATTTTCTATGATAAATATAATTTACATTATATTTGTACAGGTTAGGATTGTCAGATAATATATAGGTTGGCCAGGAAAATTTGAATTTAAGATAAACAACTTAATATCTGAAATTTAAGCTTAACTGGACATCTTTATTTTATCTGCTAAATCAGGCAACCCTGTAAATACAAACCTCACATTATTTATATTGAGCATTAATTGACAGTTCAAAAAAACTAAGGATTTACTGCCTGGAGCCTACCTCTCTACTCTCAGTTCTCTAAATGCTTTAAATACTGTTGCTGAAGTTATTATACTTTCTTCTGGAGACAGATATTGGAAGTTTTAGCTCTGTGCCTACTATCATGCCCTCCAAGATCAGGCAGCTTTCCTGGAAAGAATCTTAAAATCTATTATCAATGTAATCATCATGAAAATATTTGATGAGAACACTGCCTCACGCTGTATAATAAATTTAAGTAGAAAAGGCAAAGCAGTGGTATTTTCATCAGTCCTTTGGATGTCAGGAGAAAATAGTTCCACACTCAGCGAATATAGATAGGTCTGTTTTGGGCTGTGTTAAATCCAATTGTGTGGAGGTTTTGAATAATCAGGAGTGACAGCCTAAGCACTTTCTCTTCAAAGTGATTTTACAGAAAGCTCCATTTCCTAAGGAAAGTACACACAGGGTTCTCATAGTGCTGAAATGCACTAATGTATCAATTTATTGGTGCTGGTATCATAAGCTAGAGTTGCAAATTGTATTCAGATTTTTAACTTTACTCACTGTTGTTCTTGGGGGAGGTGGCCTTCCCGTGATAAATGTTACTTCAAAAAAATTCTAGAACACTTTTGTGGTTCCCATCTGAGAGAGCCTCCAAAGATCTTTGCAGAAGGTTCTAACTTCACTTTGCAAAGCCAACTCAAACATGATTAAAAACAATATAGTTTTCCTCAATAAAAAGGAAAAAAAAAATTTGAGTTGGGCGATGTAATTTCAGCTTCCCTAAAAAAGGCCTTTGGAAAATTGTGGGGGGAGCAAGTGTGTGATTTTGGTCTTGGCACACAACTTTGGAACTAACTTTTTTTTCTTAATGTCTACCACAGATTTTTCATAACAGATTTCTTCCCTGTACGACATGTTCCATAGTTAAGTAATAGGTCTGATGTGGATGCCAAATTTTTCAACAACTTTTACTTTCCAAAAGAGGGTTAAATAGTTCTCCTAATAACTTGAAAGAAAAAAAAAATTCAAGGTTTACCACAGTTCTTAGTCACAGGCTAAATGTTTTCAACAGTTTTATTACTTTGAGCCTATTTAGTCTTGAGAATATCTCCCAAGAAGAATGAAGCATAAGATGAGTTCAAGATGTAGTATTTCTGAACTGGAAATAGGATTGTTTGTATTGAAACATGCATCCTTGCTATCTCTATCAGCTCTTACGTGCAACTATTGCTTAGTTCCACTCTCCGCCTGCCATCTGTCAATCATCTTGGAAACATCAAAGGTGCTGACTCATGAATCCTTCATATTTCCATGCAATTATGTCCCATACATTTTGCTGCCATTTGCAGAGAGGAAGCAGTCATTCTCCAGGTGACCTTAATGAGTATGGACACATAGGTACATTTTGTGGAAGAATTTTTTCCTCACCATTAAAAGCTATGCTTCGTGTGAGCAAGAAGAGTCATTTTCATTAAAAAGTAAACACAGAATCAATGGCCATACCAAATTAATGGCTCCGTTGCTCAGTTTGCCTCTTGTCTGAGTAGGTTGGTGTTGCTCTCTTGCATCTTAAATGTCTCCCTTAAATCTCTGCCTCTAAATGTGATCATCTTCCCGATTTACAAGAAAGAAACAAGAACTTTCTCTCATCCTGTTTCACCCTGTTGCATGACTGTCCATCTTATTTCTTAAAGAAACTCTTAGGCCAATGGGTAATGCTCACAGTCTCTTATCATTTTCAGTTGCATGACTTTGGGTAGGTCTGGTGACGGTGTTATGCATTGCCATCTGACCAAGATGGTGTTCTGGGCATACACTGGAATGATGTACAATCAACAGAGCTCAGAGAGGACACTTTCTTACCTTTGTCATTGTTTCTTCTCTTCCAGGTATCTCAGTAACGAAGAAGACACATACATGTAAGTAATGCATTTACTTTTTTTGTCCAAAGTTTTCTGAAGAGTTGGAATTCGCATATGTCTGGCTGCTGTGACCCTTCGAGTATAAACTAATGTTCCAGCTGTGATCCATGCTCAACAGAGGTCATATTTTCAACCTGTAGTGGTCGGAAGTGGCACATCTCCACCTGTTTGTACTGAGTGTGTGTTGAAGAGAGAGGCTAGACATATTCTGCTGAATTCTAGTGTTTTGAGCCATGAATCGTTAGAAAATTCATGAAATCTAGCCAGGAGGATCAGTTACTTATTGAACACCCTTACTCTGGATCCTTCTTCGAAGAGTTGGTATGTTTCTAGGAAACATCACCTTGATTTCTTTTAAACTTTGGTCTCCTTTTCCTCTCCACTAGTTCCCAAATTAGGCTGTTTTGTTCTTATGTCTGTGGAGCAGAGATATTGACTGGGAATATAGGTGCTGTGGCTCGACCATGGGCATGGTCCACGAGGGCCCTGGTAAATGGCATCGGTAGTTTGATGTGGAAATGTGTGCTGGATTTATGCTCTGTATTCATCCCACTTCTCAGGTTCAACTGCTTTCATCAGTTGCCTTCATTCAAACTACACCCTAAGTTTACAAACTCACGTCAATGTAAGGTGTTGTGATTTGCAATCTGAGCAATAATGTTTGTGCCTTGAACCTCAGGATGAAATAATATGTCATTGATACAGGCAGTCAACTTTCACTGCACTTGGCCAGCATAACATTCAGGCTTTGAATTAATGGTGTCATTAGAATTTGATGACTATTTTAGACTACCGATATGTGCTACCTTTGAGATGTGTTTGGGCATCTTTCTAAGGCAAGCAGAGGAGCTATTTTGGCACAATATAGGAATGACAAGGATATATCCCCAAATTTTTCTTAATTATACTTTTTAATTTCTTTTTTATTTCATGTGAATTATTTTGGGGAAAACAATCTGTGTAACATCAAAGTAGTTCAGCTTGTGCCTCAGTTGATTCTTGAAATCTGCTCTTGGGTTTGTCTGTCTGTCTATCTGTATTTGTAGAGAACAAAAATGCAAAAACCAAAAAGAAAAAAAAAAAGCATCAAATTCAATGAGAAGTTGCCTGCCTTCTAGGTCCCAGTCGTGCAGTCCCCATGTGGCTCTCTCATGGCCTCCCACAGAATGCTTGTTTGAGGATCAATGAAAGGCCCTGCCCATAGTAAACACATGATCAGGAGGCACCTCCATCTCTCAAAGCACAGTTTCAGTTGGCTGTCCCTCCATCAGGATAGTCCGTGACCCTTAGCTTTTTGGGGGTTGTTTTGTCGTTGTTCTTGTTGTTCTTGCTGTTGTCGGTGCATAATTGAGCTCATGATGACTGAGAGATTGACAGCGCAGGAGACTGAAGTCCTCTGTATATCCGCAGGGCAGGCATGGTACAGAGCGCTTCCTTGCACAGCCTTGCCCATGAGCTCGTCCCTGGCCTGGAGGGACCCACTCTAGAGGTGGTAAGTAATTCAGTCTTTCTGCTAGCTCAGTCCTGGGCCTCTCCCAAATAGGGGCTGCTGATTGTGCCTACTGTTTATGGTGGTTTGGGGTATGGACTCCTGGCCACCTAGCAATCAATATCCAGAAAGCTACTGACTATTTGCAATATCATTTGACTCTTTGAGAAGTGGACAAAACCACTAGTTTGTCTCCATTGGACATGAAGCATATATTGTAACTCACAAGATGAGTCAAAGACCATAGATATTAGCTAATATACAGACAGTCCATCTATAAAGACATTCAAGCAATTGTCTTCCTGAAAATAATGTCATTGGCCTGCTGGAGAAATAACAACCTGTGGTTAAATAGGACTCATGGAAGGATTTAGGTGACAGCATGAAAGTGGCAGCTAGTGAGGAAAAATTGATATTCCAATAACAGGCAATGTAACCCGATGGGCCTTTCAGCAAAGGCTTAAAGAACTTCATCAGCTATACCTGCTTTAATACAAAATCAAGATATAGTCAGAGTGGGTGGACTTTGTTTTTATAACTTTGAAAATCAGCAGGAAAATGTTTAGATATTAAACAAAAAGTTAATCGAGAAGGACTTAAAGTTCCTTTATGTGGTTGAGAGAAAGAGAGAGAGAGAGATTTAGCTCAGAAATCTTTTTGTTTAAATATATTTACTTCCATGATTTGGGGAAGAAGGCCCAGAATAAAACCACCCAATGACAAGTTGGAAAGGAGAGCACCTGAATAGACGTTGACCCAGTACTTTGCATGTGTCAAGGAGAAATTGAATTGTCCAAGTCACAGCACTGTGCAAGTCCCCCATGCCTCTGAAACGTGGAGATTGTTTTTGTCACCCAGCTCAGCAGACAGCCCATCATATTTCTGATCTTAACCTCTCTACAGGGCCCCAACCTTATGGGGAGGAAGAAAACCAATCAGTTCTTTCTCTAATAAACAGTTACCCAAATGACCTCTTCTTTAGCATCTGTTGGATTTTTCTTGAAAACTGAACTGTCCTAACTTGCCTATAAGATTTTTTTTAAAGATATGAAATTCCAGCCCCTCTTAAATCATCTTGACATCTGTTCTTCAAGAAGTTTCACTATCACTGAAGTGTATGAATTCATTTTTGTACTGTCTCAGAATTTCCATTTTTAGCCAAGGTTCTAGAAACCTTGGTCAAGACTTGACTACATAATCATCGACAGCTGAAGTCTCCCCACATTAGCAATTTCAATTTGAGTTTCCTAAGTGCCCTCACAGAGAGATTGTTCAACTTACAAATTAATGTGTACAGTTGCAGAATCTATTATCAGACCAGCGTGTCAGCTCACAGGTCCCCCAGTCAGAGGTGCAAGAACTACAAAATGAACCTGAATAGTTGTGACACTTTGTAATATTTTAGGCCACCCTGCTATCTGGAAATACAGATATTGCTTATTTAAAAAAAAATACTTTGGGTGAGTTGAACCATAAATTCCCATGAGAGGACATTTGATTGTTCAGAAGAATTCATGACCATAGTCCTGGGAGAACTCAGGTTCACCTGAGTTCCTGAGCAGGCTGTCTTAAGTGTCTGGACTCCAGTTGGCTGGTGGGAGAAGACAAGGCTCTGGGGCTTTTAGTGCAAGGTCGACATGACAAAATTGGTCAAAGAATTTTTACATTTGTGATGTTTTTCAATTGTTGATAGGAAACATTGCTATTGGTTTTTGGTGTGCGAACATGAAAGAGAGTTTGTACTTGTGGGATAGGGACATATTAGATCAATTTTACACTGTGGTGTAGAATTTCAATTTAATTTTCATGGTGATTATATAGCACATGGATTTGGTTGGACACTTGCAAGATTGCTTTTGCTTTGGTGTTTCACAAGTTTGTTCTGGTCTTTTTCCTGATGAAATAGTACCATGTGGATAAATATCTTTTTTTTTTTTTGGAATCAACTTCTGTTTTGGTTTGTATTATTTGCCAAGGACAACTAGCCATTCACTCCTGACTCCTTAATCTAATTCTACTTGGATAGTTTCATATTTACTAAAATGTTTCAAGAGGACAAATATGAGGATGAAAAAAATAACAACAGAACATCCTAGCTACTTCCTGCTTCTGGGAAATTTGGTATTATAGTCATAACCTTAAGGAATATGTAAGACAGCCACCACAAAGAAGGACAGAGAGTGCCCGGGAGGCCTTCAGATTATCCCAGGGACATCTGACTATTGCCTCTTCCTTCTGTTCTGAGCCTTGTTTATATTCCTTATTATTATTACTCTGATCCAAACCTGCACCGCCTCTTTCATTCATACTCAAAGATGTTCAAATGTTGTTTTTTTTTAAAAGTGTGGGTTACTCAGTGGTAAGAAATCAAGGAAATGTGTTAATTTGTCAATATTTCCCCCAAAATACAAATATATGCTTCTGAGCTTTAAAACAACTTTAATTTTAACATAAATAGCTATTAAAAGGTAACAGTGCATTCTCAAATGTTGTTTGGTTACAGCAGGCTAACACCTCAAATATATAAAATTAAAGCACTATTATTTATAATGATTTTAGTTCCCAATAATAAATATATTTTAGCACAAACCTGAATATGTCTTTCAGAGTAATCTTTTGCCTCCATAAAAAAAAAGTGTTTATTGCAATCATTTAAAGTGGAATAGGTTAATGTATTCACTTTTCACCCCCAGAGGTTTGGCTTTGAATTTGACTTAGAGAAAATTAGTTTTGAGGCCTCAACCTCCTCTCCTTAGGCATTTGTTGATACCACAAAATGAACCCACCAATTTGTCACAATTGTTGCCATTTACTCAGGAGAACCAGGAACTAGAATAACCTTATTTTATCGTTTTCTTTTCCTTTCCTTGAGGCCATTCTTTTTGAATGTAGACTCTTAGCAACCTCAAACTTGAGGCTCACCCACATAATTTTCACAGTCCAGGAAAGTGCAGAAACCTTCCTTGGCAAAGCGAACGGAGGTGCTTTGGTGATATAGTTAATAGGTTGCTGTGACAACCCATGTGACTCACGTTGTGACTCACAGCAATTATAATTTCAATTGCTGGCACAGTGTTTCCTTAGGACAGACGTGAGAAGAAGCCATACTGAGGTCCTTTTAGTAGGCCTTTATCCATATCCTGTCTACCGATTGACAAGTAGTCAGGAAAAGAGACAATCTAGTGCTCATGAAATGTCAGGAAGACTCATTGCTAGGCTTACTAAGGCTACTACTGGCCATCCCAGATGGCAAGCTTGCTGACAGTGGGGTATAACCAAAACAGAGGTGATGGATCTTACAAGAGCTCCTTAAAGGACAGTCATTTATTGAGGACCTGTTATGTGTTGGCAGATGCTTTACCCTTAAGGAATTTACAAACTAGTTGAGGGAAGGGACTGGAGGTGGGAGAGACAGGAAGAGTAGGGACACATAATCACAGAAAACAACTGAAAGCACCAATGCCAGGTATATCAGCTCCAGAAGATTCAGCTGATCACTGGAATGCACGCTAAGATGCGAGTGTGAGAAAGGAGAAAAGAATTAGGGAGAAAATCCAGGATTCCGATGCTGTAATCCAAGCAACAATAGCAGTGATAGCCCTATGTCCTAAAAAATCATCCCTGCTGCTCATTTCCACTCATGCCCACCCAGATTGACACTTGTTATAGTCCCTTCAAGATCAACTCATCTGAGGAAGTAAAAGCCCCTTTGGAGCATCGGGAACTGATTGCCTTTAGAGTCAGCCTGTTCACTAGAGCCAAGCTCTCCTAAGCTTAACAGGAGTTCTCTGTCTCAACAGATTAAAGGTAAATGGACTGCACTTGGCCCTGCCAGTTCTCCGAAGGTAGAAGATTTTCATTCTTAAAACATAGTTCATGGTGGGGATCTGTAAATTCCATTGAAAAACTGAATATTTAGCCCAGTTGTTTCCATCAGAGCATCCAGCCGATTCAAGTTTGCTTGGTTAATAGACTCCACATTCATGAATTGAGTCTGGACCCAAAGTATTTGTGTTCCTGTTTCATTACATAGGCTCAAGGGGGTGTGTTGAGATGGGATTGATTCTTTAAAATCCACGGTGACTACTAGGGAGGAAACAAAAATATCTAGTCTAGCAGATGCTGGTGTGTAGATTTATGACATATTTAATAAACACTTAGACATCGTGGGGTTGGATTTCAAAGAAGGACTAGATGTCTATTACAGAAGTTTGCATTACTTCTATTCAATAATGACAATTCTAATGCAGAATTACCTGTGGTTGTAGCAGCAGCAGAAACTGCCACCTGCTAAGCAATTCTAATATTCCAGGCATATGTTTAGTGGTTTACATCATTATTTCATTTATTCTTCTCATAAGTTCCATGAGCTTTTTACTACTTGCATCACGTTTTAGATAAAAAAAAAAAAAAACTTATCTGAGGAATGAGTAACTTAGCTCAAAGAAGCCAAAAAAACTCGTCAACTCACCCAGCTGGTCATGGGGTAGAGCCCAGGTGCAAAACAGAATAGATTGCCCCTTCGTGTGTACATAAGAGCCACACTGTTATCTCCAGTATTAGCTAACATTAGCTAACACTTTGGGACACTTAATTTTAGGCACTTTTCTAATGCACTCTGTAAGTGTTCATCTATTTATTCTTTACCACACTGTGTGAAGTAGATATTACTACTGCCCCTCTAGAGGAGGAAACTGAGGCCCAGGTCCTACAACTAGCTAGCATGTCGTAAAGCCAGAGCTGAATTGCTTCTAAAAAGAAGAACTTAATACGTTTTTTAAAATTTTTCATTTTAAAATTTTTGTAGTTGTTGATGGACCTTTATTTTATTCATTTATTTATATGCAGTGTTGAGAATCGAACCCAGTGCCCCACACATGTGAAGCAAGCACTCTATCGCTGAGCCACAACCCCAGCCCCTCCACCCCCGAACTTAATTCTTTATAGTGGATCTTCCCCTCTGAAGTACCAGAAAACATTGCAACATAATCATCCCTACCATTGATTAAGGTTTTCTTTTACCTTACAACTATTTTACCTGTATGGACTTCTAAGTGTGAAGAACCAACTGATTATAAAAAAGGAGAATGTTATTCCCACTACATGAGAAAGATTCATCTGGCCAAGCTGGCATACTAGAAATTACACAGCCTTCCTTCTTTAAAATGATCATTACTTATCTTCTTAACACTCTAAACCATCAGAGAATTGACATCTACTTAATGTCACTATTCCTACAAAACAACTGATTCCACAATGAAAACAACTGTTCCAAGAAGTTACTCAGACTTCTACAAGAATTGTCTTCCCCTTACTAGTAGTAATGTGTATTTCTATGGCATGAACTTATCTCCCATTGAAACAAATCCTTTAATTATCATCAGTGACATTTACAATAAATTTATGCGGTATTCTTTTGTCAGAATACCTTGATAATTCCTGTGACTTTCAGTGCCATGTAGATAGTATGACTCAGGACACTACAGTCTCCTTGAAACCAAACCTAAATTAAACAAAGCGCTTAAAGCTAGAAAAATGGCTAGGGACCTGGAATATATCTATATCAGAGAGATATATGAGAAGCAAACAACTAGGTTTTGAGGATGCTAAACCCACCTGAATTTAGGACTGGATTTAGAGTGGGTCTAGATCCACATGCAAAGGAACAAAACTGTAGGACAGGCAGAAATACAGGTGTATTTGAAATGTGAACAAAGCGGTCACTCGATATTAACTTCATAAATTACACAATTTTTTCCATGAACATTTTATATATTAAGTTAAGCAGCCCTAAAGTTAGTGTGTTTGTGGCCATATGGCCCTTTTGATTATAATTAATGTCCATACCTAACATATTAGAGTGACAAAGATTTTCATCTCCAAGCTCTGCGGTGTACCTTTTGCCTTTGACTGCCCAAGACTCCTCCCAGTGGAGTGTACTCCATCCACTCGGCTTTCACCTCTGGACAAACTTGTATTCCCATGTAGGAGTGATAGCTCTTTCCCTATTTTGCTGTGTTGATCACCTGAGCATCAACTCAAGCTCCAAACATCAACAGCCAAGCACAATGATTAAAAAGCAAACTGAGAGCAGAATATAATGGAATGGGCTAGATTTGGGATTAGATTCAGTGATAGGGAAGTAATCCATAGATATTTTATTTCCTAAATGGCCTCCTATTGGATAAACCCTTCTATATTCCTCTTCACCCAACTATCTTTCTTTTTAAGTATTTTATTTTAAATGTTTGTTTGGGAGAAGAGAAGATTTTTTGATGGATAATCTAGAAATCTATAATACTGGGCTTTAAGGCAAGAATGCTGGAAAGCAGATTGCAACCAATCCCTAGGCAAGGATAGGGCTGGGAGCCAGGCAGATCTATCAGCTTAATACTTCTTAGCCCATAATTATGCCTAGAACTGCATGAGACACAGTGTAGTGTAGAAATTTTAACTCAGGGCGGATACATAGCTCAATGGTAGAGCACTTGCCCAGCATGCATGAGGCCCTGGATTCAGTCCCCAGTATCACAATGAATAAAAAAAGAAACAATGAAAGTTTGACTTATTTGTCCTTACTCTCTAATAATTGAGTCTGAAGGAGAAAGAACCGCCTATTTGAGGAACTTTTAGTCATGAAAGACTTGCAGGTTGAGGTTCCAGTTGCATTATGTTTCAATGTCACATGTGCTGGCAACATGGTGGTGACCTGAGCTTGGTCTGGAAGGGTCTTGAGGATGAGATATGATCAGTAGGTCAAGGGAAGGCTCCAGGGATGGTGGTGTGGACCTGACTGGAGTAGAGTGTTAACAAGGAAAAGAGAGGGCATCAGGCAGAGATGGGGTGACCAATGGGGAGCCACAGAATGTGTGTGAAAAATGCAGTGACAATGTTTTCACTGCCATTGTCTCTCAGCATTATATGAATCAGATGTTCCCTGCCTCAGTGCCTTCTCTGAACCCAGATAAAATCCTTATCCTTAGATAGACGTTCTTTTCTGGCTGTTCCTGTGATCGACTGTGTAGAAAGAATGCTTACTGAGCAGGAAAGATCTAGCCCAAAAAGGGAAGGCTATTCTGACAGTGAAGAAAAAGTGTTTCCCTTTTTCTCTGTCTTCCCAGTTTTAAAGTCTAATTGTAAGACCAGTTTTTGCCATTCCATTAGAATCAGAGGCAGGGAATGAGCAGGGAAACTTGAAAAATACATATGCACTTTGAATTTCATGACTAATGGTTCTCCTTGCTTGCTTTCATTCTGCTACTAATTGGCTGGAGGCTACTGGGTTGCTCTGAGACCCTGTGTCTCTCCAACCCTCTTAACTCAGCTACAAATAGCTTCATAAAAATTTGAACCCCAAATTCCGAATCTTGCTCACCCCTTAGGCAGGTAAAATAAACTGCACAGATTATTATTTTTTCACCACAAAGAATTATTTCCCTCCTACTCCTGGACAATACGTTAAGAAGACAACTGCACCCCCTTTCCTCACAGTTGACATTTCTCAATTTCCAGAGAATGGGTTTCTATTGTTTCTCTTAAAGAACACGGAGGTCCAGATGAGGCATTTCGTCAGCTGCACATTCTTAAAAGTCTCCAGAATAATGAAGCATATTGAGTTAATTTATCTGTCTCTCTTGCACTGTGTCATTTTGTGTCGACAAAACTGAAAATTCGCTTTTCCTCACCAAGTTGGGGTGTCGGGATAATTGATTGTTACCAGTCTGTGCTGTTGGTAGACAGGATAACACCAGTGCCTCTAGAGAACAGGTGAAAACTAAACTCTGTCCCCCGAGGCCAATGAAATAGCTGTTTGGTCCCTTGTGTGAAACTTCCTAATAACTTAACTGGGCAGCCTCTGGGTCCCTGGAGGGTTTCTCCACAAGAGTATTCCCTCTCTTTGTTAAGATTGCTTATTAAAAATGATTTTATAATGAAGTTGCCTCAAATAGCAGCTCTTTTCCTGGTTGTCCTTGAAGCTGTGGTGAAGAATCTTAGAGACAACTGTCTAGGGTTTTCCTCCTTGTTAAAAACTTCTCTCCTACCACTGTTACTCTTGATTTTTAAGGAGACAAAGTCTAACTGACACAAGTCCCTCTCCGGTTGATTATGTCACTTAAAACACCATGCAAGGCGTCATTGGTAGTTTAGCTTGTCGTTTGGGCTCAGGAATCGAATTGATCTCCTTGGATTGAGGACATTTAAGTCTGCAGTGGAAACCAGACTGGCGGGCTTCCCCGGGAGAGCACAGCGGCCAAGGAGCGCTGTTGCTAACTCAGCCTCGGACTCCATCAAAACACTGATTTCCAATGATGTCTTCTCTTTGGTACTAGATTTCTCCAATTTGTAAGCTATGCACTTTCCTGGGATTGCCACAAAAAAAAAGGAATCAAAGAATTTTAAAAAGGGGTTGGGGAGATCACCCTCCCTCTTTGCTATCCATGCACTGTATAAATCCAGAGACTTCTTAATCCATGTAGACAATGAGGAGGAAATTCAGGTTTCTGTTGTCCATATCACCACTTTGGCCTTTTGGCTTGAAGGGGCTTACATATGTTGATATATTTAACATGAAGGATGATAAAGCAGATGCCAGTAAGGGTCACCATCAGAAATATCTGCCTGTGACTTACCTTCCTGGTAGCCAGGCAATCTCAAGCAACACAGGAACAACAAGACATATAAAGTTGTTAACGATAAATTCAGTTTGAGGTGTTTTTCTTACTTGAAGACTTATCAGGTGGTGAATCTGCAGAGTACTCCAGTTGTGGGTTGGCACTCCTTTTGCTTTGCAATGTGAATATAGTAGGACAGCAGCAGTTAGGATCACCATTGTGAATCTTCCAATGGGAAGATCAGAGTCTTGGTGTGTTATACTGAATACATGCCTAGAGTAACTAACTATATGATAGATAAGTCAGTCTGCTTCACTAGAGTATCCATTTTACTACCTGTGTGTATCCCATAACATCTTATAAACCTCAATATATAGAGTAAAATATATTTTAAAAAGAAAAAAATACCTTGGCTAAATTCTATTCTCTGAAACCAGGTGTATTAGAAAATACCACCCTTACATTTAGCAATTCCTACTACTCTCTCCCCCAGTTAAAAAAAAAAAAAAGTGGGGGAGGGGGTAGACTATGGCCTCCCACTGTCAGGAGGATATTCTTATTCCACTCTTTAGAACCTTCTAGGGCTTTCCTTTGCCTAACCTTTTTAGGACGGCACTCAAGTTCTTCTCAACCTGACCCTAATCTTTCAGCTGCTCTTTTCGTGACTTTTACCAAGCAGGCAGTTGTTGCCATCTTCGGCAATCAGTTCTTGGGAGATTCCATGCATGGGCATACTGCCCTTATATCTCTTGGTTCTTGTTTGTCCCAGAATGTCCTTCGCCACCTTCTACACCTGTAGAAGTCTTTCTGCTCCACCATAAGCCAATACAAACAGCTCTGCCATGCAAAGCCCTTTCCAACCTTACCTTGATTATCGCTGCAGCTCCTCTACCCCCAAAGTATTGTAAAATAATGGTTTATGTATCTTTGTCCCACTAGATATATCTCTTATCTTTGAGAAAACTAAGCAGGATGGTTGATATCTACTATGTGCTCAATTAACATCTATAGATTTTAAGTGTCAGACACTATTCCTACACATTTGAGCTGGCGGACAGCGGTGGGGGGGGGGCGAGGAATATTAATCTTTTAACGGTTAACAGCCATCCAAAATTATACTGAGATTTATTATTCAATATTATATTGTGAGATTTATATAAACCAACAGTACAACTCAAAGGGCTTCTTCATGCATGACAATTTATCGAATGTTTTTAAGTTTCAGTTTTAGGGCTCATTGTTTTAAAGTTCCCTTCAGCAGTTTAAATCAGAGTCAGAATCTCATCTAGAATTTGAAAAAATACTTGAAAATCTTGCTAAAAATAAAGCATATGTCATTTTCTGGAGTGACTGCTCACACACCATTTGGTTTCATTATCAATTCGAGGTTTCTGTATACCAGATGATCAAATCTATAGAGTAAAAAAGGTAAAGGAACATCTTAAGTTACCGTTGTCACCTATGTCAATCCAAAATAGAAAACTACCTATTAGAGAAGAGAATTGGCCGGTTCCAAGAACAGAGGATATAGTATCCAGGGAGATATCCTATATTTTTCCAGTCTATAGAGGGAAAAGCAATCCTAAAATGTTAAACAGTTTCTAAAGTAGATGTTCTGGTCATCACAGGTGACTTGCTGAGTTTTAAGGTAAATCCTATAAAGAAATGAATGACATTTATTTGCTTCAAGGTCAGAACATGTGACACTCCTCTGTTTTGTCCGGTCTGGCGTGTACACGTTTCCCTACTTTTCCAGGGCCCAGTGATTTCAACGCTATTGCACTTTTCC
Organism: Marmota flaviventris; assembly: GCF_047511675.1. Classification (NCBI taxonomy): domain Eukaryota; kingdom Metazoa; phylum Chordata; class Mammalia; order Rodentia; family Sciuridae; genus Marmota; species Marmota flaviventris. The sequence continues at coordinate 107,237,552 of NC_092499.1, read as the reverse complement.
TTGGACTTTTTTAAAAAATGCCCTTTAAGCCTCTCGAACAGCTTCCTCCCTACTTTTATTTGTAACTTTTTCTTGAGTCAAAACAGGAGGAGCAGAATTATCCCCTGCAGTATCAATTCCTTGAGTAGAAACCTTGCTTATAAATGAGAGGATGAGATGTGACCCAATAAAAGAATCTATTTTAATTTTAATTTATTTCCTGGTGGCCTTTTATGCCTCCTTAGGCGATGACCTAACCAATTCTGTCTTAACACTGATTTTTTTTTCTTCCAAGGTCAAAAAGCACTTTGAAATTATTGTACGAGGAGAGTAAATGTTTCTGTGCCTGTCATGCAAAGTCCCTCTCTTCACGTGAAATTTAAATCCTAGCTTTCTCATTTCTTCGCAGTGATTCTTCCTTGCTTAGGCATCTCTTTAGCAAACTCCTTGAGAGCAGATGCAGGTGAGCAGGACAGAGTCGAAGATCTTTGGTCCTTCTGGAGTTGATTTTTTGGCTAGAGAGGCCGTCTCTTATATGCTCTTTTGCCCCTTTCCCCTCCTTTCTCAGATGGGAGTCTTTATCACAGTGAGAGGAACCTTCTTCATTCTGTGCTGCTGTGTCACACAGCAAAATATAAACAAAGTAGATACTTTCTTGGAAGGCCGCTCAGCTGATGGTTTGCAAGGATGGAAAGAAAAGCAATTGTGGGATCAGATAAGTCCATGCCACCATCCCTCCCCACTCTCCTCCCTTCCTCTCCCCCCCAAAAAGAGTTCCTTCTGATATTTTTCCAATCAAAAACTTTCCCTGGCCTGATTTGTGGAAGTTACCTAATCCTTGTATAATTGGGGTGATTTGAAAGACGGGAAGATGTTCTCATTTTCATTATGGGAGTCACTCGGGGACAGTATCATTTAGAAGAATATGTTTTTATTGCCCTAAATTACTTTACCTGAAATTCTATTGATGTGTTTCTCTTAGGTTGGATTTCTAGTGAACAGAATGACCAGTGTGGGTCTCATTCTCACAGGTTCTCATAGGGTTCAAGCTACTCTTAAATGGTTAGTGAGTTTACCCTCATTCTACTCCAGAGTCTCACTTCAAAGGAAAAATTCTGGAGGGTTGAGTGAATATGCCCTGAAACACAGAAGAGCCCACTGCTTGCACTGTGCATCTGCACACGGCCAAAACCTCACATCAAGTTTCTCATATTGTGCCATCAACATTAATTCAGCTCACTTTGTACTGCCAGACTTAGAAACTTCTAGAAGCAACCCTCTTGGCATAAAAACAGTTGCGTCTACCTCACACTGACTAAAGTAAGGGTCTATCAGATTCTCATTCTCATCTAAAATGCATCCTTATTCCAACTAGTCACTACACTCAAGTATCTTTGAATAAATGGTTGTTATCTTTGATTGAGTTTCCCAGAGAATAGACACTGAGACTCTGCAATTTGCAAAAAGAAAGTTTGGGGGTGCTCATAGGCACAACACCTGTATGGTATGGGGGGATCTATACTGGGCAGGAGAACTTGAACTGTCAAGCAGTTGTAACCTAGGCTTCTGCAAATGCCAAAGGAAGATCAGAAGTGGGGATGGCCTTTCACTGATGTTCCAAATTGAGGCAAGAGGGCTGGATCTCTTACTCTGCATCAACCAGCCGTTGGAGGCCAGCTGCACCCAAGAACAGGCAAAACTTCAGGCAGGGCAGCTCCCTTTAGCTAATGGCAAACTCAGGAAACAACTCAGCTGTGAGCCATTGGCAGTCACCACTCTGGGCTCCAGCAGAGAGTGAGGATCTCCGTCCTAAAGAGTAGGATCTGGTGGCAGCACCACAGCATTCATCTTGGCAGGGAGCATAAATGGACACCAGATTTAACATTTGTGGAAAACATTTTCTTTCTTTAAAATGACACACATTTTATTGCTTAGCTAGGACTTAAATTAATAAAATATATGCTTGGCCTCAGCATTATGGTATACCAGAATTGCAAATGCTGAATAAAAAAAATGTGTTTCTGTTGAATAAGGTCCTTCGTTAGGATTCCTGGTCCTGGATATGTGCATTATAAATCATATGTGTGTGCAATTCCATATAATGTTTTATTTTTCTACCCATGGACATTCCAGAGCGTTAACACATTTTTCTCAATTATAAAAATAAATAACACATTTCCAGTTATTTGGGCTCATGTAAAATGTATTCATATAGAAACAAAGAGAATGCCTGCAAAGATCCACTTATACATATTACATGTTACTTCTCAGATTTTGACAGTCTGCTACAGTCTTATAATTGAGATTGCAGCATCTAAAATATTTTTGCAGGTCCTATTTATGTGCATAGTTTTCTCCCTTTTTAGTGGTTTGTAAGAATCCACCTTCTTTTTTCCCTTTTAGCAACTACTTGTAAATAAAGCCAGAATTAAGGAGATTAGTGGTGGCTGTCAGAGATGGGAACCATTATGAGCTAATGATCCTATCCCCCAACTGTTGTATAGGAAGCTTCTCAATTATTGGTAATAATAAAGCACACAATTAATTTTAGTTTCATTCCTCACAGTCTTGACATAGCCTCTGATTTAGTGAAATCTGACTTCAATTTTACTTCTAAGAATGGGAGATCCTATTACTAGGAAATTAAACCAAACCATCTTCCTGGAGTGTTGTGTATTGAAGGAAAGAGCTAAGTGTTTTTTCCTTCCATAATACATCTCCCCCACAACATCCCAACATTCTAGAGGCCCAAGTTTGTTTTGCTCATCTTTTCAGATATTCCTGGGATTTTCACAGTTCAAAATACTCCCATTCCCCCAGGGACCACAAGCCCCAAACACCTTGACAAGGGCTTTCAGTTTCACAGGTGCTGGAGTTTCAGATAAATCTCTGAACCTCTAGGGTTCAGATAGAATCGGGGTTTATCTAAATGGAATTAAATCTTCTGTGGATTTCCAGTGTTTCGTTTCCATGCCTATGCTTTGGAAAAGAGGGAGCCCTTTCAGGTTGATAATGAAGTTAATTCAGATGATTCTCTCTCTCTCATTCAAAAAGAATTAATAGATTGGAAAAATGCTTTACCAGGTCTAAAAGCGTCAACATTTCTAACAGCTTATATCTGGGAAAATCCCCAGCCCTTCATTTGGAGATCCCTGTGAAAGGAATTCTGAAGCTGCTCTTGGACATCAAGGCAGTTTGATCTATTTTGCCCTGAGTATTACTATAATAATTACAAGGTCCTGGGCAGATAGCTGCTTTTGAAGGGGCAAAACTCAATGGTTGGACTATCTCCCAGATTTCACTCTTGGGAGAGGAATTCCATGTATTCTATATCGAGTGACCCATCTAAATCTGCCATTTCACAGATTAAGTCTGACCCAACCCATCCAATTGCAGGCATTGTGCAACTGCGCCTCTTCTTTACAACACATTCAGATCGTGCACATTACAGGCGTTTTTTATATAAAGGTAGCTAATGAGCTGAAATGTAAAATAATTGCTATTTTCAATGGACAAGATGAATCTGATCCTTAATTTTTTCCTGGGAAAAAAAATAACCCCCCCCTTTTTTTTGGTGCCAGAATTTCAGTGAATGATTCACATTACTGTCAATTACACGCCCTTATGGATTACAGCCACTAGGCAACTGTCCAGGAAAACACAAGTCTGAAAATGCTTCTGTTTTAAGAAAATTAAATTCATGGTTGCTCCTCCTGTGGGCATGTGTGCAGCAGGCAGGAAGCCTCCACTTTCCTGCCAAGGAAGGGATAAGGCCTTGCCCACTTTATCTGGATTAAGTAGCCACTCTGACATCTTGAGATCTTGATACTAGTGCCAGGTGCAGGCCTCGGTTTTGGTTTCTAAATAGTCTTTATTTATTTATTTATTTTATTTTGTTATGTTGGTGCGTGTTACAAAACACAGACTGGTGTTATAAAACAGGATTTTTAGTCATGAGTCACAGCAGTTGCCTGTGTGTTACCAGTGAGGCCTCCTGGAGCTGAATGGAGAAACTGTTCACCTTCCTCTTCCCAAAAGTCAGTCAAAGACAGTTTAGCACTCTTAGCAATATTTCCAAAGACGCCCTCGTCCCACATTCCACTAAATTTTTCTTTCTTTCTTTCTTTTTTTTTTTTTTTAGTGCAAGTGGAGCTACCACTAAAAATGCTACATTTGCTCATGGGCTGCTTGACGGTCTAGAAAATCCAGCTTGTATGTAGGTAAAATAAAGGCCATTAGTCAGATGTATTTCCCCCGGAATGTTGTAAAGTTTAACAAAATCTCTTTAGAGCGCTCAGTTAAGGTTGCCTAAATCATTTACGCATTTGGGAAAACTATGAGAACTGCAGGATATTTTTCCGGTTCTGAGCCTTTTACTACATTTATATCTGATTCATAGAATCAGACATTTCGGATAATGAAATATTTAGTAGCAAGGAAGCTTGGCCTTATCTGAAACATTATCTGTGTTCCAGATATTTTATGTCTAAGTAATGTTAGCATCTGGAAGAAATATTTACAAGACAAAGGATTGTGAATTAAGTGAAATCAGTTTCACCTTGTTTAGATGCTGATTCAAGCCAAAAGCTGAAAGGAAAAAATATATTATAAATGACTAATGAAATTTGAATATGGACTGCTATTTTATTTGATAAGGAGGATTTTTTAAAAATATTATCAGATATGACAATGGCATAGGAGTTTTTCTTAAGAAAATATCTGTATCAGAAATGAAGACTGCAGAAGTTATGGATGAAATGACAAATTAGCTGAGATTTACTTTAAAATGCTCCAGAAAAAAGTATGTTAGAGAGGGGCAGGCAATGGGTAAAGCCAGAGTAGCAGGGGCAGGCGTCTGGGGTAGGAACATGGGAATGGATTATACTACTGGGTTTTTGTATAAGCTTGAAAATTTTGAATACATTTACTTTTTTCACCTCCTTGTTGTCTGTGATTTATATGATGATAATTTTTTACATTGGAGGCTTGACCACTTTGAGTAATGAGCATTTATTTTATGAAGAAGAGGTGACAAGGATGAGCATATCAATTTCAGGAAGTAGGCAGTGGTCACTTAAGTTATATACAATCCTTGTATTTCTATATAAATTATGTACTGATTGTTAGTATACAAGTAAAAAGCTACTTTTTATATTAAGGTTGCTTGACCCTTCGTTTCTGGTAGCAAAAAGGGAAAAGCATTAATTACTCTTGTTCTTGAATCTTCTCCATGTTAATATGGTCATAAAAGCCTAGATCTCTGGTAGAATGGACCAGAGAGTTCATCTGGTGATCCTTACCTCCCATTTCATAGAAAAGGACATTTTCTCAGGGAGGTGTAGAGTGTCTTGTTCAGAGTCAGTTCCAGTTGCTTACAGATGTGGAAGCAAGACTGGAGCCCTTCAAAACCAGGACCCTTTCACACTTTATCAGGCTGCCTCAATCTTGTCCTTTAAAATGCTCATTAACAATCTACCCTCTGGGGATCAAAGCGGTTTTCTAAATCCAGACCAGTGACTGCAGGTCATATGTTCACTCCAGGTTGTGTGGCCCCAAATTATCTTTTCTTTTATTGAACACCATTTCCAAGTTGTGTGATATGTCCCAGAAGTGATCATTTTGCCTTCTGTTCTTGTTCATGCTGGGCAGCAGGCTTGCAGTAGCTTCTCCTCCTCTGGCTTTCATGGACTTCCTGTCAGGGACAGGTCAATATGCTCAAATGACAATCTAGGCTTGGCTGAGGGATTCCACAAGGACCATCAGCCACTTCTCAGTGCCTTTCTGACAGCCTGTTGTAGATTAAGCTGAAATTCCAAGCATCACATTTGAAACAGGGGCTTTTTTTTTCCAAAGAGAAAAATGTATCCTATTTAGCATTCTTAAACAAAATTCTTTAAACACAAACTTACCCTCCAAAATGTTATCTTCTCTACATTTAATAGAAGCTCACTGAAATCAAGTAGATCAGGCTGGCATTTATAAAATAATTTTTACAATTGGAAAAAAAATGTGTTTCACGAATTTTACAAAGAACAACCCTCTGAGTTCTAAGAACATAGATATATAATTATTAGAAATACATCCAGAAGGGCTTTGCCCAGCTGATGTGACCTGTGGGAAGACCAACCCAGAGGTGGGTCTTCATTTTCATGACCATTGTTCATAATTCTGGCTTCTCTAGTCTACAGGATGCTAGGAGAATGCAAATTTACATTTAATTTATTCATTCAGGAATCCCCCTGATCTTTCTGCCCTCCCAATGTGTGTGGAAAGCACCAAGGACAAGAAAGAAAAGATGGAATCTCCCTACATAAACCCTGTCCTTCTCTCCCTCCTTTTCCCCTTCCCCCTCCTCCTCCTTGTCCTCTTCCTCTTCTTATTCCTCTCCCTCCTCCTCCTCCTTTACTTCTCCTCCTCCTCCTTCCTTTTGGAGGAGGTAGGAGTAGAAAGAAAAATACACAAATGTACAATATAAATGTTTTGGATACGGGGGCTAAGGAAAGAAGTGACAAGGGACCTACCCCTGGTGGCTCCTGGAAATCACTGTGGATGAGAGAAGGCTAAGCAATATTTCTGAGCATGAAGAGAAGTGAAGGGAGAATGCAGAGAACATTCCAGACAGCATACATGGAAATATGATGTACAGAGGTAGCTTATTTGATTCCAAGGTATACTTTATCCTGAGGATCTAAAAGCACATTTCAGTTTCCTTTTTTCTATTCAATTATACATTCTAAAAGACTTTGCTTAATTTACTTACAACTTAAGATAATAATCCTGCCCAGGAGTCAAAGACTGCCCAGATGAAAACATGGAAGGACCTGGTTTCCATTTCTAGTTCCCACAGAAATGTTTTTAAGGGAGCCGAACATGGGCTCAGCTTCTCTAGAATTGGCTCTCTTGTCTATACAGGGAGGTTCACTCCTTTTCTGGCCCGCAAAGGCAGCATAATACAACTGGGGAATAGCTCTTCTTGTCCCCCAGGAGCAAAAGAATAAGCTTCCCATGGTTTTGTTCATGGAAATATGGTTTGTCCCATTGTCCAGAATTGTTTTTTGTGGATTCCTGGTTGGCAGTTGTCATGGAGAGGCTTGTTTCCTGGAGATTTGGCAGAAGCATCATAAGCTACAGCTGGACCCACTAGGGTACCCAGATCCCAGATGAGAGGAAGAGGGAGGCAGGGAGACTGAGGGAGTGTATAGGTAGCTCTGGAACTCACCCAGGCCCTTCTTTAATGAGCCAACATCCAACCTGGCAATCTGAAGACAAGGTCTTTTACTTTGTACAGGAAACCCTGGAGATTTGTGGTTTCTAATATTCACGGTACTGTGTGCCAACCCACATGGCCAATTCTGCAAGCAACTAGGGCTGCAGAACATGACCAATATTTCTCACAAATCCCACTATTCAATGGTCTTTCTATTCTTGTTGTTATACCAAGAAGACAGTCTCTAGTGGGCAATAATTTTATTTTCCTAGTACTTTGTATCTGGGTCCCAAACCAAGGGCTTTCCTCTTTCCCAGCTTGAGTGGTATTTTTATTTTAGTGCAAGCCACCAGTAATGGGGGATGGGGAGATGATCTCTTAGCCTCTTGGGGTGGGGGTGGGGTCATTAGATTTATGCTTTATTTTTCCTTTGTTTTTGACTCCATCTCTAATTTGGTTTGGCTTACATGGGCAGACCAGGAGATACCTGCCCAGTGGATTCCATCCAATTTGCCTCATGTGGTGGACTGCATTGTTTATATGAGATACCCAAATAGCATGTGTTGTGCAATCCTTAACTAAGTTATACTCCAAGTACTTGGTTTCAAAGAATCTTGCAAATGAGAGGAAGTTCACCATTTTATGAGTTTGATTACTGTTGCAAAACAAAAAAATTTTTTTAACTATCTCAGGGGTAAATGATTAAATGATTTAAAGATTCCTCTTTAATCTCTACCTATTTTGTAGAGGATATCTGTTTGTCTCTTTTATTTGTTCTAATTAATTATAGTAAAATGCACCTTGATATATCATACAAAGATGGAGTATAATTTCTCATTCTTCTCGTTGTACATGATGTAGAATCCCACCAATCTTATAGTTCATATGTACATAGGGTAATAATATCTGATTCATTCTACTGTCCTTCCTACCGAATACTCCCTCCCCTCCCTCACTCCCCTCCACCTAATCTAAAATAACTCTATTCTTCCCCAGCTCCCCTCCCTTATTTTGAATAAGCATCTGCATATCAGAGAAAACATTAGGCCTTTGGTTTGGGGAGAATGGCTTATTTCACTTAGCATGATAGTCTCCAGCTCTATCTATTTACCAGCAAATGCCATAATTTCATTCTTATTTCCATTTTCTTTATCCATTCATCTGTTGAAGGGCACCTTGGTTGGCTCCATAGTTTAGCTATTGTGAGCTGAGCTGCTATAAATATTGATGTGGCTGCATCTTAATTTTATATACATATATTATATCTTTTGCTACATTGTAAATGCCTTGAAGGCAAGATGGGTATCTATTTATTTTTATGTGCCTTCGAACCCCTGGAATCATCATCTAAAGAAACAAGGCAGATGGGTATGCACCCTGGACTGGGGCTCAGAGGGCCTGAACTAGAATCCTGAATCTAGTGTCTCCTGGCTGTAGGAGCTGGTGAGGCTCCAGCTGGGCCTGTTTTCCTCACAAGTGAAGTAATAATTCCCAAGGCCTCCCTTTTCTGATGGCTCTGATTCTCAGAGCCATCTAGATCTTGACTTAGAACTAGAGTTATTTTGGTTTTTATCATTGATTTTTTTCTCTGTTTCTATATTTCAAAAACCAATCATCTAAATTTCTCCAGTTTGGTAGAAGTTATTGATTTTACCTCTATAACACATCTAAAGGAATCCTGAATGAGAAGTTACTGTAAATTACTATTATAACCATTAAGTGTTAAGTTCCTTAAGGGAATTATTCTCCAATCAGAATAAGAATGGCTTAATCTATTTTCTTTAAATCTATTTTCAAAAAAAAAAAAAAGAAGAAGAAGAAAGAAAGAAAGAAATTAAACAAGCAAGAAATTCCCAAAAGAGGTGAGGTATATTATTGTGGACTCTAGCACCAATGCCAAAAATACATGTGGAAGATTGACAGATCTATGGTTTGCTCTCCTTTACTTTTCTTCAGTTTATATAGGTAAAATCTAATCAAAATTAGCATCCAGGGAGGCAGAGAAGGTAGAGATGATGGGAGCGTGACCTACTGTAGAAAGCTTTACATGTTGACTCTGAGTGTCATACATTCTATCATTAACTCATTGAGGACCTACAATATACCAGACATTTTGCATATTGCAGACATTCTGCAAGGGGCTGCTACTTGCTAGTTGTATTGACAGTACTGGTATGGCCTCTTCTTCTTCCTTGTTTCCCTGGAGTTTTTAGTACATGGAAGCTTCAGGTAAGAATTCTTAAAGCAATTAGCCTCTAAATGTTGTGTATTGTACCCTGTGGTCTCCATCTGCTCCCAGGAAAGAACTTGCTAGGCCTGAAGGGCTAATACAAAGCTGCCTAAATGCTAGGGCCTTGCCATGAGTAGCCAGGTTAACTGTTCACCCTTCTGATCCTTGCACAAATATACTTCACGTCTTCAGCGACAGGGAATTTGTAATCAGGAAATATTGCCATGAATCTGGTACAGTCCATTCTCAAGACTTCCTTCCTTTACTGTTCCAATGCATTCAATAAATATCAATTTATGAATCCGTACTAAAAGCCAAGCACTGTGTGGATGCAAGAGATGCAATAAATGGCAAACACGTGCATTAGTTCCCTATCACTTCTAGAATAAATCACCATAAAGTGGTCTTTGAAATAATACAAAATTATTCTCTTAAAGTTCTAGAGGTCTGAAGTTCAAAATCAAATTCGCTGTGCTAACACTGAGGTATTGGCAGGCCTAGTTCTGGAGCCTCTAGCAGAAAATCTGCCTCCTAACTCTTCTAGCTTTAGAGGCCACCTGTATTCCTTGCCTAGTGGCTCTTTTGTCCATCTTTAAAGTGAGTGACATGGTATCAATGAACCTGCTCCACAATCATATCACCTTCTGTGTCTTTCACCCTCCTGCCTTCCTCTTCAAAGGACCCTGTGATTATACTGAGCCCATCCAGATCATCCAGAATAGTCTCCCCATCTCAAGATTCTTAATTATGTCTATAAAGTCTCTTTTGCCTAAAGTAACATATTCACAGGTTCCAGGAATTGGGATGTAGACATCTTTTTTGTATGGGGGTGTGGGGGTGTGGGGTTGGAACACGGTGACGTTATTCAGCCTACTGTGACAAGGAACACAGCATTTCAAATTTCAAAGAGCCTAGGTTCCAGTTACACAGCAAAGAACAAATGGGTTAGGATTTTATTGCTCCTTTGTTTACATGCCTGCTTATTTTTGATGTTTTATTCTAGCTATGTAGTTTCACTGGAAATAAATTTGTAAAATAAAATATGGGAAACAGTTATATTCTGTTATATTCAAACCATGTCAAGCCTAAAAATAAATCTTCCTCTTATAAAACTCTACCTCTAAAACAAATAGTTAACTGTACCATCAAATATTTTAGCGTATAAATTCAAATAGTTGCATTATCCCTATTTCAGGATGAAAAGATTGGAATCTTTATTTACAATGGGAAGAATAAGACTTCTCTGTCCTCAGCTTGTGAGAAACTTTGGTCAACAAGTCTTTATTCTGAAGTTCCTGGGATTCAAATGATAAACATTCTAAATTCCAACCATCCAGGAAGGCAGCTTTCATAGGAAAAAAGAGAAGCCACATTCTCATCTGAAGTTTGGCTACAGAGGTCAGGTCTCTTGGTGGGATTCATGATCTTGTTGAGATTTTGACTATCCCTGAAGCTCTTGATAGTTTTGAAAATCCAAAAGTGAAAAACAATATGCTAGGGTATCAGAAACATAAATTATAACTTTAAGTAAATAAGAGTACCAACTTGGAAACACCATATCGGAGGCAAAAATGAAAACAGAGAAAGAGGAGGCGGGGTGGCTGCAGAAGGGCCTGAGAAGCAGATGCCATCAGACTCAAACCGAGAAGGCCATTGAAAGGGGACAGTGCCATGAAGAGTCAAGGGGCTTCTGAGGGATCACCAAGAGGCTCCACTCCACCTCTGCTACCTACAAGTAATGTGGTCATAGGTGAGTTATTTAACCTTTTTGAGCCTCATCTGTAAGATAGGGAAAATGAGATCAGGTTGGAACAAGTACTTTCTTCCTCAGTGCCTGGATAATAGATGTTCAGTCAATGATGACAATCACTTTGTGATGAGGCTGAGGTTGGGCTGTCCTGTCCTAACCTTCCCCAACTAAGAGGTCACATGGTGCCCCTTCATCTTCTACTGTGTTCCTCCCACTGAAGGCTGCCCTTGACAATCACTTTGGCCAAGAGAAGACTCTGCTTTGTAAATGTCTGATTTGCTTCATGCCCTGCGCATGCTTGAAAACACACACACACACACACACACACACACACACATACCCATGCACACGCATGTACTCTCTCAGAGGATGACTCTGTGTTTCACACATGGCAGCCAATTTTCCAAGCAAACTCAGGCACTAGAACAAGGGTTTGGGTTTTGTCCAATCAGTTGAGATTTGTCTGCAGGCTCATAGGTCATTTCCCCTAGCAAGCTAAAAAATTCACTTTCAAAGTGCTTTATAACCTGTAGAAACGAAAGCCCACAGTGTAACATCTCAGGTGAAAAATCCAATGTCACTCAGATCAGGCTTACTGGCTGAACTCTGGTGATTATGAAGTGAACTCTGTTGTTGGAAACCTGTGTGAGCATCAAAGTCTCTCATCACTTTTATTGGCAGGTGCCAGGGGCTCAGGCAGCAGAGGGCAGGATGGGAATGTACCACTGAGCTAGTCAGAGACAATGGAGACGGGAGAATAAGAAGCATAGAGCATTTTGATTTTTCTAAAAATGGACCTATTTGTGGAGTGGGAAGTAATTAAAACTTATGGCCATGTGGTTTGTGTTAAATGTTAAGTGTTTCACAATGGTTAAATGTGTTCTGTGCACTTGATGGAAATGTAATTCTCTACCAACTAATTAAGGGGAAGAGAAAAAACATGAAAGGGATTAGTTTGCTAGAAAGAAAATGAAAACAAAAAAAAATATGTCATTTTACCCTTCTTCTCCATAGGGGACTTGGAGAAGATTTATTTTGGCTTTTATGGAAGGACACATTCCAGTCACAGAATCATGGAATTTCAAGATTAGCAGAGAATTGTGCATATCCACTCTAAACCCCTCTCTAGTGAGTAGCATGGGGGCCAAGAACTTGTCTAGAATATGTGATGCCCCCAGTGCTGCAATAAATAATAAATTTCCATATATTCCCAGGACCCATAACCATACATTAGTTTATAGACAAAACCTGCAGTAAAAGGTATTCACTCCTTCACTTTTTTTTAAGGCAGCCCATTCTATTTTTAAGACAATCTGGCTTTTAGCAATTTCTTCTGTCTACTAAGTAGGAAGTCTATCTCCTTCCACTCTCTATCCACTGGTCCTTGTTCTACCTTTCTTGATTATCTATTAATTATCTTTATTAACTTTACAACCGGAAATACTGAAGCTAAGATGGATTAAGAAATGTCTGCATCATTCCATAGCTATTTGATGGCACAGCAAGGACTTAAATCCAGGTCTGCCTCACTGTGAATCTCTCTTTCTTTCCATATGTCACCAAACTTTCACGCTAGGGAAGAAAACAGCTGCCTGCTATTTAGCACAGAGGACAAGCCGTGAGAAACCAAGGAGAGTGGTGTGTTCAGAGGAGGGAGAGAATATCAGTGAGTAGAGGAAAGGAGCAAGTGGAAACAAGAGCCCTCTCTGATCAGAGTACATGCTCCTAAGCCAGGCTGACTGCGGTTATCTCAGTGTAACTCACATCCAGCTATTGACAGCTTTCCACCTGGTGACATGCTTAATGGCCCATGAAATTCTAGCCCTCAGGGCTCAAGCCTGATATTTATGGTTCCCCACATAAACCTAAAGTGGATTGTAAATTTATCTCTCTCAGATTTAGGTGACTAAAATGGCTGTTCCCAACTCTGAAAGGGATAGTTGACTTTATGGACATGTTGTACCAACTTTAACAAAGATTAGGGTGGGAGGAGGGGGCAGAGGGCTGCTACTATTTGTGGGAATGATTCCAGAAGCCTCCTGGAGTAGAAGCCTTCTCCTGTACTAGAGGGTATTGAAGTTGGGGGAGGTGGAAGGGGGGTAGGTAGCAGGAAGCAGATGGATTTTGTACCATAGAAAATAGTTGGATATTTTAGGTAACCCCAAATGATTACATCATAACAGAAAAAGCATGAAGATTTGCAAACCAGCTATAAAGGGAAGTCGTTCAGCATAGACAGGAAATTCTCCCTAAGCTCCCGGGTATGCCAAACAGGTACTGATGGAGCTAGACTGGCATGCAGTGGGAGATGTCTGAATAGGAGCACACTATGTATGGAAGAAGAGTTCTTGCTCAAATCTGGATCATGCTTCCTGAGCCCTTCTCCAGAGGCCAGCCACATGTGGTTTCTATGTGGGTTTAGGCATACACACTTCAGATCTGACCTATCTGGAGACCAGCCTTCTCATCTCTTGCTTCTCTGAGGTGAACTGGCACTAGACGCTGGGTGTGACTTGTGTTTCACCAGCAGGTCCTGACATGTGAATTTAAGAGAAAACCTCCGTATGTTTCCATGAAAAGATGAGGACCTAGTAACAACAATCCAAGTAATAATATTTCTTGTCCCATTTCTACTTCCCAAACACATGCATAGAAAATCTTCATTCTGCTCCAAAAGTTTTCTTTCTTCCCACTGAAGATCATAAGGGTTATAAGGAAGAATATATTCGGGATACAGTGGGACATGCTGGAAAGAACTGAGGGATGAGAGGCAAATAGATTCAGGTTAATCTTAGCTTTTCTATGCATGTGTTTGTGACTTTGGGCATAGAATCACAATCTCAGTTTTCTCATCCATCAAGTGGGGATGAAAATATCAACCAAAATATTGTTATGAGCATGAATGACACCAACATTTGTAAAGTAGATTGATTTTAAAACTAGAATATTGTTTGCAAGTGGTTGGCCTTAATTCTGCCTTCATATTTGAAGATAATTTGTTTGGAAATCCAGCCAAGCACCACATCGTCCCCAGCAGCCAACAGAAAATAGCAACCTTCTTCTGAGGTTGCTCTCTCTCCTGCTTTCATCCCACAGGAAGAGATGGTCTCCTCAGAGGGGTGCTGACATCCCCAGAAAGCTTTCTTATCCTTGCTTTCTGTCCCCATTTTCTGAGCTGTCCTCCCCTCAAGGGCAAAACAGTGGTTTGAACCATGTTTGGAAACAAATTCAAATGTGAGTGCTTTGAATGTGAGTGCTGAGTTGGGGGTGGGATTTTCAGGCCTCAGCTCTGTGAGTAACCTGAGGCTGGAATGCCCTCCTGAGGTCCATGTATAAAAGCCAGCAGCGTAAATAGGAACTGAGGCCGGAGAAAGCATAAATGTTCTCCCAAGAGTTCAATAGAGAAAGGCTTGTTTGATCCTCTCTAAGCTTCCTGAAACCGAGCTGAATATTTGTTTGTTTTGTGGTAGCTCAACTTTTTTTTTTTTCCTTCTGGTGTTTCGGTGCATGGCTGTTGGTTTCTCTGTTTAAAAGAAAAATGCATTTTCTCAGTAATGATGTTCGCATTCTGCTCTCCGCGATACCCACTTCTAAAGGCCATTTCATTATCAAGATAAAGTTCTGCTAACTCTTGGGACACAAGAGCTAAAGGATGTGGCTGGTTACCATGACTTGTGCTTACCTCTCAGAGTATGTCATTTGGTGCACACGCCTAAAAAATGTGTGAACAAAAGTGTCTAGATTTATTTTTACATTGGCGATTTGATCCCGTGAGGGGAGAAATGGCAACATCAATGACTGTGCAGAAATGACAAAACAGCATTTGAGCTCTCAGTTGGCAAAGATACAGAGGCCACATCAAGGTGAGTTTGCTACTCCATTGTTTTGTGAGGGATCTATTGGTTATTAATGCTATGTGTTTATTATGTTGATATTCATGACACCTCAGTGTTTACCCAGCTCCATAGATGCCCGATCCAAAAATTAGACAGGCAGCCCAGAACAGCACAGTAGGGAAAATGTCCAGGGTTGGGATCCAGAATGATCCGAGGCTTTGCCAAAGGTAGCTATGGTGGCAGAGCCTTCCTTTTGGCTTCCTTTCTGTTCGATGTGTATCAACATGGTAAAACTAGCATATGATGTCGGGTTGATTGACAACTCCTAAAACAGAATGTTCTGAAGTTGGAAGAGTCAGAAGTGGCATGTCAGGGCTGAGATGCCTGGCAGATTTTTCATGTAGTTTTTTTTTTCTATACTTTGTCTCCAAAGCACTCATGTCCCTAGGTTTCTGTTTGTCTCTGAGCCCCTCAAAGTATAAGAGAGAGCACTTACAGCCAAGACAGCAGTGGTTGGATCTCCTCTTCGGGGCCAGTGAACACAGGGAAAGAGTGCCATGGATCAGGAGCAAGAATCTTATAGGCCATGGATTTTTTTTTTTTCCTGGAAGCAACTGGAAACCAACTTAGTGACACTTAAGTCCTTCACCTGCTCCATGACTGTGGCCAGTGTGTGTGAGTCAGAATGGTACCAAGAAGGGCCCTCAGCTGAACAGCCGCAAGAGTTACAGGCCCTGGCTTGGAGTGGGAATGTTATACTATGTTCAGAGTCATGGCAACTTGGACTTGGCAGCCAGATCTGCTTCTGAGATTACGAGGGCCTCGTGGCCAAATGCACCTGTGATGCCAGTTGACCTCAGAGTGGGATGTAGATTGAGAAACCGTTCATAGCTAACAATTCATTTGCCTTCTTTACCAGCTGGGTAGTTAAGCTACAGCATGCAGGTTAGAGTTAACTTGCTCTGCATCTCCCTCTTCCATCTATTCAATATAAAATACACAGGGAGTAGCTAAAAGCTTCTTCCCTCTATAGCCCAGAAAAAGGTCGGGGGAAGCTGCCTAGAATGAAAAGGATATTTCCACAGTGTCTTTTTTTTCCATCATCAAAGCAGGTCAAATTAACCCTTAAAAACTGAGAACTGTCTGTGAGATACAACAATGACAACTTTTCCTTACAGAAAGGCTATTTTTCAAAGGATGATTAAAATCAGATTTCATGACAGACATGTGTCCATATCTGCCCCTCTCAGAACATGCTATATTTGCCTCCATGAGTAGCTGGTTTCTGTGTTTAATCTGTAATATGTGACATTTTTCTATAGTAGAGCTGAAACAGAAAATTTACCCCAGGAATAAAGGAGACCAGTTATAATGCTTTGGTTGGAAAAAAAAAATTATCCGTCCCAACATTTCCTTAGCCACAGTTTCCTATGAAAATCATCTGTAGACACCCAAGGTTGAAGTTCCAAAATTATTTTTGTGATTCTTAAAGTCCAGAAAGATGCCCCAAATGGGAAATTCCACACCTGGTCTCATGTGAAAGGTCACAGTCAAAAATGCTACACTAAAAATATTATAGAAAATCACCTTCTACATAAATGAATTTTTGTGTATAGACTTGGGTCCCATTCTAAGATAGCTGATTATGTATATGCAAATATTCCAAAATCTGAAATCCCAAACTCCTCTGGTACCAAGCACTTCAGATAAAGAACACTCAACCTCTATTAACAATGCATCCCATATTAATGTAATCAGGATATGCATCTTTTTCTACCAATGCCAAGTTCTTTCTTATGTTTATACATGTTTAAAGTAGATAGTGCTTTATTACATATCAAACTTTCAATTTATCTGTATCTTCTTCGGGATCCTACTTGGAAGGCACCTGCATGTTCACTTGCACACAAATGAGACACTGTTGTGCTTTCCAAAACACATTCTCTCCTGCTTTCTGTCACCTCCCTCCATCTGCCCCATGCTAAGCTGGCCAGTCAAAGTCAGCATCCTGTTCTCCCCTTTGGCCTGTGATCTCCATTCTCCTTGTGTAAGCCTTGATGACCCCACACCTCTCAACAGCCACCTGGCATGGCAACCTGCAATAGCCACCTCGCTCTCCCTCCTCCTCACCTATTCCCTGAGGCTCACCCAGCTGCCCAGTGAGCCTGAGGGTTCTGAACACTGCTGTGCCAGGCTGAGGGAATTTATTGGTCATGTCTGTTGAGGGTACAGAAGAGGCTTTATTTAAGTAATGGGTATCCTCTGGCATCTATTCCTCTCAATAATAAACGCTTCACAGGAGGGTTTTGAGTACTTCTTGGGGATAAGGCATTGAGTTATTTTCTCTTTCTGAACAATTATGGTCCTTGACTCTCTCCAGTACAAGGAGAGCCTCTATAATTAAAAAAACTAAAAAATATGATAGGAATAATAAGGCTTTCAAGGAAGTAATTCAACCCACCCTTTTGGCTAGTTTTATGCTCTCAGCTTCTCTCTCTTTGCTTCGGGACCAGTAGTCCTTTTGCTCATTTCACTCAGTAAATACTTAGCAATTGAGACACTGACTGAATCTGCCAAGGCCTTCTAATCACTCAGTAGAGAGGTAGGGACCCATGATCCTGGCAGAGTTGAGGAATTCCAAAGTATCTTCCTTTTCTGACTCAGAGGGTTACCCTATGGGTTCACTCACAAGCTGGATGCCACCAACCAACGTCGAATCTGAGTATGGTTCAGGGATAGAGAGACCAAGCAAAAAGATTAGTCCACCACAGCATATCTGAGTATGGAGAAACCATAGAGAACATCCTGGTGACCAAGGAAACTGAGATCTAGAGTTAGTAAGCCATATACACAAAGTTAGTAGCAAGGACCACAGAATGTACTAGAACAAAAGGAAAAACAACATGTCCCATTCCCAGTCAATAACAAGTGAATAATTTTTGGACAAGACTAGCTAGACTTATCTTCCGGGTATAGATACTATCACAAGTTACTGAGCTCAAAAACAAATATGAATGAAAATCTTTTCGTTTATGCAGCACTGTGTATTTTCTGCCTCCTTCTCAATCCTTAATTAAGTTCTACAGCCACCCTGTGAAGCTGGTCATTACCATTGGGTGAGGAAATGGAGTCCCCAAGGAGCTATGTGGCTTGCCCAAGCATACGAGCCTGACAGGCCAGGCAGGGTGAGGCTTTCCAGTTTCTGATGCCCACGCCCCATGTGCAATCCACCCTTGTCATCCTGGGTCTTCGAGTAGGGAGCAAATAAACAAATGATTATTATATTGTTTTTACTTCTGAGGAGCAATGGGTTCTTACTCAAAATAAGAACCAGGACAAAACAAATAGCAACTAGTAAGAAAATTACTGGGGAATAGTTATGCCATTACTGGGGGCTTGGAGGTGGCTCTTTCTGAACCTGTGCATCCACTCATGAGCTTCCCTTTATTGCTCCTGTCCCTAGGTTTTGTTCAGCAAGGGTAGCCTATGTCTGAATGGGCAGTGGGAATTTGTAGGGGTGACCATGATGTTCTCTAGAACCTACTGTGTAAAACAGTGAAACAATAAGTTCATCGTCCTGGTGTTAAGTAAGTTCTGTGTGTCTCTGAGATGCCCTTCAATGCACATCCCAGTTGAAAAGCCAAGGTCCCACCAGGGTTTTGGAGAGTTCCTAGGTCTGAGAGGATAAGGGGCAGGCACCCAAGGTTGTGTTTCATGGTCACCTCTTGTGCTGAACTTCTGCTTTCCATTGATTTATTTTGGATTATGAGAAGGCTCGTATACATAAGTATGTGTGTGTGTGATACATTTATCTATATATATCCATGTACACACACATTATGAAATCAGACCCTTGCTTAAGAAAAGAAAAAAAAAGTTTCCTGGGACATTGTACTGGGTGGGGAGAAGAGGACGGTAGGAAAAAATGGATGTCTTTCACAGAAGCACAACTACTTGAAGTTGATCTCTGGGGGCTATGTTGTCAGAATGTTCCAGAGTCGGAACCACCATAGATTTTTCCCCCCCTGTAGTCACTTCCATCGTCCTCCTTTGTCCTTTTTCCATTCCTATCTGTCTTCTTTCCTCCCCTGAGATTCCTAGTTAATTAACTACCCTCCTTTCTACACTCTCACCCCACTATCCTGCTCCGCTCAGTCGTCTTGATTCCTACCATGGTATATCCTCAAAGTTAGCTTCTCACAGAATTTGCCTAGGCAAAGACAATTCCTTCCCACAAACAAATCTGGTATTACAGTGGTTTTAATGGCCATTTGTCTATGTGAGACTCACTGTTATCTCAGCACATATCATAAGCCCTGGCAACCAGTAGGAAATCAATAGTACGTGTTCTGTGGATTAATCAATTAAATAGTGCTGTGAAAGGGTCCTGCTATTTTATTATACTATAATTCTGGCCTTGAGTGCTGGATAAAAAGAGGTTTAGCCCCCAGAATAAGACAGGCCCACTGTTCACCCACTGCATGATGGGGGTCTCCAGTCACTGCTGCCAGGTCACTACATGCTCCCACGGCCATGTTCATTAAGAAAGGTGGCTATGTGGTCAGGCCTCCGTGAAGGCCCAGGGTGGAAGGACACACCACCAGCAGCTTAACATGGCTTGCCTCTTCAAAATGAAGAAACATGGGAGCCAGAAGAATACAACCATAACATTCTTTTTAAAAAGTTCTTCTTAAAAAGAACTCAAGTAGTGGGCTGGGGTTGTAGCTAAGAAGTAGAGTGCTCACCTCACATGTGGAAGACACTGGGTTCCATCCACAGCACCACATAAAAATAAAATAAAGGTATTGTGACCTCTATAACTAAAAAAAACAAAAAACAAACAAACAAAAAACCTCAAGTAGAATGGACTAAATGGAAACAATTGTGAAATCTTCATAATAAGGATGCATTTTCCAAGTCTGTGCATATTTTAATATTCTGCAGTTTCAAAAAGTCTATAATTATAAAAAAATTCCATATAAAAAATTCCAATTGAAAGTGAAGAGACACTTCAAAAAAGGATACTTTTCTAAGAGGTATGTATCTGGGACCCTCAGCCTTCCCAGAACAGCTCCCAGGAAGGTCATCAGCGTGAGGTAACAACCTCAGGTTTGTTTTTGTGTCTCACCACTGTTAGGTGTTTAGGTCATTAAAGGCCTGGTTGAAGACTTATTCTGTCCCTCAAAACATTCCCTTCTTCAGAGTTTGATGAAATAGTCCTTTATCTCTCCCTCAACCTCCCTGTATGGAAATGTTACTAAGACTGCAAGACATTTTCTCAAACTAGTCCCTTCCCTAAGTCTTTTTTAAGGCAACATGGAAATAGTATTGCAAAATGAATCATTAAAAAAAAATCCAAGTGCTTTCTGTGCTATTCTAGTAACTTCTGGGGAAGGTGAGAAAAATGCAGACATTCCCGAAGCCACTTTGGTTACTAATAAGTCTCAGAGAAGCCCCAGTCACGAGGTTGCATCTAAGTTGCCACACACTGTCCTGAACCTTCCTTCTCAGTTTTTTATTTATTTTTTCTCATTCTAGAACAGCCAGCAAATGATTTCACACCTTTTTGTTTAGCTGCTAAAAGCAACACAATAACTCCCCTCAAGGCTGCCTCTGTGGGTTCCAAAAATAAAATGGGCTCATTTTCATGCTAAGCATTCGAAGGCTCCTAGGAATTCTAATGAAAGGCAGAGGAAGGAAAGAGGGAGAAAAGAGGGGTCAGACTCAAGAGGGTCAGCTTCTGCCTAGAGTTACCAGTCACCCCTGCTAGAAAGGATAGGTAGAAAATTCACAGAGAGAAAGGGGGACTAATACACCATTATCCCATTAGCCTTCTGTCCCTGACCCCACTGTTAACTGTAGTAGCCTTCCAGATAAGAAATCTCTTAGGTAGGAAAGAGCCTAAGTTGCTTCCTTCCAGGTCAGAATATAAAACCATGGATCTTTGAGATTCTACGTTAACTTTTGAAATTCAAAGTTTTCTGGGCCTAATTCATTAATAAGAGACTCATCATATTTCACACATTATGTATTAAAAAGAATACTGTGTAACACAAAGCACATAATTTGGGCCCCTGCTAGCCAGCCTAGAATGCACAAAAAGATCTCAGTGAGAATTTGCTAGAAGTGTACATGCTGCCCACCTACAATAAAAGGAATCCTTATAGGAAAGACACTATCAACTAAAGTTTGCCTGTCCAGAGACGGTACCTGCTCACTAAACTATTCCCAACCATAGCATTACTTAGGTAAGAAATCACACTGTTGGAAATTCCCCTCATTTACTGAGTCCAAATGGCCCTGCAGTAGTTTGTATTCACTGGTTCTGGATTTGTCCCAGAGACCAGCACAGAATCTGTCTTTTCATGCATTGATCCACTCTGGATATATGTTCTGGAGCTGGAACCAATAGGACTTGCTAAGAGAAAAGCAAACACTTGACAATCAGGTCTTGAGTCTCCTCCCCTAGAAGAAAGTTTCTTCTATTCTTTCCTCACATGGTTTCCACTTCCTTCCCTGGGATATGATCCAGTTTGCACAGTGTTCCTCTTAGAGCACAGCACCAGAAGTGCTCCCACGTGCGAACGGCACTGTGCAATGGAGAATTTCCGGAGCTGAAGCGCACACACCCACAGCCAGACCTTACCTGAGCCGATTCTTTTAGTTGATGTGTTATATTGTAGGTCACTTTTCTCACCAAGACCTGTGAAGAAAGGGTGTGATAAATGATCTGTAAATGGGATTTCTCAGAGAAACTAGCAGCCACTTAAAAGAATTAAAAAAAAAAAAAACTAAATGATTTGAAAGAATTCCTTTATTTATAAAAAAAATCTACATGCAAATATTACAATTACTTATCTTTTATGAAAGCAGATATCGGAAGTATTTCTACTTGGTACATTTAGTATGATTTACTTACTCCATGTCGAGTATTTGAAAATTTTCTGACTGCATATCTTTAAAATTGATCTGAGATTCAGTCTTTCTCTTCAAAGAGTCATAGGATCCCTAGACATGGAAAGGACAAAGATTTTCAAATCTAGTCATCAGCTCTCAGGAAAATACTATTACTCCACAATATGTATTTATTCAGAATTCATTCACCAGATAGTTTCCGGGTGTCGACTCTGCAGTAGGCATTGGTCCAAGCTTATTCAGGGATGAAAAACAGAGTTCCCTTCTTTCTTGGAGCTCACATTCCTAAAGGGAACAAAAAATAAACAGATAAGCAAGATTGAAGATAATTTCATATAGTGACAAGTGCTATGAAGAAAATAAACCAGGGCTGTGACAGTAACTAGGTCAGGGAAGACAAAATTTAGGAGGAAAATGTTTGACCTATCTGTTAAGAAGTTTTCAACTCTAGGAGAATCTAGAAAAAGCTTCTTCCGGGTTATGGAAACAGTCAGTGAAAAGGCCCTGAGGTAGAGAAAAAAGATTGATCCTACCCTGGGAATGACCAAAGACCAGTGCATCTGAAAATAAATTCAAGTAGAAGACATAGCAACAGCAGGTGAAGTCAGAGGAAAGAGGCAGGCAGGGACTGGGTCACATGGAACTTTGAAGGCTGTGGTGAGGATTTAGGATTTCATTCCAAGTCCAGTAAGAAACCATTGGAGGGTTTTAGGCAAGGGAGGTAGCATGATGTGATTTCCATTTTTAAAAGTCCTCTCTCTTGCTGTACAGAGAAGAGTTGTAGATGGCTTAAAAACAGAAAGAGGGAAACTAGTTCGGAGGCATAGCAATGACCTAGGCAAGAGATGCAGTGGCTGGTGTTGATGTGGGAGCAATGAAAATAGAGAAATGTTTATAAATTCTAGATAAGTTCTGCAAGTAGAACCAATAGGACTTGCTAAGAGAGAAGCAATTGGAGTCCAGGGGGCTTATGTGAATTCCCTAAACAGAGAGGAGGGGGAGAGTGCCTAGTAGTAGTGCCATTTGCTTTAACCCTAGTATAAATCCTAATATTGCTAGGAAGGAACTATTATTTTGCCTACATTTTACATATAAGGATCCTCAAGCTCAGCAAAGTTAAGTAACTGACTCAATTTCAAACATGGGTGGTAAAACAGGGATGCAGACCCAGGACTATATGACTCCACATCTTGTAGTCTTTTTCCACTGGACCATGTTCTTTCCCAGAGCAGTGGGAGAGGAGGTGCCCTGAGCAGCCTCCTAGAATACGGCTCCTTCTCTGGGTCTTTTCCTCCTAGTTATAGATATTTAATGAGCTTGTAAGCAAATACTATCCCTGCAGACCCCCATATCATATTTGACCAAAGTTAAGACCCCTTTTTCTTCTTACCCCTTGCCTGGCTCCTCACAACTCCTGGGTGAGGGTCAGTCAGCTCAACCCTAAGCATTTCAATCATCAGAGACTCAAGGTGGGTGCTCACCTCCCTTCCCGTGGAGGTATAGCTGCAAATTGTGCAACCCGATGACAACTCTTCTATATTTAGCAGAAAAGGCAGTGGTGAGGATCTGACCAGCTCAATTTTTTTTTTTTTTCTACAGTTTGAGTGTTGAAAATCTTAGGCAGTTACCTGAAAGGCACATTGGCCTTGACAGTCTCTGAGCATCAGGAAGTTTCCCCATCTCACAGGGGTATCCTTTGGAAGCCTTGTTCCAAAATTATGCAGCCATGTGCTGTAGAACAGAGACTTGACATGCCGAAAGTTCCCCTTACCCCGCCACTCTGCACCCCTGGAATGAAGAGGTGCTGGTCCTGTGGGTGCTTTGATGGCTTTTAAGTGTTATTCTAAGAAAGGAAAACAAGCCTGAAAGATTTAAAGGGGAAATGGACTATTACTTAATTGTTTATGCATTTAATTGACATGCATGGCACTTCAGTTTTATTTCTTTTCAATGTGGCATGGAAAGGAAATACAAAGGGCTGCTTATGGTTTGAGAGCAAAGATAAACTTGCTTGCTGGGGTGAGGGGCAGATAAAAGGCAGCAGGTATTCTCAAATGCTTACGATGACAAAATCATTGCCACGGAGGCTGCCCGTCACTTATACTTAAAGTGACTAATTTTGAAAGTGAGGCACAGTTCAGCTTTTCTTGAGGCAGACCAAACCAGACACAGTAAATCGCCCATGACTCTGACCCTCATCACTGTTGGTCAGCCAGAGAGAATGATGTACTAAAGGAGAGCTGAACGATTAAAAAGAAGAAGGTAGAGACCATTAAAGAGAAATGGGAATCTTCAAGACAGTAAAATGTGGCCATTGTATCATAAAAAAGGAATTTACAGGAAAAAATAATTATTTCCATTGAGTACGTACTTAGAACCTGTTTCTTTTTAACATGCAAGGTGTATCAATCCTTGGTTGTCATGGGCAGGGGAAAAGACATTGCAGAGGGATTCCTATTAGTTTTCGAAATAGCAATTTTAAGAGGTAGCTTTTTTTCATACCTTCTTCCAGTCCCCAACCTCGTTTTGGGTTAAATCTTATTCAGAGGAAAGCACTTGGTTTAGAAATGTCCTGTCTCATTTTCACAAAATCTCTTCTAATGAGATGAGTTTTAGTGTTGCTGTGTCTATTAAGGAAAGAGGTGAAGAAATAGAAAATCCACTTTCTATTGTAACACCGCACTTCTTGGGACTGAAGCTTCAAATACTATATTCCAGAAGTTAGTTAATTGACCATTATGGAGAAAACAAAAATTTTATGCAACTTAGGGGGAAAGATGGAAATACAGTAAAAACAAAGGGAAAAAAAATTCATCTATGAACCCATCACCCTAAGATATCTTCTGTTAACAAGCTTTAAAAACAAAACAAGGTTATTCAGTCATGCTTTGAAGAATTCTAACAGGACCATTATAATTCAGACTTTCTCTTATTTTCTGTTTTGTGACAGTTTCTGGCAATTTTCTACAGATTCATGGGTTGATATCTTTACTGGTGCCCTATAAGCCCAAGCAGTGGTGATCTTTTAACATTAAATGTCTCAATCTTCTTGCTGGAAAATTTCTTTTCTGAAGATGAACCAAAAGATACTGAATTCTTCCTCTTTTTATTGCTGTTCCTACAAATATCAGGAAACCAAGAAAGTCCTTTCTGATTTTCTGTGTCATAGCAGGAACCCCACCCTTCATGGACAGAAGAGCTTACACTGTACCATTTTCACCTAAGACCTAAAACTTTAAAGACTCTCTTTCTCCAGTAATTTTAGACAACCTTCTGATATGTCATCTTGGCCACCTTTTAAGTTGAAAGAAACCAGTATAAGAATAGCTTTGAAAAAAAAAAAAAAACTTATCCAAAAAGGAAAAAAAAAAAAAAGAATTTGGGTTGGAGAAGCTACTGGTAAAAAAAAAAAAAAAAAAAAATCAGGAAAGAGATCAGTAAAATGTTGAAAGAAAACCCCAAACATAATCTTGCAAGGTATAAACAGACTACATATGTAAGCTGTGGGGGCTGTGTGGTCAGCAAATGATGCCATGATTATTTTTAGCTTATCAAAGAAAAATAAATTTTTCTTGTATCATATAACAAATTAAATTCTAGATGAATTAAAGAAATAATATTTTTAAATTAAACAAGTAGAAGAATATAATTCTGCATATTTATCTAACTGTCTGCAGATTTCCTTTATTTTAGAGCAATGAAAGAAATCACATAGTTAAAAATCAATATATGAGAATATGGAGAAATATGAATTTTCTATATTCAAAAAATGATTGTAAAATCAGAGAACAAGAGCTGCTGGTATAACTCAGAGGTATAGTGCTTTCCTAGTTAGTCACTGGTTTCAATCCTCAGCACTCAAAAAAAATTAGAAGACAAGAAGCAAACTGGTAAAATGATGTATGTTTTCAAAAATTAAGGAAAAAAATTAGTGTTACTATACATTAAGGAAGAACTAGACAAAGGTCAGGAACTGACAATTCATTGAAGACAGCATACAGATAGCTTATTGGTCTGGGAACAATATTCAGCCCAAGCCTCACCAGTGAATACAAAGCTAAATATCAGAGACCTAACAAAACAGCAATGATTTTTAAAATGACATTAATCAATACAGTCAGAGGTTCAAGATTATATTTGTATACAGTGTAAAGATAAATTGATACAACTTTCTGGGTAATATATATTAAAGTCTTGAAAAATGAGGATACTCTCTGTTCCAGAAATACTACCTCTGGTAGATTATTCTTAGGAAATCATTTGGAATGCTAAGATTTATGCACACAAAAATCACATTTATTTAAGTACTATTTATAATGGCTAAAATTATAAACATCATAAGTGTTCAACACCAGGAAAATTATCAAATTATAATAGTCATATGATGGAAAATTATGCTGTCATTAAGAATATTGTTTAAAAAATTAAATGCATGAGAAAATACTTTTGATTGAACAAAAAAAGTAATATGTGAAATTCTGTGTACAGAATCTCAGTTAGGTAAAAATTCAGAAAAAAAGGAAAAAAATAAAAACCAGTTCTGAGAACAATAATCCCTAGATGTTACCAATGGTTTCATTTAGCTAAAATGATATGATTTGACGATATTTTGCATGTTTCTTTTAACTGCTCTCTGAATTCCAAATTTTCAACCACATATATGGTAGGTATCCTTTTCCTTAGCCATCTTTGATTATGCTCTATTTTTAGTGGGAATTATTGTATTCTTCTAAGTCCAGAGAGGTATCACTTTCTACTTTTGGTTAATTTATTCCAAAGGGCAGATTTCTGGGTTTTCTGGGGAAGTAACTACTTTCTTCTCCTCAGGGTTTAGTTTTTCCTTCCTTTTCATTCTTTTTCCCAATATTAGCCACATTTGAGCCAGGGGAATGAGCACCACTCTTCCAAGAGTAATGGGGTGGAATTGTTTCACCCTGTCATTCCAAGCCTGGGAAGACATATTGAGAAGAACACAGATATATAGAAAGCTGGTAAAAGTCTCTGCAAGGGCTGGGTCAGCAGCTCTGGCTCCCGTTCTTCTAGAAGATAGGATGATGTTGCATATGTACTTCCTCAAGGGTCCATCAGAGAAATGAACAGAGAGAATATTTAACCTAAAGAAAGGTTTTGGTGTTTGAAAATGACAATTCTTTTTTTTTTTTTTTTAGTTGTAGATGGATACAATACCTGTAATGTATTTATTGATTTAGATGTGGTGCTGAGGATCGAACCCAGTGCCTCACACATGCCAGGCAAGCACTCGACCACTGAGCTACAACCCCAGCCTCTGAAAATGACAACTCTTAACAGCAACAGATTCCATAACCACAAACAGAGAGAGAGAGCCAGATTTGCAAATGAAGAACCTAAAATTCAGTCAGTCATTCTGGGAGTTGACTTAGGCTGAGCACAGCAGAGGATATTTCTGGGCCAAGACCAGTGTACAGTATTTTGTTATACTGAAACCAAAAACAAAATTCAGAATGCACTTTGTCCAATTCATTTACCTGATGATTTTAGCATGTTTCTGTTTCTAAGGTAATGGAAGGCCTCCACACCTCTGATTCATTTCCATCAATCCAAGTAGCATCCTTTGATGAGAGCTCCTCCATCCAAGAAGACTTGAATGCTCTTGCCTTTAAAAGTGTTCTTTCCCCTTTAAATACCATAGTTTCTGGTTGTAGAAAGCATCTTTTTACTCAAGAAAAGCAAATTCAATTAAAAACCAAGTATACAGATTTTGAATATGCCTGCCAAGAAATACCTTGTTAAAAATTGTAATATCCCACAGTTTAATTATTATATTGTTAATTGTGGCTATTTTTTATACCTAAAACCCAAATCTAGCTTTTTGAATCTAATTTTTCTTGGATTCAATGTTCCTCTTTCTCCTTCCTCCCCACCAAAAAGTAATTTATTCTAGTCAGCCTAAAACACATAATTCAGCAATACGCTACCATCACCCTAAGGTTTAATGTTCTTCCCACTAAAATAAGTGAAAATGGCACATTATCCTCAAATTTGGTGGCTAAGGGAAAGAAATTTATGGGAAGAACATCACCTAACAACTATCCTTAAATTGCAATTTGAGGGCCACAGTCATTTGCATTGTTCTGCTTGCCCTGAGGCAGCACATGGATGTGCAGAGTCATGGTGGCCGCAGCTTGGCCTAGGTGACAGAAGCCATTAAAGGGATGCGGAGGACCAGGCTGTGTTTCATGGGTTTCATTAGCTTACTTGTTGTGTGGGAGGCAAATTGCGTCTGAAGGGCTCTGGATTTGCTAACCCAAATGTTAATCACTTAGAAAAGAGCAAGAAATTAGTTAGTGAGATGTTTATCAAGTACCTGGAACAAGAGTTGTCTTTCTGTGAAATATCATTCTGGAATGAAAGCCAAAATCTGTCTCCTATTCACTTGAACCTAGGGGAAAAAAAAATCATGTCAGAATCAGTAAAGCAAACAACAAAGAGAGAGAAATTAAAACAAGCTGATATTAAATAGGGCTGGAGGGGAGGGGAAATACCCAAGCTTCAGTAATTATGAAAGAGCTGGGGTGTTGAGAGATAAAAAATGGTAGCACACTTTGTCTCAGAAGACAATGTCTGGATTCGCCAAGTATGATACAGAATTTCCCAGGTCATGGAGGGTGGGTCAGGTAGAGAACTAGTACCAAGTAACTAAATGGCCTCTCTAGAATCCAAGTGGAGGTGATATTTTAATGGGCATGAACTGTTTTGGATCTTTGGTTTTTTAAAATTTATTCTAAAAGTAATGAACTATTACAATTATTTTAAAACTCTATCATTACAAAAAAAAAAAACAAGAGACTCTCCTCCCCACATGCCCTGACTTAGAGATTATCTTTGTGAAAAGTTAGAACTATTTTTCATATTTTTTTTAGAGAGAGAGAGAGAGAGAATTTTTAATATTAATTTATTTTTTTTTAATTTTCGGCGGACACAACATCTTTGTTTGTATGTGGTGCTGAGGATCGAACCCGGGCTGCATGCATGCCAGGCAAGCACGCTACCACTTGAGCCACATCCCCAGCCCCTATTTTTCATATTTTAAATGTATATACTAACATGTGTTTTAGTATGTATATGTACATTTAATAGCGTTTTTTTTGTTTGTTTTGTTTTGTTTTGTTTTTGCTTCAAAGAGCCCTTGGGAAGGGTACCCAGTTTCCAACTTTTCAGACATGGGGAGAAGGAAGGAATATTTAGGAATCATTAGTAAACACTACTTTGACTCTCTCCATAGCAAATGAAATTGAATTTCAATATTATTTAAAGAAGAGTTTCTCTGATAAAAATGACCTTCTGTACATTTCTTAGGTTGGGGAAGGAAAGAAGAAACTACATTTAGAATTTAGAGTTAGGCAATTGATTTTAATTGTGGCTCCTATTAATTACTCAGCAATTTCAGGCAGTTCTCCACTTTCCTATGGAATCTTTCACTTGTGGAGAATGTATGGGAAGGGTAGAAAATATGAACTTGGGGACTTGGACTCCTAGCACTGCTACAAACTATACCTCCCTTTTGGCAAATATCCAACACTTCTCAGCTGGGGTCACACATTCTGCCAGCTCACAGGTGCCATGAGACTTAATTACCAGTACTTTCAAAGACCTCTGAACTCTCTTAGGAAGGAGGCTATTTAAGTTCAGTGTCATATTATCCAGTTCTTGAAGCATTCATTTTATAGAGATAGAAATGAAGAATTCAAAGATTGGGCTGTGCTCCAAACAGAATGTAGAAAAGCTTTTCTATATAGTATAAGTAGAGGAAAGGCTTTATGGTTTGTGAAAAATCCCATTATAACTTCCACACAGATAATATGCATCTCACATGTAAAATACTGTAGATATTAATTGAAGGTCATCAAAATTCAAACTGCCTTGTGTTCACCTTCTTTTTCCATTACTAAAAGGTGCTCTGTGATTTTCTCCTACCAGCACAATCCTATAAAATGCACAGTCTCACTCTTGTCATTTTACAGGTGCTACAATGGTACAAGTTGGCCTGGGTGGTCTTCACTCCCCGGGCCAGACCAGAATACCAGGAAGTTTTCAAGAAAATGAGGGCAACAGTTTTTAAGGCTTCAGACTTTATAAGAAGTATTGTTCTTTAGTTTGTGCACTTCCTAGTTTTGGAGTGTTGAAATGCTTCTTTTATGAACTAATGGTAATTGAAGATGGCAGCTGTGTTTTTTTTAAGCATTTTTTTCAATAAAATTTAAACGTGGCAACAGAATGTTGATCTTCTCATAATTTTGATTTTTTTCCCTTTCTTTTTACATTTTACTGGTCTATAAAACCAAAACTCTGGAAAACATCAGTTTACAGCTATCTATATTGCAATAGGGAGAATGAAGATAATTACCATTTTTAGCTCAAAGTATCAAATTTCTCCCTTACCAAAACTTGCGCCTTGTCCTAATGATAAGTAGGACATCCAATGCTCTTGAGTTATATTTCTCTCTCTACCCTCTAATAGGGTTCCTAAAATTAAGCCGCTGAAAGATCAGAAAAGAAGAAAGGAAAAAATAATCTGAATGATAAATAAACTGCTGGTTAAGTGAATTCAGAATTGATTAACAGTATGTCCTATGCAATATTTGGAACATGCTTATACTAAAAAGTTATTGGTTGTTTATCTGAAATTCAAACTTAACTGGAAATTTTGCATATTACCCTGAATAGTCCAAAGACTATTTAACCCCTTGGAAAATACATGAGTAGTAGAATATATATAGTAGCCCCTATATATAAGTGGCTAGGAATAAAATAGTCTTGATTATCATTGTATTGTCTAGTTTTCTTGTCTAAAGGTGAACTAGTTAGATTATTAGGTTCTTATAAAAGCAGTTAAATCCCCAGAAGAGTAAAACCAGTTAACTTGGCCCCAGCTGGCTGGGAGCTGATAACCCATGTTTACAGCCAGCCCTGCCAAGTTGCCTCCACTGCCCACCTCTGAGGTGGCTCTTCACATGCCACCCAGTAACTTGCTTCAACCCACACTGAATTTCAGGATCTGAAAGTTTATGGGTGGGTGATGGGGAGGAAAGCCAGGATCCCAGGAAGTTGCCCTTGGCCATACTCAGCATAAGGCCAACATACTTGCTCTTTTTGTTTTGTTTTGTTTATTTTTCAGATATTAAAGGAAACAGGAAGTTAAAAATTCTCTCTCTCTCTCTCTCTCTCTCTCTCTCTCTCTCTCTCTCTCTCTCCATTCTACCTGGTAAACATGGAGTTCCCCATCTTAGCTAAAACAAAAGTAATAATAAAACTGTCAAGTAGAGCTAGCACATCTCTGGTAATATTTGTGGGGAAATTACTTTCCATCTACAAAGTTGACACCTATTTTCTGTTAGGGAAATGAATTGATATGAGCTGAAGATTGGCAGGGAAATAGGAGTTCAGGTCAGTTGCCTGGGGTACATTTTATTAACATGTGTAAGAATGTGATTGGTTGGTTTATTATTTTATCTTATTGTCATTGTCCCCCTGGCCACCTAAAGGTTGTTATGAAAGGAATGTGTGTTGAGGTAGGGGTGAACAGTGCTTAGACATTCAAGTAAATGGGAGAGAAAATCAAAATGTGCAATAGAACCCATTTTTGGTGGTTAGTCACTCACAATATCCTCAGATGCTTAGAACTGAGAAGACAGCTGGGTTGGAAAGTCTTATCTGTTTCAAACACCATCCACCAGGTGACATTAGACAGGTCATGCTACCCCCAGACATTAGTTTCTCCCCTTGCAAGGAAAAGGACTAGACAGGCTAATGACCAGTGGGCTCTTTTTGCCCCAAGTCTCTAAGGAGGTAGAGAGGAGAACACGAATCCTTGAGTTACCCGCAGAGGGTTGAAAGACTATAGATTTGAAATAACACAAACACGCTTTTTCATCTCTTGCTCTGACCTCCAGAAACAGAAGTCGGTCCATTCTGTTGAGAGCCACAGCCAAAGGGGCCCCAGCAAACTTCCAGCTGCCGGCTCACAGCGGCCCCAGCAACATCTAGCTGATTGGCTCCTCTGCGGTGATGCTCATTGGGCTGTTTCCCTGCCCTTTCAGACCACGAAGCTGCTCATTGGGGGACTTTTTTGGCTCCGCCAAAAAAGCCGGTGGTGGCAGTTGGGGCTCTGAGGGTTTTTCCTGAGGAGCTGTTTTGTTTGGCGTGTGTGGTTCTAAAAATAAAGTTAGTTTCTTTTGACAAGTGGCTCCTGATTGTGCCTAGCCAGACTGCAGCACATTCTTTATGCTTTCAGCTCCCCATCCCCTACCTTGTCACAGGAAGGTCAGCTGGCTCTGCACTTGGTCCTCCCAGGAGTCCAGTGAGCTCTGTTGCTTACAGCCCCCCTGGACGCCCATACACACAGGTCATTGCTAGCCTTCCTTTTCAAAGTGTTACTTAAGTTGGATGAAAAATAAGCAGTGTTCAACCATTGTAATTATTTATATGGACCTAGAAAGACAGACGTGCTGCTTTTTTGTGACTAAATCACACTCTGGACTCTGAGTTTTTTTGTTTTTTGTTTTTTGTGTTTTTTTTGCCATATGCTTTCCAAGGCTTTTCCCACTGGGCTAGTTCCAGTCAGACTCTGTAGAAAACACTGCCCTTTTGGTTAGCCTTTTGAAATTGAACTTGGATGGAAAATGTATACTTTCCAGCGTAGGCAGTGTATACCCTGACTTTGCCCTTTGTAACCATGGAGCAAGTGATGGAAAAGATTAGAGATATCTATGGGGTCCTTTTCATTCTGAGTCTTGAGGTTCATTATGATGTTGTTCTAGGTTCCTCCTGCAATGGCCGTTCTTTCCTCATACTATAGCAAAATCATAGGTTTTTCACTTTATCTTTTACGTAGGCTGAAGAAATGCTAGAAGTATTTGCTAAAATGATCTTTATCTTCTGGGTTTGTGGCAACAATAAGAGATGTTCAACTGGGTATCACCCTTGCCTTCCAGGAACTTTGTGTTATTGTTATTCAGGGAACACATTCTCAGGGTTAATTTATGTAGCCACTCCCGTGACTCCTGCCCCTCCATGGACCCCCATTATTCTTCACCATCATTCTTCATTCTATGAACCCTATTGACCATCCCAAGATGGAAAATTACTGGATGACCTGTACCTCTGGACAGGCTACACCTAATACACTGCTGGCCTTTGCCCACATTATGCCATCCCACTCAGGATGACCTGACACCATTGTGAGCTGTAGGATGGCCTGGCAGCATCCCAGCTGCCTACTCAGTTCACTCTTCCTCCATTTCAGTGCTTCCTACAGAAGCTGATCATGTCTTTTCTCAGTCTTATTCAACATCAACTCATTCATTGGTTCAATGAGGTAATTTTAGTACCACTATGTGCTGCCAGGATGCATAAAATATATAAAACTTGCCCTCAAGGAGTTTAGAAGCTCCCAAGGGAGACAGACAATACAGAAATAAACAATCAACCATTACAAACATTGGCCAAAGCCATGAAGAAAACAAACAGGGTATTGTTAGAGTGGCGCTGAAGCCTATTTTAGATGATATAGGTCTGCTGAAGTCACATGTAAGCCCCAAACCTCAAGAATGAGAAGTAGTAGCCACAAGAAGAGAGGGGCTGACATACCTTCCAGTCTTAAGGCTCAGCAAACCCAAAGTCAAGAAGAACCAGTGTTCTTAACGACTAGAGAAAGCTTCCACCCTCCCTGCTTCTAGACTTTTCTCTCACATAGATATTGCTGACTCACCCTGATTAATTCATCTCCTGAGCTTGCTGTGGGTCACTCTCTCAGTTCCCCTCATTTGACACTTTGTTGTGTACAGTCTTATTCAGCCATGAAGAAGGTCTTCATACAACTTGAGTTTCATACTTCACCTCTCCAAGGGCATCAGTTCAGGTTCTCTTTATGTAGAAGAGGCTAAAGAAATGCTAGTCTTCTATTCAGTTCAATTCATGTTAATCAAATGCCTGATCTATGCTAGGTGGTGCACACTAGGTATCGAGCTCCGTGAGGCTGTTTAAAAATCAACAAAGTCCAGTCTAAACCTGGGGGTAAATATCAGACAAACTCAAATTGAGGATTGTTCTACAACATTCCTGCCCAGTGTGCCTTAGAGCTGTCAAGGTCGTCAAAACCAAGGGAAGTTTAAGAACCGGTCATAGAGCAGAGGAGGGTAAGGACACATGAGGGCTCTCATATGGAGCTTAGTTGGCATCCTGGAACAGGAAAGGGCATTAGGTTACAAACTAGTGAGATTCAAATACAATGGGAAGTTTAGTTACTAGTAACTCACCAATGTTGATGCCTCAGTTGTAACAAATGCACCATAGTAAAGCAAGATGTTAAAAATACAGTAGAGAAAATGGGAATGATCTGAACTGTTTTTGCAACTGTTCCATAAAGCTAAAATAGTTTATTTAAATTAAAAATAAGTCAATAAATTCTTAAGGCACGGCCCCTACCCTCTAAGTTTACACTTTAGTAGAAGAAATACACATATAAATAAAGGTTTGAAATACAGAATAATAAAGGCTTCAATAGGAATGTGCAAGTCCAAAAGTAGCCCACAGGAGAAGAGGACCCGACTACCTCTCCCTTAGAGTGGGATTCTCTGAGGAGGGTGATGTCTGGTGCTGGGTTCTGAAGGATTAGTAGGAGACTGAAGACAAGACCAGTAAAGGTTAATTTTGGCTTAGAGAGTAGTATTTGTCAAGACATGCAATCTTTTCAAAGAAGGAAATAAAGTACAGAAAAACCAGGAGCCCAGCTTGGGTACTTACTGACCAATTATGATGAACTAATTATTAATGTCATTAAAGTCCTCCCTTGGTATCTGCCAGAGGATTGGTTCCAGGACTGGCCTGCCCCCACCCCAGGATACCAAAATCCATAAGCGCACAAGTCTCTTATATAAAATGGCATAGTATTTGCATATAGCCTAGGCAAATCCTCCTATATATACTTTAGAACATATCTAGGCTATTTATAATACAATGTAAATGCCATGTAAATATTTGTTATGCTATTGTTTAGGGAATAAGAATGAGAATAAAAAGTCTGTACCTGTTTAATACAATGCAACTTATTTTTGTCAAATATTTTTGGTCCTCAGTTGGTTGAATTCAGGTATAGAACCTGCAGATACTGTGGTCTAGCTGCATTAGTGGCTGGGATTCCACTGCCAAGCAGCTTGATGCACAAGACTTATGAGCAGTAAGTAAGGATTCTCTCCATCATTTTTCACTCAGCTGTTGGGGCTGTCTGATCACCTAGGACTCCATAGCACACTGGGGCAGGGCTCAGCCCCATTTTCTGCAGGTGGATGGATACTTAGGAAAAGGCATGGATGCAGGGATGCACAGAGGGCAGTGATTGAAGGGCTTAGGCAAGACCTCAATTGTCCACCATGGGTCACTATATCTGGACTAAACAAGACAGTCTGTCACACTCCCAGCCACTGGTGAATGATCTCAAAGAAGAGTGCCAATGAGAGCCAGTGCTGTAACCTGCTGACCATTGTGTTCCTAGTTACTCAATGCCTGGCTTAACTTTAGCTCTTAAAAAGTATTAGATGAGTGAAGAAAAAAGACTCAGTTCATGAGGACTGTTAGCCTTCGGCCACAGATGAGTAAAACAATACCATAAGTGCCCAATGTGGAATGGTCAACCCAACCCACAGGTGAGAAGGAGACTAGTGATATCGCTGTCTCCCACAAGGATGATCTCCCCAGCTCTCTCTCATGGGAATTTGAACAGGAGGTCTGAAGAGGAAGAGGGAGTTAGGAGGCAGTTGAAACACAGAGGAGACCTTGAGGCAGACGAGGGTCTTGAAGTACCCTGCAGAAACTGGTGTTATTGGGAAGCAAGTTCAGTGAGTAGACAGTCAA
The DNA here is from genome assembly GCF_047511675.1 of Marmota flaviventris. NCBI lineage: Eukaryota > Metazoa > Chordata > Mammalia > Rodentia > Sciuridae > Marmota > Marmota flaviventris. Next base: position 107,201,745 of record NC_092499.1, on the reverse strand, counting down.
TGTCAGGAACAAGAATCAAATGTGCAGGGAAAGAAGCAACCTGAAGGTGAGACCAAGAGAGCAGCAGGTTTCCCTGATGCCCTCTCTGTGGGGCTCACCAATTCTATGGCACTCATGACTTCTCAAGTCTAAATATCCTGTAAAAAGGGAGCAATAACAGTGATAGCCTCATGGATGAATGGTAGGGTTGAAATGCACAAATCTGCACAAATCTGTACAGTCCTGGGAACAAGGTGCTCCATTAATATACTTGAGGTTGTTTTATTATTCATATTCAATTTCTATAAGAGTTTGGCTATATATATTGTCCCACATGTATCCTTGCAATAATTGGGTATTTATTCCTTGCAACCAAAAAAAAAAAAAGGAAAAAAAATCCAAAATTATCTCTAATCAGAGTTGCAGCAAGTGTTTGGCATAATCCAGCAAGGGCCCCAGTCCCTAGGGGTCATTTCCCTGAGTTCCCTCATAAGTCCAATATGGAAGCTGCCTGCACACTCAGGCAGATTTGACAGTGTCTGGAACAGCCCATGGGGTTCCTAGTTTGGGGAGAGTTAGTTCAAACTGGCACCAGGCTGTCCCAACAGAAACTAGAGAAGCAAGTGGCAGGGAACAGTGATGAGGCCAATGGAGGCCGAGCATTCCTGGCACTACCTTGGGCTCTCTGAAGCAGCATGCACACTGGGAAGTCTGGCTTTGGTGAGGAAAGAGGAACATGGGAGAGTTCTGAAGACACATATCATCCATCCTCCCCCCAGAAACTGATACAAAATATATTTTCATTGGTTTCACATACATTAATTAGCATTATTTACTTTTTAATAGGACACATATGTCTGTGATGTGATATTCAAAAGGTTCAAAATGGTATAAAGATGAGCCCTATCCCTTAGCCTTAGTTACAACTTTTCTTATTTAGCCTTCTAGAAATCCATTCTTTGAATATATGAGCATGATGAATTCAAACATACATATTCAAATATGCATATTTGTTTGTATACATTTTTCTACATCTTGATTCTTTTCAACGAACACTGCATCTTTAGAGATCAGTCCATAGCGATTCATAGAAAACTGCCTTATTCTTTTCAACAAATGTGCAATGTTCCATTTTATGTATACACCAGAAGTTATTTAATCCTTCACTAATCAACTTTTAAGTAGTTTCAGGCTTTGTTAATACAAACAGAGCTTTAATGAATATCCTCAAACATACACCATTTTGTACATACGCAAATACATGTACAGAATAAATTCCTACATATGAAATTATGATAATAATGTGTAAATAAATACATTTGTAGAAACATTGTATATTGAAAAATCTATGTCCTTCTCTCTTGTAGGCATGGGCACATGTGTGCACACACAAACACACACATATACACAATTGCTTGCCCTCTCTCCATTGAAGCTTGGTTTTTTTTTATAAGAGAGAGAGAATTTTTTTAATATTTATTTTTCAGTTTTCGGTGGACAAAACATCTTTATTTTATTTTATGTGGTGCTGAGGATCGAACCCAGCGCCCTGCGCATGCCAGGCAAGCACGTTACCGCTTGAGCGACATCCCCAGCCCTGGAGCTTGGTTTTTAAAGCTTCAATTTATTTCTTTTCCATTCTGCAACAGGTTTTAGTCTTTGGTAGTTTTAATTTGCAAAAGGAGAAGAGTAGTTCTTGGGCAAGGGTTTCACTAAGCCCTACATTTCCCAATGTAGAGGGTCTGTTAATCTTTCCAGAAGCAATTGCTGCTGTCAGTATGCCAGGACCCATTTCTTGGTTAATTTTTCCAAAGCCCTGATAATACTAAGGGGAATGATACTGGGACCGATAATACTCAGTAATTCTCAGTATTTACAGTGCTTCTTTGTCTGAGATCTCAAAGCACTTGACAGCATTAAATCATTGTTCCCTTGGCTCTCTCAAAAGCAGCTTTGAACCTAGACACATGATGCACAGAAATGAAAACTCTGCTTTCTATCCAGATTGTCCGAAAGGTGACTAGGAAGAAGATAACAAGTAACCAGCACAATTTCTAGAAATAATAGTATGTCCACTTGGTAATTCCAAACTTTTTGCCTTTTGTGGATACATTTCCAGTGAATAATCATGTATGTGTAGATAAAGAGCAAACTGAAAAGACATTCTTCAATGTATGTGGAAAGGAGGTCAAATCATATAAGGGGGTTGTATCCCTGGGTGCCAAGGAGGTGTGCTCAGACCTGTGGGACACTTTTCTCTCTGGTCTATAAGTCTTTCCCATCAGAGAAAATGTATAAATATGACAGAACATTATTTCCATTGGTCCAGAAATAGAAAAAGAAAAGGAAGAGGGGGAAGGATGATAGTAGAAACAAAAAGGAAGGAAGGAAGGGGAAAGTTTAAAACTTAATTCAGATCTGATGTTTCTTTCCAATGTCAAACAAGACCTTATGCATAGAAAGCCCAGCCTCATGCATAACGTTTGATTCCACCAGTTGGTAACTGTCCTGATAGTGTTTTTGTCTTTATCTTGTCCTATTTCTCCTAACCCTTTTCAGCCTCCCAATCTCCATACCTTGCATATCTTGCACATGTCATTCATCAATCAAATTTCAACCTTAGAGCAAGGAATTCAGTGGGAAAATGTTAGTAAATATTATCTCATATTTCAGATACAGAAACAAGGCACAGAGAAGCTGTAAATTATTAACTGACCAAGATTTTATGTTAAGCACACATATCTCCAATTGCATTTTCTGGGTCAGGAATAATCAACCAATAAGTTGAATTTTTTTCAAAAGAAAAAATTTATTATACCAATCACACTGAACATCAAAATGAAACTAAATATTACTGTAATTCTGCCACTCCAACTAACTGTACTGCTTTCACCTCCCTTCAATGCCCTTTGAAATTTTTTGTTCATGTGTGTATAAAGCAGTAGCTACATCTACAGCAGCACAATTTTGGTCTCCTGGCAAGAAACCAAGCTCTGCAGTGAGGCTACTTGGGCTTATGTCCTTTTCCACCCTTGAAAAGCTGGACCTTAGTTCCCTGATCTGTAAAATGGGGATATAAATAGTACCTACTTCATGTACCTACTTCACTGAGGGGACTCAGTGAGATATATTTATTAAATAGCAAAATATAGAATATAGTAAGCACTTGGTAAATATCAGCTGTTTCTGTTATTATTTTTAAATTTGACCTCCCACTCCTGGATAGAACCACCTCCTCTAGATTCATGAGAGTCCCTCCTGAAGAGGCAAGCAGCACCTTTTGGCTCTTCCCCTTTCAGGGCTGGTGCAGACCAGCCTGGTATGGGCTTTATTTCTATGATTATTCTCTCACTCTACAAATCTCAAGGTTTCAGGAGGGTTAAAAAAAAGAAAAAGAAAGGAGTAGGGAAATGGGGAGAGATGAATAAAAGACATGATATCCCTCAGGGTTCCCAAGGCCTAGGTAGATAGCTGCATCCTTCAGATCAAATTGTTTTAAGTGTTGCTGATGCTTTTCAGAACAATGGTAAGAAAAGGTATGGGCATTCAGGTATTTAAAAAACCAATATAGTACTTTTTGCGCCTTAAACATGTTTATTGTTATATTTTTTACAGTATTATTCTCAAGGACAGTGAATTTTTGCATTAGTATCATTTCGAACTTAAAGAAACCATGCAAGTATAGCACAAGTAACTATCATAAATCTTTTATCCACATTCACCAATTGTTAACATTTTGTCTTACTCACTTTATCATTCTCATTTCTCCCCGTGTACATATACTACAATATTACTATTATATAGATATCCTTCTCTCTCTCTCTCTCTCTCTCTCTCTCTCTCTCTCTCTCTCTCCCTCCCTCCCTCCCTCCCTCCCTTTCTCTCCCTCTCTCTCCTGTATGAAGGGGACCATTCCCCTTTCCTTTTTTCAGTGTAGATTTCCTAAGAACATGGTCTTTCTCTTCCATACCACAGTATAATAATGATCACAGTCAGGGAATGTGTAGTTGATACAATACCATTCTCTAGCCCACAATCTGTTTTTGTATTTTTTTAAAGCCTCCCTTGAAAAAGCAGGTGTGGGATAAAGATAATAAATGTACATCACAGCTAATTAGGCCAGTTGTTCACCTGGTGACCTCCTTGCTGGAGTCATTCTTCAAAGCCCAGCTCTAACAAGACCCCCCTGCAAGCCTGTACAGGCTGCTGTCCCTACCTGGCAGGATAATTCTTCGCCCAGCAGCTCTCTGTGTGTGCCACCATTACAGCTCTTCAAGTCATACAGCAACAATTCACTCTGTCTCCACGCTGGACAGCCTCTCTGGGTTTCCAGGGCCTAGTGGGATAACTGACAGATAATTGGTGCTTAGGGGATGTTTGTTTTAAAATAATAATAATAATAATAATAATAATAAACTTATTAAAGTGCATGTAGGCAAATAGAAATATCTGGTGAGTTGAATTTTAAAGAGGATATTTTAAAATATCCATTAGATGAAAATTCAGAGATACACAATACAGCGTGGGGTGGGGAGGCAATGTGAAATTATGCATTCGTTTTAGGAACATCTCAGGGCAAAGATGAAATCGTGCATGTGATCTTGGCTCCTGCCTTTCTGCCACTCCTTCGAACTTTTTTCTCCTCCCTCCCTCCCAAAATATAGTTAATGCTGAAAGAATACAGTATGTGCAGGGGACGTGTATAGACTGGAGTCTCCAAAGAGCCGTGCCTGTGAGCGTAAGAAGCGCAGCCCAGGATTCCAGCACTTGGCAGCCCTGGGCTTTCCGTCGTTCCTGCCACGTTAGCACGCAGTAACTTTCCGTGCGGGCTCTGGGCCGCCAGGGAGGGGGCGGAGCTCCAGGCTGTCCCCCTGCAGCAGCCACCACCGGCCCGGCGCCAGGGTGCCCAGCAACCGCTCCTCCTTGGGCTAGCCCGAAAAGCCACACGCCCCAGCCCTGGGAGTTCTCCAGCTGAATCGAGTTTGTGGCAGGACCTGGTAACTAACTTCCAAGGCCTTTGAACTGGAACGCGGTGTCTGCTGTGTTTCCAAGCGCTTCTCCTGCTAGCAACTGCCACCAAGCAGCCCCTATCCTGGGGGCTGCTCCATCTCAGGGCCCTGCTCAGGCGCAAATGGGACAAAAAAAAAAAAGAGAGAGAGAGTTGGTTTCTACCTTTATTGGATAGCTACTCTGTGGGCACTAACATGTTGATTTTTGTTTTCATTTAAAAATGCTTATGAAGCATTTGCTGCTCACCTGGTACTGTGCTAACTACTTTACAAATGTGAACTCATTTAATCCTCCTGACAGTCTCTGAAAGAGATTCCGGTTTTATTTCAATTTTTTGGACAAGGAAACTGAAGAACAGAGAGTTATAAGTCACATAAGAGGGTGATACTGGTCCCTGTCCTTATTTGAGCTAACTCCATGATGTCTTTTTTTTCTCTTTCACGTCTTCTACCTTATTTTCTCTTACCTACTTTTCCATTTGACAGTTTTCCCATCAACGATATTATTTGGATCCATCTATAAGTGTATATTAGTATTTCCATGCACTAGATATCTCAGGACTCCAGAGAAGTCTAAAGTAGAATATCTGTTCTAAACAGAAGAGTTTAGGTAGGGGATATAGCACTTCTTCTTTAGCAACCAATGGAAATTGTGAGAGATGCTGATTCTGGGACCCTTGGAACTTAAAGGGAAGGCATGAGTCTTGTAGACAGGACTAATTAGGTCTCAGTGGAGCTCATAGAAAATGAAGTAAGCTTTGGATAAATGAAGGGGGAGGGTCAGCTTTGTGGACCACCTTCCTCCCTTTAGGCCTACAAATGCAGGCAAGGATGCCACCCAGGGCCTGCAGAAAGTGCCTCAAGCAATGCCTCTGGGTTCTAGATCTTAGCGTCATAAAATGTTAAAATCTGGGGTAGTTGGGTGGTTCTGCCAGCTTCTGAGCCACAGTAAAGTGGTCAAGATGGATGATTCTACAATCCATTATGAATCACTAGGATGAAATAATGACACAGAAAAGTACAGGGACCAACTTTTATGAAAAACTCCATCTTTTATGCAGACAGATTTCAATGTTGTGAGATCCAGGAAGAAAGAAAGTGGTTAAGATGTTTAAAGTTCCAGGATTACCAGTGAGTCTCTCACCCACCCTACATGTTATGATACTCTTAAGAAAAAAAAGTTAATTTTAGCAGACCAAACAAAAATCCCTCAGCCCTGCTGATCATGAATGGACCCAAAATAATCACCATGATAGATTATCTACGAATATGGATGGCCATATTTGTAGCCCTACAATTTACCCCAAAATTAATCAAATGAAGCTGTGATGGTTATTGATAGTGCATGAAACTAAATTCAACCCTTGATAATAAGAGGAGTCAGAACTTGTCTTTGTCTTCAAAGAAAGATAATCTATTGAAGATCATGTGTCAATTTTTGTAGTTGTTTTATTGCCATAATCATGCTTTAAATCAAAGAAACCAATTCTATGTATTGAATTCTGGAGTGCACTTTTCATTATGAAACATTACGGTAAGCAGCTTATGTCCAACATGATTGCAATTAGAATTTAGTGAACCACAAGAAGAGTCAATCCATGTAGAATGCATTAGTATAACCATGTTTGCCAGGAACAAGTTTTAACCTTTTGTACAGCTGTTGAGGGAAAGTTTCCAGTAGTCCCTGTGAGAAGGCCTGTCAAGTTTTCATTTGAGCAGGGAACACCTAGTTTATGCTTTTGAAGACCACTCCCTTTTTAAGCTGAGTACCTTTGGGCATGTGTCAACAGGAGGTGTTGGGACAGATGAGGGAAAAAAAAAAATTGCATGAGCTTCCAACCCAGCAGATTAGCAAGATTTGGGGAAATGGCAAGACAGGAAAATTGCAAATTGCCCATTCCCATAACACATAAATGTTGGGAAGAAACATTTGGAAAGTTATTTGGGAGAGGGAGGAAAGGATTATCTTTTAAAAAGATAATAATAAACCTCATAGGAAAGATGACTTCCTGCTGTCTTGAAATGAGAAAATAAATTATTTTTTCTTTTTGTCCCCAAAGTATGGAGAACTGATTCTCTTACAGCTCTTAGAAAATAACATATGAAAAACAGTTGTATCCACATATTTATAGTGAATTGAAGTTTCATAGAGGCAAAGATAGCATGGACTATGTACCCTACCTCCTAGTATGTTGATCTAACCATGCAACTTTTGATGTACTTATTGGGCATTACTGTGTGCAAGATGCCTGGGTTCAATAGTGAATATAAAGGATAGGCTTTACTGTGAGTGTGTGTGTGTGTGTGTGTGTGACTTTATGTCACTGTGTACTAAATGTATCTGGGGAGGGGGATAGAACCAGAGAAGGAAGGAATGCACAAGAGGTTGTCTCTTGGCATTGGTCACAGTTGATCGGGGCCGAGTGCTGATACCCAAGCATTTTGAGGATGCTGCCGCTGTCAGATTCTTGGAGTCCCCAGGTACCTCTGCTTAATATCTAAGGTCAGGAGTGGAAGAAAACCAGCCAACCTAAGTGCTAGTGACCAAGAAAAGAAAGATCTGTAGTCACAGAAGGATGTCTAACAGCTTCTGTGGCCTCTGATAGTTCTTTCCCTATCTGATAAATAAAAATTGGCCTCAGATACAAGCCCCATTCATTTCTCCATGACTTAATAGCTTTAAGAACCAGAGTTAGGCTTATCAACAAACTTCTCGAGGATCACTTTACCCCCGCTACTTCCCTGACTTTCCCCATAAACAAAGCAACATCCTAGTCCTCAACACAGCTGGGTCCAGCTTCTGAAACAGCCCTGTCCAAACCTGAGCTTAGTAACTGTTGTCAAAGACCCAATGAGAAGAGGCTTTCTGCCCACTCTAGGGCAAATTTGCCCACCACCAGATGTGAGGGTCTTAATGAACACCAGATCGTGAAGCCCAGGGTTTTAGGTTTTTCTATGTGCATGTGGGTTTGTGTTTATTTCATTCTTTCTTCCTTCCTGATTGATATAGCTCATCATCTACCATGCTATAAAACAATAACAGCATTGTAATTGGCCCACGACACTTTTGTAGGCGTTCTCTCTGGGGGAATCTGTGGATAGGATATTCTTTGGGATGGCTTTCCACTGTCACCATTCTACCACTTGCTAAAATGCTTCCTCAGACCTTGTTGCCCTTCAAGGCTCAGTATGGGGTTTCTTTTTCTCCCTTATTTCTGAGGTAAAAATAGAGGCCCCAAATTTCACTGGCACCAGGCATAATTTCTGTGCCTCAATTATTGGACAATTACTTATTGAGGATTAGCTGAATTTCCTACCCTGTGCTATTGATTGATTCAACAAAACATGAACAACAGAGGAGGCACTTACTCTGTGCCAGGCACTGTGGCGAGTTCTGGGACTGTCACACTGGGACTTCAACTCTATCCTATTGGATTCACAAACAAAGAATATATAATAATCTCTGCCATGGAAAAGTGGTGCTAGGAGAAAAAGCATATTTTATGGGCTTTTATGTTTATTTTTTCAAGTAATTTTACATTATGGAAGTCTCCCCCTAAATGCATTGTCTGAGGATTATAGTTAAAAATAGTGTAGTATATTCTGGATTTTTGCTAATGAATAGATTATAGATATTCTTGCCAGTGGGGATGCAGTGTGAGTGGGGGGACAGAATAGGTAATTATGTGAGATGATGGAGATTTTAATTTGTCCCACTATAGTAACCATTTTACTATATATAAGCTATGTTTATATATAGCATCATGTATACATTAAATAAAATAAAATTAATTTTATTAATTTAAAGGCAATGGCTTTTATATGAAGCTTGCCTGCCATAGTGAACGCATGCTCATCAAGTCTTCTTTGAGTTCTCTTTACTTAAAGAGGTATGCATACTGCTGGACTGAAAACAATGGGTTTGTCAGTCTTCTCGGGGACTCAGTGCATCTTTGGGTTATTTGGCGAAACCTGGATGTGTCCAGTCATTGGATAGAAGCATGATCATTCTTATTTGTGCAAAGTGCAAGATTATACAGAGACAATCAGTTTATTCTAACTGATAAACTTTCTTTTCCAAGCTCTTTTCCTAAAGTATAGCTTTGATATATTTGGGGTCCACTTCCATTCCAAGATCAGAATCTCTTAAATGCTGCCCTACCGCCAGAATTCCTCACTGTTTCCCCCGCAAACATTTCTTTGCTTCTCTTCTAGATTCTTAATTTCTTTATGAACTTTGTAAGGACTTCAAGCAATATTTTCTAACTCTTAGTTAACAAGAGATACCAGTAAAGCAACAAACAGAAGTCAAAATTTCTCAATCCTCGCCAACCATCAACGGCCCTCATGCAACTAGAAGAGTGCTTGGCAAGCGTGGGAGATGAGATTTTAATAACAACAAGGTGAGAGAGATGAGAGAACAGGTGCAGGCACCAGGATTGGCCTCACATACACTGAGGACACGTCACAGCACCACCCTGGAGGAATGCACGCCCTTATGGGATTTGATCACCACTTTTATGGAATTGTTCAACATAATCAATTCACATGGTCTCTAATTTGCCTTCCTCTTTCTGATCTCTGGGCCACAAGTACACATTTGTGCCTGTGTGCACGCATACATTAAATGGGATATAAAGTGTTTTATGTGTGTGAGTATATTTATAATGTATTTTTAATCCTCTTCATATCAAGTTTTATAAGAGTCATATGAAGGTGTGTTGGCTTCCCCCGGAGTAAGAGAACTTTTGGGAGAAAATACACACAAATGAGACATGGCCATAATAATAACACTTATAGTCTGCCTCCACGTGAAGGAGCACGTGGGCAGGTGGAGAGAGAGGGAGCAGCGGTCTTTCCCCCCCTCCACAGACTCCAAGCAGCTCCAGGTTTCCATGCGGCAGGGCCCCAGCAGGGTGTCCTCTCACTGGTTAACAGAAGGACTTGTCATCTGGAGAACTGGTTGCCATGTGCTGATTGTTAGGAGTTCAGGACAAACAGGTTTCAGCAATGCGCAAGGGTTTTTTGGCAAACAGAAAACATAAACAGTTTCCTTATGAGCTGGTTGGCAGGGAGCAGCTCTCCTGGACCTCGGCTTTCATGTGTTCACATTCTTCCTCCGCTTACCAGAGATTGCTCCTCAGAGGTTTTGCTGGGTAAACGCAAATCCCATTATTAGCCTTCTCCTCCCTGGCTGCTGCTAGAGCCCCGAGGACAGTGTTACCTGCCTTGTGAGCTCCCGATAAGCCCTTAGAGCCTCATCCCTGGAGACTTGGGGGACAATCTTCCCTCCCTTTCCCATTTTACACATGTTGCAAGGTGAGGGTTAGAGATATGGGCTGCTGTGTTATTCTTTCCTATTACCAGCTTCCCAGATGAGATAGGCAAACCTTCAGGACTTAGAAACAGTCAGCCAGTCCCAGGGATCAGCAGAGAATAGAAGCCACCCTGTGCCCCTTTATCTATATCCCCTGACCCCAAGCATGGTAAGCATGGAGTATTACCGGACTCGAAATACAGGAATCAGAGCCATCAGCTTAGCCAAGGGCTCCAGCCCTAAGATGAACAAACACCAGAGAGCATTAGGACTTGTGATGGTGGATAATGAATGGCAGCTAATCCCCTGCCACATTCTAGGAAGGAGAGTGGGCCTGTGGGGAAGTGCTGCTCCATTTGCACTGGCAGCTCCTAAACCCATAGCTCCCAGGGAAGGCTGTTCCTGTCCCTCCACGAGCATATAAACCTGTATGTAATCACAACCCATGACTTTAGTCATTTTCTTCCCATCTTAGAATGGGAGTTCTTACCTTTCTTTTCCCCATGGAGAAGAGGTACATTTTGGAGAGCTTGCTATGTTCTGGGCATTTTATGCATGTATGTGTGTGCATAATTTCACCTAAACCTTATGATAACTGTGAATATCAAGTATCCTGTTTCTTTCATTGAGAAAACTGAGTTCCAGATGTTAGCAGTTTGCCCAGCACATTTGGCTAGGGAGTGGCAGAGATGGGCTTGAACCTGTGAAGCCCTGCCCTGAAGACTTTGTTCTTTCTACTATGCCAGACTGCCCCTTATGAAGCCAGATTTTGTGTGTGACCTCTGTTCTCAATGCTCTTCTTGAGACCTTCTCATGACTGCACTCTGTGATGCCTCTTCTCTTCAAAAACACACCACTTCCTGGCTCTCCCCCGCAATAATAATGATAATAATAATAATAATAATAATAATAATGTCTTCCCTAAATAACCAGAGCTCCCTGGAGGTATCATTTTCACTTACCTTGCCTTGCTTCTGCAGCTTTCCCATTTCCGTTTATTCCACCCTCTCCCCCACCCCCAGCTGTCCACTTGCTCCAAGGCTGCTCCTGTCAGCTGGTGTCCCATCCTCTGGAACTCTCCTGCCTTCCTCTTCCCCACCCTCCACACTGGTATTCCTTCTGTCCTGCTGGAAGGAAAGTCTCCCTGTGACTTCCATCCTGTCTACCCAAGTAGTCCATCAACATAAAAAGATGACTCTTTAATCGCAGAACTCCCTACTTTCCACCTAACTGTCCAAACCTCATTATAAGAATAATATTAAAGGAAATTAGAAAGGAGAAAATAATGCACCAGTTTTATTCACAAATCTACTAAAAGTATTTCCTATTTTCCATCCTATATGTATGTCAATTTTATGTTTTATATTATGTTGCAATTATAATACAGATCAATGTCAAATTCCTTCTTCAATGTAACTCCCCCATGTCAGATGTCACCCATTTGTCTGAAGGAAAGGCTCCCGCGGTTGCAGCAGCAACTTATTGTCCCACAATGCCTTCCCACTAGTGATTCTAATAGTGATTTTTGCAAGCACCCCTTCAATAAACAGAAAAATGAAGGGAGAAAGATTTTCTCTTTAACATCCCTTTTCCAGGCATCCTTGCAACCTTAATCTTAACATGAAAATGAGACATCAAATTTGAAATTTCATGATTATTATCCTCTCTTACATTTTAACAACTTTTAGGGGTTTTCAAAGAGAAATGAAAGAGGCCTTCATTCAAAACCGCCCCAGTGCTGGGGTGGGCATCTTATAGAAAGGTTTGTGATGAAATTGTTCAACAAGCCTGTGGGGAGGGTACATTTAGCCCCATTTATGGATAATAAATGCCTATTTGACGAGCAAAAGGAGAGGATTTGAAGTTGGATCCGACTCCAAAGCTCTTCTCAATTTGCCTCCTTTCTCTCTCTTTGAAAATTCTTCACTAAATAAGGTTTAGACCATGTGTCATTTCCAAGGCACACCAGAGAAAAATGTAATAAAGGAAAGGACAACAAGACAATTTAATGGTCAGTGACACAGAGATATGAAACACATGTAAATTTATTCAAATATTATGAGAGAGGCAGTTGTCGTGATACATGTTAACAGGAGACCTATTACTCATAATTGATTTTACTAGTATTTTAGCATCTGACCTGTTTCTCTTAATTGAATTGAAATGACTTATGCAACACATTTGTTTTACTGACTTTGGAAAGATATAATCACCTTCACCTACACTTTTATTTTTAAAATAGAATTAAAAAAAATAATTTCTGAATCGTGGCCTTAAAGATAAGTAAAACACAAATTATAGTTTTCTTCCCTAGAAAATGTCTAGAACATTACAGTTGTTCTGTTTTAAGGAGAGAAAATAAAGGGCATTTTGCACAATGATTAGTGAGGTCACCCTGAATGAAAATAAAATATGTCTATTAGACCCTTCTCAAGAATCACAGATATAGTCCCTAGGGAGAGTGCTAGAGGACTACTCTGCCCTCTGGTTTAACTTAGTTGAAATTAGTAATTTCAAAGTCCTTAACATATAAACTAATTTCATGTTTGCAGAAATTACTGTACCACTGAAGACAGGGTAAAAACACAAAGAGGAGAGAGAGACAGAGAGAGATTCTTATAGGTACAGAGGGGTCTCAAATCTCACCAGCCAGATGATTTGTTCTACAAACTGCAGAGAGTAGCAGTCTTCTGGGTTTGCTAATGCTTGGCCCAGCAATCCACCAAGAGTGAGGATTCAGGAACATACCAGGGGATTTTTCACCAAAGGAGGTAGAATGATGACTATAACTTCAGGCTTCAACTGGGCGTACCTCCACCAGTCTCTGCCTGGGGTTAGTTGAGACTTGGAGGAGCATGCCAAAATTAGGGGAGATTCATTTTTGTTTTTCAAGTTGGCAGGTCTTGTCTTGGAAAAGAAACAGAATTGGGATACCAGCTTTGATGGATTATATGATGATTGGGCATTGGGTGAGAGAGAACAGGGGTCAGGGAGGAAGGCAACCAAGAAGAAAAATTTAATTTTGAGAACTTGTAAGAAATCGGTCTTGCTGGCCAATAGTGACCCGAGGTTGACATCTGTTGTATGTTAGTTTCGAATGCGTCTGTTTCTTAATAAATGATCTCAGAACTTCAGTGATAGCATCCAAGGGAAAATTAGAAAATGGGTTTGAGGAAACATTTTTCTGGGTTCCTTCTCCCTGTGCCCAACAGGGAAAGAGCTGACAGAAGCCCTGCCTAGTCTAACTTGAGGCCACCCATTGGCTGGTAGGACTAGGATGAAACATCAGCACCTTTAATGTGGGGTTGAAAAACGGAATGCCAGGAAGTTAAAAGGACTTAGGGGAAAATGTCCTTTGGCCTTCCGCTGCGTGACAGGATTCTGAAGTGGCAGCTAGTGAGCAGAGTAGACTCAGTTAGTCCAGTCAGAGGAAAAAAGCAGCAAAACCAGAGGACCAACATCAGTAATATCTTTGAGTACAGTGATGAAAGAGTGAGGATGGCTCTGCCAGAAAGGCGGGTCTCTTCATCAGGTTTCCCAAAGCAGTTTTCGTCTCTGGCCAGCTGTCAGAGGAAGCCAGCCCTGGCCTGTTGGGTGGTGTTTATTGAGCACCTACTAGGTGCTCAGAGTTCTCCAGACCTTCATGCAGAGAAGACTCCATCCTTCATTTTTTTCCCCCAAACTTAAGATTCTTTGAGGTTGATGATTTTGTTTTCTACCAGGGCAAAGGAAAAGAAAATGCAGAATGTAATGGTGAAAAAATGCATTTTCATATTGATAGCATTCTAGTAATCTACAAACGCAGAAGACTCCCCGGGAGGGTTAACACTAGGAGGAACTAAATCTGTTTCCTTCCCCTGGTGCCCTATTCCGATGCTGATTCCATGCTATAAACATGGTAGGATATGGAACGACCAATCAACATTTAGGGAGAGAAAAAATCAAAACAAAACTCCAGTCACTCTTACCATGGAGACTCCTTTGGAAAGCTTTTGAGCTCTGACAGACTGAACCTATTCAAGAGGAAGAAATTTTCCATTCCCACTCTCTATGTAATAATCCCCAGCCCTGAAGTGTCAGGATAATCATCTGGGAAGAGAAATTTTATTTACTTCTGAATGCAAATTCCCTTTACTTGTCTATACTTAAAAATACCTCCTTCCTCCCTTTTGTCTGAAACTCCGTTGAGGTTACCCCAGAAAAGACCACTGGCCCATAAACTTTAGGTGTCATGACTTCTTATCTTGATCTACTACAACTTTTGATCATCTTCTGATTTTTCCATCTTAAGTGAACCAAAACCCTCCCAATCCTGAGGGGCTTATCAACAATTACTTGCATCAGAACAGAGTGATTTTTTAAACTCTCTGTATTTTATCTCTGCGATGCAATTTCTCACATTGTACTTGAATGAAATTCAAAGTTTTTCTTCGGATGGTTGCCCTGGATTGGACCCAGTTCCAAAAGGCCTCCCTGATTCTTTTTTTTTTTTTTTTTCCCTCTCTCTCTCTGTCTGGATGCTATTGCTCAATTGTGCTGTTTCTATCATCGCCTACTTAGTAACAGCAATGGGAAATGAGCCTTAAAACTGATAACCCATCATATTTTTTTTTATTCTGCTGGTCTCATAAAAAACTATCAGTCGTTTATTTCATCTCACTTATTGTCGATCAGTCCCACATTTTTCACCTCCTTACCGTGATTTTCTTTGTGCTGTGGTTCCCAGCCACGGCCTGCTTCCTGCTGAATTAAACTGCAACCCAGACAAAACCAAAGAGCACATCTCTCCCAAAGTTCACTCAGAAGGTCACCCCTGGTGAGATGGACATTGCAGATGTGCTAGAAAGATTAGAGGCTGCTTTGATGAAACCTGCGTCTGTTCTTTGCTCCTGGTCCTCAGAGTGGAAGATCGGATGGATTGCCATTGCCTTGCATTATTTAAGACTTTTGACGAGCACCTCCCTTCAAAATGCCCCGCAGATCCTGGTCCATGTGTGTGTGTATGTGCGTGCGCATGGACGTGTGTGTTTTACACAGCACTTCAGAATGATTGAGATGTTCAAAAGGACATTGCCAAGTGAGCTCTTTGCGGGGCTCACGTTCCCTTAGGTTGCCCTTCCTTAAGGTCTCTTGGTGGCCCTTCTGTTCTGTTTGATGGCAATTTCTGTTCATTCCAGATTGTATTACATCTCTTTAGCAGCTTCAAACAGCTCTCTCGAGCTGCAATTTTAACATTTGGGTGCTGATCACATCGGTCCGTGGACTTTTGTTATTTTTTACCCCTTTGATGGTTTTCCTCCGTTCTTCTGTTTTCGTTGGCTTCCACTTTCATCTCCACTGTCTGTTCTCCAATGGTGTTATCTATTCATTCGCGAGAGTCCAGCCATTCAGCCCTCTGAAGAAGAGGCCATTCCCTCACTTCTCTTCCCTGCCTGCCCCAGTGGGTAGTCCATGATTTGTGCCTTTCATCAGGCAACTGTGGAGACCCTTCTTTGGGCAGCCAGTTTGGTGCAAGAATAAGGATTAGTGTATCACGATTTCATTTTTTATCCACCTCTTCTGTGTCTTCTCATTTTTGGTTGAGATGCAGCGGTTTCTGCAATGGCAGGTATTTTTATAAATGGCTTCGTCTTTGATCATTGTAAATGATGAAAGGTAGGCCACCTCATTTCCATTTCATGGACTTTTCACAGGTAGATATTTATTCTCTCTTCCTAGAGTGTGACCAAATGATCAGAACATTGAGCAGGAAGCAGACTTGAGGATTTTATTCCTGGAAATGTCTGTATCTCTACCTGAGACTTATATTTAAGTCATTTAGCTCTGAAGCTACTCCATTTTGGTTCCCTCCAAAGTCCCTGTTATGAATGTTGCATGTTATTTTGCCTAATTAAATACTCAAGTGTCTTATTTCAAAAGCCCTCGTGCCAAATAACATAATTTTTGAAAGGCAATATAACCAACTATGATTCTTTTCTAAATTAATTCTGTATTTCATACCAGGCAGAAGGTGCTAAAAGCAAAGTTCTATGGAGTAGATCAGCCAAAGGAGCCTCCCTTCAATGTGAAAGTTTCGTTTTAGACTTAGTCTTAGGAAGCCCTCCTTTATGCTGTTAACAAATACATGTGATACAGCCTGCCTGGATCTTCTCTCCTCAGAACAGATAGGATATTAAAAGGCACAAGAAAGTTAAAATAGATTCATGAAAAAACATAGCCATGAAAAGAAAAAAACTAACTTTGAAATTTGTTCGCAATTTCTTAGGCAGATATTATGATGGACACCACCCCCCAACACACACTCCTTCTGTAAATACTCCACATCTGTCTGTCACACTGAAAGGATAAGAGACTATAAAACAACCATCATCTGACCAGCTTGTGCTATATGTCATGAACTAGTTTCTGTAGACTATTCAACTAATTAAAACATAATTGATGATTGATACCGTGTTGTTAAAGAGCCATATAAATTACCTCTTGTGGCAGGAATGAATAGATAACATAAAAATGTATGAATGGAGGGGAAGATAGAATTAGTGACAAAAAGTCTTCTGAAGAAATAGAAGACGGCCTTGTGTTTCTCTTGCAAAACTCCTCCTATAGGAAACTTTCTTGTATTTGCCACCCTGAGTTCCTCAGAACATAAATTCCTAAAGAACAAGGAATTGGTTTTCAATACATTGCATGCAGCCATATGTAGCAACCTGGAATCAGAAACCTGTGTTAGAGACCCAGCTCTACATTAGTGTGTGACCCTAGCTGAACCAGAAGGCTGCTCTGAGCTTCACTTACCCCTCTGTGAGTGGGGATTATCATCCTGTCTGTCCACTTGCTGAACACTGGTGTCACATCTTAGCCTTTAACTTCATTCTCATTAACAACAACAACAACAACATAATGTTGATAAAATTCAGTAGCAATTTGGAGGTGGCCAGGATGATTTCACTACAAAAAGCATTATTCTGGAGGCTGGGCAATGTGTGAAGTAAAAAGAGACAGAAGTCCAAAACTCCTAGAAATATCCAGGACATTCCCAGCAATGACTGTTCCTTCCTCCTTCCAGGCAGGAGCTAAATTTTTCTCCAAACTTTGGCTCCTGCCACTGTGGTGTGTGCACACTGTGGATCTAGCCTGGCAGGTGGGAAGGTGGTGGCTTCCATGCCTCCAAAAAATTAACTAGTGTTCATGGATGTTTTGCAGCTGCCCTGGAACCAGACTAGCAGTTATTAAAAAGAATTGCTGCAGCCATGAAGAAAGTACTGGTATCGTGTGTGTGCATGTATGAAGCATTGTTTTATACGCCTGCCACTTCACCTGCTCGGGGTGGACACGATGCCAAGTCCTGCCTATGTTTTTCTTCTTCCTCTTTTTATTTCCCATCGAACTTACTGTAACTGCTAGCCTTTCCTTCACTAGAATTCCAGCAGGTTAAACATCATTACATAAATAGCAATTATAAAAAACCTTAATATAATGATATATATTTAAACCTTAGCCCTGAACACTCATAATTCAAATAAACATTCACAAAAGCATTCTCACTCTAAATGGAGGTGTGGGGGAGCGTTTGAATGGTTTTGGTTTTATTGATATTTGGCTAAAATTAGAATTGAATAAAATATCTGTGCATAGCACAGACATTCTACTATGGAAAGCTCTTTGTTTGTCCAATAGGCTTCAGAGCATTTCTTATTGAAACTAGAAAATCCAAGTCCCGGATTGTAAGGTCTTAAGTAATGAGGGTTATTATTTGAGGTGTTGATACCAATGCTGCATTCATAGGCATTACATAGGCATTATCAGAAAATGAGATATCCATATAACTTAATATTCTGGAACATATCTCTCTAAGTGCCTAAACTACTTCACTTTGGGGGGGTGGCTTTCAAAATATATTATGTAAGTCCCTGTTGTCTTTGAGTTCACAGGTTAATCCATTCTTAATGATTCAAAGTCATTATAAACATTAATTATTATGGCGTGTATAGTATGCTGTAATACAGGATGTCCTCAGAAGTTCTGCAGGTATGACTGGGTGTTTGCCCCTATGCTAAATGCTCCATACCACCATACTTTCTGAGTTCAGATGTATAAGTTTTATAATTTTTAACTTTTCTTTTTTTTTTTTTTAAAGAGAGAGACACAGAGAGAGAGAGAGAGAGAGAGAGAGAGAGAATTTTAATATTTATTTTTTTTTAGTTTTCAGCGGACACAACATCTTTGTTTGTATGTGGTGCTGAGGATCGAACCCAGGCAGCACGCACGCCAGGCAAGCGCGCTACCACTTGAGCCACATCCCCAGCCCCTTTAACTTTTCTTTTTATATTGTTTCTCCTTGCTCACATGAGCAGAACTCTCTACACCTTTATGCTGTGCTTTTTTCCCCTCATATCTTCTGTATAGTGGACCTCTACATATGCCAAGGTGGTCAGAATGATGTCTCACATACCATAAATTAGCCTTTAAGTGACTTACAGAAGGATGCTTTTAAGTACATATATTGAACTTTGGTTCTTAGATATTTAGTGGTATGTTTGTCAATCGTTGTTTCTTTCTTTTTTTCTTCTTTGGTTTGTTTTCCTCTTTGTTCCATTTCATAAGACTTTCAAGTGAGAGATTTCTAATTATGAAAAAAAAAATTAGCCATTATTCACACTCCTCTGATGAGAGTTCTAGGTTAGTATCACTTTAGGCAGCCAGTTGTCTTACCTATGGGTATACTGAAAACTGTACACCTTCTATTAGTCTAAATGATCATTTGTGGTACGTGAGCAAGGGTAAGAATCCTTTCTTTTAACTTCATTTTTCAAACATCTCACATAGTGCCTCACCCAAAGTCTGTTTCTAGAAAATATCTGATGATTAACAGATTTTAAAATAATTATCACATACAAGCTTACAAATGAAACTTTCTAAGATCTGAACTTGTCTTTCATGTTCTGGAAAAGGCTTCTGTGTTTTTCACACATTGTTTTAAAAAAAAAAAAAATCAAGAAAGACCAAGTTGGGCATAAATGATTTAAAAAATTGTACAGGAGCTGAAAATAGAACTCTTCATAGATAAGAATTCCAAGTACATTGCAGCTTTCCTCTGGGATTATTTTGTTGATGGAAGTTTTGTAGCTCATAATTAGAAACCCTTTAATTCATTCATTCGTTCCAACAATAGCATTTATTTAATGCCTGCTGGGCCCCACCAGGGATGCACAGGCAGATCAGACACAATCTCAGGAAACAGACATTTTGGCCAGAATTTGAAGGTTGCTGTGAGTCAGAGCCCAGGTGCCATATGTTAGAAGCATTCCCTCAGTTAAAACCGAAAGCTTTAGAGTGAAGCATAACTTGTTTTTATAAACTAGCCTTGATTCTATTAGAACAATTGCAAATATTTCATGTTCTGGGAAGAAATCTGGAGAAGTGGTGTCATAATGTTTTCCTGTTCGCTGACAAGTCATTCAGTAGCCCTGTCCAAGATCATTTAAAATAGCCTGGAAATAATCAGAAGCGATGTGCCTCTGCGGAGCACACTTGGAGGATGCCTGTCGGCAAGTGATGTTTTAAACCCTGGATTTGTTTCAGACCTGTTGTTAGGTTTCTTTATCAGAATTTATGTGTTTAAAAAAATGTTGTCTCCAGAAGAGTTAATATAAATGGAAGTTAAGAAATAATGGAGGTTTCATACACAATAATCATTATTAATTCTATAGTTTTACTAATCTCTTCTGCTTTCTAATCAAATACACAAACTTGACATTTCTCCCTCCCTACCATTAGCTTGCTTTGTCGGTGATTCATCATGTTTTGCATATATAAAAGACTAATAATCTTAAATAGTGTCACTTAATCATATCTGATCATCATAATTTTGTAAGGCAATCATTGGCATAAATTTTGAGTGAAGTAACCATTGCATTGTTTATGAAGCTTCTTTTCCACTGTATTTTAACATTTAGAGTATTTTGCTAGCCTTGATCATACATGGGAACATTGAGGTAATTTTGTAAAAATTATTAATTTTTTATTGCCTGGAAATCACAAGGAACACATTAAATCTTTGCAAGGAAAGATTTCAGGCAGAATCCTAATATGATTCTTAATTAAATTTATTTGTTTTTAGGAATGTTTAAAAAATAAAAAAAAATCTTGTTTTCAGAGAGTATAAAGCCTATTATTGAAGAATCACATTTAAACATTCAGCAAATATCTTTGAAATAGAATAGATAAACTCAGAGTTTTTAAGATGACACATTCTGATCCTGAAGAGTGTGGCTAGGTGGATGGAGTAACAAAAACATCCACTTTGCAAGTGAAAAATTCTCTTAATTATTTGGGTGCTCTAAATACATAACATCAAATACATGGAAAGTTGGTATTATTTGATGACTAAATTGATTCACTGTTCACACTGTTCATCAGTATATTTTATGTTGCTCATATAGTTATAAAGTCTAGTTGTAGTTCATGAACCATTCCAATGCAATGATTATTAATAATTAACAATGCCCCAGACATTAATCATTTCCATGTTTATTGCCTGATTTTTTTTATTTGTCCTGAGGATTGAACTCAGGGGCTCCTTACCACTGAGCTGTATCCCAGACCTTTTTATTTTTTTTCATTTTGAGATAGAGTCTTGCTAAGTTGTTGAGGCTGGCCTTGAACTTGCCATCCTCCTACCTCAGCCTCCCGGTCACTGGGATTACAGGGGTGCATCACCCACCCAGTTTATTGCCTGATTTTGCAGGTCTTAAAAACATAGTTAGAGATAGATGTTATTTTTTAAGTTTTATAAGTTAAGAAACCGGGCTGGGGATATGGCTCAAGCGGTAGCGCGCTCGCCTGGCATGCGTGCGGCCTGGGTTCGATCCTCAGCACCACATACAAACAAAGATGTTGTGTCCGCCGAAAACTAAAAAAATAAATAAATATTAAAATTCTCTCTCTCTCTCTCTCTCTCTCTCTCTCTCTCTCTCTCTCTCTCCCCCCCCCTCCCTCCCTCCCTCCCTCTCTTTTTAAAAAAAAAATAAATAAGTTAAGAAACCAAAGTTTATGGAATATAAGTCACCAATCCCACACAGTTCATAAGTGTGAGAACTGGGATGGGAAACTAGATTTTCCAATAACAGAACTTTTTCCACCACACATTCTGCTTTCAATGAAGTATTCACGTATTCAATAAATATTTGCCCAACATCCGAATGTTCTGGCCACTATGGTAAGCTATAGCATAAAATATAGGGGAAAAAAAAAAACAGATAAGGTGTTTCCTAGCCCTAGAGTTGACAGACTAGTGAAGAAAACAGAAAAGATAACAACTGATTACCAAAAACAAGGTGAAGAATCAGGTTTTCAGAAAGGGAAGGAGGAGATGCCAACAGGAGCCCAAAGCTTCCCTGATGGAAGTTTGGGGTTTGGCGGAGACCTCCTGAAGTCAGTCCCACTAAAACTGAGGTCACAGGACTGTAAATATAAATGGACGGATAGTTCAATTATTATTATTGGTGAATTCTGTGTGGTCAGGGCGGGCAGGTGCATGCGCAAAGCATCCCGGCTCATGTCATCAAAACAACGTTCTACCTTCCTGGTTCACCTGTCTTATTGTAAACAAATACCCTTTCTAAGTCTATTTAATGCCACATTTTTCTAATTTTTGTAATTTTTGCTGATGATTTCACTGTTTAAAATGACTCCCAAGGATAGCACTTGTTGAAGAGCATTCCTAAGCCCAGAAGGCTGTGATGCACCTCCTGGAGAAAACCTTGTATTAGCTCAGCATTCTCCAGCCAAGAATCCAGGAAGCATAATACTGTTGACTGTGAGTTCAGTGTTCACAAAATATGTTAAGTACGGTGTCTTTAACCAGAACCACATAAAACAAAGTTATGTATCAGTTGACAAAACTGCTCTGAGCAAAGACTAGCAGAGACCTGCATCTCCAGAGCAGTGATTCCATATTCACTAACTCAGTGTTCCTGGTGACTTTATTGCACTTAATAATAGCAGATAACCAGAACCAACAGTGTATAAATAAGTACCTGACAACTGAAGCACTGAGGAGGATGTAGAGCAACTGGAACTCCCATATACTGCTGATAGAAATGCAAAATAGCACAGCGCATCTGGAAAGCATTTGCCATTTCTTATTATTAATTTCATACATCCACCCCATTTGATCTAATAATCCCACTCCTAGGCTTTTACCCATGTAAAATAAAAAATATATTCACATAGCAATGTGTACAGGAATGTTCATAGAAGCTTTATTTATCAATTTCAAAAAAAAATGAAAACAACTCAACTGTCCTCCAGTTGGGGTATGAATAAGCAAACTGAGAAATAGAAATGTATCAATATTGATGTATTCATCAATGTGGGATGAATCCCAAATGCATTGTGCTCAGAAGTAAAAAACGAATAAACTAACAAACAAGTCAAAAGACTCCATAATGTGGTATTCTATTGAAATACTATTCTTTAAAGCTAATACTATAGGGATAGAAAACAGATTTCTGGTTGCCAAGGTTTGGAATAGAGGGATAAGTTGGCTACAGAGGCACACGAAGGAATGCTGGGGGAGAGGTGTTTTGTGTTAATGGTTATAAAATTAAGTGCCTTTTTCAAAACAAATAACTTTACACTAAAACGATTTTTACTACTTATAAATTATATTTTAATAAGAAGATGAAAAATGGAGATCTGAAGGATGAATCAAAGTACGATTTTTCCAGTTGGCCATAGTAATAACAGAAAAAGACATTAAAACAGTACTCTATGTGCTTTACTGTAGTTCTAGTTGATAAGCTACTGTTAGAGTAAAACAAACCCTATCTAGTAATTTATATTACATGATAAATTGAGCAGTATTAGCTCTGAACATATAAAACATGTTTTCTTGCCTCTTGTTTTGTGATGCCTAAATCTAACATAGTGACAGGAAATAGTTTTTTACTGTTTTTTTGACAAATGCTGAAATCTGGGAACTATAATTTTAATACATGCATTATTCATAAGAGGACAAAATTTTATTTGATTTAAATTATCCAGTTAAATGGCAGCTTGACCTTGGGATAACAGAGAAAACAGACAACAGAGCAAATATGATAATATCACTTATCTTGCTTATATATGATTATTTAATGATAGGCAACTGTCAGACATGGATGGTTTAGCTGCTCATGTCCTTGGAAGCAGGGAGACCTACCACATGATCTTTTGGGGTATCACCCAACTCTTGCAGTTACCTTTTTTATTTTTCCTTGTTTATAATGACTTTGCCACATTATTATATTTCAAGGAACAAAGATGTTATAAATCAAATCACCATTATAGTCTACCTTATGAATTCAGTTTCATCATATAGCATGTATCTAACCTTTGGATTAATGGGTGAGTTGGACTTTCCAAGATTTTTTTATACATAAGTCTTTACAACAAATTCAATACTGCATATTAATTGTTTCTCAATAATGTACATCTCACATGTATCATGACATTTTGAAAATTATTTTAGCCAGCCTCAGCAACTTAGCAAGGCCCTATAAAACTTAGTGAGACCCTGTCTCAAAATCAAACTTAAAAAGAGCTGGGGAGGGGCATCAGTTGTGTCTCAGTGGTAGAGCACTTGCCTGGTATACGTGAGGCACTGGGTTCTATTCTCAGCACCGTATATAAATAGATGAATAAAATAGAAAAAAGAGATGTCTGTCAACATATAAAAAAACATAAAAAGGGGGGGGGGCTGGGGACATAGCTCAGTGGTAGAGCACACCTGGATTCAATTCTCAGTACCATAAAAAAATAAAAATTATATTTTAGTTAAACTCATTGCCCATGCATCTTAAGGGTATGTATGTACTATATTTTTGTACAAATTAAAAAAAAACTGTGTATGAATGATCACAGTCACTAATAAATGCATACAGCAATTTACAAAAAGTGCATAAAAATTAAATGGATCTATTTAAGATTATTTTGCTATCAAAGCCATTTGTTAGGTGATTTAACTAGACAAATGAGATACTATATTATGTGGCATATGTTGCAAAAGTGATTTACAAAAAGAGCAACAAGATACAATTTGCTGCTGAGGTGAAGACCTTTATCTTGTGCTTTTTCATAGTGTGAATTATGAAATTGCTGTGTTTTATATTTTCAACATATTTGGAATCTTTTAGAAATGTCAGTATTAGCTTTTATATATTTTAGTTTCCTTGCAATCCTATCTAACATTCCATTATCAATATTTAGTGTTGCTTAATTATTCCAAGATACAAAAAAAAAACCTCCTCTCAAGAGTTAATTTAATATGTAGCAAGTGTTTCTTAAATATACAAATGGCAACATTGTTTTCAAACAGGATAATTACAACCATGTACAGTATGTTTCTTCATTAGTAGTAATTAAATAATTTACTAAATTGTGCAATAATTCATAATGACACATGCTAACCCTGCTAGTGATAAAAGAATTTCTTGCACAGATGCCTAGATGTTCTTAGAGTGGTAATTTTTTTATTTCTGAAGAAGTTATCTTGCTATTTAAAAAATACTGGTTAATGCTGAATTCAAAGAAAAATTATAAAAATTTTTGAAAGTCATAGCATAATGTTGGAATGTGTACCCTAGAACCAGTTTACCTAGGATTTTTTTATGATTCCACCAGTTGCCAGTCTTGTGATCTTAGACAAGTCACTTAATTTCTCTGTGCCTGCCTTACCTCATCTATAAATTTAGAGTAAGAAAAGTATAGAATTTTGTTGGATGAATGAAATCTTTAAAAGAACATGAAATAAATGAATACCACAAGGAAGTCCCAAGAGATGGTTAACCAGTAGGAGAGGGAGTAGCAGCAGTATTGAATAATGATTGGAAAGCTATTTTGATTTCAGAAAATTACCTTTGGGGACATAAGGTTTAACTAGATACTACAAATCAAATGTGAATATGGGAGCTTCAGAAAAGAGTGTCTAATTTACCTTCATCCCACAAAACGTAGGAATAGTTTTTCATTCAAAAGAGTGATGATTATTTTTTAATGTGAATCTAACATATTTAGAGAACTTTAACATTTTTATTAAAAAGAAAATACATAGTCAAGTCTGTTCTTGTTTCAGTGCTCAAAAAACACTCGTACCATGCAGGACTGTGACATAAATAATAGATGGACTTCTGAGAGAAGAGAAACGACTTCTGATCAGACACTGTCAGCCCAGATGAATCCCATCCTATAAGCTGCAGCTTGAATGTGAGCATCAAAACCACTATTGACATGTGGCACAACTGTCTGAAATGTCAATAGTTATAAAATGAGTATTTCATAATGCAGAATAATTGATTACTCTGCTTGACTGAACAGGAACATATTTTCTCTGTGAAAGCAAAATAATGCCAGCGTTTGCTCCTGGAATGCTTCTAGCTGCGAGACTTGGATTTCCCAACGAAGCCCACATTACTCTGCAGTCTTGATCATGCATGACAAAAATAGGGAAAACCATCTGTAACTGCTTATCTTTTCTCCATTATTTGAAAATATATTTTAAGATAGTTCTTTAAAAAATAAAATATGGCCTATATACGAAGCATCTGTATTAATAGAACTGTCTCAGATAATTTTCAGAACAGAAATGGATGAGATACAAAATCAAATAACATTCAATTTATCTTGCTCATCCTGAAATGCTCTGCTTAGCTTTTTGCTCTGATGAAATAACACCCATTTCCAGTTTTATTCTTCCTCAGTGTGCTGTGATGTGGAACTCTTTTGCTCTATGTGTTTTATTAAGTGTAATTTAACTTTATGACTATCAAACCAACTATTAATCCTTACAATAGACTATGCAATAGGCAAGCTGCAAAGAGATTTATTTTCTGAAGCACAAATTCCCTTTTTTGCTCTCAGTTTTTTTTTTTTTTTCAAAAGTCATTCTCTGAATGTGTATAGTTTGAAGTTCTCTGTACTGGGTGCTATGAGGGAAGGCAAGAGAAATGGCTACAATCTGCATTTGGGACGTTCTCCCCTCTTGGTCTCTATGTATTTTATGCTACTGTGAACCTCCTCACTACTAGTTTTCCTTAAATGAAAACTGACATTTTTGTCTCTTTCTTTTATCTATGTTCTGTGCTTCTTCCCAAAAAACCCTTCACTCCTGTTTGTACCCTGATTTGGCCTTTAAGGTCTAGACCAGGTGCTACTTCCTCCATGAAATCCTTCTTATAAAGCTTAAGATTAACCCTGCACAGAGTAACCTTGCTTATTCTTGGCTTATATAGCACTTTATTTCAGGAACACTTAGAATATGTGTCTCACATTCTGTCTTACGTTATAAGCATTACATTCATTTTCCTGCTAGATAGTGAGCTCTTTGAAGGACAGACATCTTGATATTTTTCTTCCTTCTCTCTGTCCTAGAATCATGCACACAGAAGATGTTTAGTTGTGGCTTATTAGAAGAGAGCTTGCTCTCTTATAGGAAGAGAGGTAAAAAGAACCTGCCATGTCACAAGTCCTCTTGGGCCTAGAGGAACCTTAATCCTTATTCCTTTTTGGATCTCCAATACTTAGCAGGTGCTTTATAAATATTTGTTTTATATATATATATATATATATATACATACACACACACACACACTACAGTTTGAAAATTGTAGAAAGCTTAGCAAAATTGCATATTTATAGTCATTTCAACAAATCTTTATTAAGGGTCAGTATTTCATGCCAGGTACAGGTTTTGTGTGTATAACAATGCCTAGATCCAGGTGGGTTGGGGGTGGTAGAAGCAGTTCCCTTGTAAGTCTTACTAAGAAAAATCACTCTGTTCTTTCTATATATTGTCTAATTTAATCCACCTAGTGGTCCTCCAACACTCTCCTCTCCTTATTTCACATGTGATGAAACAAAGGTTTGCTCAAGATCTCTCAGCTAGTGAGTGGGATGAAGGCTGGTCTTGAGCCCAACTTTGTCCAACCATAGCTCATTCTGCCATAGCATAAAGTTCAATGAAATAAAGAAGACTCCTTAGAGAAGTGAATAGAGATGGCACAGCAGAGAGAAAGGAATGACAGTGTTCCTGAAAGCAGATATGGGATGTCTGGGCACAAGAGCACCTTGAGGCCTATTCTCACGACCTCATTCTATAGGCAAGGAAAGGACCTGCTGTCCCGAGATGTGAAATGACTGCTCAAGGGAAAATGGAAAGCTAGTGACAAGAGTGAAGCAAGATTCAGGATTCCAGGTTCTGAGTTCATACATATTTCCTGAATTCCCTTAATTATATATATTATATAATATATATACATATATATATGTATATGTATATCCACTGCCATCTCTCGCATAGCCCATGGGAACTTGACAGAATGGAGGGTGCTCTTGCCTCTGGTCTTTTTGCTTGCTGCTTTGGCAGCGTGTGTCTAGTGAGGCACCTGCTGCCTACCTGTTCTGTGGAGTTGCTTAGTTCTCTAGGCCTTGTGAACTCTACCCTTTTTCCTCATTGAGATGGTTACAAAACATACGCCAGTTCTTTGGATTTCCTAATAGGTGAATGAAATACTTGCTTTCAGACATCCCAGAATCCCTACATCACAGTCTCTCTCCTGCCAAATCTTTCACCTCCATCATTCCATTACATTAATCGCCACACTAATTATTTGCAGCCATCTATCAACTGAATGGCAAATTGCTGTGCAAACATCTTTCCAATGGGCAACCCAACACTCTGCCTTCTTTAGGAGTGTTCACTTACTTTGGGAAGTGACTTCTGTAGGGATTTTAGAGCAAAGGTCAGCTGGGTGGTGACCTCATCTTCAAGATGAGAACTATGGTCTAGTTCTTGCTTGACTCTCCAGCACAGTGGAGGCACATAATAAACACTCAATAATTGTGGTTGTGGATTGCTTATGAGAAATATGTGCATGTGAATAGGTATGTATAAAATCAAAGATGTCTTTGGCTACCAAAATAGTTTATTTCAACATATTTCATGGACTATGCATATGTATACATGCATGCAAATTTAAATCTACATCTATGTCTAGTATAAAAATCATGAAAAATGTTGGGGTTGTAGCTCAGTGGTAGCACACTTACCTAGCATGTTTGAGGCACTGAGTTTGATCCTCAGCCAGCACCACATAAAAAATTAAACAAGGGCTGGGGATATGGCTCAAGCGGTAGCGCGGTTGCCTGGCATGCGCGGGGAGCTGGGTTCGATCCTCAGCACCACATAAAAATTAAAAATAAATAAATAAATAAATAAATAAATAAAGATGTTGTGTCCACCAAATACTAAAAAATAAATATTAAAAAATTCTCTCTCAAAAAAAAATTCTCTCTCTAAAAAAATTAAACAAAATCAAGGTATTGTGTCTATTAAAATTTTTTAATTATGAAAAAGACAATATTTATAGGATTATCCCCTTCACCTTAACACTCCTAAATAAGGAGTTTCCCTTTCTTACTGGACACTGGCTGCTTCTGGACTCAAAATTAAGCAAAGCTCTGATCAATGTAGTTAAGTTTGTGCTTTCTGTGTAATCTCCTGAGTAATTTTTCTAGAACTCTTGGATCTGGCCCCATTTGGTCTATAAGAAACCTCATCCCCTGGCTCTATTTTGGACAGAATGGTCCAACCCCTAAAGATCACAATGCAGGATGGCCAACGATTCAGCTGAATCAAGCTGCCTAGGACCACATTAACCTTCCACTGATCCCTTTCTTGTTCAGTTAGAAAGAAATTAATTGAATTAGCAAGCTGCCACACACTGGAGAGAGAGAGACACAGGGCCTGGGCAAGACAGAACCAAAATGCTTTCTTTCACATGCATTTAAAACTTTAAAATCATCTTCATCCTAGGAGACTTGGGATAAAGACTATTTTCCCCAATAGCACACTGTATGTGTAATTCACGGTGGTATACTATGAGATCAGATCCTTTGTGGTGAAAAACCAAATACATTACCATAAAGTCAAGTATCATTTCTTCTGAAAGTGGGAAGATTAGTACCAATTTACTAATGATATTACAGTCTAGACACCTGCAAAAGGGCACCAGGCTTCCCCCCACCCAACCCCATAGGCATTTTGGAACAATCTGGCATCAGAAGTATCTCCCTACTTCCTTGCCAAGTACCAGATCCACTATGAAATCCAGCACACAGGGACACCATGTGGGGCTCTGGGGGACTCAGGAAAATTATCTGTCTTTATAAGTATCTTGTGTGCCTTCTTTTCCTGAGAAAAAGCCAACAGAAAAATGTAAGTTGGGAATTAATATATAACACACTCTTATTCGTGGTAAAGAACTCCCATCCCGTTTAGTTATCTTCACGTAGCAATATTATTATTTTTTTCTTTTTCAGTACACTTGGTAAAAAGAAAAAGATGGAAAAAATATATTGCTTAGCATTGTTTCCCCCATTGTAGTACTCTGATCCTTTACTAAAATCCATCATTATTCCTACACACTTGTCTTGTTTTAATATTGTATCATATTTCTATATTATTGTATTTTAATATACAGTGGGTACAGATTTACTGAAATGTATCATTTATGGCTCTAATTTAGTATTATTGGAAGTAGATATGGATTTTTTCATTCCTAGCTGATTTGTTTGGTTGGAAACTTAATAATTTCAAAGAAAATTTATATTTCAAGTGTTTTTTTTAAAAAAAAAAAAACAGTCTCTCATCTTTACTTTAAAAGTTTTGTGAGAGCATGTGTTAATATAAAGAACAGTAATATACCCTGGGTTAAAAGCTGAAGACATTTAATAGAGGCATGAATTACAAATAGCATCTAGCCACACAGGAAGGTTAAGACTTAATATCTGAAATTCTGTTGCTCATTAGTTGTAGGATGCGAATGAAATACGTTTCTAAAAGGGCAAGGTCAGTATTACATTATCCTGGAAATGTCTTTGTTGAATAAATGTGTGAATATTTCAAGTAAGTATTATGAGATTATATTACTATTGGGGACATTTCTATAGGAAAAATAATTCTACTACTTGTAATTGCAGGAGCATATGTCACGTTACATGTCACTCCCCATTACCGATTTCATTTGAAATGGTCTGGAAATAAATACCGATTACTAGTGATGTAAGACTATTTACCTTGGAGTCAGATGTCTGACAGCCAGGCTAGAGCTAATGGATTTGGTTGTTTTCAAAGCATTATTTTCTAAAGCTGGATACTGTTTTAAAGAGACATTGTAAATTCTCAGAGTTGTACATCCAAATTCATTTACATCAAGTATGGAAGAATATAACTAGGAAAATGCATTCTCTGATTTTTTTTTCATCCTTTAACAATATAAGAAAAAGGAAATTGGATCCAGGACCTACCAACAGGATAGTTTGGTCTTATCCTTCCTTCTTCTAATTGTTAGCACAAAGAAAATCAAGAACCAAATTTGAATGATGGTGTCCATGTAACAGAGGCGTTGCCTCACTGGGAGATATAGTTGCATCATGGGAACATGGTGTGATTCAATTTCATAATTGTAAACATTACAGTGGGTATGGTTAATTCATTTGAAACTCTTGTCCATTTTGCTATGGCTGGACAGCTGAATTGACATGGGTAGGTCTTGGCTTCACACTTTCATAATTTCTTATTTTGGTGGTTTTATTTGCAAAGTATTCTAAAGGGAAAAAAACTGTACTGGGATGGATTTATCTGAGATCAAACTTTTTTTTTTTTTATAAAGCCACAGTTGGATTGAAAGACAATGGACTTTTCTGGCTTTCTAAATTAGAGCACTGTGTATATGCTTGGAAAACTTAATTTTGCCTTGAAAGGGGGTTGAGGGTGGGGAGTGTGTGAATTTTTGTTTTCTACAGTGCTGATTATCTGCATGTGTTTTAAATTATAGCCCAACTCAGACAAGGGCTATTCAGTTGTATGGGGGAAAAAATGACCATCTAATATTTATAAAAAGAAATAGCCATCCAATATTTTAAGTTGTAAGAGGACAAATCAGCAGAAAAGAAAGCAGAATTGAAATTTCTCGAAGGAAGGAACAGCAGTAGGTACCGTTGAGAATCTTTTTCTGTTATGTTCAATACTATAGATACAATGACCAAAGTTTTAAATAATGCAGATTCTAGGTTCAGTAGCATCTGAAATTCATCGTAAGGAAATTCATCTGTATAATAATTATGTCATAATTTACGTTTTCATGAGGCTAGTAAAAAGGATTAAGCTTCAAAATTTGGAAGAAATTAAGTCTTACAAGTTAAAATTCGCAAAGTTGGCCTTTAGAGACTCCCCCCCCCCCCGCCCCGTCCAAAACACAATGTCTCATCTTTAGGGTATGAAAACTAGAGCCTTTTCTACTTGTAGACGGGTTCTCTGGAGAGAGTGCTGGATATGACAAGTCTGAGAATTTAGTGGCTCAAATCAACCGGCAACTGGAGCTCATTTAGGTCACTCACATACAATTTTCTGCTCGTCGTCCAGGTATTGGTGGTCCTGAACGCCGGACGGAGGGTGGGGAAAAACCAGGACCTTAGATGTTGGTATGAAGAGGTTTACCAAGAGTTGGATGGGTGGAGTTCCCCCTCTCTCCTCTCCTCGAACCGGTCCCCAGTGGCTGCGTTCTCCACCTGCGTAGTGGAGGCTGTACCTTTCCAACAGAGCTGGGGCACTTTGGGAAAATAAGAGAAAAGCATCCCCCCAGACTCTCCTTTTCTCCCCAAGGCTGGACTATTTGTCAGGGGCTAAGGCTCGGGAAAGGAAGAGAGTGGCGTCGGGTTGTGCGTCTCTTGCCATACGGAGTTGGGAGAGAAAGTAGCGAGACGCGCTTTCCTCTGGGCTCTGAGCGCCGAAAGCTCCCGGGCGGCCACAGGTGACCAAGCATACGAAGATTAGGCTGGGGGTTTGAGCACCCGAGGGCCGCGCAGAGCCGGGGTGGACCCGCCAAGCCGCTGCAGCTCACCTGCCCGCGGGGGCGGGGCGGGGCGCGGCGCTGGGGCGCGCCTGCCTCCCTCCTCCCGCCTCCCGCCCCGAGAGGAAGCGGAGGGGCGCGGTGTAAACAGAGCGGCGGCCGTGATGTCAGCCGGTCACATGGAGCCTCTTATGGCTCGGGATGGCTCTCGGCGGGCGGGCAGCTGCGGCAGCTGCTGCTGTGGCTCGGGCGGCTGCGGCGCGGCGGCGGCAGAGGGGGCTCCGGGGTCGGACAATCCGCTCTCCCTGCGCTCTCCGCACCGCGGCTTAAATGATGTATTTTGTGATCGCAGCGATGAAAGGTGAGCCCGGGCGCCCCGCCGGGGCCGGGTGGGCTGGCTGCTCGGGGGGCGGGGAGGAGGGCGCGCAGGGGGAGGGGTGGGCGCGCCTGCCCGAGCGCACGTACTGCCCGGGGCTCGGCGAGGGAGCCCCGCCAGGGCCTTCTGGGCCAACGCAGCGGCGCCACCTGAGCCTGGCCGCGGGATCGGCCTGCCTCCTCTTAGGGGCAAAGGCGCACGGGCTGGACTCCCCCCCCCCCACCTCCCCCTTTTCCGTGCTCGTCTGCTTCTGTCAGTCGCCTGGGTCCGCCTGGCACCTGGCGGGGCTCCCAAAAGAAAGTTTGCCGGGAGTGTCGCGCTTCGCGGAGGGAGGAAAGGGTCTAGGCAGCTGGGGGCAAACGCGGCCGATTCCCGGAGCCCGCACTCCGGACAGCTCCGGCCTACGTTGGGGAGGCGCTGTGGCCAGGCCCGGCAGAGTGTGCGAATGGTTCGTGGTGTCACCCCGGGGACTGGTTAGCGCCCCAGGCCTTGGGCCCTTTCTGTCCAGCGGCTCTGAGCGCCCGAGCTGCCGCCCGCCGGGGAAGTGCGGCGAGTCAGTGTTGCGTCCCGCCGCGGCCACTTCCGAAAGCGCGCGGCCCAAGCGAGACCCGCGCTTGAGCTTGCCAAGACGCTGTCGTCCGCCGCCCTAGCCGCAGCGCACCCCCGCTTAATACTTAACGTTTGTAAGTGGATGTGGGAAGGCAACTTATCAGCCCACAAGATTCGCTGGCAGTAACGGAGGTTAGACCGTGGTGAGGGCCGACATGCGCGGGTTAGTCGAGGCCAATCCTGCGCACCCGGCCTCACGCCCTGACCAGGACTCCTTAGCCTGGCTAGTAGCCGGATGGCAGGGGGAAATGATTAGTGGGAAGACTGATTCGAGGTGCTTTCAGGTGGGGAGGAAAGGAGCCGTGGCAAGCAAGTCAGGGAAGTTTCTGATAGGAAAGACAAAGTTTGGAGGTGTGCAGGAAGTCGTCCTGTGCTGCCCCGAGAAACCGAACCCTCTTAGACTGTTGCAAACAGCCCCGGAAAAACTCAGCCCGCTCCTGCGTCTGCTGGTTCCGGGCAGTGGATAATCTGCCTGAGCAGCTTCGCAGGCCCAGCCGCCGGGCTTGGGGATTTAAGCCCCATCTGTTGGCGGTAGACAGGGCTCCCGAACACCCAGCAATGGTGCAGACCCAGTCTGTCTTGTGGGTTCTGCTCAGCTGTGCGGGCGCCCTAGGCGCTTTAAATGTTTGCTACGTTGGGATTTTGTAGCAATCCAGGATGGAGGACACCAGTTTGGTATCTAAACTGGGTTTATTTTCGGATCACCGAGCTTTGCCTTTCTTCATTAGAGATTGGGTGGCATCTCTTTTATTAATTATTAACAGGTCGAAACGTAGTGGGTGCTAAGATGAGCTGCTTGAGATGAAATCTTTCTGTACGATGTGCCCTAAAGCAAATTTTCTTTCTATTCCCCTGAGGCTTGCGGGGAATGGGATTTAATCATTCTCAGAATATGCAACTGATATAGTAAAAGAGAGGAAACCTTCCCGTGATACACGCTCTTAAGCATGTAAAAATCATTTGGGAAGAAAAATATGTTAAAGAGTTCTTAGCGAGTTCTTATGTAAAAGAAATCTATTGTCTCTGTCCCCCACCCCACCCCCCACCCCGCAAAAAAAAAAAAAAAACTTTCAAGATGTTCCTGCATTTCATTAATCCTCTAAGTGTAAAATTACTCAAATAGCCTTTGTGAAGTCATTTTCTCCTATTTTCCCTTAAATTGTATAAGAGCTTTTGCTAATTGTGGCATATCAATGCCATTCCTCATGCATTTTATTAGTGTAGTTTGTGTTGAATTCAAAAAACAGGCTGAGACATTTTAAATTGATTTTTACCCCCAATGAACAGTAACCACCAAACAATAAGGAAAGTATGTTCTCATAATTTAATGTTGATGTTACATAGAACACAGGCTTTTGACATAGTTCTAGTATAAAGTGAAGTTCTACTACAAACTATCCCTTACTAGTAGAATCACAAGAATCTCACACATTCCCCCTCCCCAAAAGCTCTTGTTCACACTTTTTTGTCTTGGAGTGACCTCTGGCTGCCATAAAATAATAGATTCGTAGCATTGTGCTTTGAGAAAAGTAGCTCCAAAGTACTGGCAATGAAATTTTTCTATAAGCTCAGCTGCCAGAGACAGAGCATGCAGTATCTGGACAATTAGAATATTTCATTCCCAATATCATGACATCCTGTGTTTTAATGGAATTATCTTGCTTTGGTGCAAACTTTAACTGAAGGAAAATAGTCTGTGGGAAAATGAGAGATGCCGTAAATGTTTCCATATCAGATTTAAAGGAAAAAAACCTGGCCCAGAATCATATTAAATACTTCCCTGCTGCCTCTCAGTTTTAATAGTTAAATTGGTTCCATATGTAAGAGTTTGTATAATTAGATTTTTCATGCAAAACAGAAACACTTTCTTTTCAATATAGCTTTTGGATATGAGGTTGCATGTGGACAAGGGAGGAGAGAACAAGCAACCATAAAAGAGAAACATTCTCTTTGTTGGCTGATTTACTGATGTTTTTAAATCAGGCCTTTTGAACTCACCAAAGAAGAAAATCCTTCCTCTGCCTTAGTTGTCAAATAAGTTGGCTTAAAGTGGTTTTATGCTTAGAAGTAATAAATCTTCATTTGAGCAACTCTCATCTCATCCTTCAGTTTTGTTTTTGTTTAATTAACAACAAAATTCCACTACCATTTGGATTGCATCCTGGGCAAACGGAAAGAGGCAGTGATAACATTTATAATCAGGGGAGCACTTGTTCTGCTCATCATGAAAGTGCACTGGCCAAATGTCACCCAGCGGCCGAGCGCTGAAAAGAAATGCGGAGCTCCATCTGTCTCAGTGGAGTGTATGTCCCTTTGCTTCATATGAGCGCTCAGCCTGTGTTCATGTAAATGGAGTTATAAAAGTGAAGGGAGGCCGAAGGGGAATTTCTGTCTCATAATAGATTCTTCTTTCAGCCTGATTCATATACAAATGCAAGGCACCTTACCACTTTAAAAAAAAATACTCTACATTTTGGTGGTTACTTTTATGTCTAATTTTAATACATATGATTTTATGGTTTTGAAGAATCTCCCTTTCTTTTTACTGTGTGAAATTTGGATTCAATCCCTAGTCTCATTTTAAGCACCCTTTCTGTGGTATCCTTTCGTTGAGATTTATGTCCCATTTATGGAACCTATGATGGGTGGAATTGGCAGAGGATGATGATGGCTGGATCTGAAAAAGATAAAACCCAAATGGCCACCAGTACTGAGCTAAGTGCTTATTTGACAAGAAGGGGTCAGTTCTGTTAAAGATGAAAAAGTATGAATGCATTTGTGCATGGGTAGAGGGGAAGCCTGGGTACTCCATGAAGCAGAGAATATTTTTAAAGTACCATATTCATAGACAGCCCCTTGGCTTTATGTACTTAGTAACCACATCACTTGAAATGCAAAGCAACATCATGCTCAAGTAAATCACTTTGCCGTCAGTTTGAATTGAGAACCATATAATTTCTTAATGCTGTCCATGTATATAATAATTTATAAATAAAAATAATTCTTTTGAAAATAAATATATACTATGTGATTCAAGTCTTGATTTTTAATACCTACTAGATATAGTTCTCTAAACTGCTTTTTCTCCCATCTTTCTCTCTCCCATTCAAGTGAATCACAGTAAAAATGGGTGAGATCAGCAAATAGATAATTGCAAAGCACCTACAATAGCACACAGCCACTCTATAATTTGCTCTGGGGAATCTAAGAAGATAATATTTACAAATAGCATTTACTAGAAGAAAAAGTTAATGGATGGATGGATGGATGGAAAATCTGCGAAAGTAGACCTGGAGTTCAGTTTCTTCAAATGCTTTTAAATAATTTTAACAATCAGTAAAACCCTGTGTATGGAACAAATCTTCTAAAACTACTTTGTAATAGAAATACATTCATGCATTTAAAATATTCACAGCTTGTTAGTTGAAATCAAGGCTAATTTATATAATTCATATTTGGTAATTTAAAAAATTAGACACATGGATTCAGCAGCTACGCCGATTTTGTTTCTCTACTTTAAAAAAAAAATTTTTTTTTGAGACATCCATCGGTGCTTAATCAGGTCTGAATTAACATTAAATATAATAGTACATATGTTGACCCTTTGAAGAGTGATTTACATCTTTGTCCCCAATCTAGTCACTCCACTGAGAACACCTTCTTTCTACCCTGGCCTTTCTACTTATGGACTGAGAGATTCATTGCCAGAGGTTTTTGTATCTGTCAGTATCATGTGTGATGAGATAAAAAAGTGCTTTTTCTGTAAATTGTCAAAGTGGCAGATCCAGAGATGAGATGTGAATAATAGCATATATTAACCAATGGGCAAAAAGCAAGAAAGTACCGATATCTTTTGTTTCTAGATTTTCTTTTTTAAGTAAAACCTGTTAGCCCTCACCATCTTAATAGGAGATAATAAAACTTGAGAATCTTTGCTCCTGTGGCTATAAAAAGCAATGTTAAGTTTATTCCCAAGGTTTGCCAGTGATTTCATTTTCTGCTTTTGATTTTCTTGCCTCTGAAGTTTACTAGGCATTTCACAAATAGGGGATGATGTTAATCTGTATTTAGTTTGGGCTTTATAATTTACACACTTGTATCTCATTTAGTCCTCCCTGGGAAGTCACTAGTAAGTTCATGTTTTTGAGTTGAAGAAACTGAGGCTCATATGGGTTATATATGATAGCCACGGTCTTCCGTTTGATGCCTGGTAAAGCAAGGACCAGAACCCTCATTTCCACTATCTTCATGCCTCCCCCAGAGGAAGCTGTGAAAATGTCCTGGATATAACTCTGTATCTAGTTAGTGGAAATTATAACTCTGGCATTTATATGGGAAAAAATAGATTCAATTATGTAATACTTTGCTGAGCCTAATATCTTTAAATTACTCTTTAATAAAATCAATTTGGTACAAATGGGGTTATTCTTATTTGCTTATCATTAGCTCTCTTCATCCATGATTTTTACTAAGTCTGATTGTTATAAGAGGATCCAGCTGTAATGTAAGCTTTACTTTCCTGAAGAATATAGAATACCTCGAAGTACAGTTAACCTGTGTAACCCATTACTATTATGATGCAATTGAACTAAAGATTTATCTATATGTTTCATTTATCTTTAGGCAAAGAAAATACAAATACATCTTCTAATTTTAATATGCCTTTATATAGTAGAAAGTTCATGTATCCATGACAGCCAAGGGGTATGATTATAGACATACTCTTGAGAAATTTGTTGTCTTTTAGAAAATCACCTGAAGTGTAAAAGTTTCCAAGTGGATCTGCAAAAGCTCATTTCCCACTTGATAGGCATTTACCTTTCTGAGTGCTGGATTGAAGCATATTCGTCTGAAAACAAATAAGCATTATTTGACTCGGGGATAGAAGAAACCTTAAAAGTCACCGAGATAAGTGTCCCATTGGCATTTGAGCCTTCTCCACAACATTCCTGCAAAATGATTGATTATGCTTGAACACCTCCAAAGATGGGGAACTCACTCTCTTTAGAGGTAGCTTATTCCATGCTGAATTAGAAAAGTCTTCTTATATCAAACCTAAATTTCTCCTTTGTTTTTTAATCCCTTTATTCTGATCCTTTCTTTGGGGGCTGAACATTTAATCCATCTTTCAAATAAAAGACTATTTGAGCATTAGTAGCATATAGTGTGCACACACATACATACACACACCCTCTAACCCCTAATATCTGTTGTCCTTGTCCAGTTTTTCACAAAGTTCATGGTTTAG
Organism: Marmota flaviventris; assembly: GCF_047511675.1. NCBI lineage: Eukaryota > Metazoa > Chordata > Mammalia > Rodentia > Sciuridae > Marmota > Marmota flaviventris. The sequence continues at coordinate 107,163,317 of NC_092499.1, read as the reverse complement.
CCTTGATCAGTTTCTTCCTCAAAGACACTTCAGTTTTTCTAGAACCATTTGAAATTTTGAGGTCAAAAATGGAACCCAACTACCAGATTTGGTGTGATTCACGTGGAACTTAACTCACTACATAATAAAGAGGAAGAAATGGCTTTTAAAAAAACTTTTTATTTTAAATATTTTAAGGTACATAGACTGCATTTTTAACCCCTCTCTTGACCTACCTGCCTTTGTGTTAGCATTGTAATTTGTGAAAGTGGAATTTTGAACTGTGTAGGAGTACTTCTATATCAAATGATGTTGACTGTTAAATATCAAGGGATCAAGGGAATCAAAAATATTGCAAAAATAATTATAGGAACATTAGAAGCATTTATGAGATTTTTTTTTTTTTTTTTTTTTTTTTTTTTTTTTTGGTGGCAAGGTAGTGTTACAGCCTAGATAAGGCTGCCCTCTAGTGGTTACTTGCTTACTGAATGCTAAAAACCATGATGGTGCCAGTGAATTTCCCATCAGGCTAGTGGAGAAGGTCAAAGGTTGAAATTATTTTCTCAGTTACTTCAGGGCATTCTTCATCACATTCAAAAGCATAATTTGTTGTTTTACACAGTTATGAGAAATGTTAGCATGAGACATAATGAATTTTTAATGTTTGGAAAGAAGTAAGGAAAGTTTTTTAAAAACTTAAGCTAGGTTAAAACTAATTTATGAAACTGTATTAAATTTAAGTGAATTTGTTTTGTGAGTAAACAACTGTCATGGACTGTGTAGTAATCCTTGTACTGTTTTGAAAGTTGCAACCTAATTCTCTTCCCCTACACTTGATTAAAAAAAAAAAAAAAAAGGTCATAAATAATTTCCTCAGAGAAATCCAGCATTTCGCCTTCTTAAATCTAGGACTTTTTTTGTTTAAAAAGGTAAACAATTGGACATAAGTAAACTACTATATCTTTTTGGGCAATGAAACAGTTTTAAATACAGATGCAAAAACAACCTCTTAGTTTCTGAAGACTTAGATCATTCAATACACCTCAATATATACAGTTTGCCTATGAAATCAAATAGAGTATGTGCCATGTAGGCCTTTTGAGTATAATAGGTTCTATGCTTTTAAATGCTGTAGAAACATAAAATTCATTGGCATAATTTTTAGGATAAATAGAAATGAGTTGTGAGTCTGGATTTCAGTGCTGTGTCAAATGTTAAACAATCATGAAACAGTTTGATTACTATGTAGGAGTCAGAGGAATAAATGTTGCTTTTCCTATTTCCTTAAATCTCGTTTATCTCTGGTGCTGCACAGAGGGGTAAGAATGCAGGTTTGCATAATTTTGCATTGTTCACAATGTCAAATCCTCCGATCTAAGCTAGATTAACCAAGGTCATGGCAATGAACAGTGATTACCAGGCTGTTGAAGGATGACATGCTCACTGACTGCTACTAGAAAGATGAAGATGAATCTTTTCAAGAAAAACAAGAGGGGGGGAAAAAAGCAAGGAAACCCTGCTATTTTGCCTTTTCATCATAGAAATGAAGTAGTGGTTCAGAAGTGAAGACTTGTGGTTTAGTTTAGATCAGTTATTGAAGCAAACTGTTTTTCAAACTGCGCCACCCCAAAGTGTGATTCTTGTACCACATGAGAAGTATTCTTTTTCACAGAATGTTGTTTTCATTTTTTAGTTGTTGGGTTTTTCCTCCTTTTTATTTATCTTACTTCAGATATTCAGAACACTGGATAAACATATATAAACTTGTCTCTGCAAATACTTATGGTCCTTTCTATGCTGGGTAATTCTGGTATCACCTGTGTACTTTTAAAATAGAGCTAAGACACCTTCCTCCTGATCAAACGTCTTCAACCATGAATCAGCATTTTTAAAAATGCACTGAGAAATTGGCAGCCACACTTAACTGGAGAAGCCTGCATTATGACCACTGGGCTTATGGATTTGCAGTTCCTATGAGCTACATGCCACTTAAAACAATGGAGATTTTGCAACGTGCAAAATAATCCAATGAAATGGTATTATAATTTAATAAGGTCAACCCTTATACTTGCATGTGAATGTGGTTTCTTCCAGATAAGCCATGCGTTTGCTCTAAACACCTGCCTAAAATGGTGGTTTTTGAAATTGTTGAGTATAACCCACAACCCCAGAGAATATGTTAAGAAGACAGAGATTCCTATAGGCATGGTGGTGCATGCATATAATCTTATTTAGGAGGCTGAGGCAGGAGGATTGCAAATTCAAGGCCAACCTTAGTGGCTTAGCAAGACCCTGTCTCAAAATTAAAAAAAAAAAAATAAGGCTAGGGATGTAACTATGGGTCCAATCCCTGCCCCACCCTCCACACACACACACACACAGATTCCTGGGTCCCACTTGGAGGGAGTCTGTCTCTGTCAGAGTGGGGCAAAGAAGGCACAGATTTAAACAGGTTCCCAGGTGTCTGATGCAGATGATCCTTATGCCTCACTTTGTGAAATCCTCTCCTAAGCTGTCCGAGTTGGGATGGGCAAGAGAGTTCTCTGGTCTTTCAGTGGCTCCCAGATATCACTTACTCTCCAGTGTAGATAGGGAAGCCTTCAACCTACACAGGTGCTGCTCTGGGTGGTCTAGGTCACAGCAAGGATTCTGCATTTACAAAAGCTCCTCTTTTGATTGTGAGGAAACCACTTCTCTAGTCTAACCATCTTCCCTTAAGAAGGAAGAAACTGAAGCTAAGAAAGGTTTTCGGGGAAACACACACCTCTCTTTGGTCTGCTAAAATCTCTTTTCAGAGTGGAAGAGATGTTCAATATGAGCAATTTCTGCCATTATTTGGATATTATTCACACTTGAAATATTTTCCTGATTACTTTAGCCTTCCTATTAGAGCTTAGGAGGAAGTAGACTGTTACCCCAAACCTCTTACCCCAAATGGCCCAAACAGGGAGGATCCTAAAGCTGTTTTGGTGCTGTTAAGTTCCTGTGATTTCTTGCAGGCCCCCTATTCCTCCCAGGATAAAGCCTTATCCAGCAGCTCTGGCCTCCATGTGACATAAACACAATGAATTCTAACCCTCACTGCCTCCAGGGCTGGGTCTTGCCAATATTGTGACCACTAAATGGGGGCAGGCTGCAGATTCTACCACAAGAGTCAAGGCCAACTCCAGAAGAAACAGTGAAGTCTTTGCTATGTTGCTTTTTTAAGCAACAAAGTACAGGTTTCAGTGCCCTCCAAGCTCCTCGGTGCTTCCTATTGACAAGATGACCTTTCTCAGGCATGAATGCCTGGCACATATCTGCCTGTGTCCAGGCTCTGGAGATGGGGGCTTCCAAACAAAGACATGACTGCCTTCATGCAGCTTGGATTCTAGAGTAGTAAAACAGATAGAAGAACTGCTCTGGGAGGTGTGGAAGACCACCTGCTACCCTCAACCCTGCATGCCAGCCCCTCCTGCACTGGAAATTGGTGGCCATGTTCTATGAGGACAGCAGTAGTCATGGCAGACATAATCTCTGGCCTCGTGAATGTGCATTGTGGTGGAAAGAGGTAGACAGTATTTAAGGAAATATAAATGAACAAGATAAATACAGTGACAAAAGTGAAGTCAAGATAAAAACAGTGTCGATGGATTAGAAATCATATGGCTTCATGGATGAACATCAGAGAACTGAATCAAAGATTTTTTCCAGCCAACGGTGAACACCCTGTAGTAGATGTAGAAGGGAGCTTAGAGGTCATCTGCTCTCTTAGGTCCCAACCTTGTCAATAGAGAGAGCTTGAAAAGAAATAGAAGCCCAGACTCTATTAGTGGATATTTTGACATATTGGTCCACAATAGGGCTCAAGTATTGGTAATGTCTAAAGCTACACAGATGATTCTGGTTGAGAAACCTCTCAGGTCCAACACCCTTATTTTGTACATGAGTCACCTGGTCCCTGGTGTAGCAAAACAGTGTCTAATAGTGGAAACCTCCTCGTGTGGGATGGGAGAAGATGAAGACATGGGTTCTCATCCTGCTCTGCTGCTCAATAATTGTTGTGTTGCCTCAATGGCTTAGTTTCCCACTTTGTAAAACTGGAGCATTAACATGATAGCCATGGAGATCTTTTCCAGCTCCACCATTCTATTAAAATCATGGCAAGAAAATGGACGGGTTTCTTGTATGAGATGTACAAGAAGCAAACAAATGCCTCCTGGCTTCCTTACTCCCTGTCTCAACCCATAATTGCTATAAGTGCTTTAATCAGCTAATCAGTTCCTTTTGCAAGTGAAAATTTAAGGTAGAAAGAGGTAATTACTGTATGCCAACTATTTAAATAAATTTTAAAAACATGAAAGTTTTCATAAATATTAATAATAAATATGCCCAAACTTAGTTCTGGTAAATTACAGTCATAGTTTATTTATCAAATTCTAGCCTAAAGCTTTTTCCATTTTTGATGGTTGAGTTAAAACCAAGGGGGTGGGGAGTAGCTTAAAAATGGAAAGCCTGTAATAGCCTTAACCACTGCACAACACAGTTAATTTTATTCTTTACCAAATATTAAAGGTCCAAAACCTAAAGAAATTGAGTGTCTCCTAATGTATAGTTTATGGCTTATTAGCAAATAGGAACAGTGTATCCCTTGTGTTGCAAGCTTATCAAAAGGAAAGAATAGAACTAAGCTCTAGCATTTTACTTCCTCACTTGAAACTTCCTCTCTTAAAACTTGGGTTTCATTAAAACATTTATTCAAAAAGATAGCCGTTCATTATAAACCAGCATGGTGTGGTGTAAGCACCTTAAATTTATTTCCTTTTTGTGTGGAATTTCCCAGTGGGATTTGATGATATTCAGCAGTTCCAGAAGTGATAAAATAATTTGGAAAGAAATCTGATGGGAGCTGGCAAATGAAATTAGAGCCGTATCTTTTCCAACAGAGATCTTTAAAGATTAACATATTGCCTATTTTCCTGTATGTATTTAAGAAATTGTATACATTGTACACACATCCAAACAGATTGCTTTAGACAGAAGATTATAAAAAATGTCAGCCTCTAACTTAGGTTGCATCCATGATAGCAAGCAACTTTTGAAAGTGATACTGTTTAACAAAACAATTGGTCTGGTAGAAATCTATTTCAAAAGCAATGTTTCTGACCCAAGCAAAATCATGTAACAGAAGTGTTTTGTTTCCACCACTGCAGAGAAACAAAGTTGTTTAAGATGAGTTAAGATGTCTCAAAGTTTTGGCAGCCTTTCTAAGTCCCCTGCTGCTCTTGCATTCTGAATCCCTTTTGAAGTGGCTTGGAAGTTTCTATGTGATTTCAATGGCTGCTTAGGAGAAATATTGGCTAAACTACTCATTTTGACTGTTAAGATGGCTCGAGTGTTTTCAGAATGTTTTCATTTGCTAGAAATATGTTTTGCACTCAGGCTTCTCTTGTTGAAGAAGGTTGGTTACCAGCCATCTGATGATGCCTCAGGGTGTTTACAGAAAATGTGGGTGCTGTAGTTATATTGAGCACAGCCCTTCCCCACCAAAGATAGTGTGGTAATCAGCAGGAATGTGAAAACATGTATTTAAGGATTGATGCTTGTAAAAGTGATGCTGTAAAGAAACATGGTTGTTCAGATGTAAGAAGTGACTGACAGCTCTCCTTGTAGGCATGCTAGTAACAATAAAGTCTCCAAGTTCAACATCAAAGCGATCACAGCTTACTCCACCAGTGACTTGCACTTCAAAGGGGGAGCACAAGACAAAGGAAGTGCACTGAGGTATGTTTCTGCCTCATAGCCAGATCCTCAGGGGGAGCTCCCAGAGCTCTTTTCATGAATGCAAAGTGATTTTTGCAGATCAGTGTCTTCATTTCATAAATGACCAGGAATATAAAAGAGGGCAAATGAACACTATAATTGCTCCCCATCACTTTAAGTTTAGTTAGGAAAGATTCATCACAGGAAAGATTGGTCTCTCTGGCTTCCTTCAGTAGTGAATTCTGTACCAGCCTGGGCAGTTCTGATTTCATCTAGTATAGAACATGGAATTATTCACGAAATAAAAGTGTATGAATTGGGTGTGTTTCACGTTGTTTCTTGGGAATTATGCTTGACATTTATCAATTTGTGGAGTTGTTTGTTGTTATTTCCTCTTTTGCTTGCTTGCTTTTTAATTTTTTCAAATTAACCTTATGGGTAGATTTTTGCTGAATCAGGTATGTATTACTTAACAGGTGTGTGTGATAATGAGTTTTAGACTTGTTAAACCCGCTTTTAATTAATCACCAAATCTGTACCTTGGTTCTTTAACTCAAATCATGTGTACTCCAAAATGCCCAAAGTAAAATAAGAGTCTAGAATTGACCTACTCCTTGGTATTAAATTGAAAATAAAACTTGCCATGCACATATTATGGGTGTTTTTTTATGCTTGCCTTTGAAATTTGAGGTTCTTTTATATTTCATCTTCAGTAATTTACTCATTTTTAAATGCTATTGAAAAAATAGTAGTTCTCTGCATAGTCATTAATAAATACAAAGCAGCTTTCTCAAGGCTCTGGGGAGACCTAATAAACACAACTGTGTTACTAATTGATGCTATATGAGCTGACAAAAGTAGTGCATCGGTAAACAGAGTTAGAAAGCAAGAAGTTAAAGAACTATAGGGGATTATGTAGACATCAAGGGTTGGAAATTATAATAAGGCCTCTTTAGGGGAGCATTAATTTGCATGTGGCTGAATTAGGACACCCAATTATTTCTGAGGACACTGCTAAGAACTCATTCAAAATACCCCCAAAGTGAAAGGTTTGGGAGGGTGGAGTGAAGGGTGGCGAAGAGGATGGAATGAAGGGTGGCCAAGCACATCATATTTCCTGTAACTCAAGAGAGTTTGTTAATTTTCTCAATAGCATGTTAGAAGAGCTTTCTTTGTTAGGGAGGAAATGCTGATGATATCAACTGTAACTTTTGTTTGTTTGTTTGTTCTACACACACAATTTATATTGAATTATCACAATGGAAATTTAAATTTTTGTTTAGGCAGGGAGAGCAGGAGGGTGGAGACAGAAATAAGCCTTTTAAGTCTTCTTTACCTGAACTGCACAAGGACACAGCATTAAGACGATTACAGAGTGTATTTAGAAGTCCTCTATGTGTGATCCAGGGATGCCAGGGGGTCCCCAATTCCCTCTCAGGGGTTCCAAGAGATAAAAACTACTTGCATAAGTGTACTAAAATATCATTTTCCCTTTTTACAATGTTGATCATTAGTATTAATGGCGCAAAGCACTGGTGGGTGAAACTGCTGGCCCCTTAGCAGGAATCACGCAGTGACATCAACCTGTGCTAGCGGTTAAGTTGTCCTTCATCGCTATGCACTTGCTGTTAAAAAACAAAACAAAAAGTGCCAGTTTTGTTGAAGAATAACCTTGATGAAGCGGAAAAAAAAATAAGTCTATTAAATTTTGACCCTTGAGTACACACCTTTTTAATAAACTTTATAACAAAATGGAAAGTATGCAGAAAGCACTTCCGCTCTATACCATGTTTTTCTCCAAGGAAAAGGCCTTGTGCCACTGTTGAGAGCTGAATGATCTGCTTTTTTAATGCAATGCCATTTTTGTTAATAGAATGACTGACTGTGGTTACTCAGACTTGGGTATGTATCATTATTTTCTCAAAAATGAAATAAATGAACCTGTAATTTCAAGAAAAAAAAACAAACAAACAGTTGACAGTATTTACTGCCAATAAATTCAGTGTTTCTGGAAAAAAATAGGCTTTTGGAAGACTTGTATCCAACCCCATGAACTTGAAGCTTCCAGATACTTTTTCGATAGTGTGGGTGGTGATATTAATCAGTATGATTCCTTGATATAATCACATCTGATGATGGGATGTGTCAACATCCAAAAATGCTACCAAACTGAAAGAACTAATAATTTCCATGTGACCAGTGTAGGATATTATAAAAATGTGCGTGGGTAAAGGATCCATGCCAAGTGTATTTGAATTTAATAGAGTACAAATGTCACTGGTAAGATTTTAGGTTCCTTATTCTAACTAACCTTTAAGAAACTATCACTTGTTAGGTTTAGGATAGTGTCAAAGAATTTCCAACATTATTTGAAATAATATTTCTTCTTCCAGCTCTATGTATGGCCAGATTTTTTTTTCACATATATTAGCCAAAAGAAACTAACATAACAGATTGAATGTAGAAACAGACAAGATATCCCACTTGTGTTCTGTTGAGCCAGAAGTAAAAAGATTTGCAAAAATGTAAAGCAATGGCATTCTTTTTATTATATTTTTAAAAAATACTTATTTTTTGTTAATGTCTAATGAGTTTATTATTGCTATTTTAAAATGAATTATTTTAAGTATTTTAAACATTCCACATTTTAACCTCTAACATAGTAATTTATATATATATATATATATATATATATATATATATATATATATATATATATATATATATCTCACATAAACAAAAGCTCATTGGAGCTTTTAAGAGCATGAAAGGAAATAAGAGACCAGAAAGTTTGAGAGCTGATGGTCTATAGTTTATTCCACGACACATAGAAGATTCTGTGACAAAGTAGGAGGTAACAATCAGACAGGCTCTAAATTTAGGCAGATTTATCAGCTTGGCTACAAATTATTTATTAAACAGAACACTTTCAAGCATGGAGTTCAAGAGTAAATCTAATCCTCATTTTCTTCATCTTTATCAGCAGAAAAACAGAATCTTACTATTTTCAGCTTTTGTTGTTCTATATATTAATATAACAGAGATCTAGCATAAAATTTGGTTTCCTGAGGATTTGCAGTTTATTTTGTAATCATCTGTGACCTATGTTAGCAAAAACAGTACTAGTAAATTCCTACTATTTTACTTTTTCATTTGGACTTACACAGAGGAAAAATATTTTACACAATTATACCACTTGCAGAACTATCCCAACTCTTGGTAGCTGAGATACTTTTTCCATTAACATAGGCACATAGGAGTTTTATGACTGTGCAGTGATTAGAAGATCTAGTAGGTCCTGTCACCATGCATGTGATGGACCCCTTGGTACAAGTTATGCCATTCACTTTCCCTCAGACCTCCTCCATGGGGGAACTGTGTCCAGGTATCTGTTGGCACATGAACTTAACAACAAGGCTTGGCCCTCAACTGAAATCAGATACACTTGGCAGAACCAGTTCCATTATATTAATTAAATGCATAAAACCCCAAATTTCCCTGAAATTTCTTGTGAAAAATAGCATGCAGTTAGGAAGCAATGCCCAGATGCTTCTTTTTAATTTTATAATCACTTTGTTGGCATCTGACATATGGAAGCTTACATTGCCCTTTGTAGCTGGGCATCACCTCTTTGTTATTATCAAGTAAGGGACATGCAGGTCTTGTGTTTTGTTTGGTTTCCTATCAGACTGTCAGTGGAATGGCAGCAAATGCATGTTGGCATATTTTGAATTTCCAGGGTATTGCTCCTGCTGCTCATAATTAAGGGAGGAGTGGATGTCTCTGAAGCCTGATCAGTCTCAGAGAAGTGGGGTATCTGGTATCTGCTTTCCTGCATGGTTTTATTAGCCAGTTAAAGGTAGAGGCTGAAGCACATGTGATGTGAACAAGTTGTGTAATGGCCTATAGCCAGCCTGCTGGGGAGAAAAGCCCCTCATCTGTGAATCTTCCCAAAATGAGACGGGCTGTGGAGAGTGAGCTCACTTGGTTTCAGAAGAACTCACAGGATAATGTGGAAGGGAGAATGGGTGCAAAGAGGAAAGAAAGCCAAAATAGCCATCCTGTTCTTGGGAGGGCTGTTAGGAAGGCAAAGCTGAGGAAACCCTGGCTTTTTCAAGAGTTAGATAAATAGCTACATGCCTGTTCGTGACTAAAAAGAAAACAAAACTTCAAATTTTCCAACTTGGAAAATAAAATTCCAAGATAATTATCCTCTTTGAAGTAAAAGGATTTTTTTTTCTTTTTAGGCATTATATTTTATTAAATTTCCAGTATGTTCCTGACTGACTTAAAATAATAAATTTCATATACTTGATGTTGTATTTTTCAGTGGTTTTGACCAAGGCATAGAAAACTATTCAAAAAACCAAAGGGATCTGGGGGTGCTTACTCTTAAAATATATTAGGCTCATGTTTATAACTTCATGCATGGTTCTGTATGCCTGTTGTGCTTTGATGTAAAACTTAAAAAGTTGTGGGGGGGCAGTTCTAAGTAAGACATTCTCATTGCTGAGAATGGACTCAGCTTCAGAATTTAACAAACATTTTGCTTATTCCCAATTCTTTTACACTACTTCACATGGTAAAATCAAATCCTCTACCTGAGTGCTGATAAACTCAAGGCAGTTGTATATTTTGTGTGTGCGTGCGAAGCAATATCTCTTTATCATGAAGACCCAACTCTCCACCCTTATTTTTTCCTCTTTGTAATCATTGGCTTTGAACAAGCTGCCAGGTATGTGGGAAGGAAAAAAGTGAATCAGAAGGTATTAGACGTCATCACAGGAACTGGAAAGTCTTCTGAGATGCTTGTGTGCAAGTTCTAGCTCTAGGACAGGTTCTGCCAGTGAAGCTGGCCTCAGCTAACTGGGCTGTTGTCAAAGATGTTCCCTCCTCACAGCTTGCAGAGGTCCTCTGGCTCAGCTGAGGGCAGAGTTGTGCCATTGCCCCATGAACAGCAGGGTACATCTCTCCAGCCCTCCTCCTGTCCCCCAGTCCAGTGTTATGGTCTGTGTCCCATTATGTCTGGTTCTTCCAGATGACATGAGATAAATGAAAAAGGAAGACTATAAGAAACTTGGCATGTATCTAAGAGCAAATATGAATTTGGAAATTTTTCCAAATATGAGATATAATTCCCAGTAATGCTACATACAAGCCAAAGGAACTTGGACACGATATATAATCTGTTTTATCATCTGTAAGATAAAGCTAATATCTCTCCCTCATAGGGACTTTGGAAGAAGTAAGTGACTCATGGAAAGGACTTAATACATCTCACACAGAACAATAATTTAGAATAAATAGACATTGAACAAGTGTTATGAATATCGTCATGCTCTGGTCCACGTGGGGAATGGTACCTGTCACATACACAAGTTTGAAGTGCAGTGATGACTCCATCCAAGCTTATCTCAGCTGGCACACATTGTGCTTTCACAGGGGCCACTGCTAGTGCCCAAACCTATGTGACCTGTGACCTGGTCAGATGGGGGCTGATGGGAGGACAACTTGGCTATTTCTCATCATATAACATGAGAAGCCTCTAATCCTGCATCACCCAAGCTCTGCTATTGTAACCAGTATTACGTGTCCCAAGCCTATCATTTGTAAAGCGCTTCCTCTGTGCCAAACACTGTGAAATGGATTACCATGTTTAATACTTAACGTTAGCCTTTCATCCCCCTTTTTACAGAGGAGGAAGCTGAGACTCAGAGAGGCAGAGCAACCTGTCCCGGATCACAGGGCTAGTGTGTAACTGCAATTTGAGGCCGAGTCTGTCTGACTCCCAGGGCTGGGCTTACTCCTCTGCTGTTCTGACCTAGTGGCCCCAGCACCATGGGAATGTCACAAAATACATTGTTTCTGGTTCAGAGGTTACGCTGGGGACTCATTCTGAACACTTCAGTGGAGACAACATACAAATAGAAGTTTATCAAGCATCTGATGTGTACGAGGCACTGTACAAAGTGCTAGGCCAGTGAGACCCTGGGGTGGAAGTGAAATCATGATATAGGGTAAATGCCAGATTAGAAGAATACATTTTACAGAGGAGAAGCCCTCATCAGACTGAGGGTTTAGGAGTAGCTTTTTGGAGGAGGTGAAGGGTTAGCTGAGCTTTGAAGAAAAGGAAGGTTATTCCCAACAAAGGGTAGAGCCTGTGAAAATTCTCAAAGGCTAGAGAATGAGCAAGGCAAGTTTGGGAAGAGCAAGAAGTTCAGTGTGGCCTGTAGGAACTGCTGGAAATGAGGCATCCAGAGGAGGCCAGCAGGGTTCAGACCATGAAAGGCCCTCACTGTCGCTCTAAGAGAGTTGTTCGTTATGCTGAAAGTGATTGGAGGCCGCTGAGGAATTTTGTCAAATAATTTTAAGGTACAAGGACTCATTAGGAACCATCAGATGTTCTCAGTATCTTCCTTTCTCTTAATCTTTGGGGTTTGGAGGGGGGGGGAGTGTTTTGGGATGTAGCAAAGGACCTTTCTTTGACATGATTGGGTTTCTGTGCCGATGCTTTGCCCCTCCTATGCTGTTGAGAGATGTATGAAAGACATCCGCCACAAGCCTCCTTCAATGGATTTTGCACTTTGCTTGTTATAAATTGATTCAGGGACTTCATTATGATGTCGCAAAGATGAATGGGGCAGTAGTGTTTTGGCTTGTGCTGCCAGGAGGAGGGAAAACAAGTTTCTGTGGTACCGCAGTTCAATCACGCTGCTTACAGAAGCAGGGCCATGAAAGGGTGGAGGAGTGTGTCTTTGATACTAGAAACCCTGTAGCCCTGTTGGTGCTACAAGCGAATGCTTAAATTAAAGGTTGGAGCCTGCTTTCAAGTATTGACTATCGAGCAAAAAGCTCAGCCCACACTCATGTACTTACTCAGGCTTGTTAAAATAAAAATACACTCTGGGCTGAGCTCGTGTCACAGCCGGTGTAATTATTACATTGAAGATTGGTGTTTGAATTGAAGCTGCTGTAGCACACATTTATTTAAAGATATGCTTGGTAATTTAATACATGTTAGTCAGGACTTATGCCCAAACCGTGAAGAAGTATCATTGCCAGCTGCCTCTCAGGTGGTTTTTCCTCCAGGTATTCATGATAAACACTTGGAACTTGGCAAATTTATCCAGAACAGAGGTGATTTGACTTCCTCGCCATAGGGCTTAAATCCTTCTGCTCTTGTCTAGTACCAGAGGTGATGATGGCATTGATCTCATTGGGTTATTTTGAAGATGAAATGAGATAATGCATTTAAGGTACTTGGCCCATCAGTAAGTACTTCAAAAATAAGTGTTATAATAAGTATTTATATATCTATATAGATAGATAGATATAGATATATTTTAATGGCAGAAGGGAGTATGACTAAAAAGCCACTTTTTTTTTTTTGTCTTACTAACAGTGGTTAAAGCAGGCGGATCCATCTTTGTAGCATAGACATGAGTTTGCTAAACCCTTTGGGTTATACTGCTTGAGCATCCCTAATCTGAAAATATAAAGTGCTCTAAAATCTTACATGTTTTAAGTGGGGAGCAATTTGGATTTTGGAGAATTTAAGATTTTCAGATTAGGGATGCTCAACCAGTAAGGTTTATGCAAATATTCCAAAATTTGAAGAAATCCAAAACTCTTCTGGTCCCCAGCATTTCAGAGAAGGGATACTCCATCTGTACTCCCCATCCTTCTTATGGTTAGATATGGCCCACATATTCACGTGTTTAGGAAAGCTATGAAAAGCTATGCATAGATGAGGTATTATGCTCATTCTGTGATTGATTTCTTGTAAATTTTCTTCCCCTGACATATGAGTTTTTAAGTGAGTCTCAAGTCCTTGCCTCTTACTGGACATGTGAAAGGCAGGAAAGCATCTCCTTTAACAAATGAACACACTTACAACCATTTACAGAGCTGCTTTATATATTTAAGGCTACTCAACTTTGCTATATAATTTAAACACTCCAAATTCAAATTATGGATATCATAGAACATGAGGTTATAGCTGGTATTTTGCCCATAGACCTATAGAATCTGTGCATTCAATTTAGTTAGGCTTCCTTCTCCCATCTTGGAGTACTGGGATTTTTGAACGTCTCCTATGGGCCCTGTAGTTTGTTCTAGTGTGGTTTTTTATCTATATAAATCACTCTCACATCTCATCCCTTTGTAAAAATTGTTACTTTCTTAATGAGGTGACAGAAGGTGGTAAAATCAATTGATATGTTGGCCTAATGTTCTAGTAGTGAATTTTGAAAACTTTCTAGTCATGAGTGTAATTTTCATCACAGAATGTGACAGCTAAAACAACAGTCCCCTAACTAGTTGGGCATTTTGTAGATATTAGAACTGTAGGAGATCAGAGAAGTTATCTAGTTCAGTCTGTTCACAATAAAGCAGTTTGGAGATTAAAAGGCATGCCTAGGATAACTAGGACCAAAATCAGAGTCTCTTTATTCCTCTGCCATATTTTTCCCATAGCTCATACTTCATCTAAGTGCTACCAAGAGTTTAGATGTAATATTACTATATTAAAAAGCATCTTATGTGCCAGGTGCAGTGGTGTATGCCTGTAATACCAGGGGCTTGGAAGGCTGAGGCAGGAAGATAGCAAGTTCAAAGCCAATCTGAGCAATTTAACGAGGCACTAGGTAAATCAGTGAAACCCTGTCTCTAAATACAAAATAAAAAGGGCTGGGAAAGTGGTTCAGTGGTTAAGCACCCAGAGTTAAATCCCTGGTACAACAACAACAAAAAAAAAAGCACCGTATGTGATGTATTAGGTCTGTTTAGCTCTTCAGGAAGTAGGCTTTACATTTTTATCAAAACTTGTGATTGGTCTGCACTATTATTTTTATTTTCATAGAAAAGGGAGAGGGGGATAATTCCCCCTGAGAGTACCAGCAAAAGGAAGACCCAAATGTACTTGGGGCTTTAATATAGTCTTTATCGATGCAGGGAAACAGAGGAAAGAAACCACTTTGATACTGTTACAATGAACTCAGACTGTGTCGGGGAAGCCAACAAAACAGTGCCTGTTTGTGCTTAGCATTGTGAAAATATACCCTCGCTGTTTGCTGTGGTCTTCCTGTGGGAGACACAGCGAAATTCTTCCCCTTACCCCTCCACCCAAGGGGAAAAAAAAAATACCAAGAACAGTAAATAACAACCTTCAGATAATACGGATGGGTAAACATTTCCAGCATTGATTATATAAGGTACTGTTGACAAGCCACTAGCAGGCAAAATGAAAGAAAGAGGAAAAAACAAGAACTTTGATCTGCCCTGCAACACTGGGCTGTACAAGGCAACGTGGAGACAGGGTGAAATACGTGATTAATATGGTAATGTGCTTCCCTGCCGGCACAGGAGCACAAGAGGACCCTGACAGTTATCTAGTCCAAGCCACTGTTGTTACTCCAGAGGAAACAGGAACTCAGAAAGGTTAAGTGGCTGGCCCAGCATCACCCACTTAGCAGCAGAGCCAATTTTGGAACCCTGGTCTCTTGACTCTTAGTCCAGTGCTCCAACTACTGTATCATGACCCTCTAATTGAATCTGTGATGGCACCTGTGTCAGGGGTACCAGACGAGGTTCCTCGAAATTTCTCTAAATGAACAGCTGTTTTAGAATCATCATTAACACTGCCCATAGTTTCAACATCTCCAAAGGACAAAAACTTATTAAAAACAGCACTATAGAAAAAAATCTCAATTTATCTTCAGATCCAGAAAGGAAAGAATTTTTTTATGCACAATGAGTTAGTCAACAGATATCCATTAAGTGCCCCTGCCGTATTTGTGTTACCTACGGTTTATGGCCACCTTCTCTCTTTTCTCTGAGTCTAATAAGCAGGGGGATTGTTGGCTCTTTCCCCTTCACATTCCTCTGTCTAAGGAGTTCATGCTCACCCATCTCTGGTTTTTCCTATCCTTTTAATCTGGTCTTTAAATGTCAGTCTCTGTTCTCCTTTTTTTTTTTTTTTAAGCTAGTGTGGGTTTCTCAGTGTTTATCTTGCTCTCCTTTTGCTGACGTATTTGCATCACTTTAGCTGTAGTTAATATCTGTTAAATCAAACCATATTGGCCTGAATAACTTCCATTGATTTGTGAATAAAAGGATGCTTCAGCGGCCTGGCCTCCCTCTCTGTGTGTCCTTTGTTGCCAGGAGGTTTAACTTGCTCAAAACCTTTCTTGTCTGCATCCCTCTTTTACCCTTCATTGTTCACCCTCCCCCTGTTCCAGCCAGTTCATCCTTTGAGCTATCCTTGCTGTAAACAGGATCCCTATTTTGGGGTATAACTGCCGTTTCATGTACTCATTATTTAGTGAATGAGGAGACCAATTGTCAGTTTTTTTGTTTTCCTGTTGTCTTATTTTCACTTTTAACTACCATCCCACCCCTGAATGATTGTGAGGACCAGAATCACTGCTGTCATTAGCTAATCCATATTGAGCATCCACTTCATATTTTCTAAGCATCATTCTGAAGACTAGAACCTAGTAAAAGGGGAATGTTGGGTTTCTTTTGAGAAGAGGTGCAAGGTGAACAAACCACTTTCGTTGGTTAATTTAATTCAACCAATTTTCTATATATAATACCTGTTACCACAGAGAAATGATTAGACTCTAAATGCCAGGAGAAAGAGGTGAGAAAAGACACTAACCACAGGAAGGTCTCCTGTAAATTATATCATCAGCCTATCTAATTTACGCTCCAGGAAATGCCATCATCTTGAATTTTTTTTTCAGGGTTGGGGTGCAGGGAAGGTGCCTGGTGTAAAGCCATACAAACCATCCATATGAAATACATCAAAACTACTCAATTAACTTTTATGCATTTGTTCTTCTTGTTACTCAGCAACTACCTGCTCTTCCCTCTCAGAGAAGCCCATCTTTTTTACTTACAAAAAGAAAACATATAAAACCATACTGGCAGTTCAACCATACTGGCAGTTCAACCATACAAGGATGCTTATTCAGGATAAACTTCTGTTTCAGGGACAGTGAAAGGAGCTCTCAGGCAAGTGAGAGGTGAAGGGCAGGAATCCCTGGAACCTGAGGACATATTCCCATATCTGTACCTCCTGCCTCCTGCCTCCAAGTGTTAGTAGCAAGACCCAGACCAGCCCTTGCCCTGCCTTGCTGGGGGCAAGGGGCTTCTACCTTCCTCAGAGGCATTCAGACACCACACTGTGCCCAGGTGTGAAATGACGAGTGGTGGGGGGGTGGGGTAGAAGGATGAGTCGTTAGGGAAGATCAGGTAAGTTCCTATCTTCTTTCCCTCAACTGCATCAGCAAAAGGAGGCTTTCCTGCCATGGTGCTTTGGAAAGGTGTTGAGGGTTCTCACAGGTAAGAGACACTTTTGCAGCCTGTGTTGCCATCAATAGCTGAGGCTGCCTGGCTTACTCCACCTGCCGTGGGTAGGCTAGAACAGGAAGATACATAGGGCAGAAAGAACAGTGGGCAGTGTGGCACCATCCTACCCATTTTCCAACAAAGCACTACACTTTGACCCAGAGCCTGTTTTTCTGGAAACTGTTCTCTCACTGAACAGTGTTCTCAACTAGAGGTGATTCTGACCACCAGGGATCAGTCGTTAATGTATGGAGATAGTTTTTAATTACCACAACTGGGGCATGTTCCTAGCATCCTAATGAGTGGAGTCCAGGGATACTACTTAACACCCTACAGTGCACAGGACATCCCCCCACCCAACCTCCACCAATTTCATAGCAATGAGGTCAAGCACTCCTGCAATAGAACATGCTTTGCCATTTTTTGTTCACTGTGGACCCCTTACACATGACATCTTCATTTTTAGTAAAAGTAAATTCTATTAAACAGCGTCTTCCCTTTTAAGTAAAGAACACATGGGAGAATTCCTCAATAGGTAAGAAAAAAATGAAAGTAATACAAAAGAAGTGAGATATATGTTGCATGCAATGTTAGAATTATTCTTTTAGAGAAAACATCTGTTTGAAGACACAAACCTAAATGTTGAGTGCCCTTAGGCAGGTGAAGTGAGTGTTGCAGAGAGAGGAGGCACCTGGACCACTGGACAGCACCTATGCTACAGAGAGGGGGCCTCTGCCCTTGGCTCTGACCAACTGTCACGATTTGGAATTTTAATTTGTTTTTTAAAGAGGATATTGAAATCTGAACTTCAATGTGAAATTCCCTGGTTATTAATTGTCAGAAACAAATTTTTGAAATTTAAGTGCTTATTATAGAACCTTATTAGTGTTTGCGGATGGTTCATCTTTTATTGGTTAGTACCCATGTCATTATTGAGATTGTGTGGTTAAACAATGAGTAGATAGGGCAAAATCTCAACTCTAACGTATGAATCTGAAAGGCTCTTCTCTGTTCCAAAAACTTTTAAGTGACTTAGAAAATAAGTCCAAACTTCTTTCAGAGTATTCAAGGTCTTCAGGATCTAGTCTCACCAGCATAGCTACCTACTTTCCATCCCTGAGCTATCTGTTCCTCTGGCCAATCCTTTGAGACATAGTGAGGCTCTCTTTGAATGCACCATGCATGTAACTAAAACTTGAGCAATGAGTAATACTTAAACATTTGGAATAGCACTAAAATAAGTAAGTATTTTTACACAGTTAAATATTTGCGACTATACTTAGATGTATAAATTACTATTCTTTGAACTTGAAGTGGATTTTGAACTGTGCTCTCCATAATTATAATAATCATACATTTTATTTATATATACTTGAGCTATAGACATTAACCAATTAATTCTTGATCACATCAGCTAATAGGAAGACTTTCCTCAGTACCCTATTTTTAGAGCATGCATATGAATGTGTGTTAATTATAGACCACAGTTATTAACTTTGCATCATATTACCCAGATGCTTAATAGCTTACCAACATCAAGGGGTAGGTGGGCAAGAAACCTGTATCTTCAATTCTGTTTTTAAGCCAGGAGGTAAGTGACACTTATGAATCCATCAAATACTTGGCTTGAGTCCAAGGACAATTCATTTTCTTTAAGTGTTTAGATAGTTGTCTGAGGGGGTGTGTTGAATTTCTCAATTCAGGTCACATCATAATTACCTAACTTTTACAAAAATGTGTAATATCTATGTTTGTGAGCCATCTTGAGTTTTACTATACCGTGTTCTATATGGGTGATAAAGCTAATAATGAGAAGTTATCCCCATTAAGTTATGCTTTCTGAAGTGCTATTTGCCTGCTATCTAGTCCATTAAGAAAAAATACCTTTATCACTAATTTTAACATGAAACAGATCCATTTGGAGAAAATGCATTATAAATGAAACAGAGTTGGCTGTTGAATAACAGCAGTTGAGGCTCAAAGCCGAATATAAATGTATGATAGAAGGAAGCGTATTGGACAAATGCAATTTATCTCATTATTCAGAAAAAAAAGTCCAAATGTCTCTGCTCATGAATACATAAAATAGATTACATATAATGTGCACACTCTGAGTCACATTTTCCAAATGATTTTTGTACCTTTAGCACTATCTGAAACCAATACCGAACAACAGTACTTGTGCTTCTAATTTTAAGTGTGCCTTTAATTTTTTTTAATTTAAAAAAAAAGAAAATTATGTGTCTTGTCTGTGGAATTTACCTTTATAGAAAAGTACTTAGGCATACACTAATTTTATGTACATCCAATTATATTGTCCTCTGTTTTCCCTTGAAATCAGACCATGTGAAAATAAGTCAATAGTCTTCCAAGTTCTAACTGACAGTCACAGAGTGAAATTTCGAGGGCTCTATCGTTTTCTTGAAAAACTAGTAGAATACCATAGATAGTGCTTGGTGAGCTTTCAGGGAGGTCACTACTTGCCCTTCGAAATTTAAAATTTAAATATAAAACCCTAAAGGGTGAAACAAAAATGTATAATGGTTATATAATGTAATAACCATTGCCCTGGTTGCAGTGTTTTAACTCAGATGTTATGAGGGTAGTGAATTACTTAAACATCAATACTTTTTATTCATTCATATAATTTTTAAAAATAATTACTATTTTACATTGAGAGAATACTTTGATCTCAGCTTCCCCTTCCCCCAGATATAGTTGAATAGTAGACTTACTGAAAATTTGGCAAGTCAAGGGCTACTTGCTCTAGTGAGCTGCATTGTATCCAGACCCTGTCTTCCCTGGTTAGAAAATTGTCCTAACAAGACCAAGAGATCAGATTTAATACAGCCCAGAAGGCTTTGCACACAGGAAAACAGTATTTTGTGGCTTTCAATTGTACCCCTAACCCCAGCCAGCTCTCTCATAAGTGAAGTAACTAGATGAGAGAGTGTGGATGACTCTCCCTGAATTGTCATCACTGCCAGTAAAAACAGCTCCAAAGGAAAATCTTATTTGGTAGGCCAAATGTGAAGAGCATCAAATTAAGATGAAGTCAGTAGCAGTAACAACACAAGCTAATGTTTATTGCATCTCTTCTCTCTGCTAGGAACTAGGCTAAACAATCGACATGTGTGATCACAATTAATTTTCCACAACTCTTTAAGGCCAAATTATAATCACCCCATTTTGTAGATGAGGGAAACCGAGTATCACAGAAGTTAGTTTTACCCAAGATCACAAAGCAGTGTGAACTGGGATTCAAACTGAGATGTCTAACCCCAGAGCCTCTCAAAACATATATGTCTCCCTAGCTATGCTATATCCCAATTAACTGTAAGATGGCTATATTTCAGGTATTAGATTTCTTGTCTGGACATAAAACTCACAAGCTAAAGGGAAGAAGTATGCAGTGAAAAGCATGCTCACAACAGGAGGCCTGCATAAGGCTACATGTGAGAGGACAAAAGGAAAGGAAATACTATGAGCATGTTTCATAAAATATAAGGCCATTTCTGCAGGAAAATATTGCTTGAAAACAAATATATAGGCCATCACTACCTGTGTGTGTAGTTGCCTCATTGGAACAAACTTTCCAATGACCACTAAGAGTGACCACAGTGAACTAGAACAAATATCCTCGGATAAACAGTGTCTGTGATGTGGCCACACAGGAAAAGCTATGGTTTGATTTATGGGGAGCTGGTTGACTATACTCCTTAGGGCAAGACAATACAAGCTGTCGTTCGCTGAGAGTCCTCTATCCCCCAAGACTGTACTGTCTCACTTTGTTTTTAGGACATCAGGAGATGAGGTGAGTGGTGAAGATCCCCATGCTTCAAATGAAAAATCTGAGGCTCAAAGAAATTTCCCTAAGGACCACTGCACAGGCAGCACAACTGGGGTACTAAATGGGCTTGACAGTAGTTGAGAATGTGTGTAAGCTCACAAGGTAGATTTGTTTTGAAGCAAACCTTCTAATTCAAAAGTCTGCTTAGTCTAGTTAGGCAAAGACACATAGAAGTCTGGACAGTATCTGGCACACCTAGAATTTGCATCATCAGAATCTTGCACTTAGTGGGTGTTAGGCAAATATTTGTGGTTTGTTTCAGTACTGGGATTTTTGCCCCGGTATGTAAATATTCACCTCATTTTGGTTTTGCTTTGGTAGGCTGACTCGTTGTTCACTTTGGGAGAATTTCAACTTATATGGATATAGTTTTGGATTGACATTTATTTTCCTCCTGTATTAATGACCCTTTAAAAAAATGTATTGGTATTTTGCAATTCAAAATCTTACATTATGGAAGGGAATCTAAAAACCTTGGGAGCCATCTTGTGGTTAAAGCATCTTTCTCAAGTTTTTAAACCTACAACACTTAATAAAATTCTTGCATTAGTTTCAAAGTTAAAGATTTTTTTTCATTACTTTGTTTCAAAATTTTAACTATGTCTCATTTATTATCAATTTGCAACACTTAAAAAAATACAAGTTAATATTTCCCATGGGCAGAAATGTTTATATTTTAAAGCATTATCATCAATGTATGTGTGCTTACAGAGGTACAGGTGTGCCTATGCAGATATATAGATATTTTTAAAGCCTTGATTATCTCTAGGAGTGAATATAACATGGTATGTTTCTTTATACTTTTCACTATTTTCTAAATTTGCTTCAAGAAGCCTGTAAAAATTTTAAATAGAAAAAAAACATTCAACCTAAAATTATAGCTAAATTTTATTATCCGATGCTGTAAAGGGAAAATGGACAGATTGCCCAGGCAACCCCATTAGAAGACAGCTATTTGAATATATTTATTCAGCATAAACATAACAAAAATGCAATGGTAGCTGAGTTCCTGTGTTAACGAAATACCAAATACCGAGGGAAAGACTAGGACATGCTGCCCCTGGTTAAATCACATGGATGTGACTATTTCAGAAAGCATTCTTGAGAACAAAAATAAACAAAAAGAAGTAAGCAAAGGAAAAAATGTGCTCCTATTATTCAGTGTTTTTAAAGTCATACAGTTTAGTATATGCCTGGACTGCATTTTATGGCCATATGATAATTTTCAACCTAAATCTGCTAAAGAGGTGAAATTCTCTCAAGATCTAACTCTAAGGCAGTCCATAGAGAACATAGTGAGGAGTTGCTCTGATCAACTTTTTATTTTTCCAGGTATGGGTCACGACTACTGGGTTGGTGTGGACCAAAAATGAACTGAAATCACAAATTCAGATCATTCACAAACTACTTTTTATATGTTGCTTCCTTCAGAAAATGCAACTACATTTAAGTCTTATGTGTAGTCAAGAAAAAATAGGCAAGACTGAGATCCTAATTAGAATAAGATATACTCCATGTTTGTATAAATATGTCAAAGTAAACTCTACTGTCATGTGTAACTAAAAAGAACAAATTAAAAAATAAATAAGGTAAACCCAGCCTAGAACTCTCGTGGAGGGGGAGGAGAAGATAAAAAAAATCAAAATTTTAAAAAACAAACAAAAACAGTGGCCATAATTATGAGGTTTGACTTTGGAATATTTTTTAGACCATGAAATTTGCCTTGATTAAAAAAAAAAAAAAAAAAAACTTTAAATCAATTTGTCATTCCTTTAAACATATCTGTTTGAAGGCATTGAGAAGAGATGGAGAAACTTTCTCAAATTCAATGTGCTTGTGGTAATTGTGAAGCCGTCATGCAAACAGGTGCCTGCCCCTCTGGGCATTACACCTTCTCTTGGTCATTTAAAGTACACTGCCTTTTGAGTATTTTTTTTTTCTTCTTGCCTTCCTACTACAGCAGTGCCTTGCCTGTGATGAATCTGTCCTCTTTCAACCTCTTGTATCAGGAACCATCTGAGAAGTTAGGAAGTAAGCAAAGAGGCCTGTGAGCTGCCAAAACAGAGTCCCAAAGTTCAGGCGCTGCCACACATGCACTTGACTCAGGAAATCCCTTCAGACCTAATATATCCTATTTATAATTGGTTTGGAAACAAGTCTCCTGACAAGTTTGGTAATCTGCTTGAGTTCCAAGCATAAAGCTAAGTCTAAAACAAAATGTTCATCTCGAGTAGAGGAAGAACCTCATGATATTCAGTATATGACTTCTGAAGGAAGGAAAACAATTGCTAAGGGGGTAAACATACATAAAAAGGAGAATAGACTAGGGCCATTTAGTTTTGCAGGCAAAATGCCATGTAAGTGTTAGAAAACCTCATGTGCACTATAGCATGTACAATAAATAATTTTGTACTTTTAATGTTTCTAATAAGTCTTAAGTTTTATAATGGCTCTTTATCATCAAGACATAGTAAACTATATTCAGAATCCTCTAAAAAGAAAGATGCCATAATTTTAGTCATATTACATACAAAAATATTTGTAACAACTCCCTTTATTTTCTTGTGCTTACTTATATAAAACTCCAGCTAATTGAAAATTCAGCTATTGCAAATTACTTACTAAAGCTCTAAGCAGCTGAGATTCATCACTATTAAAATATATGATATTTGTGAAGATTAATTTAGGAAGATTGAGTTCATTCCATTCTTTGAGAGAACTATCCAAAAAGCAAGATATATTTGTTTCTAGTTTGCAGGAGGCTTCTCTTATAGCCCAGGGGATTATGTTCCTTACCAAATGTGAACTTGACCACTTAGAGGACCAAGTACAGACTTCCCTGTTTGGCTTCTATCCCAGTTTGTAAAAGTTGATTGGTGTGTTTAAGCTCAAGCAAGGTTAATGTTAATACTTCATTACATAATAGTACAGATTCACTTAACCAAAGCAGAGTGTCCATCCCTGGCCTTTCCTCTAATTTTACTATCATCTCTGTGATTTTTTATGCTTTCAAATAAAGGCCAAACAACATGTGTGACCTAAAACATCCTCTTATTTTGTCCAAAAGCCCCATTCTCAGTTCCCAGATAACCATAGTAGTCATACGCATTTTAGATCTTACTTAATTTAAGAAAGTGGGTCAATTTTAGGTATGATTATAGAGGGTAATGCAGACTTTTCCATGGTAACTTGAAGTTCAACCTTCACAGAATCAGTGAGTACTAAGCAGAAAGAATAGAAGTGGCAGAAAATTATATCTGCCAGTGAGTAAGTAGTAGGAGGAGTTTCTTTATTAAAAACAGGGAGGGGTGATAAAGAGCAATCCAGACTGGGATTAAGCTTGACAGTAGGAGTTGGCTCTTTAAACAATATTTAGTGACTATTTATTTGCTGTTCAAGCATTTGGGATGTGCTATGCAGAAAAACATGCTCTGGTAATATGTTCCTTGTCATTTATCATTGAATTTAGGTGGGCAAATAAATATTCCTGGAGGGAAAGCGGCAGGGCAACATATCTCCAAAGGAAGGTGATCTGTAAGAAGTGAGAGGAATCATCTATCATAATTTGCAAGGTGTCTTCATTTTCCAAGGCGTTTGGAGGAGGTGAGCTTTCAAAGACAGAGCCTTCTGAAGTCATGAAGAGAGAGGGGAGGCAGGCAAGAGGTTCCACAATTGTGGTCAGTGGATTAATGGAACAGGCCTCTTGTCTCTTGCATCTCAAGAGCTGCTGACTTGGGGTTATGATCCTTAGCAACGGGGGTGGGGGAACAAGACATGGTAATGTCTCCACCTGCAGAGTGAGCAGGAGAACAGAGAAAAGCCTGTTCACTCAGAATAGAAAAGCATTTCTCTAAAGCGTTTAGGCAAGTAATACAAAACTTATTTTCACTAAGTTCTTTGCTTTTACACCATGTGTTCCTAAAAGAGAAGGGGTAAGGTAGAAATGAGGGAGGGGAGCATAAATGGCTTAAATTCATGACTTGTCTTTGGGGCCAGATTCTTATCCCTGTTTCTGTTTATGAAACTATCCACAACATCTTCAATTTTGAGGGTAGATTTAAACTATGCGCCCTCTTGGGAATGCATGGGGAACCCAGAGCTCCTTGTCCATTGGGTGGGCTTATAAGGAGGGCAATCGCGACATAAAGAGGAGAGAGATATCCAAGATGAATCCTATTTTCTTCTGAATGCTCACCTAAAATGTCAAGCACTCCAAAAGCTTTGGCTTTGTTGGGAAGTAGAGGAACTACTACTGGTTCAAACGGGGACAACTGGTGTTTCAAAAAGAAATAGCAAAGAGGTCAGCAAAGTCAGGTGACCTGCCCAAATGGGTGTTGTAAGCCACCCACATCCACTTCTGAATATCGTAAGAAGGCCAGAAGTGGAAAAATATTTTCTAGGCAGGCAAGAACAAGGGAGAGGGAAAAGTGCATTGTTATTCTTCTTTCAAACCACTTGGAGCTTTTTAAAAAATTTTGTTCAACCGATGACAGTGTTTCTTCAAAAGGAGTAAGAAAATTTGAGTATCCTTCAAACCATCAGCTTCTCTTCCCACACGTGAATACAAGACCATGTCATCCTATCTACATTGTCAGCCCCATTCTGCTTGAATGTCATGGCATCGTGCAATCACTTCTGCTTCCAAACAGGAACCTAGTACCAAACAGAATCTTAACATAGCCACTAATTCTTTTGAACAAGGCTGTGTTGGCAATTATAAAACAGGGTAGACGTTGGCAAGCGCTTTCAGAATAATTATAGGGTTCCTTGAGTAGTACAGTATAAATAATTGCTGGTTTAAAAGCGTTATTGTGAACAGCAATTTATACTAAAATTTATATTTGCTCCTTGAAACCAATATATGTCAAGAGTGCCTCACTCCCACCCCCACCTCCCACCTTGAGATCTCAAGAGCTTTGGATCCTTTTGATTCCATTTACACTTTTAACTTCGCAAGGCAGCTACAAGGCACGTCTGGGCTGTAGTAAATAAGGGTAAGAGTAATGCATTTAATTAATGGGCATGAATGAAGTAATGAAACTGTTCCAGCTCTGGCCACCTGGTGTGCTCCCAGGATACTGACGTGCAGAAAGGCCATTTTGGTACAGAGAGAAATTAAGAAGTGCAGTGGTATCACTTTTGCCTGGCAAGTAGGGCATGCTGAAGATTATCGCCTCCTCTCTGGCTTATGATGGTATGGAGGCAAAGCACAGAGGACCAAGGCACAGGAAACTCTTGGAGATAATGCAGCTCTAAAAGAGCCACAGAGACTTATTAAATATATATATATATTTTCCTCTCTGTGGAAATTATAATTTTATGCTATGGCACATTAAAAAATGGGTAGGCACATCAGAAAAGCAGGGTGAAAATGGCAGAAATAAGGCCTTGGTGATGGAGAAGCTGTTTGTGAAGAGCTCCCCTCTTTGGGTGAATGCCGAATAGAAGCCACTTCCAAGCAGGTGACCCATGTGTCAACAACTTCTTGTCTTTCTGTCCATCCAAGTGGCTTCTCTTACCAGTATGAGAACTCTCCTGAGACTTCCACATCCTGAATGTCTCTCACCCGACCAGCTAGTGTTCTAAGATAATATGTTTTTTGTTTCAGTTGATGTTCTTGGTTTCTGCATTCTAAAGCCCTTTTGAGCCATATTTTCCATGATGGTTCAGCACCAGCTTTGGTGTTTAAATAAGCTTTTCAATGGGTCATTAGTCCTGTAATTAATTCTAGCTATTTTTAAATGGCGCCTGGTTATTAAAGGGCCGCCATGTTCATAACAGCCTTGTCTTTCTTGGAGAATCACTAACCATTGGCTGACTTTATTTGTAGTGCCAAAAATATTGTAATTTTATTCCTGTCTCAAATATGTTCTTTATGGATAGGAAAAGTCATATTTTTTTGAACAAGGGTAGAAAATATTTAACTGTTACACTTACGTATTATACCCTTGTGCTTTTATTTTTCTTTCAAATGATGTCAACAAAATTGCATTGTACATACCAGGCTCCATCCTATAGTGTTTTTTTTTTTTTTGTAACTTACATTTTTAAAATCAATATAGGCAAATCATAGGATCTGAATAACAAGTGGCTTAATGGAATAAAAGGGTCTGGATCAAAATCACTTACCCAGTGATAGGAAAAAAACTAACATTTTTTTTTCCTGTGCCCTCTCTTATGTTCTGTGTCTGAAATCCTGCAAAACAAGCTGAAAAGATGGATTAAGAGGAGAAAAAGACTTATTCCATATGCTTATTGGTGGACTTCACAAAAATTAAAACCCCCAAAGAGGCTGTCAAACCTGAGGACTGATAGATCATTTTAATCAAGGGTAATAAGCTTGCATAGAAGTGACAAAGGAAAATGGTCTGAGGTTTCTAAGGCCAGTTAATTGTGAGAAAATAATATAAGGGAGAACTAAGGAGGTATAAGGGCCTTTTCAGTGAGGTTTGCTTTTGCAGATTTAAGTCAGTGCCTGTCTCCAGCAATGAGCTGTCCCCTCTCCTTAATATGGGATTGAGGAGGAAGGACACCTTCACAAAGGGAAATTTGTG
Organism: Marmota flaviventris; assembly: GCF_047511675.1. Classification (NCBI taxonomy): domain Eukaryota; kingdom Metazoa; phylum Chordata; class Mammalia; order Rodentia; family Sciuridae; genus Marmota; species Marmota flaviventris. The sequence continues at coordinate 107,135,840 of NC_092499.1, read as the reverse complement.
CCCTGCCTTTAGGCAGAGGGGGAGAGAGCAGGAGCTTTTTCTGCATCTGCTGTTTCTAGGTTGCCTTCAACTCGAAATAATCCGTATGCCCAAGTGATGTATTTTGGGGTGGCATATCCTGATCCCCTTCAGCACTTGCAGAGCTAGAATTAGAACCCAGGCAACAAGACCCTTAGCATGTTCTTGCATTTCTCTTTGTTTTATAATATTAAAATAGCTATTCATCTCTGTGATACTACAAAACACTTACTAATTCTAATATTAGAACCAGTGAGCCTGGCCCTACACCCTAGTCAGCCATCATAATCAATTGCTGCACAGAGCGCTTCAACCAGTACCTAAGCATCTGACTTTAAATGTGAGCTGAAACCTGCTTGCCATCTTGACCTTACAGTAATCCCCGGATAAAGCAGTAATTCCTGATTTTAAAAAGCAGATGGAGATTAACTTTGATTATTGTTACCTGAGATCAGATAGAAATATCAATCTTTCACAGAGCAGTAGTAATAGTGGGTACCATTGTATGCCGATCATTGAACTAGTTGCTTATATATATCTTTCCATCCAAGCCTTATAACCCTGTGAAGTAATTACTCTAATCTCCTATACAGATTAGTAAACAGAAGATTGGAGAGGTTAAATAACTTGCCCATGATCACAGAGCTAATAAGTGGCAGATTTAGCATTTGGGTCTATCTCTAAAGCCACCTCTTGAAAACTAACAGCACACACAGGAGCATCCACATACTGACTACCAGAAGCCAAACCCTACATGTCAGAAGAGAAAATATAATCTTTCTCACCATGGAACTAAACCCTTTCCCATGCCTTCTAGCCTTTTCTCTAAGTTTTTCAATCTTTGATTTTCTTTGGGTTGTAGACTCTAATAAATGCAGTTCAGAAGAGAATGCCTAACCCAGTTGATTTTTTTTTTTGGTCTTATTTTAGGATATATTGAGAACACTTAATATTTTGGTTTTTGCCACTGAGTTTCCATGCTAGAAGGAAATGCCTGGAGATATCCCTGGATATCTTTAATAATCCTTTCATTCCACTCTGGAGTAATAGAGATTACATGCTGGAAGCAGGTGGTCGAAGTCCCTAATTTCTTCATTCTTTTGGAATACCTGCTGTGTCCAGGCATGGAACTAGGTACTGGGGACATAGAATGAGGAAGATAGGTCCCTGCTCCAAACAGCTTTACATCCTGAACATGTGGAGACAGGTAATAGATATGTAGCATTCCAGGGAGTGATATATGCTCCAGAGAATAAAATCTGATGTTCATAGCAGGTAGGTGACTCGGGAGGGAAGAGGACTAGGGATGCCTCTGAGTTTTCAATTTCCTGCCAACCCAAGGAGAAATATTACAGGAAATATAAAAGGCAAGTTAAGCTTCTGAATCTCTAGGTGCACCTGTAGTGTAGTTGTGTCTAGTCCCAGGAGTGGGTGGGAGGGGGGCATAATGTGGACACAGTTGAACTTCAATGTAGTCTTCTTTTTTAGCACTGCCATCATTTTTCTGGTCTTTGAAGCCCTTCTCTCCCTGTTAACTCCTTCTACCCTCCTCTGCCTAGCATTCTGCCTGCAGTGCCAAAGCCACCACCTCTTTCTAACCCCAGCACTGTGAACTAGTAACATCCTGTGTTTCCTCTCCTAACAGTCAGTTCCCCCCATGGCTGCCAAAGCTCAATTACCTACCCTGATTAATCAACCTCTGCTCCGTCTTTGAAAGTGAGTTGTTTCTATGGATGTGGATTCTGGTTTTTCCACCTGTGAGATGGGAGGTTGGATAAACCTCATTGAAAAGATGGTAGGAGAGGGAGTAGAGGTGAGTGGTGCTTTCACGCTGGGCTTACCCTGGCATGATAACATTGGGTCAGTCCCTTTACCTCTCAGGCTCAATAGCCTCCACTAAAAAATAAGGGGTTTGACTAGATAATCTCAGAAGTCCTTGCAGGTCTAAAAATGAATGATTCATAAAGTTCAGTTCAGCTTTTTAGAACACACTAAACAAAATAAAAATCATGATTCACTGTGGGAAGTGCCTCTGCATTGATTGTTTAACCCATGAGAATTTCGGGAGGACCCTGTGAGGTGTCATTGTAAGCAGCAGGAGAAATCACTCGCCAGCTTTTACCTTCCCTGGCTGTGGACAGTTAGTGCTGGGGTCAAACCCAGAACCTCTCACATGTTAGGCAAGCACTCTAACACTGTGTTATACCCCCAGCCCTAATTTCTCAAACCTTAGAAATAGCATATTTTAACTAAGCCACATGTGCTAATCAGGATGTGGGACTCAGCAGGAACCAGAATGAACCAAAGCATCAAAATCACTTATTCATGTAAGTGACCAGCTTCTTATCTATCGTTTTTTTTCCATATTGAGGTCAGAGTGGTAAAGCTATTAAGCAGTATACATTTCCTTTTGCTTAAGAGACAGAGATTATCAGGACAACAGCCAAGGGCACAGAGTCACCCTCACTAGTAATTTCCAAAGGCTGAAAATAAATGCATAAATATATTAATTCTACTTGATAGATTATGTTGCATATTCCCTATAGAGCTATCGTTATGATTTAACATTTTCACTTATGGAATCCTGTGAAATCTTGTAGAAACCTGAAAGATGAGAAGATGCCACTTAATGCATAGCCCTCTTGTATTCTTCTAAAGGTGTCAGTTTAGTGCAGTGAAGAATAAGAGGTTCACAAAGAATCTTCTGCACAAACTAAATTAGCAGAAAGAGCATGCTTTTATAAAATGCTGCTTCTGTTTTCTCTAAGTGTATAATGATTTCACACAATTAAAAACTTAGTGTTGTCTACCTGTATTTGGTATAATGATAATCCAGCCAGTCATTGCTTTAAGCTTTTTTTTATATCAGAATTAAGGTAGCAGTACTTACATTCCCTTATCACCTCCTTTGGGAGTCACCATCTGCATGATGGTATAGACTTAAATTTACATCTTAGTGTGCTTAAAATAAGCAACATTTAAAAACAAAAACAAGCAACATTTGAAACAAGCAACACTTAAAAAATTAGTTCTTTTCCAATAAAAGCTGGTCCATGTGTATGCTGACAATAATTTTAATCCTTTTAATGTCCAAGTGAAGAAGATTGAAAACTATTAATACTTCTGTTAATATTTTCTAGATATGATGTTATAGCAAATATTTAGGGAAAATATATTTTTGGAGAGTTCTAACGGGGAAACAATCAATATGTGCATTAAGTTATGTGGCTTTAACCATTATTTTCCCCATTTTTTGTTGGTGCATTATAATTATATATAATGGTGGGATTCATTGTTATGCATTTGTACATGAACACTGTATAACAATATGTTGGCCAAATTAAACAGTATTTTTTGAAGTGAGTGCATCTGAGGTTGGATAGGAATAGCTTCAAATATTAAAATTTCCATGTAAATATCAAGTCTTAAATGTTCCCTTTCCATACTTTATATGAGGTCAAAAGCAGCTTGGATATGAACAAATACATCTTTGGCTATTTCATTTTCAAATACTACTAATCTTTGGTTTAATAAAAGGATATCTGTTATCCTTGTGATTTAATTGATGGACCGAAGAAAATCAGACACTTCACATAAAATGGGACTTATGAACCACTGAAGTCTGAGTAGTAGCTGCTATATAATACAAATAGTAAAATATAGACTTTTTGGTTTTGTTTGGAAAGGAGATGGCAGAGGGTGAAGAGTGACATTGTCATTTGAGTTTATAATTTGAAAGCATAAAAAATGAGTGAAATAAAAAGATTACCATATGAGTCTCACCAGATGCCACTCCCTGCCTACCCTTAGGCAATCTATCTGCGAGACTTCACCTTGGTGTTTAAAAGCCACGGCAATGAAAAAGCGATATTAAAAATGGTGTGCTATCACAGTAGGAAGTATGACAAATATGTGGTGTCTTCGGAAATTGCAAAATATTTTCTTATCCATTTTGATACCTTGCTCTTACAATGTATGAAGCCAAAAAAAATATATAACAAACACTGCTTTAAAATGAGCCAATTCTCTGATGCCTTGTTTGTTTCTTAAATTAATTCATGGGCAATGAATAGGGGGCAGTAAGAATAAAAAATACACTCTGGTGATAGCGAATACTATTTCCTACCTAAGAAAATAGATTTATTGTCTATTCCGCACACTTGATTGCATAGAGCAAGAAAGTAGATGGTAGCTCTGTCTTTTAATGGGATACTGATTTCACTCTACACAACATGCTTCATTCCTCACGACTTGGGTGTTTTGTGGTTGCTTACAATGAAGTCAGGCAACAGACTCAGACCATGAAAAGGCTACCTGTTATCAAATACATTAACAGTGCCAGAGATTCTCTTACTTTTGTCAATAAGACCTTGTTAAACTTGCATATCTAAGAAGTTCATTGGGAGCAGTGTAAAGCTGCTCTGATGTCACTATATTCTTATCCACAACATTATTTTGAACCAACACAATGTACCTTTCAGGGTAATATCTATACTCCTTGCCTCCCAAAGCTTGAGCATTTCATAATTAGTTTATAATGTTTCTCAGAAAGGAACATCTTCTCCTTGGGAAGTTAGAATGTCCTGACTTCAACACATTCCGGCCACCTGTTCATTTAAGAGTGTTATGGGGACCAGGGATATGTCTCAACTATAGAGTTCTTGCCCAGCATATCCAAGCCTTAGGTTAGATCCCCCAACACCGCTAAACAATAACAACAAAAAGAACCCAGAGGGCGGTTTGGTGTGTGATTACCTAGTCTGTTTTGCCCCCAGAGATTTCTTTATGGAAACATACTCGCACAATGCCTGCGTGCCAGAGAGTGGAAAGTCATGGTCTCGGCAGGGAAATGACTGTCGCACTCATGGAGACAGCGTCTTCACATGGCTGACATTAATGACAACCCAATGCTGTGCACTCACGGAGGGTTTTCATTTCAGAAGAACATCAAAACCACTGACTCCTTTCAAGTCGTCTTCTTTTACTGCGAAACCAGAAACCATGTGGACGGCTTCTTTCAGTAATAACCTGTGTCCCAGCTGCAGGCCGTATAAACTCCTCGTCATATAATTTTCTAATTTGTGTGTAGGTAGTTGTAGCAAACAGCTTAGTTTATTTCAGAACATGACATCAGAGAGCATGTTTGAATCAGTGGTGAGGGGTAATGAAATCAGAGGTTCCACCGAATCCACCCTAATTGAATGGGTATTGTCAAGAGAAAGCTCAGAGTTTCCTCCCAAAGTCATTTACATTATTAGGTAATGAGGCCGATTTTATTTTAACAAATGTACTAAGAGGTATGCTTTCATGTGAACGTTGCCCCTTCAAAGCAGTCAAGTGGGGAGGCTGAACATCTGTGCCAGTAACTCTGTTCCTGCCAAAAGCTGATGTGTAATCCCTCTTCTGGATTCGCCTTCCCTCTGTTAGCAATGTTTGGATATTCTCCAGAGCGGCCATGGTTCTCCTGGAAAAGGGAACTTGATATCTGAGACAACCAATATAGTTAACGTGTTGAAAAAGGTAAATAAAATGGTCCAGACCTTTTCCTTAAACTGACTGAAAGAAAGAAAGGCTGGAGGTATATCTCAGGGGTAGAGCATGTTGCCTAGCATGTCTGAGGCATGGGTTCCATGTCCAGCACCACCAACAACAACAACAAAAAAAAGACGGAGAACTATCAATTGGCTGATGTATCTTTCTCATCTCATTGGCACTGACAACAAAAGACATAGCACAAAGTAGTTCATGGCAGTGATGGCATCCGTACTTTCGAAGGTCAGTCCTCTTTTTGGTATGGAGGCTATTGTTGGAAGAAAATATTGGCCACTAGTTTTATTCTTCCAGAAAATTGACAGAGTAGATCATGACAACAGTGAGGGGAATTTGAAGGTTACCACGGATGCCACCTAGAGCTTCTTCACACATGCCACTTGTGCCACAGATCCAGATGGCTGCCTTCTCTATTGGCATGCTTCGGAGTGTGTCAGAGTTACTACTCCCCTGACTAACAAAATTCTCTAGCAACCAGTAAGTGTGGGAAGCTGAATGGAGGGAGAACAAAAGGGAAACTCCTGCCCAAGAGGACCCAGAATGGTGACTTCTATTGTCGCAATCTGATGGTAATCACAGGATTCTGACTTCAGCCACCAGTTCAGAAATTGTTAAGATGCCACAAAACTGGGTCATGGGGCAGCTCGGTGGTTTCACTGTAGTCACATGGAGCTCCCTAATTTCCAGATCAGCAAACCTGTTAGGTAGCCACAGCCACAAAGTCGAGAAGAGCGTGCTCTGGGGAATCAGTGGATATTTTAGTTGTGACATTGACACTTTCCCCAGGAGAAGTCCTTTGTAACTATTAGTATTCTCTTCTATTTCACAGGTGGCTATGTTTGGGGATGTTGAAATGGGCTTTTAAGAAAGTTTTACTTTTTTAGGATTACAAGATGTTACTGAACAATATTCAGATCTACCACTTATGCTCCTGTCTCTGTGCCTTTCCCCTGTGGATTGCCTCAGCTTGCTGCAGATGGGGGAAAAATGGCCACACTGGAGTAAGATGAATGGCAGAGTTCCTGGAGAAAGCACATTTGGGTCTGCCACTCACAATCTCAACTTAGCCCACTGGCCATTATAGCTATTGCTAAAGTATTTGTGACTAATTCCCCCTGGCTTAGCAATTGCTCTCTTAATAAACAGATCACACATTCATTCAATTTGCAATTGGTACTGAATCAAAGTCTTGGAATATTAAAAGACATCATTAGGAAATGTTTTCTTTGGCCCTCAGAGCCAACCATTTTCTTCTAGTTAATCCTTTTCTGTTCCCCACCTTTTGGTTATAGTTGCATGTTCACAGTGATGTAGAGGCTGCTCAGCCATCTGTCTAGTTGGGAGAAGAGTGAGGAGCTGTGGTATCGGGTGGGACTGATGGCTCCGTACTCCTCATCTCCCTCACACACATCAGACCAAAGGTGACCTGATCACTGTTTTCCAATATCAGGTTTCTCTACTTTAAGCTCATCCTTAAAGCCCCTTTGCAGAAAGTCTCTGGAATGGTACAATATAAAAATCATATAGACCTTTTAATATCATTGCTATCATTATGCCTGGACCTCCCTGCCTTACTGAGGACTTCATGTTTTCTGCATGGTGCCTTGAACTTTGACATAGATCCCCAAAGCAATTTATAAAATTACTCCGAAGTAAAACATTCTCTGAAATTAGCAATGTCCAAAAGTCAAGAAAGAAAGGAAAGTAATAGATTCAATCTAAAATGCACTGTCTCATTGACAGTAAAATGTATCTTCTTATCACCACTGACCTCAATGGACTAGGAGAGAAAAAAGGCTTCCTTTCTCTTGTGGGTATAATAATTCATTCCCAAGGAGCATGTTTGAAGTGGCCTGCCATTTTTCTGGTAGAGCTACTTGCTTTTCTATTGATGGTGGCAAATTCCATGCTATAGTAATCAGTTTATCTCTTCTGAAAGCTTAAAAAGTAAATTTTAAGAAGAGAAAAGTGGCCTCAATAGAAATATTGTTTATTTTTAAAGCAGGGAGTGGGTAAGGACCAGTCAAACTTATCCTTGTGACATAATTTAAAGGATATTTTAAGTTAATATTAATTGCTCATAGGTGCTAGCCATTCTTCTGCTTATTGGCCAGCAAGTTTGTGGCATGACTCATTTTTTTAAAAAGCATATCAAAGATTATGTGTCCAAAAAAAAAAGCCTCTCTCAGTCAGAATTTGAATTTAGAAGGTTATATACTTATTCAAATTTTTTTCCTAGTCCTTAATTCTCTTTTTGGACTCCATTTCTTGCAATTGCTTTCAGTAACTGACTGCCTCAGGTCTCTTGAATAACAGTGAAAGCAAAATTCACAGTTAGAAGTTCATCGGTTTCCTAGAAGACAGTACTGCCCTGCCACCACACTGGGCATCAGTTCCCCAGCACCTCACAGGGAAGTCTCTTTTTTGAGGAGTACATACATGTTTGTGATACCACCAGACCCTGCCTCCAAAGGTTTTTCTGTGTCCCACTAGCCCTGGTCTTGATCGTTCATATCTAGTACCCAAGACAGTTGTACTTGGAAATTATGTAGCATAAGGACCTAAAATGCTTTGCAGATAGCAAAGATGTTTTGAAAAATGTATAACAATGGGAAATAGATTTGTGTCACTGATGCTACCAACTATGGGCTTTGCCTCTGTTAATTTAAAGCAGAAATGTGCCATTAGTGGCCTTCAAAGAGAGACCGGGAAAAAAAAAATGAAACCCTGTCCCAACACATTCAATTGAAATTGTTTACTTTGAAGAGGGGACGGGAATCTTTCTTTTCCCATCAACACCATGTTAGCCTTGTTTGCCTTGTGTCTTCTCTCATGGTAGGGTATGTTATTAAGAGGGATTCTATTTGACTGACAGTAGTAAATATTACTTCTGAAATAAGGAAAAAATGTGGCGGGGGGGGGGGGATTTGTTGATTACAAACAGAATATTCTAGCCCCAGCGGCACTCTGAAAGAACTTTAACTTTGACTCTTAAAGGGAATATTTGAGTATATTCCCTTTTCTAAGCCAAAATGCAATGAAAATGGACAAATTGGCTGCCAGGTGAGCCACCCTTCCACTTTCTGTCCATTTTCTGTGAGTGAATGGCACTTGCTGAGCTTTGCCATAAAAGGATGCCCCTGCTATTGGGGAGGTGATGATTCAACTCACTCCTGGTCATCATGTCACAGGACCGGATCTGGATGTTTATCTAGCACAACACTATGTACCTAAGAACAGATGAGGAAGCTGAGCCCTGGAGTAAGGTGGTCACAGAGCTTGACATGTGTCTGGTAACTCTGCTCATCTCGCAGGCTGTTGTGGACATCTCCTCACCATGTCTTTCCCCCACTTGACCACAGTGTGTGAGGCCTCACTCCCACTTCCTCCACTTATCACCTCTCCAAGATGCCAACCCCCTTGTGGGCTTTTCCTAGAAAGAAACACTGGTTTCCTTCAGTTGTGCTTTGGACCTGGTTAGGATTGCTTCTCACATTAGGTCTCTGCATTAGAAACAGAGCTACTAAACAACATGCCTGTATTCAAATGGAGCGCCATGATTTTTCCCTTTCCATTGTTCTGATAGGTCCTTCAACTCCTAAGCACCCCTGTCCTTAAAAAATCGGTGGTAACAACGATAACAGCTAATACTTGATGAGCATTTACTATGTGCTAGACACTGAGTCTGTAGGCACTTTACTTGTATACCCTATAATAATGAGGTAACGATCATTTTAAAGACCAGCAAGCAGTCAGAGAGAGTTTAAGAAAGCTCTCAGTTTCGCATAGCTAGGAATAAACAGGGCAGGGATTTGAGCCCAGGCTCTCGAGTTTGCCAATCGAATGTCCGCACTTTACTTCAAAGTTGTACTCAACTCTCTTCCTTCTTCTTTTAAGTCTTTGTTTGCATCTGTAATTGATATGCAGCGAAACTGGTGAACAAGATGAGGTGTGCTAGTGGGTTCGATGCATCCTCTTCGTGTCTCTGGTACCTAGTCATAGAGGCTTCTTAGCATGTGGTAGTGGGACTAGCAACTGGATGAGCCCGTGGGTGAGTGAAATGTGTTTCTGTGTGAGTGTGTGGAGCATGTGTGTGGTGTATGAACATTGTGTCTGATGTGTGTGTGCGTGTGTGTGTATGTTCACACATGGTATGTAAGTATAGTGTGTGTTTGTGGTGCACATCTGGTATATGGGTAGTGTGCCTACGTGGTATGTGAGCCTGTGGTGTGATAGATGGTAGCAGCCATTGGCATTAAAAAGAACCTGCTATTCTGAGCTCTGGCTGTGACAGTAAGATGTGCCTGTAGCAGCTGTTAGCAATCAGAGTGTGTTTCCATCTGATGTGAAATGTGCTGCCATCACTTGTGAAATGGATTTCAAAACCTTGCTGTCCTAAAGTACCAAAGTGTGTGAATGGTACACTTTTACTGCACATTAGAAAAATTCACTTATTCCAGTGATAACTTATTCACTCAAGCTATCTTCAATGACAAAGACACACACCGTCCAACACAGGATAGCTGGTAGGGGTATGTGTAGCACAGTCATACAATGTCATTGGAAATGTTTGTCTCTGCAGGCAAAAGAAGCATTTTGGACTGTAGGTTCAGAAACTGAAAATGGAACAGGAAGAACAATGCCGTGTGCCTCATTTTGCTATCTCTACAGGCTATTGCTTTCCTGCTTCACCTCTGTGCATGACTTACATAAAAACAAGAGGCTTCAAGATAAACATCCAGGATATACACTTCCTTTTACTAAGAAAAAAAATGACATTTATTAGACATTATAGTGTGTGAATTGATGCTTAGATGTCAGACCTTCTTAAAATAAATCTGACAGTCTCTTAGCTTGGTGCAGAGCATTCCTTCTCCTCATGTCTCACAACGACTTAATGTCCCCAAGGCTCTACTGCCTTCTTCTATATTTCCCTTAGGCACTAAGAAATGGCCACCAGCTTCTGCTGTTTCCCCTTGGGAATGGACATAGAAACAAATGTTTGCTATCAGCAAATATTGTTAGCCCTTCTCTTGTTGAACTCATGTATTATAACTAAAAATGTAAATGTTCCTTTAATTAGCAAGTGTAAAGAACATACAGTCTGAGAGGTAGTCAGAAAATACTCCTCATGTCATTAGTCCAGGCACTCCTATGCCTAGTTGAATTGATTGTCTTATAAAAGGGAAATTAAAAAAAAAAACTAGAATGGAACTGCAATCTAGAAATAGTGCTGTAATGTATTTGAAGGCTCAGAAGTTGCTACATCTATTGTTTGGATGTTGTTGGTTATGTCCTTGAAGGTGGAGATACAGAAGGAATTTATCATCTAGGATTTGATCACTAATTCATCAAGATCTTACAATCTTAAAATGATTAATAAGTCAACATCCATGCTTCCTCTTCTGGTAAGCCTAAATAATTTGCTTGTGATTTTTAATAAACACTAGATCCTTCTCTGATCTTTTATCTGGAGATCCATTCCCCTGTTAATTCTAGGGAGACCTCTTGGAAATGGGAAATGGCACAGAGGTGGAGTAGAGAAATGAGTTGAGGCAAAATCCTCATAATCATCCTCACCCACCAAGATGGTCCGTGGACTAAGGAGGTTTATATTTCATGACTGTTCCCGCGACTGCAGATGTGCTCTTTTTAGTCTTCTGTGGCTCCACATACACTGACGTAAATGCATTTTTAAAGCTTAAAGTTACAAGTTTTTTCCAGTTTTTCACCATGAATCCAAAGTTTATTTGGTTGAGGAATATTTCTTAAATGATATAATCTACTATTTGATGAGCAGTAACTGATCTCAAAAAAAACCACACAAGCTACTATGGAAAGAAACAATGGGTTCCTTCGCCTGGTGAACTTTTATGACTTAACCTGGATTCTTGTGACTTTGACCCACTTCTACACATCTTAATCCAGCTGGTTTTTGTGAATGGCATGGCTAGGAGGTCACAGAATCATCCCATTGGAATTAACAATCAGTGGCTGACTTTTTAGGCAGACAACTTTGACCTTTTAAGGAATGAATACTCTTGAGGCAAGAAGAATGATTTGAATTATTTACTCAGAGAATTATCATACTATCTGCCAAGTATACAATGGGTGAAACTCATATAAAGCCATAGGACAGATAGATTTTTAAACAAATATCCTAAAACCCATTTCCATGTCAACAGATTTCTCCATGTTTGGACTTGGAATTGAATCACATGTGTGTTCATTTTTGTATCATCATATGTATCCATTATTTTTTTAAAAGCTTCTAAATTGAAATACCAAGATCGTAAAATGCATATTGCTTTCAGTATGCATAGGCAGGTGTGAACTTAAAAGAGCTGTAAAATAGAGCGGTTATCTCCTGGGTTTAGGTGTGAGAATTTGGGTATAATTGTGTAAAATAAGATTGTGTCATGAAACACAGTAATTCTGATGCTTTTGGTTGAGCAGAAACTAGATAAGATCTCCAGATTTTGGTTTGGCTTTAAAGATACCCTTTTTTGTTGTTGTGAAAAATAGACTTTGAATGATGACAGCAAAGAGCTGACCCCGTTGCTTTCAACTGTGAGGCAAGGAAGACTTAACCTAAATGTGGTGTAATTTTTCTTGCTAAGGGGGAAAAAGGAATTGGTATCTCAAGTGAGGTTGATTGCTAGAAAAGATTAGATGCAGTTCTGTGAGTCAGATGACATTTTGCATCTAGTACTATCCAGAATTATATAAGGGACACCTATTGTTGGAAAAGAAGTTATTAGAAGTTTGCCTTGAGCATCGTCTAACAAATTAGTAAAGTAAAATGGATTCTTTTCCCACTAATATGAAAGAACACTTAACCCACAATGAGAATTTCAGAGAAGATTTTGTTTTGTTGTTATTGTTATATGTCTCTGATGCCAGGGTCCTAAAAAAATCTTAAGAACTCAGGGCTGGGGTTGTAGCTCAGTGGTGGAATACTTGCCTAGCATATGTGAGGCACTGGGTTTGATCCTCAGCACCATATAAAAATGAATAAATAAATAAAGGTAAAAAAAAAACCTTCAAGAATTCTATGTTGTGGGGGAGGATATTTGTTTCTAGAATCTTAGAAGGACCTTATTCCAACTGGGAATAATTGGCTAAATGGACAATTACTTTTGTCTTGGCCCTTGATTTCACATAACCACACAAATTCTTAACAACAAATAAGTTCCTTTATTAAGAGACAGAGGTTTGGTTTGGAGAAATAAAAGAGGAAAAGAACGGTATTGGTCATCTTGATAGCATCGTATTTTGGGGGTGAGAACTTATTCGGTTTATCAGCTCGCCAGATAAGTAGAATGAAGTATTTGTCATCAGAAGCTTCTACTTTTGCTGGTTGATTTTGAGTTTTTGTTTTTGTTTGTGGTAATGGGAATTTGAGCCAGTCCTTCACACATGCTAGGCAAGCATTCAACCAGTGACCTAAGTCCCCAGCCCTTATTTTTATTTAAAGACAGGGTCTCAGCCTCAAACTTTCAATTCCCCTGCCTCAGCCTCGTGAGTCCCTGGATTATAGCCTGATTGGGTCAAATTATTTTACTGAAGGTTTAATTGGTTACTAGATAGTTACCAAAAAAAGATAGTCAGTTGCTTTAAACTTAGACATTTTGTTCACTACTGTGTTGTAGGAAATTTTAGAGAGAACTGGATCTAAAAATCTAGACCATCCACTCTTCCTCTATGTGAAAAATCCTTTTCCTCTCTAATTTGACAGAATTTCCCTGTCTAGGGACAAACATGCTCATTTGGATTTGGCTTTTAGAAACTACGCATCATGGAATATGAGTCAGTTTCTCAGGAAAGTTTAATCAAGTAGGTATGGAAACATATTTCAAAGAATTCATATTCATCTCCCACTGTCAGAATTACCCACATATTCACAGAAAGCCTCATGAGAGGATATGCCGGGCTTCCTTATTCTTTGGAGATTTTCTGCATACACAGTTCAGCTTTCTCTGAATTCATTTGGGACGTTCTGGCCTAGTGTTTTAACTCTCATGCACCTAAGTCTTACACTGAAGGAAAACGGTCCAAGTTCTAGACTTTCAATTTTGCCTATACTTAGTTTGCAAATAGCTGTCAAATTACAGTGAAAATCACAATCAAGTTAAAGCTTTTGACAAGTGCCTTAACAATGGATAAAGGGTAGGACTTTTGGGAATAGGGACACAATAAGGTGCAGGATTTTTTAAAAGCTATAATTTATCAGGATTGTTGAAGTCTTACCAACTGAGACTTGGGATGTCAGAGGGTCACATGTATGTTTACTGTGTTTAGCAAATGGAAATCATGCCATTTACTGTTTAAAAAGTTCAGGTCAGTGACTTTGCATGTGATACTTGTCATAGAGAGGTGACTTTACATCTAAGTTCTCTTTTTATTCAGGTTGAGACTAAGCTGGACCCATCAGTCCTCAGAAAGGCATTTTAAAAATGAACAATTTTTTTTTAATTTAGATACGTATAGCTCACAGATGAAAATGATAGTCCTATGTGTTTTTTATTCTTTGTGGCTGAGCATGTTGTGGGTAGTGAGGGTACAGCGTCCTGGTTCTTGCCAAGAATGATATACCAAGCCTCCTGAAGCTTCCCATTTATATAGGTTTTTCATCTTCAAAGAGATTTGAAAGCATTCATTTGCCACCACCTGCCTGGGAGGTAAGAATTATTCCCATTTTATAGATGGAGGAAGTGGAGGTATAAGTGACTTGCCTGGGGCCACCCACAGAGTCAGGTGTCAAAGGGAGACTTGGCAGGGCCCATCTTAGCTAAATTGATCCCCAGCCATTTCTGTCTGTTGTCATTTCCCCCATGAGAGCTCCAGATTGCTGGTGAGGCATCAAATAATCTGGAACAGAAAAGAAACACCAAGTCTACCTTTTTGTGTGTGACTGTTTCTACAAGTAAACCCTGGGAAATTTAGACCTAAAAAATAAGCCAATGAGCCTCCATGAGGCTCAATTTTCACATCTGTAAAATGGGAATAAAAATACCCATCTGCTCCTTCAGGGATAGATGAGCACTAAACTCTGAACAACCTAATGAGGTGAAAGTCTTTTTAAGCCATATAAAACTCGGCAAATATCAGGTGTTACTGTTTCCTGAAATAGCTTAAGACTGCTTACAGAGGGGTAGAGCTTTTCTTAGATGTCTAATTATTTTGGTGATGAACAGCAAGGATTAATATTGTCATGAAAGAATCCAAAAATCAAGGGAAGAAAAGACAATACTGGGGGGAAACTTAGCATTATATGTGCTATATATTTAGTAGACAAAATGGCAAACAAGTTGACTATTAGTTTGCATCTTATGCTGTGAGATTATTGAGCATGCCTGGGTTAGGGAATGTAGCCACAGTAGTACTCCAAGCCACTGTCCAGGATGACAGTCTATTCCCCGTCCACGGTGGAGAAGAAGTGAGAGCACTCTACAAATCCACATGGTGAGTTGCAGCCTTCCATGGCAGCAGTGACAAAGTGGAGAGAAGCCATTTTACTCCCTGAATGTTCCTGCTCCAGTACACAGAGCACCTTTGCACACCATAGATGAGGGCACCACCTCTGGAAGGGTGGTTTAAAAAAAAAAGAAGCCCATCTGAATAGACAAGTCAGAGAAAAGCTCCCTCATGCCACATGGTTGCAGCCACTCCCAGGAGAGCTCACAGCCAGGTACACTTCAGCACCCACCTTTGCCCTCTCAGCTGCGCTCCACTGGGCAGGTCACAACCTGCACAACCGTCTTTGGAGGCCCTCAAACTAAAAGAGCCACGAAACTGTAGAAGCCAGGCATTCCCAAAGTCGCTCCAGGGAGAAAGGTGAAGACTCCACGGCTTTCTGCTAGCCAGCCTTGACACGCAGGCCCGGCTGCCATTCGGCAGCTGCTGAAGCCTTTAATACTGCAGCAGTTCTAAACAGGGATAAAATAAAGTGACTAATCCATAAAGGACTCAAGCCCATTTTACTGAAAATAAAATCAAATGCCTTGGGGTTTTTCTTTTTAATCTTTATTGGTTTTTCTGCTTCCAAAAGTAATGCATGCTGGTTGTAAAAGATTCAAACATTAGAGAAACATATAACATAGCAAGTGGAAAGTCCTCCATATTCTCAGCCTTCCAGGAAAAAGCTACCATCAACAGATTTGTGTAAAAGATAGATACTTGTTTTTTTTTTTTTTCCCAAGCTGTAGTTCTTTAACATTTTTGCAACACAAAAAATTGATTGACATTCATATGTGTGATAGACATACTCATGGGTATACCCCAGGTTTGGCCACTGGCCATTTCCTGACAAGCAAGCAATAACCCCACCCCATTCAGTCCTTTTCAAGAATGTCTATGGTGTGCAAATGAGCTAGGAGAAAAGATACTACTGGGGTAGTAGTAGTATGGTTGTTTATTTTTATATGAACCAGTTAAAAAAAATCACTTTTTTTTTTACCATTATTTGTGACAAATTCCTTGTGACACTTTCCACAGCTGATTTTGACATGCACTATGCTAAAGCAAACAGTTAAGTGCCACTGTTGTGAAGGATTGCTGTAGTAGCTGGTACAGACTGCCTGTCACAGTATTTGGAGGATAAGCAGCTTTTCTCTATCCCCACTTCGGAAAGAGCTTAAAGTGTGGAGAAAAGAATTTCATTTTGCTATAAGGCAGGATTCCTTATCAACAACAACGATAATAATAACTACTGTTTATTGAAGGCCAACTATTTCTAAGAACTGTGTGATGCATACATATAGAAAATACATACATAAAATGAGCATATATAAACCTTCTAGAGATGCTGTGTCACTTGTACATTGTATCAATGAATCTTCATATATGAAACTGAGGCTTAAAGAGGTTAAATAATTTATTTGCCCAGCTGTAAGAATTGTTAACCTTGGCATTGGTCACTTTACAGTCAAATATTCTGGGCTGCGAGTATGGTTCAGTGTTGAAACACTTGCTTAGCACACATGAGGCTGTGTGTTTGATCCTAAGACTGAAAAAAAAAACAAAAAAGTATTCTACCTGGAATTTTGCAAAATCGAGAAGGCCAAAAAAGTTAATGGTTACTTTCAGTTATAAACAAGCAGATAAATCCCAGAAAGGGGTTGGGCACAGTGGCTCACACCTATGATCTCATCAGTTTGGGAAGCTGAGGCAGGAGGATTACAAGTTTAACACCAGGCTCAGCAACTTAGTGAGACCTGTCTCAAAATGATAAAAACAAATAAATTAATTAATAAAAAGGCCTAGGGATATGGCTCAGTAGTAAGTGTTCAATCCCTGATACCAAATAAGAAAGAAAAAGAAAATCTTAACTTTTGAATTTAAACAGAAAGACAAAATGTGACCAAATCTCAGACTTACCATTTTCTACCTGAGTGTGACAAATTAATAAGCCTCTTTGAACTTCAGTTTTCTCATCTAAATGATGGAGATAATAATAGTAGTGACGATGATATTAACAATAATAATACCTATTTCACAAAAAGAAGATAATGCTTGACACATTGTAAGTACAAATATATGTTCGCTATCATTGGTGATTATAATCCCATTAGATTATTATCAAGAGAACACTGCTCATCCACGGAATGAAGTGATGGGTGCCTCTCTTGTACAACTTTAATTTGGGGGCAGATTGGGCATTGCATTCTGGATCAGTATAACTCCCAAGATAGGTCCTGAGGCGTAAATGAGATGTTAAGAATGTCAGTGCACATGTTCTTGACCTTTTATAGTTAAAAATAAAAATCTAACATTTTGTGTTGATACAACACTAAATGACTGCCCAGCCCCGGGACCACTTGGTTAATTAGCATGCTTGTATTCCAGGGTTTCCTGCTGCCACTTGTTGTCAGCTCCAGAAATTTGCCTCTGCAGGTGTGGAGAGTCTTTTTGAATTACTTAGATATGTGAAAGCAGATTATTCAGGCAATAGAGCTGAAAACGTGGGCAAATTAGAATTTTTCATAGCAAGATTGTTCATTGGGAAGCCAATTTGCAATGATGTGGATAAGTCTTGCTTCAAATATTTCACTACATTAGGATAGTTATGAACGCTTGTGAAGGTTGACAATAGTGGTGTCTGACAGAACTGGTATTTACAAATGATGGCTGAGTTCCTGTGTGCAGTAAATGTCTGGGCCAAGGTTTATAATTTATGTTGAAAGAATATTATTTTGAGAAGACACAACACCACCTGGTAGAAAATGGAAAACATGAAGGGATGCAAGGCAAAGGGATTTTTATCTTTTTCCTTTTCTTGGATGGAAAACTCAAATTTAACCCAGGTATGGTGGTGCACATGTATAATCCCAGCAGCTCAGGAGGCTAAGGCAGGAGGATCACAAGTTTGAGGCCAGCTTCAACAACTTAGCAAATCTCTAAGCAACTTTATGAGACCCTGTCTCAAAATTTAAAAAATTTTGGATGTGGCTCAGTGGTTAAGCACCTCTGGGTTTAACACCTGGTGCCTAAACAAAAATCTCAAACTCAAATTTATTGTACTATACTATCTTCCTTTTGAAAACTTTGCAAGCCCTTGATTACATTTTTTTCTCATTGATTAATTTGATTCTACAAATTGAGTAAAAGTGGGGATGGGAGGCTTCAGTGCATCATGGGATTAAGTGGAGAGATGAGTAAGTGCCCTGCTCTGTTCTGCAAATGGTTGCCTTCTAGAAATATCAACATGTCTGATAAGATTGCATGCAGAGGGTTTGCTTTTGAAGCAGGTAGATTTCAGCCATTTTTTAAAGAGTACTAACAATTGATATTGTCTTCTGAGATAATAGAGCCACATAGGGGTCAGCTAGTAGAGCAGTTTAATCTGACTGATCAAAATAACTGAAAGTTGCTTTGGAGAAATCTTTCCATTCCCTTACCATGAGATTCTTATTGAGGCATATTCTAACTGATTCTGATCCTTTAGTCAACATTGTCCACTGGAGCTAAGCACACACAGAGTGGGGACAAACATGTAGGTGAATGGTCTCCCACTTGGACATACAAGTCAGTCTACAGTGAATCCATTCATGAATCCATTCATTGGATTCACTAAGCTTCACAGCCTCTCTACCTCTTAGGTCCCAGCTTGGGTATCTTTGAAATCTGAAAGACACTGGGAACCTAAGCAAAGCTGAAGACCAATGGTATAGGAGCCTGACTCAGACCAGCAGTCCTGTTGCAGTGGCACCAGACTCTGGGTCTATGCTGCAACCAGTCTCCACTCTCCCCACACCAGACCATAAGCCATTCAGGTGGCGGTGCTGGGTCCACAAAGACACTCCCAGGGTCACCCCCATCATGAACAGACCTCCCTATCTAGAATTTACAGGATTTCCAGAGCCATTAGCAAGCATTTTGGTCACTGCCTTGAACATCATTTCACTTCTGATTGGCCATCCACTAAGAGCCCCCAGCAGAGTGAACATCATTTTCCATATGACCCAGATACAGCTTTACTCTTGCCCTTGCCCATATGGCCTGCCCAGGACTCTCATCTCCTTTTTTTTTTTTTTTAAATATTTTTAGTTGTAGATGCACACAATACCTTTATATATATTTATCTTTATGTGGTGCTGAAGATCGAATCTAATGCCCTCACATATGCTAGGCAAGTGCTCATCCACTGAGCTACAGCACAGCCCATTTTATATTCTGAACAATATGCCTGATCTCCCCATTATTAAGGCAGATTGAAGATAATTCTTGAAAGGCCCAAGTTTAAGGTTAGTGTTGCTCTAGTTGCCTTGGGTAGTTTTGATGCTGACTTAAACTGCAGGGCCTAAACAGGTTGTATATCTTTGATTTCTGTGATTGTAGCTTGAGGTGAATTATAAGCAGAAGGAGTTCTGCTCTGGTCCTCTTTATTTCACATATAAATTCTGTTTAATAAGTAGTCCAAGTACTTTATGTTGCCTAATTATTCTGTTCCTTACAGGTCAGAGTGGAGGAGGCTAGTTCTCATTATAGACTAGTTAATTCAGGTGGGAAAATCCAGACAGTAACTCTCAGCTGATATCAGCTTTCAGAATTTCTTACTGGCTTTTTTGAGTCTGAAAATGTTGAGCCTCCCCACTGCCCCCCTCTCTCTCTCAACAATCTGTGGCAAAAGCCTTTCCATTGACTATATTAAAAATATTGGAAGAGCCATTAAATATGAGACATTGTTAAATTTCATAATTCATACAGAATTTTTCTTGAAATAAAGTACAGCACTAATGGGGAGGCCGAATTGTGAATGACGGTTTTTATGAAATTCAATTTTAAACATATTAAATTGCAAAACTCAGAATATAAATATTAGTACCATTACTGAGGTATTAGAGAGCCTCCAGATTATGGAAAATACATTGGATATGAAGATGTTGAATATAATCTCTAAATCTGGACAAGTAAAGAAACTCAGTATGCCAGCACTAAAATAACTGATAGGAAACAGACCCCCTAGGTAGCTTGCCCTCCATGAAAGTCACCAGAGTTCCCATGGAAGAGAGTAAACAGGACACATGGCTTATAACAAGGTTAATCCAGTGGCTTCTTGTGTGCAGTATATATTAACTACAAAATTGCATCAAGTCCAAAGTAAGTCATTGTGTAAGCCATCCCAGGATACGAGATGACATAAGAAGAGAGAGTGGGCTGTGTGTGTGTGTGACTTATATCATGCAGCATATTCCCTGGACAGAGTCCTTGCTCTGTCGAAGGCATGAGCTATGTAGAAGTTGTATAAAAATGAAATAGACTTTGGCTGTTTGGGCACTTGGCAATTGTATGTGTGCATACTTCAGTGGACATAACATGCAGTAGTGAAAACTGTAGAAAGCAAATTTAGCCTAATGGAACATGCCAGGTAAACTGGGGACTGTTGCCATCCTGTCTGTGTGGCTCCACTTTGGTCTTCTTTATTTCACGTAAATATTCTATTTAATAGGTGGTCTAAGCACTTTCTTTTGCTTAATTATTCTATTCCTTCAGTTACTTTTTAAATTCTTAATTGTGTTCTTTCTAACTCTATTCAAAATATAATGTATTTGCTCAGAAATGTGCTTTGTCACATTTGAGAATGTTGGTGTGATATGTTAATTATCTGGTTGGTCTTCCAGGAGGAGGCATCTTTAAATATTAATCGATTGGCTAGACACTTGCAAACTGAACCCAGAAATCAGTTTCCAATGTAAAAAACTTGAAAGCAACATATCCTATTTGTCAAGATCTGTCATTAATTCAGATAGGATATTAACTTTATGGTTGAAAGGTTTTGATTGTACACAAATGAACTAATTTTTAACATATGGCAACTACATTAATTTAAAAAAGATGAGTAAGGAATTCTTCCTTGCCATCATATGTAACTTATTAGTATTTTGAATTGAATCATTTTCCTAAGTAGACCTGACTTTTTGGAGTCTATTTTTCTCCATCAGTTGAGCTACAGTGCTCAGCCAAGACAGATTTATGGCCTTTTAAAAATAATGATGGAAAATGAGATCGGAGGAAACATTTTAGTATCTGCTTTGCTCTGAGGCCTAAACTGCGAACTCTCCAGTTCTTGAAGGCTTTGAAATGCTGATTCCAGTCTTCTTGTGGGTTCTTAAACACCTTCTCAAATGACCCATTTTAATAACCCGAAAGCTATTATATAACGAGCAGCCATAATTTAGTCCAGGGCTCTAGGGGGACCCTCACAGTTCAGCAATGAATAGTTAATGCAGTATAATGTTTAGCAGGTTATTAGTTTTCACTATACAAATGCTGATCAGGGAACGCTTTTATAAGGTGTTTAAAAGAAAATGTAATTAACTGGTTGCGTGCTTCTGTTGCAGCTCAAATTGAAATTATTCCATGCAAGATCTGTGGAGACAAATCATCAGGAATCCATTATGGTGTCATTACGTGTGAAGGCTGCAAGGTAAGCCTTTTAAATTGTTGTTGTTCTATTAATGTTAGAATGTATCTTTGTGATTTCTAATTTTTACTTATCCTATGTCTAAACATTCAATTCCTTGGAATTTTGAGTGATGATAAATGACAGGACCGAATAAATATTTTGGTGTTAAATTAGAATCCAAGAAGTTATATATACTTTGACTTCTCCCTTCAAACTATCAGGAGATGGGAAAAAGGTATTTGAGCATTGTTTATGTTTTTCACTTCCAATTCCAGAATTAATTGAACTGATGAGCTATCTCTTTGGCTTTTAAAAAGAGATAGCTCTAGTCTTCTGTGCTGTCCCTGTTATAAGATTTATAAAAAGATGTTTCCAGTAAGTTTGATTGGAGTGTGGTTGAGTTGTATTCAGTGCACAGATGTTAATACATCTGGCCAAATTATGGGAAGGCTGTCAGGAAGCACTGAACCCTCATCCTGGACTCTCCACTTGTCCACGTTGTTTTGGGCCTTTCTCAGTTCAACAGTGACTCAGTTTCTTCATCTATAAACTAGGCATAACCTGACCTTCCTTCCTTTTAGGACTATTCAAGAATAGACCGAGAATTGGCATACAAAGTTCTTATAATTGTAAAAGTTCTACTTAAATCTAAATATTGTCATTATTATTGCTATTGTCACTATTTTTATTATTACTTACCTTAATCTTGGAGTAATGGATATAGCACATGCATAATGTGAGAATGGAAAATAAAGGTGTTTGTCCTAATAATTTAAGACCCCCCCACACACACACACACATCCAGATTACCTCTGTTATTCACATTTCAATTTATTAAGATTTAGATCCTCTTGGTTGTATTGGAAGTGCCTTGAGACTGCTTATAGGATAAAACAGCACAAAATAAATAGGAGAGAAGCTATTTAAGCATGCAGAAGGCCTCTGAGACAGCTGATTGCTACATCCAAACCTGAATTAGCCCTAAGGCTTTTTGAGATTGAGGCAAAAAATAAAATCGACAAATTTGATTTGCTTCCCTTTAGTGAAACTAGAAAGTACAATGTCATAAAATACAAAATCACCTACAGACACAAATGATTGCTGAGAGACTTCAGGGAAATTAGTCTCATCATTTCTTTAATTCTTTGTTTTACTGTTAATCATCCTAACCTGATAGTTTAATTCTTCATTTCTCTGTTAATCATCATAACATTTGCCAATCTGTACATGTATAAATGCTTCATATTGCTGTCATCTTAGTGAAGCTTAAGATTCCTGCCTGCTACCAAACATACTTAATACATTTTTTTAAATAAATTACCTGCCTTTCAGGAGTGGGGAGCTTCTATTTAGAGGAGATTTGAATTGTTCATCTCTATGGTAAACTTCAAGGTTCTGGCTTACCAAAAAGGAAAAAAGAACATTATACCTTTTCTCCCTCAATTTGCTCTTCCTCAAAAGTAATTAACTAATTTTTTTAATGAAATGAAATAAACTGCCTGGGCTGTGCCATCCCAGGATGCAGGAGAGTGATCTGCCGATGTCAGCTGTCACCCCGTGATCTTCAGAGTTGACTTGGCTGACGGGCTGGGCAGCTGTTGTCCTTCACCTCATCCTCACTCTGTATTCATCCCCTCAAAGCCATGTCTCTGGTAGAAATGGCATGGACACTCTGAAAGAAAGGCATTTAGATAGCAGTGCTTGCCTACTAGGGGTCCCCAAGCACATGGAGATTTTTGTGGGTGGCATATGACTTCAGTGTTGTCTTAAAGGACAGGGCCCCAGGCAGCATCCTGGATACCAGTTCACTACTCTTTCCCTTCATTTTGCCCAAGAAACTGATCACTCCATCTGAGTCCATCAGTAATGTCACATGTAGTTTATGTGACAAAGTGAAGTGAATATCTGAGAATTAAGTCTAGAGAAAGGACAGGCAGGGGTCAAGATGGTTGATTTTGTATGAAATACCCCAACAATTTGCAAGATTAATTACCAACATGCTATTCAATAAAACTGGCTGAGTACCACTTGTGTTTCCATAGGTATAAAAAATATAAACCTTTTTACTCGCAACAATTATCCAAAAATAAAAATACAAAAATCATAAGAACACAAAGGACAGCTATTATTTCACAGTTGTTGTTTTTGTAGATTCCCTTCCAGATTTTTGTCCAATACGTCCTCAGTGCCAAGTGAATTTTAGTTATCTGTGGTTCTGTACCTCTGCTCTGTTGACTTTATACAGTGAAAGCCAGTGAACAGTTACATGTAATTTTATTAACAGACTTGAACTATGCCCAACCTGGGATTTTGTACAGTGTTCTGTGAGAGTTGTTGTTGGGTTTATTTTTTTGTTTTGTTTTGTTTTGTTTTGACACATGTAGTATCTATTCTGCAATTTAGTTTCTCTCTGCTTTAACTAACAATTTTATTTCTAGTTATAGTGAAGCCAAGGGACTTCTACCCTTCATGTTAATTATTTATCATGTTGTAACCAGGTGAAGGTGGTTATATCATGACCAATTGTAAATAATTTATCTCAATGGTAGTATAATTAGACATAAGGAATACTCATAATTAGATATATCAAATAATATCTAGTAAGAGCAAAGTGACTCCATCATTTTCTGAGCTAATAATTTTGTGAGTGTATTTCACATTGCATTTTAAAATCAACAACCTGAAACCATAAGAAACTAGAGAACTTGTTTGCTGTTTGCTGAAATAATTATCTGTTTTCCCACATATTTGCTCAGGCGAGCATTACATATGAGCAGCAAAAAAAAAAAAAAAAAAAAAAGGCAGATATTTTGACAGTTCTTTCTCTTATTCCTGGCTCTCCACAGCTTACCCTCTTCTCATCCCCTTTGCTACCCATGGACAGACAGTCCAGCACTGTGCTTACGTTATGCTCGGTAACCCAGGCAAGTACTCTACCACTGAGCCACATCCCTACCCCACCAGACTGCCTGGGTTGGAATCCCAGCTCTGCCACTGGCCAACTGAAGCACCCATTGAACAGCTCTGGGGGTCAGTCAGTTCCTCCATCTGTATAATGAGGATAGCAATTGTAGTTACTTCATGGAGTTGACACAGGCTTTCAGGTAAAGCACTCAGGAGAGTGCCAGGCATGGAACAAGCACTTTCAAAGTGCTGGCTGTAGTTTATCATCATCCCAGGCTAAACTCCTTAGTGCCTTGGTAATGCTGCTTCACATAGTCAGCTGTTGTTTCTGGGATATCTATGGGTCCAGTCTTGATTTTTGTGGGTATTGGCAACCTGTTATGTAGAACCTGCCAAGGAAAACAACAATAATCTGAGCACTCCCTTGGGGCTTCACACTGTAAGCACTCTAAAGGATCCATAGACATAGAAGACCTAATCCTCCCCTCAAGCAGTTTATGGTCTAGTTGTAGAGAAGAGGCCAACACAGGGAAAGGTAAATAGTAGTGTTAAGAGCTAACTAATAGAGTAAAGCCACAGTCCATGATATGACACAAAAGCACACATCCACGAGGCAGCATGGTTGGGGAGCTTAGAAGAGTGTGGCCAGCCAGGTTTCACTGAGGAGGAACCAACAGTGGGCCAGGGATGGAGACGGACTTGCCAGGGCAGCAGGATTGGGAGGACATTCTGGGCTAGGGAGGAGGGAGAGTGAGAAACATCAGAGGCAAAAGTCCAGAAATAGGGAGGTCTTGAGTGTATTCAGTGTATTTAAGGAACAGTATATAACCCAGTTTGACTGAAGCAAGGTCACCTTCTGTGGAAAGTGGAAGATAAAGGAAGAGAAGTATGCCATTGCCAAGTTTTTAAGGGTGCTATTAGGCCACAGTTTTCATTATAAATGTATCTTACTTGTTCTTTGGGAAGAAGAAGGGAATAGCATACGATAATATCCAGGAAAGCATGTTTTAGAAAACAGGCCTGTAAGGGTTTCGTTCTGTTAGCTGTTCCTGAGCCCTTGAAACAGAATGTATTCCCTGCTGAGCACAAGAGGGAGTTGGGACAGGCCTGCCAGGGCAGGGCTAGGTCAAGGGACAAGAGGGCAAAGGAAAGGCCAGAGATTAAACTAAAGCAGTAGATGGCAGGATTAAGATTCAACCTTCAAAGTAAGTAAAAATGTGAAGTGTTTGGAGAAGCATGAACATCGGTAAAGGTTTTCTTTGGAGAAATGGTCCAAGCTGTCATTCAATTTCAGAACCTACATTCATCATAAGATACAGTGGCTGTTCAAATGATTAGAGAAGATTTATCTCAAGATAAACACATACACACATTTTAATCCATATCATCTTAGACATTTTTATTATACAATTTTAACTGTGTTTTAAAATGATAATACAATCCAGCATTGGGATTAATGAATTGGCTTCTCATTACATTTAAAACCCTTTTTTCTTGTTAGATTACAGTAGCATTCTTTGTCAAGGATTTAGTCATCAATCAATACACTTAATATGATGTCCTATACAAAGCTTCCTTTGCTATACAGTAAAGAGACTATTTGGAATCTTTCCACAAACATTCTCTTAAAATAACTAGAGAAAGACTTTCAAAGATAGAAACATAATTGATAATACATAATTGATACTTTAATATTTTTTCCTGTAAGAAAATTGTGAAAGCAATTTCTGGGGCTTTTTATGTGTTAGTTTTTAAAAGAAACAAACATGAATGTTCCTTTTAGGCCCAAATTGTCTTTTAGAGTATTCTAATATTCTTATTTCAGTTGGAAAGTCACTAGTCCTGAATCAATTCTATTTTTCAGTATTATTATACTCATGCTTAGTATTTTTATTTTAATGCTTTATAACACCCAGAACCAATATTATAGCTATCCTGTAAGATAAAAATTAGATTTGGGGAAGGACAGCTATTACTGCATCCTTAGGACACCAAAGTTTCAGTTCACTTATAAATAGATGATAAACTGGAGTTATAAATCAGTGGTAGAGCACTTAAATGGCATGCACAAGGCCTTGGGTTCATCCCCAGCACCAGCAGGGGGGAAAAAAGAGCTGTTATAGACAGGTGATTAGCAAAAAAAAAAAAAAAAAATCTTGTTTAGCTAAATCTTCTAGTCCTGCAGTACACACAGGATAGGTACGTGTTAAATCCCAATTTGCATCAATTTGTATAATTCAGGTTGTTGTTGGGTTTTTTTCCTGATATTTTTTATTTGTTTGTTTTGGTCTTAATCGTGTCTCAGTAACTGCTGTCCTTCCTCAGCTTACATAAAACACTGGGCTTGAGGCCCAATGGATGATAGGGCCCTGACATAGTGCCTGGCTCAGGAAAGGTCCCTTCGTGCTTGCCTGGGAATGACGGTTGCTGAATGTGTACACTTGGATTGGATCTGAGTACGGCAAAGCTCAGGCAAAAGCAGACATCTAGACTTACCAAATACAACACAAGGTCAGCTTTAATCAGAGATCATTTGCACAAATAATTCTACAGGGAGGTCAGGCATTATTGAACAAGTAGGGAGTTCAGGAGATCCAAATTTCTGTGATTTATTGCTGCCAGGTGCATGAGTTTGGGGCTGTACTAGCTAACTTTTACAAGTGAGGTTGCCTATTCTTTTCTAAATATCAAATTCCCTTCCTCATTTACTGCTTTGGAGCCTGTTATTCCCGTCTACTCCTCCCACTACACACACACACACACACGCGCAAGCACGCACGCACACACACTTAAATTTTATCATTTCCTTCATCTCCTTTTCTCCCCAATCTTAATCTAGGTACATCCTCTCTTTAACCCTCAGTATAACTAAATTGACAGTTATCCTCTTTTACACCTTGTACAGATACTTAACTGCCCACATTCACCCAGTGATATTTCTTCCTCACTCTTATGCTTCTGAACATTCTCAAAAGAAAATTCCCAAGACAAATAAAATAAGGACACAGTGTCTCCTTTTACACGTAGAATTCTATGCTCCTTGAGCCTCAGAAAGAAAAGGTGGACATATAACCACTTTTACAGTCCCCCAAATTTCCAGTTTTTAGTTGTGTTGCAAAATACAATCAACGGGGCAGGCATATGAGCATTCACAATAAATCTCAGAGTTATGAATAAATCTTGGTTGTCAAAAGCAAATGTGTAGCCGCTCCAAAGCGTCTGCCATTAGAATTCAGCAAGGCAGCTGTCAGCTGTTTTCTTGTAATTAAACAGCCAATGAGCAGCTAATTAAGACATATGTGTATACAGAAGTGGAAGTGGGTATGTTAATGAACTGTAGGAATCAATTCATTAAGTGAAAATTGTCAAAAGACCAAACATCAGATCAGCATTTCAGCCTGTGCATCTCTGAGAAGGCGCCCCAAGCAGGAGGGGACACCCTCAGAGCAAGACCCCCCAGCTCTTCCTAGCCACACCTACAGTTCAGCCTCCAGCCAGCCCACACCTTTTGGGCAAGCTATTAATAACCCCAATAGGAAATGTCATGTGGATTTCAAACTTCATATAAAGTAGATGTGGCAAATGAATGTTTCACTACTTATACAGAAACTAGTGTTTAGTACCCTATCAAATGCCTTCTCTCTCGCCTGCCCCATTATATAGTACATCAACTACGGAACTGAAAAGTGGCTTCTTTACTTGTTTGTGTTGTTATTTGTTCACCTGGGTTGTTGTTGTTTAGTCTGCACTTCTGGAAGATGCATTAAAAAGCCTGTGGTGTTTGGATGCACCTAGGATTCATGGATCAAATCCTGGCTTCTCCCCTTACCTATTTGACTTTGAACACATAGCTTAACCTCTCTGCACTTTAATTTTCTTATTTGTAAAACAGACATAAAAATGCTTAGTTTGCAATTGTTAAGTTGTTGTGAACTATAAGTAAGGTTTGCACAGTTTCTAGCATAGAAAGGGGCCAAGAATCTGATTGTCACCACTGCTTTGATCACAGCCATTATTTTTCCCTCTGGTCTTTCATCCAAAATGTGTTTGTTGACTTCTCTAAGTACTGGATTAGCTACTCCAATGAACAAGGCAGTTGGTGAGAAAGATGAATAAATTAGCAAGGTAAGGGCTATGAGGGGGATAAATTCAGGGCTCTAGAGATACACATGGGTGGAGTTCTTCAACCAGATTTGGGAAGGGCCAAGTCAAAGAAGGTCCAAGAGAATGTGAATACCTCAGTGAATTCTGAAGGAAAGGGGTTTCCAGCAAGAGGCAGGGACAGGGTTCCTTTGGAAAACTTGGAACACAGTAGTAACTCAACATAGCATGAGGCTGAGAAGAGGATCAAGCATGGCAGAGAGGTGCCTGGACAGGTGGTCATCACCTGCTCGTCAGTAGGCACCATTGAATGTTTATAAGCAGGGAAGTGACTTGAGCAGTTCTGTATTTTAGGAGATCTTTAGTGACTGTGTGAAATGGATAGAAGGGATGAGAAATGAAGCAGGGCTGCCAGCAGTATAATAGCCAATTCAGGAGACATACATGTGGCAACTCCAGGAAATTGCAGTAAAGATGGAGAAAAGTTGATGAATCACAGAAATATGAAGGTGGTGAGAAGCTGCCTGAATTGTCAACTGTTTGGGTTGTGGATGGGCAGGAGGCAGAGATGCAATGAAGCTATCTTTCTACCTTGAGTGACAGGGGAGCTGAGGTAGATGGTACCTATCAGTGAGCAAGAAAACACTGGAGGAGACCAGGCTAGGAAATGGGCAGTGGGTTTAGATATGTTCTGTTCTGGAAAGAAGAGAAAACCGTTTGTCTTAAGTTCTTGGAACTTGTGTGGGTAGAGGAAAAGGTGATGGGGCCCTAGAAAGCCAAACCACAATTTTGGATAGATACCTATAGGAAGTAGGGAGGACTCTTTCAAAAATCTAATGGTAAGCTGGTGACCCTGTAGGAAGTGGTCTCAGCCCAGTCACATGCTTGCACCCTGTAAAACAAAGTGTTTTTGTATGTACCTAACTGGTGTATATTCCATTAAAGTAATTTCACATAATTTACAAATAATAACAAAACATATAATATTCTTTATTGTAAATCTCGTGCAGACACTTGATTCTCACTGAATACTCTTAATGGGTTTTGCTGAACTGTTCCATCTCTGCCTGTAGTTGCAGCTGACAAAAGTCTATAGTTCCAACTTGAATCTTGGTTGATGTTTCATTTCCCTTAATGAACAAGAAGAAAGTGAAATGACATTTTGAACTTCACTTATTCATCAGTGATGATATAAACAATTTTGCTGAATCAGATCAGAGTTCTCAAATACCAGAAGAGCATTTCCTCCATTTTTCTACTATTCACAATGAAATGGCTACACACAAGGCATACTTTCAAGTTCCATCTGCATCACTGTCATTTTCTGCATCACTTTTTAAATTCAGACCACAAGCAAAGCAGTAAATCAAGCCTTGATTGGCAGCATTTGCCAATTTCTGTGGTGTAAATACTCACCATATGGCCATTTCAAGCTACCCAACGTTCCCTCTCACTGAACACAGAGTGGAGAAGAGATGTACAGTAGCACACTATTATACAGTATTTCCACCTTTCAGCTATAATTGTTACAAATAATTTCAAGAGCACATGCTGGCAAAATAATAAAATAATTAGTTGATTTTCAATAATGGTTAGGTTTAGCAACTGGATTTAGCAACAAACTTCCTGGAATTTTAGCAATTAATTTTTACACTCTGATATGAACCTTCTTCTGGACACCAGGGCCTCAGTCCTGATCCTGGGAAACTCCAATCTAGTGGGGATAGTAAACAAATTCATAGTGAACAGCCATATTTAAAAGTATTGGGGAATAGACTTTTCCAGAAAGTGGTAGGCAGACATCAGAAATAAAACTCAAAGGCATGTTGAGGGCAAAGCAAAGTATGGAGGAAATGCTAGAGAGAAGTCTTTGAGAATGGAAATTGAGGCAGAAGTTTGATATGTGGGAACTCCGTGTGTCAAAAGGTGAGACTGTGTGACATCAGTTCTTTAGTCCAACACCTAAGAGAAAATACTTAAGTGGCAGGGCACTGGACTTAAAGTCAGGCTTTTGAGTCAGCTTTCTCTCAGTACTAACACTGGGAGTACCAGCCCTGGGACCTTTAACTCTAAAGGCCTGTATATTATATTATTTGCGATGACTGAATGCTGCCACTAGGTGGTGGTAATGTGCCGCACTCTCACTAAGAACTACCTGAAGTTCATCAGGATGACTCTGCTCAAGCCCACCATGTTTGTAAATGCACATCTTCATGTATTTTGACATCCATTAAAAAAAAATTATGAAAGCCAATGAAGTAATTCATTAACTCATCCTTTATAAACAATAAAATTGCAAAACTATATACTTAATGTCTTTCCCAGCTTCTCACAGTTCCAGCACCTTCTTTTCAGTACACAGTGCCTCCATTCCTCCCCAGACTCCATGCACTGACTTGTGCTACCCCTGTTCTCTGTATGATGACCTCAGACTGCCCAGCCCTGAAACTCATGTTCCAGGTCTACTTCGACCTACCTCCTCTACTATTGCTCCCCAGACAAGATCCTATTTGTACTCTTAGGAGCATATTGCTTCTTTTAGGTAGGAAAGTTCTTATTATACTTCCTCCTTCTCTTCTAATCGCTCTCTCTCTTATGTCTTCTTTAGCTTTTAATATTTTATCAGGTTAGCTTCCCAAACACTTAAACCTCTGAGAAACCCCCAAGGACTGCTGAAAAGAAGTTTAAAGTAGAAGAAAGCCAAACCCTTATTCTTTCTGAAATGCAAAGTTCAGTGTTCTTCTGAGTCACAGAGGCTTACCCACTCTCTCCCTTCTCAGGTCTCACTTTATAACCCTGCTTGACCCCTCCTATCTGGTATTCTCTAGTTCTCCTTGTGGGTGTGACTCTGTTGACTTAGTGCAAAAGATAGCTCTCTTCTCTGGTTTTTAGCTGTGCCACTCCCAGAACTTCTTAGCAAGACTTTCCCTAGTGGGCTCAATTGAGGACCAAATGATGATACCAAGAGCAAGATATGTCCCGTTGCTTGCTTTCCCCAAACCCTTCCAAACTTACACATCTCAGTAGTGTGGTCCTCTTCTGAGTGGACAGCTCAGAAGCCACATTAGTTCCAGACACAGGGCCACTCCTCCAGGCATTCATGGAGTGCCTTGTGGATGCACTTCAAGTTTAAGGCATAACGACTCAGACAGCATTTGTGGTAGTGACTGTGTGCCCTGGCTGTAAGTTTCATTGTCATTTTGTTTGTAAATGAACCAACGTGATCGAGATAGAGGTGTGGTGTATCAAAGGGGGCAAAATTTTCTGGTCAGAAATGAGGGGAAATGATAGAATCACAAGAGTGATTTTTTTTCATGTGACTCCTAACCCATATCTGTTGCAGCTGTAGAGGAGGATTTTGTGACATGTCTAGGCAGTATTTCTTTAAGGTATATTTCTTAAAGAATAATTACTAGCTGCACAGGTGCAGTAGTGAACCTAGCAGCCTAGGTTAACTAAAGGGCCTCATCTATAGGAAAACACACCAAATCAGAGTGGATCAGCCTTGCTATTTGATTATGCATACCTTGTTGCTTTTTTTTTTAATCTTTACAGTAATTAAATGATTGCCTTTTATGAAAACAATGAAGGAGGAATTCCTTTGACAAACAGGGGAAACATTAAAAAAGGACAATAGTATGAGTTTTAGAAGAACCTATGAAAATTTTTACCCTGGCTTTACCTTATGCTAGAGGGGATATTATGAGCAAGTCTCTGCACCCTCATAAGGCTTTCTTCAGCCCTGAAATAACAGAAATGAAAGTATCTGCCTTGTCCTTGTTGAAATTAAATGTCATGATCCACATAAAGCACAGAGTGCCTAGCACATCTTAAGAGCTATTTAACAGTACCTAGGTCTTGTTCTAAACAGATGTCAAAAGATACATAGACTTGCAAATGACTATCATGAGGAATAAAGTCTGTTATACTCACAAACCCTGGGAACGGGATCCATGTCAGGCCATGCAGGGGCCACACAGGGAAGCACCACAGTCAGTCAGGAGGTAAAGGGAAGACAGGAGCTCCTGGGCCATAGGAGCTGTATTGTGGTTTCCATGGGAAGGAAGTGCACCACAGGGGGAGCAGACCCATGACTAGCTAGTTTGTTCTACTAAATAGTTATGGGGTGCAGGGCCTAGGGTTGTTTCTGGTGGTCTTCTTGCTGACCCAGGAGTGGTAAGGGCTGGGGAATATTGGCTGGGAGTCTGAAACCTAATCAAGGAGGTTGTGACCTGGCTCTGACCTGGTTGGTATGCATTCAAAAGGTACACTGCAGGCAAGTTGCTTGCTTTCTGTAGGGATTAGCTGGTCCTGGGAAGGGTAGTACCTCAGCAAGGCCCCAAGATGTCAAAGCATCTAACGTGCAGAACTAAAAGATATGATTAATACAATCATTAAGATTGATCTATCTATCTATCATCATGCCCTCTAATTCCTTTGTGGTAGAGAAGACTGATGGCTATATACGGCTTCTGTGCTAATATTCAGGAACCTTATTTACCGTAGTGTGGTATCAAATTAATATGTGGAAACTAAAAGCCAGCATCCTTTTCATTAATGACCCTGAAGAGCTGTGTGTAGTCTGGATTTCAGACTTTTGAAAGAAGTAAAACAGCTAGAGAGGATCCCAAGAAGAAACACTAAAGGTAGAAAAGACCCTATAAAGGAAGATTGACAGATGTGGTGATTGGGGCTACAGGAGACACTTCCCCAAGAGAGTTTGACAGCCCTCAGCATTGGTTCCATTTAAAGGAAACCAGAGTGTGCAGACGTTATCCATATTCAAGAATTATTTAAAACCAACCACAATGGGCTCAATATGAAGGCAGCAAAATTCAACCCCAACTAAAGGAAAAACAAATAACCTCCTGAGCCAAGGCACCTGCAGTGGTAACAAACACACAGGGTATGAGTGGGAGCCGAGTCTCAGGAAAGAGATAAACACCTTTCAGCTTTGACAGAGATTATGTGTCTCAGACTGAAATGAACACCTAGACCAGTGACCTCTTGGTGTCTTTTTCTAAGGATTATCCGCCCCTGTTACCACTTATATTTTCTTGACTTCTCTTTATTAAGTCCAAAGAAAGCTTTACTTCTCACTTTCTTTTCACAGGGTACAACACACACACACACACACACACACACACACACACACACACACCACAGCTTTATATATCGTGAGAACAGATTGCTTTACAGAGGAGATCAGACTTGATATAGGGTAGATTTCAAGTACAGTGCAGATCTGGGTCCCCAGGATTGCCTGTGTTTAGGTTAGCAGCTTAGAAGGGTGCAAGAAGGAGTGAGAGCTGAGGATCTGCCTCCTACCATCTTCCCAGGTTGATTTGCAAAAGTAAACAAGAGGGAACCGAGGTCACATGCATCGTACACATTGACTTGGTCCTCAGAGACCCCAGTCATCACAGAAGGAAGCAGATGAACTCGATTGTTCTTCCCAAGTAGTTCACATATCTTTCCATTTGTACAGTGTAAAAAAATCAGAAAGCACAGATGAAAAGAAACTTAAAATCACCTGTGGCCCCACCAGACACAGCTAATGATTTTTTTTTTTCATTTTAGGGCGTAATTTTTCTAAAGTTTCTTCTAAATATATAGGTTCCTTTTCTTTTTAGTCAAAAAATTTGATGATACTGGGTTTATTTCTTTTAAAATTCAGAAGTATATTTTATCATCTTTTTATAACAATTGTATTTCTGAAATTCCATTAACAGATGCTAAATTCCATTGTATGTGTATACAATATGATTGTCACTAGTGTTGACATTTAGGATCTTTCTAAATTTTTTCATATTGTAAATAGTGCAGCAAAAAAATGTTCTTATAGGTGAATCTTTATGCCATTCTTAATATTCCCTTAAGGTATATTTCTTAAAGGGTAATTACTAGCTGCACAGGTGCAGTGGTGAACACCTGTAATCCCAGCTACTCAGGAGGCTGCTACAGGAGAATCACAAATTTATGGCTGGCCTGCGCAACTTAGCAAGACCTTGTCTCAAAATAAAAACTAAAAAGGGTTGGGGTATAATTCAGTGGTAGAGCACCCCTGATTTCAATCCCCAGTACTGTTTAAATAAAAAAGAAAAAAAGAAAGAAAAAAATGTAATTAATGGCTCAGTGGGCATGTTTCTAACAATTTTGATGTAACTGACAAGTTGGCCTCTAGAAAATTCCTTCAGTGGAAGAATACCCTTACCCCAACTACTTGTCAAGTTCTTCCGGACTTCACTTTCCCCTCTTCACCAGCGTCCCCTTTGCTGGGATCACATATCTTCACCATTAAAGCTTTTAAGATGCTTTTGTACCCTTCGTGGCTCTGCTTCATAGAAATTACTCTATTTATCCTATTTTTTCTTTTGAGGACATGTCTAGCTAGCAAAACTTCTGAAAGATAAGTCAACAATTAAAAGATAACCAAAGCCCCTTCCTTGTATATTTGAAATTGAGAAATATACTTCTAAATAGCATTTTGGTTAAAGAAATTTATGACAAATCTAGAACATGTTCAAGTGGATAATAATGAAAATACTGCATAGTAAAACTTGTGGATTGCTGCTGAAACATAACTAAAAAGAACATTTGCAGCTATAAGAATAAACACCAAAATCAATGAGCTAAGAATCCTGCTCAGAAAGTTAATAAACAAACAAAAATTAAATTCCTGAGGCTAGTAGCTCCTTGTGCACCTTCATGCACCTTCTCATTTTCAAAACAGTACTGGACACATAAGAGGAACTTGAGGAACCTCAGACTGAATTTGTTAAATCTTAAAAGGCCATGACTCTGAACACTGGTATTACAAACTGTCAAGGACTGAGAAAGAGTACAAATCTGGCTGATCTGCCAAAATAATCCATCCAAGTGTCATCTAACTGCTTGCACCAGGACCCAGGGAGTGAGAGATGTCTAAGAGGCCACCATGGTGCATCAGGATCACAGTGCTCTAGGTCATGGTGTGGCTGCATTTTCCTTAAATCTGGGCATCCAGTTTGTGTTTATTTTGCTAAAAATATTCTGGAGCTTGGCTTGGTGGTACATGCCTGTAATCCCGGAAACTAGAGAGATTAAGGCAGATTTGGGGCCAGCCTCAGCGATTTTGTGAGACCCTGTTTCAAAATAAAAACCAAAAAGGTCTGGGAATTTAGTTCACTGGTAAAGCACCCTGGGTTCAATCCCTAGTACCAAAAAGAAAAAAAATTAAAATATATTTTGAAGATAAAGGTTAAAGACAAACTCCTTTGTATCAGTCCATCGAACACATTGCTTCTGATCATCAGAAGGCAAGAGCAGGAGTCTTATCTTGTGCCTTTTACATAGACAACTGTCGGTTGAAGTTTAAAAAAGTTTTGCATGTGTAAGGGATGGAGTATTAGGCTCTGGGGATCAATTTTACCCAAGGAAAAAGAAGTGACTTTAATTTCATTAATGGTCTCCTGGATGATTCTGCTACAAGTTTAATTCTCCATTAAATATTAATGCTGCTCAGTGCTTAGTATACTGCCTTGAGTATCATACCACTCAAACTGACACTAACCTGTTTTATATTTTATAACTGAATCACAGGGCTTTTTCAGGAGAAGTCAGCAAAGCAATGCCACCTACTCCTGTCCTCGTCAGAAGAACTGTTTGATTGATCGAACCAGTAGAAACCGCTGCCAACACTGTCGATTGCAGAAATGCCTTGCCGTAGGGATGTCTCGAGACGGTGAGCTCCCACAGCTTGAGTGGTACAGTAGCATGGGGTTGTGAAACATGGACTCAGATCTGCCAGGAGATGCCCCCTCCCCACCCTCGCCCATCCCAGGCACCCCTGGCAGCGCTGTGGAATCCACAGCAGTTTTTTCTCCCCATAATTTACCAGAGTCAGCTGCCTGGCCCATGGGGAGTAGGGGGCAATATAGAGAATTGTCCCATAAGGTTTTCTAACATCAGAAGTTACAGGTAGATGGATTTATTGAAGGCAAGTGTCATCTAAAGGACTTTAATGAATATAATTCCTCTGGACATTTTCCCCCATAGGAAGCACATGCCAGAACTAATTGTTACCTGCCTTACCCTAGTAAGTGTGCTGGCAGTTGGGATGAAGGAGGTTTTATGCTAACTGGATCTTTTGAATCACATGCCCAGGTCAAATATTTGTACATGCAGAATGTTTGAAAATAGTGCAAAGTGTGGCTAAAGGACAAATGCTCTTTTCATTAAAAGAAGTTATTTTAAGGAAAAGAGACCATCTACCATTCAATTATAGAACATTTTGAGATCTTCCTGGAAAACTATCTTAAGTGCACTGAATAATCAACACCAGATTTCTAGGCAGTTATTCTTATACATGGAAACTGGGCAGAAAGTATAGCAGGTCCATTTTAGGGACTTTCTGAACATGCTGGCTGTCTTGAGAGATCCCATTGAAGGAAGCTGTCTCCTCCAGTGGAATGGTAGCCTGTGGGCCACCTGTCTTCTCCATAGTCACATGCTCTTAGGGTCCCAGACCCACCCAGGCATGACCCACCTACAAGGCCCCCCGTATTCCCCTACAAAAGTAAAGTTGTTATCATCAGAAGATACAAGTCACAGAACTTATGCCATTTTCTCAGAAATTCCTGAGACACACAACTCTGCAGGGTTCCTCTTCCAATGGCACTAAACTGACAAAGATAGGTACATCTCTTAGGAACCTGCAAGTTAAAATTACAATGTTATGTGTGCATTTTTTCAAGAGCTGTTCCTTGTATTTCACTTATTGGGAGATAACTGTTGTTAATGTTAAGGCAAAAGTTAAAGCATAATCGCAGAGTATGTTTCACCTATGGGCATGAATCCTGTTGGAGGTCCTAAAGTATCCTTAAATGCAAAAAATTAAGTAGCTACAGTATGCCTTTTGGAAAATTTACATATGAAGAGATAGCATGGATGGAATTAGGGGATTATGAAACTATGGGCCTGAAATTCAGAGCCCACACCAAAATCTCTTTACCATCTAACTGGCCCCATCTAAGTTTGTTATCTGAGTTGTGGAAACTGAAAACTGACCACTATTCTAGTTCACTTT
Source organism: Marmota flaviventris (assembly GCF_047511675.1). NCBI lineage: Eukaryota > Metazoa > Chordata > Mammalia > Rodentia > Sciuridae > Marmota > Marmota flaviventris. The sequence continues at coordinate 107,098,293 of NC_092499.1, read as the reverse complement.
TTTCCTCTGTGCAGAAAGACAGTACATCCTCCTTGATAGAAGAGTCCAGCACCTGGCCAGTTTGGTGGCCATGGTTCCAACTTTATTTCCCTCTCTCCCTCTTCCTGCCCCAAACTTGTGTGACTTTACTCCTCCAACCAGGAGTAAATTAACCAACAATCAGGAGAACCAAGTCCTCCAGCAGAGGCTTTATTCACATATAGAATCCAGCTGAAAAACAAATTAGTGGGGAAATTCAGACCAGGAAATCATAAGGTTTTTTTTTTTTCTCCTCCTCCTCCTCCTCCTCCTCCTCCTCCTCCTCCTCCTCCTCTCTTCTTTCTTCTTTCTTCTTCTTCTTCTTTCAATTATCTGGGTGTTTCAGAAGAAATCATTTGAGATTCTGAATAAACTGAAAAATTGCTCAGTCACCACTTCACTTAAATTATGGAGACACATCCCAAGGAGAAGCATCACAAACACAAATCCACCCAACAGGGATCTTATATAGTATTTGCCCTTTCAAAATCTTGATATCCATTCTACTCAAGGCTAAAAGAAATCCACAGAAAGTGTCACTTAAAGAATGGTCCAAGGATTTCACAGGGGCTGCCAGGACCCACAAGTGGAGGAGGGGGCTTCTTAGATCAGGCCTTTCCATAAAGCTTCAAAGCCAACCAAGAAGAACCTCATTCAAGTGTACAAAACTGAGAACTGAATGAAAGTTGAGGTCGCCTTCACCTTGGTGTGCTCTGTGAGTCTTTGCATTGCTGCTCCTTGGTCTGAATGCTGGGGAGAAGGAAGAGGCCTAGGCTAGTTTTATAAGTGGTAAGCGAACAAGTGCCTTAGGTGACATCTCAGTGGTGCCCAGTGAGCCCAAGGATATGTGATGGCAGAAAAACAGGGAGGATTATCCAAGCATTCCCCTACCATCCTGAGTCTGTTTCTGAAACATCAGTTTCTCTGGGGTGTGCATTTTCCAGGGAAAGATGGAGCCAGCCTGTGTGGGGTGGGACTGTTTTTACCTCCGGATGTCCTTATTTTGTGATCATGTGGCTATTGATTGAGATTAAGACTTCAAAGGAAACCGTAAAGACTGCAGGAGAGGATAATGAAGAAAAGCACATTTACATGGTACCGTTTGGCTATTTTCTTCCAGCTGTAAAATTTGGTCGAATGTCGAAAAAGCAGAGAGACAGCTTATATGCAGAAGTGCAGAAACACCGGATGCAGCAGCAGCAGCGCGACCACCAGCAGCAGCCTGGAGAGGCTGAGCCGCTGACACCCACCTACAACATCTCGGCCAACGGGCTGACAGAGCTTCACGAGGACCTCAGTACCTACATCGATGGGCACACCCCCGAGGGCAGCAAGGCCGACTCTGCTGTCAGCAGCTTCTACCTGGACATACAGCCCTCCCCAGACCAGTCAGGGCTTGATATCAATGGAATCAAACCAGAACCCATATGTGACTACACACCAGCATCTGGCTTTTTTCCCTACTGTTCGTTCACCAATGGAGAGACTTCCCCAACGGTGTCCATGGCAGAACTAGGTAATGGCTTGCATGCTTCTGCTGGGATGCTCTGCTTACGCCCTGGGTAGTAAAGGGGTATGTTTGACTTTCCTCTGATGAGTTATGTTGTTAAAATGATGCAGTTCACTGTTACCATCTAGGCTACTTCAGATTCCAGCCCACTCCCTTGCTTTTGACTGTCCATCATTTCCCATAAATGCTTAGCCTCTCAGCATCAGAAATGAGACAAAATTAAGGAAAATTCTGCAGAAAACATTAAGCATAGGGAATGGTCATATTAACTTCAACATTTTTTTTTTACTTTAGTCATATTCCAGATATTGCTTTGTACCTAAAGTCACCAAAAAATGGCAGTTTACAAACTGAACCTGGCCCACAGACATGTTTTTTGGCCAGCACAGAATTTTTTAAAGTGTTTGGTTACTAAAATTAAACTTGTTTTTGTTTTGTTTTTTTTTTGATGGACACATAATAATTTGCATTATGGAGAAAAATGTGATGCTTTGATACATTGTGTAATAGTTAAATAAGAGTATTTACCAAATCTATTCCCTCATACATTTATAATTTCTTTGTAGCGAAAAATTTTAAAATTCTCTCTACTAGTTTTTTTTTAAATATTCATTACCACACAGTTAACCACAGTTACCCTATTGTGCCATAAAACACTAGAACTTATTTCTCCTATATAACTGTAAGTTTGTACTTGGTCAGTCTCCCCTACCCCCATCCCAATAAACTTGGACAGTTATGAAAACTTTAGATTTTCAGCTATTTGTATAAGGGGAGGAAAACTAATTACGCTGGACCGGGCTTTGTGAATGTCAGCATCCAAGGTACCAGTCAGGGGGTGACACCTCCTGATAGGCCCACCCCCACTTCTTCCATTTGTATCATTTGTCCTGTCCCCTATACACATTTATGTATACTATAAATATTAAAAATAAATTAGCTTCTTCACCTGAGGATGGATATTGTTGACCAAATTTATATTTTATATAAGGCTCACCATACCCCACCCCCTCAATCCCATTTCCTTATTGCTGGCACATGACTGCTTCTTGGGAGATGTGACCTAGAAATGTTGATAACACAGACAATGGAAAACTTTCCATTTCAAGGAAGTTATATTAACATCCTCTGCTATATTTAATTGATTTTTAAATACAGCACTATTATTAGAAAAACTTTGACAAGAACCTTTGCAGTTTTAGAATTTGATCTTCTCCTCCTAGTTATTCCTCACACAAGGTTATAATCCTTTGGGACATTTCAATTAGTTGCTGTGGAGATGACTAAGTTAATACGAGGAGAGAATGAAGACCTCAGATGGAAAAGAACCAGCAGGTTCTGACTTGAGCACAGAAATCCTCAGTTCACAGAAATAATGGCTGTGTTCTTTAGAGGGTTGCTCCACCTCTGTACCCCATAAAACATCTTTTAAGTGAAATTTATATTTCCAGTAAAATCTTTCTCCAAATAGAACAAATTGAATGTTCTTTACGGTTTTTACAACAAGCATCTCTTTATGGGTCTAAATTTAAATCCTCAAGAGCAGGGACATGTTAAGCCTGGTCTTTAACCACTGAACAGCATTAAAGGTGTATCACAGCTCTTTTGATTAACAGAGAAACCTCTGAACTAGAAGCCAAGCTGAGCAGAGGTAGGTTTGATTTTTTTTTTCTTGAACTAGAACAAAAACCTTCCATTTTTGTCATGAAATCTTGGTTGCCTGAGCCTTAAGCAGAACTGTAATGAAAGTAAAATTTTCAGAAATGAATAGGGATTTGATTGAAAGCTGACATGATCCCATGAAAAATGACCTGACTCATTTTAGGTTTGCTTCCACCTTACCATAAATACTAGTGAATCTATCCTGTTTGCTTGTCAAATCTTCAATCCTGAAATAAATCCATAGAGCTTAGCCAAAGTGATGCCCTTGAACATGGCACTTTGGCTAAAAGTGCACTAATACCTGACTGGGGTCAGAAATGGCTGAGCTGATTGTCCCAAGTCACTGAACAAACCAACCTCTTCTTCTATAGCAGTTGCCTCCTGGGGCATCTGGGGAGCTCTGTTCCCTTGTACTTGATATTCTTTTGAAATCACGATTTTTTCCCCATGTGTTATATCATATTCTAGGATGAATTAACTCATAACTATGAGTAGACCCAAACTCAAAACTAAACTAGAATTTTTCTGAAAAGGCAAAAGTTGGGTTCTAATTTTCTTTCCCATTTACAGATGCAGAGTAGTTCATGAAACTAAAAGTAGCATGAAAATGACCTAGGACTTACTTTGCCACTGTAAAGCCACATAAAAATCACTTGATATTTCTTTTGTGGCTTAAGTCCTATTGTCCTTTTTAACTGAGACTCTTGATTTCAAAATAAGCAAACGTTGGCATCATATTTTCAACAAATGAAACCAATTGCACAACAGGAAAATTGTAAATTGACATATCCTAAGTACAGTTCTATCTTTCAATAAGAGTACTTACTGCCTGTTACTTTCATTAAAATAGAAATCATATTTCATTAGGAAATTTTACCCTTGATGTGCAGTTGGTACCTGAATTATACATTCCATATTTTTTAAAGCACTAATTGTGTCTTGTTGACTATAATTGTTAACTAATGTTGTGCAGAAAAGATGAGTGACATATTGGACATAGAATGAGACAAGTCAGCTTGTGTGAGCTGTGGTCATAGCCTTGCTATAAGTTGTACCAACCACTGTAAGTTTTGTGACCTGCAAGCTGCAGTTTCCTTACCTATAGAATATAAAGGTTGAATACAGACTCTGAAGACAGGTTGTCTATGTTAAATACATAGCTCTGCCATTTTCCATCTGTGACACCTTGAAAGATGTCACTTGACTTCACTGTGGCTCAATTTTCTCATCTAATAAATGGAGACGGTACTAGTACCTTTTTCCTGGGATTATAAGGATTAAGTGAGAAAAAATATATATTTTCAGGACAGAAGTAAATTATATGGATCTGGCACATGGCAAATGCTATGTAAGAGTTATTTATTATCATCTCATTAATGTCATTATCTATAACATGAGCAGAGTTTGGACCAGGTGGTATCTGTAGTTCCTTCTCACTATGAAAGTCTGAGTTAGTTGGAAGCCAGGATCTTCCATCTGCAGTGTCTAGACACTGGCAGTACTGATGAAACAGTCATGGCTGAGGAGGGGAACGGACTTGCCCTTGTCATAAAGTGAGATAGATATCTGCTGAGCTCAGACCAGAAAACAGCCCTCCTACCTCCTGTTTCTGAGGTATTTCACTATTCCACGTGGTTTCTCTGAGAAGCCACACTAACTTCTTAACTTTTATTCAGCCTGAACATATTCTCCTTTGCTGAAATGGATATTTAAAAATAGCAAAATGTCTAAAATCTTCGAGTTGCCAAATCTATTATAAATTGAAATCAAAGACAGCAGTTAGCAGTTGGTGAGAATGCAGCTGCTGCCCTCTACTGGTATGTCATCTACATTGCCCTATTCACTGGCTGTTAAAAATCCTGACTCAGGTGGAAGTAAGTGGCAGCTTTGGGGTGCCAGTGCTGGGGATCAAACCCAGGGCCTTGTGCATGCCAGGAAAGCACAGTACCATAGACTTTTATCCCCAGTCCTGGCAACATGTTTGAAGATGAAATGAAAACACAAGGTGCTGACTGACCATATTAACTGGAAAAGAGATACAACCTGCAAGAGAGTACTGTGAACTGCTTCCCACGGGTCACCTGCAGGAGCCCCCAGCTTCCCTGTGAACACTTTTTACTTTAGTGTTTCCATATTTGCAAAACAGGAAAATTGTAAACTTACATTCTAGAAACTACCTCATATAATGAGAGCTCTCTCTATAGATCACAGTTCACTACGTTATTTCTGCATTCATTTTTTGGTTTCCAATTTCCATTATTTTTGTCTGTACTCTCTTCCTCACTAGCATCATTGATTCTAAGATATGCAATTTGCTGGCTTCTCCCTCTTTCTCTCAAATTCTGTCTCTTTCTTTCCTTTAAATGTTTTCTTGTGTTTCTGTTTTATTTTGGTATGCTATTTATTCATGCTGTTTTAGTGTCTGTGTGTTGCCAAATAGGGCCATTAAGATTTATTATGTTTCTGTGTCTCCAAGGAGATTCTAGTTTCAAACTCCATTTAGGTGAACCTGCTCTATTTTCATACAAACAAGTCTCATTCTGTTTGAGGGCGGAAATAACAAATTTACAGACACTCCTAGTAGCATTACCAAGTTTGCATTCAGCACCATTCTTTTAGATGGCTTGCCTGTTATACATCCAAAACCCTGGAAGGAGAGTAAATTTTGGGTATGGTTTCATAGTCACAGAGTCTTGTCAATTCTTCTTTTAAAACATTTTTAATTGCCCTCCTTTTTCAACCTGCTCCAGGCTCTTAATCACTCATAACTAGACTCCAGGAGCCTTCTGATTGGTCCCCCTGCCCCACCTCTCTTGTTTAGTCCATCAAGCATAAAACTGCTTATCCTCTGTCTTTAGGTACGATTTTAAATATGTCAGCTCCCTCTGGAGAATCCTACTAGTTCCCTTTGTTTCATTAGGAACAGATTAAGTCCTCACATTCTAGATTCTCCAGGTGTTGGGCCCTTACTTACCTATATTTCTGTCTTGACACAATTACTTTATCACATCTGCCTGTCCCTATAAATGCCATATTCGGTTCCTTCATCCACCACCCTTCCTATGCAGAGCTGGTGTACCTTCTCATACCCCAATCTCTCCCTGAAAACACTACCCATCCTTTAGTCTTCAATGCCAAGAAGCATCTTCCATTTCAGCATTGATCTCTCCCTTTCTTAATGGTGCCTGTTATCTTTTCCTTTATCTTCTGATGAAATTCACTTTCACACTTTATTATCTAATGCCTTGAATTATCCTTTCAGTATGTTTCATGCATGACCATAGATTATAAATTGCTAGGGAAAACTTCTTTGGCATCCATTTCCTCAAGATTTCAAACTCCTTACTCTCAAGCATAATAACTATGCAGCACATGCTAAGCAATGCTCCCTGTTCTAAGTGCTCACCTTACTTAGTTCTTACAGTGGCCCTGTGAAATAGATATTGTTCCCCTCGTTTGAGGAAACCAAAGCCCAGAGAGGTAAAGTAACATACTCAAGATGGCAGAGCAAATAAGTAGCAGGGCTGAGATATAGACCCAGACAGTCTAAGTGCACAGTCTCTCTCTTAACTGCTATTTTCAGGAAAAAGCAAAAGAAATGCATAATTGTCATCATAAAAGAATATAATTTCCTGGTTTTTAAAGAGTAATTTTTCCTAGAATATTCAAAAAATTTCAAGAAGAAGCCATGTCAATCATTCCCCATACCTATCTAGGTCAATATCTGTTCATTACCAGATATTGATGTTAAGCACAGAACAAGGTTAAAGTCAGCAGGGCCTCTGAAATCATGGTCTCATCTTGAAATATTGGCTTTGTAAAGTCCCTGTCTTATATCCTCGGGTTCTCAAATACAGAATAGTTCCAAACCGTTTGTTTAAATATGTAAAGATAATCAGAACTCAATAGCTGGCATTATACTTATTCCTTTTTAAAGCAAATGTTAGGTGGAAAAATTATTATCCTAAGAAAGAAGAATGTGGCTTTTCATGTTTGTGATCTCCTGTTTTCTCCTTAGAACACCTTGCACAGAATATATCTAAATCACATCTGGAAACCTGCCAATACTTGAGAGAAGAGCTCCAGCAGATAACGTGGCAGACCTTTCTGCAGGAAGAGATTGAGAACTATCAAAACAAGGTAGAATCTGAAGGCTCTTTCTTAGGATTGTGGAAATGGTGTTTAGGTAGGCTATTTATTCAGAACCCAAGAATGGTCTCATCAGATAGCAGATTTCTGATTAAAAATTATTCTTCCAGAGATGATCATGTCCTTGAGGCTTTGTCATCCTACTGAGATGCCAGCATGTAAAATTTCAGCAAAAACAAACAAATTCTATTGTGTTTTATAAGTACACACACATCTCCTTCTCTTAGTCACCTGGGGACTAGATCAAGCAGCTTCCAAATTCCTATATGAATTGGAATTTGTCCTAGTATCACAGTAGAAGATTTTATAAAGTCCAGAATTTGTTGCAAAAAAAAAAAAAAAAAAAATCTCAGCCTCATGTTTCCAGTGGTTATTAAGAAGGACTTTAGACAACACGTACAAACATGAGGTTGGAAACTGTGATCATAACTCTGGTCTGAACCTAGCTAGGTAAGTCTGACAGTCCTGCTACTTGCTTTTTTCTATACAACTCTCTGATCAATAAGCCACTAAAATGAGAGGGAAAGCTGGAGATGGGATTAAAATAATTTTACCTTTGGTAGAAGACAATGCTTGGGTTTTCCTGATAATCATAGAAAAGACCAAGGGGATTCTCTCTGTTAATCCTCCCTTTCATGTAACATATGGAGAAACTAACACCCCTCCAGCCAGCCAGCGTATGGCTAGAGAGGGAAACATCAGGCCCAGACCATGATTCCTGGCTCCGAATCTAAGGTTTCTTACACCCTATCACTAGTCTTAACAGAGACTGGGGAAAAGTAAGCAAAGACACAGATCCAGGTCTCCCTGTAACTGCACTGGAGAGTGAGTATATAAAAGGAAACTGAGAGGACAGGTTGGAGAGTAGCAGTGAGTTGCTTTGTTAGCTATTGAGGTTGCAGGTAACCCCAATAGCCAAAGCTGCAGAGCAGAAGCTAGAAATAAGTAAGAAACAGCAAGACATATGAAACGGGATTTCAGAGTCAGAGATGCTTAGATTTGGGTCCAGCCCGCACATCTACTTTGAAACCTCTGTGAGCTTTCATGTCATGTCTGGACAAAAGAAAAAAATTCTTATGAAAATGCTGAGACATGGATGTCACAAAGCATCTAGCTTATAGTGGGTATACAACAAATTTTCTTTACTCCCCTCTCCCTCCTTTCCCTCCAAAAAGTGTTATTAAATGGGAGGGGAGGGGAGGGGGGATAGTAGAGGATAGGAAAGGTAGCAGAATACAACAGTTACTAATAGGGCATTATGTAAAAATGTGGATGTGTAACCGATGTGATTCTGCAATCTGTATTTGGGGTAAAATTGGGAGTTCATAACCAACTTGAATCTAATGTATGAAATATGATATGTCAAGAGCTTTGTAATGTTTTGAACAACCAATAAAAAAAAAGTGTTATTAAATTTCCCAAGGAAAAACAATTGCCTAAAAGAAGATCCTACTTTGCTATTCTGTGACCCAAGGCTAAAGCAGTAGCATGTGTTACTTCCCTGACTTCTTTTCAGCTTTTCTGCTCCAAACGTTCATAACATCTTGTCCTTATCCCATTGCCACCAAAAAGGTAAGAGGAATCAGAGGAGGCAGGAGGGACATGGAAGCAATCCTTACAACCCGAATTACTGGGCAACTGTTTATTGTTCCATCCTCTAGCCTTTCTGACTCCATTTCCACAGAAGGATTTTATAAAATAGGAACAAATCCCTTGTGCCAAGGAGACTGGGTAACCTGTATGTTAATGTTTTCCTCTTGAACAGCAGCGGGAGGTGATGTGGCAATTGTGTGCCATCAAAATCACAGAAGCTATACAGTATGTGGTGGAGTTTGCCAAACGCATTGATGGATTTATGGAGCTGTGTCAAAACGATCAAATTGTGCTTCTAAAAGCAGGTATGCGCTTTGCAAGTGAATTTTGATGTCTCTCCCTAACCTGCTTTCACCCGCTTGTTAAAGAAATGCTTGGTAAGGAAGGTGTCGAGAGCACTTTTTCTCCAGTGGTAATAGCTCAGGTTTTTCTTAGCAGAAACTGAGTTCTTTTTAAAGGTTTTTGAGCTGTGTTCAGGAAACATTCCTTCCATTTTGTTTTTCCTCTGGGTGAGAAGATGAAATTGAAGAAAGCCTGCATTCCCACATTTTCCGTCACCTGCATTTTGTGTACCTACCAGGTCCCAAGGCTATGTTTTTAGGAAGGGGCTTGTGGAACTCAGAGAATCTCCCTGGTTTTGCTGGTTTGTTTTGATACATATGAATAAGTGCTTTCCTAGCAACTATGAGACTCTGTATCGCAAGGTAGAAGTGTGCCAAGGAAGACATTTGTAAATTAGTCCTCATTTCAGTTAAACAGCTCAGCTTCTGCAGAAAGTCTTTGCGTAGGAATAAGCTCTGCTGTCTCAGAGAGACAGCAAGCTGATGTATCTGAGCCAAAGAGCTACACTGCACACAACACCCCCTGTGCTGTCTCTGTCTCAGAAAGCATCTCTACATTAGCACCTTAGAAACAGACTCCTCTAGATCAGATGACCTGAACCCATCCTGCCTCTGCTTAGGTTCTCTAGAAGTGGTGTTCATCAGGATGTGCCGTGCCTTTGACTCTCAGAACAACACCGTGTACTTTGATGGGAAGTATGCCAGCCCCGATGTCTTCAAATCCTTAGGTAAGAAAATCTCAGGGTGCCCTGTGTCTAAATTAGGACTAAAGGATATGTGGGTTAGGTGGAAGCTCTGCTGGAAACAAAAAAAAAAAAAAATGGAAACGGATTGCCTGGAAACCAAAATTGGAGGATGTTTGTCACTATAGAAAAGTTACACACTTTCAAGTGCTTTTTGTCCCTATTATATATATAAAGATCTAGAGTTTATCTAGTTGATAATCGAAGTGACTTATAGTGTATGTCTGTCCTTCTAGTTCCCCTTCCAGGTTGTAAGGAACCACATTTGCAGGGGATGTAGCATTCAGATTACTTAGACAATATGATTCAATACATAAAATCACGCAGAGAATACAAACATATGTCCTCCCAAACCTCAGAACAACAACCATCAATGGAAGGAAATGCATATATCAAAGAAATAGGATTAATGAAACTGTGCTGTATGCTTTACAAATAAGTTATTTTGGATTTCTATGATTTAAATGTAATTTAGTCATTAAGAAAAATTAAAAGGTATCTAAAATATATTGTTAAATGATTTTTTTAAAGCTGTATAACAGAAGGTGTTTTTAGTTAAGTGTAATACATCCTGTTCCCATTTAAGTATATACACAAAATAAGCAAATCTGAAAGCATAGACACCAAACGTAACCAGTCTTATGGACTATAATTTAAAGAGACTCTCATATTGTGTTTTCAGCTTAGTTAAATAGTTGTAATAGTTTTACCACTAGAATGTGTCATTGGTTAACATTTTTAAGGGTGTTCAACTCTGTAGTTGAAAACATAAATGATTCAATTTAACATTTTAGTTAGATTGTAGCCATTAGATCTCACTTAAAATATGGATTGTGAAGTCAGGTAGCCTAACTTGGAATCTCAGGCTATCCTTCCTACCTGTGTGACCCTCAGGTACATTACTTATCTCTGCAAGTTTCAGTTTCCTCACCTCTGAAATGGGGATCTAGGGCTGTTTTGAGCTATGAGGAAATCCAAAGAAATCTATTAGAGCAGTGCATGACATATTAATCACACAAAATTCAGCCAAAGTTGACTCTCATTATTTTGAATGATAATATTGATGGTGGTAGTTGATGATGATGGTGTTGGTAGTAATGGTGATGGTGGTGGTGATGGTAGTGACTGGGGCGATGATGGTAGTATAGCAGTGTGGGTGGTAGTAGTGACCGTGATGATGTTGGCTAAAATTTTTCTTTTAAGATTTCAAACTATTAAACTGGAAATATTATTACTATCCTCTCTGATCTTCAACTACTTGATCTCTCTTAACTTTCTTCCATATTTTTCCCTAGGATGACAACCAAAATCCTAAACTGTCTTTATTTTATTCTTGCAGGCTGTGAAGACTTTATTAGCTTTGTGTTTGAATTTGGAAAGAGTTTATGTTCTATGCACCTGACTGAAGATGAAATTGCATTATTTTCTGCGTTTGTACTGATGTCGGCAGGTAAGATAGCCAAATAAAAATCAAATGGTTTTTAAATGGTCTAGATAAAGAATTTTTACAATGTGCATAACTTTCATTGGCTATTGATATTTGAGAGGGTCCCAAGAGCAGCTCCATGTACTTTTTGAAAAAGATCTTATAATTTTTAAAAAGAGAATTGAATAAAACACAGGCCAAAATTAACCTCCAGAAGTGCTGCGTGTGGTAGGACAGGGTATTCTTTAACACCAGCTCCAAAATGACATGTCTATTTTAAGACACTCTACCTTTTATTAAATCCATTTGTTTGTCCTCCGTGAGTTTATCTGATTTTAATCTATGTTTTCAACCAGTACTGGCCTCTTGGGGACAATCACTTTTGCATATTTACTACTTTCTATTTGGAATTCCTACACCAATAGACTTTATCCTAAATATAATTCATTTGGAATTCTGTTGACACTTTTAGTTGCCCTGGATTATAAGACAATTTTCATATTTTACAAAAAGTCTAGCAATATTGATATGGATATTTCATCCAGAAGTACAATTATTACAAAGGGACCATGGTGGTTTTATTTGCAGTCACATGAGTATGACCTTAAATTCAAACGGCTATACTTTGGAAGGTGAAGATCCTTCCTTCCTTTAAATATCAGTAAAATTGGAAAAGTTTAACATTCTGTTTTATAACTGCCACAGATCACTTTTCCACTCCTTTAGGAGTGAGTTTGGAAGAGGACCTAAAACTGGCCTCTGCGTCTCTAAATATGCATCATAGCATCATCATCTCTATCTGGAGTCAGGAGGAAAGCACTCATTGGAGAAATGAAACTAAAAAGTACCATTTTCTTATGTTTAGATCGCTCATGGCTACAGGAAAAGGTAAAAATTGAAAAACTGCAACAGAAAATTCAGCTAGCTCTTCAACACGTTCTACAGAAGAATCACCGAGAAGATGGAATACTAACAAAGGTGAGAGCCAAAGGGTTCTACTTGGCATGGCCTAAATTATCCTTTGGCACAAATCATGCTGCCAGCTGCTCTTATAAGTCATATGAACAACCCCAAAAAGCATCAGCATGCCACAAACTACTAAAAGAAAAATAATCTCCATGAAAAATTCTGTTGAGCCTGGTGCAGTGGTACATACTTATAATCCCAGCAGCTCTGGAGGCTGAGGCAAGAAGGATCATGAGTTTAAAATAGCCTCAGCAACTAAGTGAGGCCCTAAGCAACTTAGTGAGACCCTGTCTCTAAATAATAAATTTAAAAAGGGCTGGTGATGTTGCTCAGTGGTTAAGTGCCCCTGGGTTCAATCCCTGGTACCAAAAAAGAAAAAAGAAAAAGAAAAGAAAAGAAAATTCTGTTGATCCAAAAGTCATTACCCAGGTTGAATCTATTTATTATATTGAAAACACAGTGTTCTATAATAATAGGGCAATTATAGGAAAATAGATTTTTTTAAAAAAAATTTTTAAAGAGAGAGAGAAAATTTTTTTTTAATATTTATGTTTTAGTTTTCAGTGGACACAACATCTTTATTTTATTTTTATGTGGTGCTGAGGATCGAACCCAGCACCCCGTGCATGCCAGGCGAGCGCGCTACCACTTGAGCCACATCCCCAGCTCAGAAAATAGATTTTTTAAGAATCAAATCATTTAGGAAATCCTTCTCCTATTCCATCAAAGTTGGGCATAAAGCAGAGTTAACATTCTGCATTGATATAAATTAGAAAAATAATCTTTGAATTTAGAAGAAGGAAGAAGTTATAAAGGACTAAAAGAGTCAGGATAATCATATATTCTAATATAATCAAAAGTAAATGGCTTTTATATTATTTTCTTTATCAATTTCCTATCACTATCTTGTATTCAAAGCATTACGGTTCCTTCCTTCCTTCCTTCCTTCCTTTCTTTCGTGCTAGAAATCACCTCAGGTACCCCAGGCAAGTACTCTACCACTGAGCCATGTCCCCAGCCCAGGTTTCACTTTTACTAATTATCTTTCACAATAAAAATATAGTAAGGATACCAATTTTAAATGCTAATAGCCTTCAGTGTTAGTGCTAGTTGTATGTTTTTGATCTTAGAAGAAGCTGCTCTATTCATTCTTAGAATATGTGTTTTATTACTGGAAAGGACGATTTGAACAATTTTGTTTTATTTTTCTCTTTGACTCAGTTTCTTTTCTCCTGATAGCCAAATTAGGTGAAAGGGGAAGTTGGGAGTGAATTGCTGTTTTGTTTTTTATCTTTGTACCTGTTGAATGAGTGACTGGAACAGGACTGGGGAATGGAAGGGTGAGGAGCTGTCAGGAGCTTCTCACTCTCTGTTCCGTCTTCTTACCCAGATGCAAGGGCACCTAACACAGAAAACATATGCTGATATTCGTCCTAGAAAGAATTATTCTGGGCTGAAATCACAAGCTTTTGCCTTTGAATAGAGCCTTAGAGTTTAAGAGTAGTTGTGCAGATCATGTTATTACACTCAACTGGTAAATGGTCAATCAGGGCACTTCTCACTATTCTGACTCTTCTTTTGCTTAGACCCAGAATAGCTCTGTTGTAAGGAAAGATATTTATTCAGAAGAAACTTGCCCCTGAAAATGACTAGTGCTAGTTCTTCATACAATATGTAAGGAATGCCCTCATCTCTAGCTGCAGTGCCCTGACTACCCAGGATTGACTGTTCCTCCACTTCTCCATCACTGGACCTCTTCTTTTTCTGCAGTGGTAGAAGGCAGAGTTTTGGACAGTAGAGCAGAAAGTATCCTCCCTGATCCTGAGTAGGGAGGAGGCAAGAACCTGGGGTTCTATCTGGATTCTGCCATTGATAAGTAGAGCCATCTTCTGCTTATGAATACTGTCTCAGGTTAAATGATTCATTTTCAAAAAGGCATTCAGTGTATTACTAGCCTACTAGGTTATGACTATATCATCATTTATTTTTAACCAATTCTCTATTACTGGATGTTTAAGTTGCTTCAAGTATGTATTTCCATCATACACAGTGTTGTAAAGATGGTCCAGATTCCTCATTCTCCATTCTCATGCCTGTCCTCTCCTGACGTCATCTCCTTTCTCTACTTACAGTTAATATGCAAGGTGTCTACATTAAGAGCCTTATGTGGACGACATACGGAAAAGCTAATGGCATTTAAAGCAATATACCCAGACATTGTGCGACTTCATTTTCCTCCATTATACAAGGAGTTGTTCACTTCAGAATTTGAGCCAGCAATGCAAATTGATGGGTAAATGTATCACCTAAGCACTTCTAGAATGTCTGAAGTACAAACATGAAAAAGAAAACAAAACAAAACAAAAAAAAATTAACCAAGACACTTTCTATGGCCCTGCACAGCCCTGGAGCGCCAACACACTGCACATCTTTTGGTGATCGGGGTCAGGCAAAGGAGGGGAGACAATGAAAACAAATAAAAGTTGAACTTGTTTTTCTCATGCATATGATTTCCATTATGCCTACAGATATGGACCCTTTTTTTGTCTCGACTTCTTGAGCGTTGACCTCTGTTTACAGCAGAAGGAGGGTACTAAAGTCGGAGGATGTCCTTTTCTTGTAGCTCACTGCCCACAGACTTTCAACAGAGTCGCCAATCTGTCAGTTACAGCAGAGAGTCCAGCAATAATCGGTGACTGGTGTGCATAGCGGAGGTTGCGGCATTACTTTGCACAACTTGCTCTTTGTTTGATGAAGGAAGTTTTTATTTTCTCACCGATTATTGCCAGTCAGCAGGATGGCATGAAAAGGGTCCATAGCACTAGCAACAATAGCATTATAATATATTACAGGGTAAATGGGCATGAAGACTATATATAGCTAAAAGAGATATTGTTTATATATTGTTTTAATTAATATAAAATGTAGTTACTGGTGTAGCTTTTCCTGTTGAATTGATAAGGCACTTTCATTTTGCACCTTTTTCTTTAAATTAAATGCTAGCGTGTTCACTGTCGTGTCGCATGTGCACCAGAAACACAAGTTTAACTGAGAAGGCTTGGAAGGTACGTCGGGAGGTATTTATGCTGCTGTTTACAAAATTACTTTTAAAAGAGTGGCTGGTCATATCTAGAAATCAACATGTTGGTGTTTTTCCCCCCCACATGTGATTTTGGCATTAGAAACAGAACCCTCCCTAATTTATACTTTGCTCTTTGGTAAGCTCAAGGATAGATGTGTTTATGCTTCATACAAAGTTGAATGATTGATTGGTGCTGTGGACTTAAATCATCAAATTTTTTAGAACAAAGAAAGCTTTTCAAAATGCCACCTTTGGGTGGCAGGGGGAGGGGAGGCTCATTTTACACAGTTTAGTCAAAACTATGGACTCGGACTCAACTTGGAATTCTAACTGTTATAGAACAAAGTCAGCAACTAGAATATTGTGTTGTAATCTACGTTTTTATGTGAAGAAGGACCCAAAGATTATATCTGGAGCAGATACACATTCCCCATGTGAGGACAGGAAACCTTCTTTGAATGTTTATGTTCTTGGTATAATCCAGGAATCCTAAGAGTTCATCTCAGAGTGAGTTGATTCTAGACTAGTTGTCCCCAGATGCCACTATTCTAGAATATTGCTCTCCATATTTGGTAGGGAATACATAGGAGGGTGAGGGAGGCCTACCATGTTCCTCTTATTTAAATAGTAAATATTTTAAGCCTTTAAAGTCAAGTTGAGGCTAGCTGCAAACATTTACTCTTGTATTTATCTTCACTAGAAAACTGTGGACTGTAATTTATTTTATTGAATATTTAGAAGATTGTTTGGTTTTAGTTTTCAGGTGAGAAATATTGAGTTATTTTTGTTAAATTTTGTAGATTTCTTGTTTTTCTTTATTTCTTTCTTTTTCAGTAAGCCCCAGTGGGGGGGAGAGGAAGGAATAGTTTGATGCACAAGTGTGCATATTTTAAAAACAAGTGACCTTTTAGTAATGTGGGCATTTAGAAGATGATTTTGGTCACATTAGGGATGGGGTTCAAAGACCATGTTGGTAAGGAAAAAGGAATATCTTCCAGGGTGTAAAGATGGGAGTCCAAGAAGCCCTCTACACCCAAGAGCCTCCTCTGCCATAGGATCCCTCCAGAGTTTTCTGCAAGAATTTGCAGCCCCTGATATTGAGCTGGATTACCAGGGCTGGCTTCCCAGAGCACTTCACTGTTTTTAACTCCAACTTTCTGGCTTGTTTCCTGAGGCACTTGGAAAAGGGGAAGCAGTTATTTATGCAGAAGTGTGTATGAAGCCTAAATAGCATCCTTTTTTTTTTTCAAAAATATAGTAAGGGTTTAACCATAAATAGAAGATGAGAGTAATATTTACTTAAATTTCTTACAGGCATATAAAATTTTATGTGAGTGTTTATATAAAGAGGTTAATTGTTGGCATATAGTATTTATATTTGGGCAAGAAGGGTTAAATCAAACATTTATTTAAGTAAACATAGTTCCTTTAAAGATTAATAGTATTTATACTCTGAAAAGAGTACCAAGCTTAGTTCAGTTATTTATTTGTCCATTATCTTTTCTATTACTTCTCCTTCGGGGAGAAAATGGTGGTGTGGTTTGTGGGGTGCGGAGATTTTTTTTTTTATTCATAGTCACTAAATTTGGGGATGGTTTTAGTAAAGTATATTAACTTCTTTTTAACCAAAGCTTTCTGAATATGACCAGCCTCAGGTGCTAGCGCATTAAAGAGCAACTAAACCTAATTCCAGTGTCCATTTGTGAATAAGAAGAGCTAATTGAACTTCTCTAAGGGTGAGAGAGAAAGTAATGATGAACTTCAAAGAAATTCCTTTTCCCAGAAAGGATTTTGCATGCACCTAATGCCAAAAAAGAAAAAAAAAAAGAAAGAAGAAGAAAGAAAGAAAATGATGCTCTAATCTTAGTAATAGTTATGCCATGGTGACATTGCTTTTATAGTAAACCAAGACAGAGAAAGAAGATGCTGCTTCTAGGTGTTTCTGAAAGAAAAGCAGGAGGTGGGCTGTCAGAGCAAAGTTCACAGACCATGTAGGAAAAGAATACTAGAGACAGAGACGTGCCCAGAGAAATTGAGGGAACAACTGACTAAAATTTGGATCTAAGTTGGGATCTGAAGTTAAACAATAAATGCAGTTGAAAGAAATAGAGTCCCAGAAAATGATGTGAAAACCTTTGCATTTTAATTTTCTTCTTTATCATAAAAACACCTGCATGGTGACACAAAATACTGGGTGATACCTGAATAATTATTCTTAATAATTTATATAAATAAAGTTTCTTAAACTTAAATGTCCAATAGCCTTTTAAAGATTAGAACCACATTGTCATCAACTTGGCTGCTATAATGCCATTATCTAATCTTTTGACATAAGATAAATGAGGCTTTTGTACAAAGCCAGAATACTTTTTGTTATAATGGTGTCCAGATGATCATATTATATTGTGAAAAACACTGGTCTTGGTCACAATGAGATCAAAAGTGCAGATGAAAGTGCTTTTTGGACAGTTTGCAAATTGTGTTAAAGATATGGATGTTTTGTAAGTGTTCAACATCCTAATTTCTGTTAAAGTTTGGGTTTCTTTTTTTTTTTTTTTTTAAGTCTTCAGCATCCTAATTCACCCTTCCTAACGTAAAGAAAACATGACCTAAGACACTGCTTCTAAGTTTGGTTGTTCTTTATAGTGTGGATACCCAGATCTCTGTGAGCGTATGGGGGTGGGCTGAGGGTCAGGGGAGGAAGGAGTGTGTGTGTGTGTGTGTATGAGTGTATGTGTGTGTGTGTACCCACGCGCCTGTGTGCGTGTGTGCGTGTGTGATTGGAGTACATATGATGTGCTTGTGTCGGACAGCTTCTAGGCTACTAAGTGTCAATGGAAAAAGAAAATGTATTCAAAATACTTAAATCAAAACTAGAGGATGGAAAAAAAAAAGATTTATTCTATACAAAGCCTTGTCTGGACCACTTTAGAGAGACTTCTATTTTTTTAACCCTTCTATAAATATTTGATGGCACTTGAAATATTCCTGCAATAAAATGTGATTTGTGTAAAGAAAAAAAAAGATTTTGTAATGTGAAACAAAGAAAGAAAGTAATGTAATTTTCTAAAAAAAAAAATACAAACAAACAAACTTTGTATTATTTTCTTGATGGAATTTGTCTATCTGTCTTTGGAAAACTTTTTATTTCATTGAATGTGCCATAGTAGAAATAATGTGTTTTTAGTTTTAGAACTAAGGAATAGCTAGCTGTTTGTGTTCCGACATTCCAAAATGCAAAACAACTTAGCAGAACCCTTAGTGGGAAGGTCTGTGAGCTTCTTTCGTTGTTGCTTTTTTGCACATGTTCTTCATCCCTCTCTAGTGCAATATGTACATAGAGCACTTGCGGGTGTACCTTGATCCCTCAGGGAAAAATACATATTTGTACAGTTTTTTGGTTTTTGTTTTGTTTTGTTTTTCTTTTGTTTTTGGCTAAGGAATGTCGATCGAATCACTTGTTATTGTTGAGGGGCAGCCAGATAATAATCCTAAAGCCACTGTTTCAAACATTGATTGTTTAAATCATGTGTCCTTCCAGCGCTATTATTTTAAGATAATAATAATATAATAATAATAATAAAGTTATTTTCTGACAGTTCTTTGTGCTGATTGGTGAAAAACAAAAGGGTAAATAAGCACCTTATGATTGACTTACTGTGAATGACAATCCATCTTGATATCAAGGATAGAAGCCCTTTCATTTTGGAGTTGGGGTTAAGAGTCAGAAACAATGTGCTCAGGGATCTTCTAAAACTCTTAAAACAGGGTGGCCAGTACTACTGGGACAAATTGTGTTTTTTATTATTAATAATAATGATAATAATACTATCCCTCCAAGGCACAAGTGAACTGTATAGAACTGCATGTATGTGTAAACTCTTCACTACCGTCTCATTTTGTTGAGTTCAAAACTTATGTGTTCTTCAGTTTTGTGTGCTTAAAAACACTGAATAACTTCCAAAGCAGTGAAAAGTTATGCCAGTGTGTGCAAAAGAAAAAATAATCAATAATACACCAACACAGAACATCATTCAAAGTGAAGACCTTACATATTCCATTTACCATTTCCCTAATAATTAAAATATGCATGATGTGTGTGTGTGTGTGTGTGTGTGTGTATGTATGTATTGCATTGCATGCTTTAAACTATTTCAAATTCTGTATGTTATGGATAAAAAAAAAAAATTTAAACCAGTGTTAAGACCTGCCTATCAGTACAGTGAGATGGGTGAAGATAAAACACAATTGTTTGTTTTAAAGCCAGCAAATAAATGTTGTTTTCACTATGTTTTTCTCTAGAAGCAAACCAAAAATCCCTTTATGTAAAATGTTCTTACTTTCATATTTGTAGTTTATATCTGATGAATTAATACAGAAGCTAATGTTTAAAGACAAATCAAACCCTGCCTGTAGGACAGCAACTTGATCTAGATTTTAGAGTTACATGCTACATTTGTTAAATAACCATTTTGTTCTCATAATTCCCTTATACTAGTCTCCATAAAGTCAGAGAGGCTCAATGTAATTGTTGACTCTGACTCTTCTACCGGTGGAATACACATTCAGCAGATTTACAGATTTTCTTACTACCACAGAAAATCATATTTTAGGGAAACATGTCTGTCAGATGTCAGATACCTTTACCTGGTTGGTTTTAATAATAAAGAACATGGAAAATGGCAGTAATTTCCTTCTTCTCATCTCCAGATACACACACACACGCACACGCACACACACACACGCACACACACACTCATACTCACAGGTTCCTGACTTTTTTACATAACATGTAACTGCCACTTCTTACCTCTAAAGTTATGATACAGAACTCCATGAAGGCAACTTTGTACTATGGATCACATTATGTGCCCCAAATGCAATTGCAAGAGTCAATCTTGATCTATTGTGAGAAGTCTATAATACAGGTCTTCATTTTGTCCCTAAACACTAGTATATAAAGAGGCTCTGCCAGATTGATTACAGCACCCCTTTTATTGCTGTTTATTTTTAAGAGACAAGGCTCACTAGCAGTGTCTCCCAAAGCAATTGGTTTCACTTTTGGGTCTGTTTGCTTATTTGTGTGTATAAGTGGGATCAGTTTTGTCAGACTTTCAGAATAATTTTAAAAATAATCCAGAAGCCTGGCTTCATAACAAGGAGCCATTGTAGAAGGCAGGAATCTCCATGTTCAACCACACCCTCAGATCTTAGAGCAATAAGTACATTCTGTCATTTATTTGCTTACAAATGAATGACAGAATATTCAGTCCAAATAGCAGCAAACTTTTTTCAGTGATGCAACATAACATGGAGTCTTGTGTAGAGAAAGAGAATATGAATGTTTTAAATGGATGCCTAGAGAATCTGTGTTTGCTATTTACATTTGATGTGCTTTGCCACATTAGCAGTACCACACTTTTTTCTTCAATCCTCCTAGGAGCTAATGAAAGATAGCTTGCTGCACATGCCATGAGTTTGTTCCCTAAGAACAACAGAATCCTCTTTGGTGTTCATGCATGATTCCTGTCTCACTCATTTTTACTTTAATGTGGATGAATAGTATTTCTAGGAAGCTGATTATCATTGAACAGATTGCATATGTAAATGCAGATAATTCTTGAGCAATATAGTGAAAATGATTTCACACACAAAAAAATCCGTATGTACTGTATACATCTTCCTGAATCCAAAATTCTCTTATCCACAATGGTTTGGAATCTCATATAAAACAGTGGTAAATGTTTAAACATTAGGACATTAGCTGGCTGCTTCTTTAAATGTACCTGTATTGTCTGCCTGCTCCTTTTCTGGAGATGTGTTTTTGTATTGGATGTTTGGGCCAATGGGAGGCTTCAAGCTACAACATATTTTCCCAGTTTAAATATATTTAACATATGACAAACCCCAGACAAGGCTTTTAATATGTATAAAGAACTGCAGTGTTAGGTGGTTTATTTGCAAACCGTTTTCAATGTTGTCCATTTTTATGGCACCTTTAACAATATTCTTGTTTCCAAAGTACAAAAAAATAGGTTAAATAATCTAGCCATAACTGAATGTCAAGCAATAAAACAAATGACTTTTTGTGCATAGACTTAAAAAATACAAATTTTAGACATCTGCATGTAAATGCAATCTCTTGTTTACTGCTTTCTTCAACTTGAGCAATTGATTCCTTATTTACTATTAACTTAAGAACTTGTAATGGCCTGTAAACATTTTCTCTCTTACTCTTCTTTCAAATTTACCTTCGTCCCTGCTTTTGAGTCATAATATTTAATGTTGTTCTGCACATCTCTATACAGTTAACTTTTTGGCTTTCATTCTGTATAGATAAGAAAATGTTATATTATAAACAGCCTACTCAGTGCAAATATTTATCTGTTTATCAAATCCACAATATGCTGTATAATACTGGTTTTACTATATAATCTATTTTAGACATAGCTGTTTAGAACTAGAGTGTGCTATTTTTGTGTTTTTCTGATGTGTGGTGCTAGATAAGTTACTTTTGTGAACAAACAAAAAAATCCCTTTTATTCCTAGACAATACCACCTTTGGGTCTTGTTAATTTCACTGAGTATAACTATATATTTGTATATATATACATATATATATATATATATATCTACCTGTGCCCAACTGGCAACTGTATCAGAGTGCTGGATTTGGGACATGCTTTTCTCTTTAAATACATAATATCATTATATAAATTATTCTAGAGTGTATTTAATTAGGATACAATTACTTCCTTAGTATGGATATTTGACATATATAGGTGAATTTGTTTACAAATATGGACATATGAAAATTATTAGCATTGACTTTATGTTTGCTACTTGGCTTTACACCATATCTCCTGAGCTGAAAATTATTTGCCAGGCCTTTGAGATCCCAAAGAAACACTCTAATTTAATGGAATAAGTCATTTTTTTCTTACTAAGGAATTGTATTATTGGCATCTGACAGAGTTATATCCTTAACTCCTATTATAGATAATAAGCACTTACATAAAATATTCATGGTGGTTTGATGACAGACTAAACCCTCCTGAGTTGTGAGAAGTATGGACACACTCCCCTGTAGAAAACAAGTCAGACAGCAAATTTGACAAGAGATATTCTGCTTTAATATGATCTCAACCAGTTCCATGAACTGAGTAAAAGGACCTTCATTTTCAAAGTCATTTAATATTGAGCTTCACCTATACTCCAAAGATCTATTGGCATTGTTAAAAATCAGTATATCAAATATCTAACTAAGGATGTAGTTAGCCTTATTAAATATTGATTAGAATTGTTCTGTAATATTACTGAATTTGTAAGATCTTTAGCAAAGATTTTTGAGCAATTTATAAATATAGAGCAAATGTTTCTGTTTACTGCACTTTTTGTAACTGAAGGTGATAAATTCTCAAGCCATGATTAAGTGGCTCCCATGCACTGCATATTTACCCACCTTTCTAGACATTTTCCATTTCTATGGAAGAGTTGCTATTACCTTAATTATAAATACAAATTGTGTGGTTAATGAAAGCTAATGCTAATAGTTAACCTTTAAAAGTGAATTGGCTACAGTTTAGGGAGAAATCTCTTTTAATACAAATCATGGCATTCCTTAACTGTCTCACTTGAAAAGAGATTGAAACTTTTTTTTTTAAGCACCATTTAGCATCCAAGCTTCCCTAGGGTAGAGATTGTATCTCTTCATGCCTACACAATGGCCAGCACATGTCAGCATTTGATAATTGTTAAATGACAAGTGTATCTCAAATAAAACTTTTTTCCTGGGTTGTTCTGGCAAATTTATAAAAGTATACCAAGCCTTATGGTTAACATTTTCTTCCACAACTAAGTATAAAAAGCCACATTTAAAAACACCACATGAAATGCTGATTCTAATTGTGTGTAGGTCTTGAGGGTTAAGCACACAAATTTCACAAAACTCTGTGAGTAATCAACTCAGCCTTCTGTACATATACATACAAGTTTGGAAACAGTAATACTGTACCTATAAATATATGCTGTCTGTTTTGTGTACAGTATGTAAAAACTCCTTTTCTGCCACACTAAAAATGCAAGCCATTTATGGGAATCCTAAAAAGTAGTATTGAACTAAACCTTTGCTAATGATCTTTATTAGAGGATCATCCAACTTCTCACTTACATTGGGTTTTCTTTTCAATTCACTCTTTACAGTAGTCTGCTTATTTCCAGCTGTTTATTTTATTGAGTCCTGAATTTAAAAAAAAATATTTTGATTCATTTTGTAAATATGAGCTGTAAAAAAAGAGAGATTTAATGTTGTCTTTTAAATACTCCAATTTTCATTCTAATATGAATGTTGTTATATTGTACTTAGAAACTGTACCTTTAATATTACATTACCTTTATTAAAAGTGCATTGAACACATCAATTTTAGATGTGCTTTATGTACTGTTATCCTATAATAAAACTTCAGCTTCTAATGGAATATGTGCCTTGTTTTTCTTATTTTTCTTTGGTCATTGAGTGGTATTATACATCATTTTTCAGCATACATCATGTCTCTAATGAATGACCTGCTACTGAACTTTCACAGCCAAAGTGTGAACTACAGACCAGCAACATTGGAATCATATGTAATGTTTTTAGAATTGCAGAATCCCCACCATCAACTTCGACTCAGCAAATCAGAATCTGCATTTTTGTTTAAAAAAAAATCCAGATTAGCCAGGCATATTAGCGCATGCCTGAAATCCCATCAGCTCCAGAGGCTGAAGCAGGAGGATAATGAGTTCAAAGCCAGCTTCAGTAATTTAGCAAGGACCTAAACAACTCAGGGAAAATCCTGTCTCTCAATAAAATACAAAAAGGGCTGGGATGTGGCTCAGTGGTTAAGTGCCCCTGGGTTCAATCCCTGGTACTATATATAGAAAGGGGGGGGGATACTGGAATAGTATAGATTATAGTCAAGGGGGGGCTGGTACTGGGGATTGAACCCAGGGGCTCTCTATATCTCTACCACTGAGCTACATCCCCAGCACTTTTTGCTTTTTATTTTGAGACAGGCTCTTATCAGGTTGCTGGAAGTCTCACCAAGTTTCTGAAACTGGCCTAGAACTTGGGCTTTTCCTGCTTCAACCACCTGAGTCACTGGGATTCCAAATGTGCATCTGTATGTCCAATTCATTTAGTAATTAAAAAAATATTAATTCATTTGCATTAGTATAAAGAGAAAGCAAAGAAAAACATTTTTACTTGTGAGATAATGGCTAATGATGCTGTTGGAAAACAAAAGGCAGAGTTTAGAATTCTGAGGCTACTTCCTGTCTCAAAGGAAAAAGGTGCTTGACTGAAAATTGACACCTTCCTTGAGCATCAGAGAAATCCTGAATGCATACTGTACTTTGTCATCTTTGCTTTAGAAATGGTTGAAATGGAATGACAGAAATGATGCCATGACTGACCTGCACTGTCATTGTCCCATTCCCCACTCTCCTCTTGAGATCACTTAGGGGTGAACCATAAACCTAACATCAGCTAAATGCACTTTAATGGTGCAACAACCTTAGCATGAATTATTTTTAAAATAATATCAAGGTTATTTGAGTTGTGAAATATTATGAAGCCAGAACAAAGGCAACTGAGTTGGCATTTTTCTCTACATACTCTAGAGTGCCTAAGCCTCCCTTAAGATCAGGAGGCATTCAATAAATATTGTAATTGATCCCCAAATTCACAGCATGTAGAAAACTGTCCCGAATCCTGCTTCTATTTCCAACTATGAGAAAAGGAAGAGTGAGATGTTATTGTACACATGAAATCTTTGTAGACCATCAAGTTCTACATAATTATAACTATGTACTGCTGTTTAGTGTCTGAGGAAATTGTTAGTTAAAATAATGAAGTTCAAAATGTGAAATCTGTCACCTTGAGGCCTTTGCCCAAATTTATACTTAAACTTCTAAAAATAATGAGTATGCTCTTCTGTATCTCAGATGAGCTTGCTCAGTGTCCAGGAGGGAACTTCATGGGAGAATAAAAGGGACTTCTTAGAATTCTGCTTACAGGTGTGATGGAGCACACCTACATCCTAGTGGCTCGGGAAGCTGAGGTAGGACTGCACATTCAAAGCTAACCTCAGCAACCTATCAAGGCCCTAAGCAAATTAATGAGACCTTGTCTCAAAGTAAAAAAATAGAAAGGGCTGAGCCTGGGTTCAATCCCTGGTACAAAAAAGAGGAAGAAGAAGCTGCTTATAAGAATGTCACAATATCTCACAGGAAAATCAGAAAGGACAACAAATACCACATTATTAATAAACTCTAGGAAAGACTAGCAGGTAAGACCTGACCACAAGAATGTGTTGGTTGCTACTGTTACTACTAAACTTTTTCATGAGGGAAGATCAAGCAATCAGTCTAGCCTCTCAAAATTGGACACCCGATATGCATTTGGATCAAATGGACAGGTGCCAAAGCTCAGCTTCTCCTAACTGGTCTATGAGAACATGCGCCATGCTCTTTGTGCAAAGAAAGATAACTGCCACGCAGAGGCGCAGCTCAGCACCTTGGTTCCTTCCTCTTTTGAACAAGAAACTGAAAATGGGCCCAGTACTGTTCAAAGCTATAGAAGTGTAGGACAAGAAGTGTAGGAGAGACTATTCATGTCATACAAGTCACCAGAGAAAGGAAGAAAAGAAGATGCTTTCACATGTTAGGGATTTAAGAAACTTGGGAGCATGGAGAAAATTTTTCTGTCATTTACAGCAACATGGATGAGCCTAGAGGACATTATGTGAAATGAAATAAATCAGTCACAGAAAGAAAAATATTGCATATTCTCTCTCATATGTGGAAGCTTAAAAAAAAAAAAACTTGATCTCATACTAGCAGAGAGTAAAATAGTGATTACCAGGGGCTGGAGACAGGGAAGGGTAGCAGGAATAGAAAGGGCAGATAATAAGTATCAAAATAGAGGTAGATAAAAAGGTAAGTTCCAGTGTTTTTCAGCAGAACGGAGTGACTATAGTTAACATCAACTTACTATAGATTAAACAATAGCTAGAAGAGAGGATTTTCAAAATGCCCAACACAAAGAAATGATCAATGTTTAAGGCAACAGAAATGCCAATTACCCTGAATGAATCATTATAGATTGTATGCCTGTATCCAAATGTCACACTGTATCAATGTGTACAATTATGTGGAAATTAAAATGCTGAAAGGAGGGACTTTTTGACAAAAGGACCCTCCTGATTCCCAGAAGAATCACACTAATGGCATCTACAGCCACTGTCCCCTGCCTCCACCTCTAAACAGTGGCAGAAACCTAATCCTACAAGACTAACGGGAATGCTGTTCTTTCACCATATCTCCAGATGTGAGCTAAGAAAAATCCTGTTTTTCCCCAATGCCATTTAATTCTAATATTGGAAAGAGTTAACAAACTAGTCTTTTTGCAAGACTCTGGAACTTTTTATCCTTAGGAGGAAAAATATACTAGTAAAACATAGTAACCTCTCAGCAATCATCAAATATTTTATCATTTTTGTTGGTTGACTTCTCAAATATTTTAAATTTCATATAACTTCCCCTTTGTGGAGAAGAAGTTGCTTCATCTATCAATTGTTCTATGGTTCATGCACAATTCATTTTAATTTTAGTCTCACCCCAAATTAACAAAGTGATCTCCTACCAAGTCCCATGGCCACCACTTCTACCCTTGTCTTTTTACCCAAGTAAAATGCATACCACATCCTAAAGACAAATATACATAACTTTTAAATTACTTGGAATTATCTCTGCTATCATTTCCCTTTCTTTTTGGGATACTAAGTATTCCTTATAAAAGCTCAGCTTTCACATGAACAATTATAGCTGGGCCTTTTTTTTTTTTTAAGCCCAAGGACTATATAATACAAAACACACCAAAATATATTTTAGAGAATATTATCTTTTGCCAGGAGCCATGGTACACACCTGTAATCCCAGCTTCTCAGGAGGCTGAGACAGGAGAATCACAAATTCAAAGCCAGCCTCAGCAACTCAGCAAGGTCCTAAGCAATTTAATGAGACGCTGTCTTGTCATAAAAAAATAATAAGAGCTGGGGATGTGACTCAATGGTTAAGCACCTCTGGGTTCAATCCCTGGTACCAAAAAAAAATCTTGTAAGCAAAGCAATCTGAACACTTTAGCTATTCTAATCCAACACAGAGCCAGAGTATTTTGCTGGGTTTTAGAATTGACGATGGCTCCTTACCCACCTGAAATACCATTACTGACAATCTTGATTTGACAAACTGGTATTAGCAACAATATTTCCTCAAATTTTCTAATCAATTACTAGACTAAAACCTTTTTGCCAAAGGACCATTTCTGGATTCTCATTCTGCAAGCATCTTATGTATGGTTTATGAAGAAATTCAGTGAATGAAGTAGTGATCAAGCTATAAACTCTCCAAGGCTGTGTTCACTCCAAATCAAGCAAAGGAAGCTCATTATCAGAGGGGTAGGAAAATGACTCAGTACTGATAAAGTGATTTTAAAAAAAGACAATCTTGCACATTTCTCTATCTTTATGTAGACTACAAGAAGAAATATACACCCAGTAACAACTGAGATCATTTCACTTAGTCAGTGCTTGTAGCTTTAAGAATTTTTGAAATTTTGGTCCCATGAAACATTATAAACTCAAAACAAGTACAGATTGTTATAAATTCTTTCCAAGTTTCTCATTCAACTTCTGGGTTTATTTGTTCCTTAATTCAGCAGAAATGGAAAACCAGATCTTTCTTTTACTTAAAAATCTCTCTCTCTCTCTCTCTCTCTCTCTCTCTCTCTCTCTCTCTCTCACACACACACACACACACACACACACACACACACAAATATTCCACTCACTTTGGAAAGCAATGTGGCTCTCTCTTAAAAACTTAATCAAAAAATTTACCACTCAGCAACTCCACTCCTAGACTACTCAAGAGAAATAAAAACACAAAGTTCACATAAAGATTTTATGTCAATGTTATCAGCAATATTATTCATAATAGCCCAAAAGTGGAAACCATCTGAATGTTCATCAAATGTTGAATGGGTAAACAGAATGAGAAACATCCATAAACAAGCACTTAGCAGCAACACAAAGGAATGGCCTACTAATACATATGGAGACATGGATGATCCTAAAAACACTATGCAAAGCAGCCAGCTGCAAAAGACTACATAGTCTACATTTACATGAAACATCTAGAAAGGACAATATACAGAGCCAGAAAGTAGATTTGTAGTTGTCTGCAGATAAAGGTAAAAAGGATTAACTGCTTTGTGCACAATTAATTTTTTAGGGTAATGAAAATGTTCTAAAAGTGGGTAGTAATGACGGTTGCAAAACTCTGTACATCTACTATAAGTTACTTCATGGTATAATTAAAAGGAGTGAATTATGGTATGTGGATTACAGTTCAGTGAAGCTGTTTAATATACACACATACAGAGGTTCCCATAACCCAAAGAATAAAGTCCAAAATTTTTAGAATGGCATGAAGACCAGCTCTGCCTCCCTTCCCCTTTCTAGTCCAATGATCTTCTTTTCCCCTCACACAAAGAGATACCTGCATGCCCATGTTTACTGCACTACTATTCACAATAGATAAAATATGGAATCAGCCTAAGTCCCCATCATTAGATAAATGCACTAATATGGTATATATACACAGCAGAATATTATTGCATTCATAAAGAGGAGTGAAATCCTGTTATTTGCAGCAAAATTAATGAAACTGGAGGATACCATGTCAGAAAAATAAGCCAGACACAGAAAGGCAAGGATTTAATGTTCTCTTTCCTATGTGGAAACTAAAACAAGAAAGTCAGTCTGAAAATAGAACAGTAATTACTAGGAACAGGGAATGGGTAGGTGGGTGATGTGAGAGTAGAAGGGTGAATGGATATATCCATGCATATACATGTATATGCTGTATACA
Organism: Marmota flaviventris; assembly: GCF_047511675.1. Taxonomy (NCBI): domain Eukaryota; kingdom Metazoa; phylum Chordata; class Mammalia; order Rodentia; family Sciuridae; genus Marmota; species Marmota flaviventris. Next base: position 107,068,832 of record NC_092499.1, on the reverse strand, counting down.
TATATGAAAATATCACAGTAAATCCAATTAATATGTACAATTAATATGTTAATATAATAAAGACCTTAAACAATTTAAAAGATCCCATGTATATTAAAATTCTCTAAAGCAATCTGTAAATTGTGTTCATCAGTATGAGTTCCTTCCTCTTTGGTGTTCACATAGAATCTTCTATATGTCTGTATGCCATTTCCTCTTTGTATTATAATGTTTGTTTACAATGCTACCTCCACTGATTTATTCATTTCCTATATTTTAAAGAAAAGCATATATTAATACCTATTTGTTGAACATTGGTTTCTCTTCTTTAAAGAGCACTGATCCCATCATAGAGGCTCCACCCTCATGCCTTAATCTAAACTAGTTACTTTGCAAAGAATAACCTGTGGAAATAATGAAGTTGACAAAAATCATCACTGTTTTTCTTGAGATTTGCAGAACTGAAAAACATCTTGCAACCAGGCAATTAAAAGCAGATGTGTGTCCTTTGGCTATAAGCCTCCACTTGTGAGCAGGCACCCACCAGTCTGCAATCATCAATCTCCTATATGAACCGCTCCTAAATCAGTTTTCCTTAAAGATTGTCCTCTAGAGAGATACTTCACTTTCAGTCTGGTAGCTCATCACTTAAGTTTTTTCTCTACTTCCTTTTTCTTGCCTCTGGACTGACTAGATTCTGTCTTGCAGGAAGTTGACCAAGTCTTTGCACATTTAAAGCTGCTTTTCACAGCTCACGTTAATTTCTCTCCCTCTCCAACTGTTTTCTATTTACCTCTTGTGTTGGATTTGTATTGCTGTGATAAAATACCTAAGATAAACAATTTGAAGGAGAAAAGGTTTATTTTGGCTCAGCTTTCAGTCCCTGGTGACTTTTTACCCTGGCAAGGCAGAATATCATGTACTGCTCAGAACATCATGGCACAGAATAGCAAAAGTGTTCACCGAATGGTGGCAGAGAAGCAAAGAGAAAAGGGCTGAGGGTCCCAATATTACTTCATTGACAGGCCCTCAATGACTTAACTTCAACAAGACCCTACCTCATAAAGAAAGCACTGTCTCCTAAGAGTGCGACAGGCTGGCCAACAAGCCCTTAACATATGGGTCTTTGGGAGAAGAGTTAAGATCCAAAACATAACAACTTTCTTGTGTAGTTTATCATTTTCTATTGTTTCATTTTAATGTAAATACCTTAAGAGTCCCAGAGATCAAAAGCTCTAGAAAAAATTATATTGAGGCTTAGTCTCATGTGTACCCAGCACCAAGCACGCTGTATAAAGTGCTCAATAAGTCTTTCATAAAACATGAGAACAAAAGCAGACTAAGAACCAAGGGACCATTAGAGGAACCTTACATCAAAATGGAACAGGGAGCGGCAATCAGGAGAAACAGCATGTAGTGAAGCCCTACTTTGTGCCAGATACTGTGCTGAGCACAACTTCATCCCTTGCTCCATTTAGGCATTTCCAAAACCCTATGAAGTACATAATATCATCTTCATTTTACAGATGGGTAATTAGAGTTATAGGGAAATTAAGAGCTTGGCTAGGGTCACAATCATCAAATCTGTGCTTTTTCCAATTTATCACCACACCCCCGCCCCGCGCCCAGCCCAACAGAAACACACCAAGATCAGGGCTTTCTATAATAACGAAAAGTCCCAACCCCCTCTACCCTTCAAGAACCAGGGGTTTTGCAGCCAGAACCACCAGCAAGACGCAAGCAGGCTAGCCGTGCCCCTCAGGCACGCAGGCCCCACCCACTGCGTCTCGGGTGGCGTCATCACGCAGAGCCAAGTCTGCGCGGCCACGTCCTTTAAATTAGCCTTCTCAGGACGCGCGTGAGTGTGCGGAGTGGGGCGGAGCGAGTGTGGCGTGGGGCCCGCGCCGGGGCCGAGCCGCCGCGGACCGTGAGGTGGGCGGAAAGGCTGCTTTGCAGTCCAGAAGCGGCAGGGAAGGCGCCGGGAGCGCTCTTGAGGGGCGGGAGGAAAGAACATGGCGGCCCCGGGCTCTCAGCTCCCGGTTCTGGCGCGGCTTCTTACCCTACTCTGCCCACTCCTTTACTTGCCTTCCTGCAACTTGCTTTTCTTTCTGCGCTCTCTTTTCTCTCAGACATACATTTTGCCTTCATCTGCACATCCTCCCCAGCCCCACCCTGATCTAAGTATGAAAGGTGGATTAAGTGGGAGCTGGTCAGGCCCGTCAGGGGCCAAGATACAGACAGATTCCTAAATTTGACTTTTACCCCCTATGCCATTTTATCAGCCTACTCATGGTAACATGGAGAGGTCAAGCCCGATTTTGAGGCCTGATAATAACCTGTGAGTGATCCTGTGAATTGTCACTTTAAGTTTCCTGAACCTGAGTTTCATCAAATGTAAGGTTTTCTTTGAAAGATCTAAATTTCTTGATAGCTAGGCAGCTTTTGCCATGCATTTGTCAGAATGTGCCCCGTAATGGTATATGATTGGGGAAATGGAAGCAGGATTCATTTTGGCAGTAAGGGAATTAGGCAGAGCTAAGACCTACATCTCCCTTCCATGAAATGATCTAGTGTGTAAGCAGTGAGAACACCATTCTGTTTTGGCTCTTATTTCCTCAGTGAGTATTCTAAGACTGACCCTCCTGGCATAAGTTAAATGGAAAAGGACTTATTGTACTGCTCTGATGCAAAGAACCTTGGGAACGTTCATCTGTCTGTTCTAGGTGGCCACTGTCGTTTTAGGGCATATGTTCTTTCTCACCTAATAAAGTGCAGCTGGGCCTTGGCCAATCCCTTGCTTTTGATTTTGACCTTTTGTTTTTCCTCGGTTGAGTGTAGAATCTGGAGGGATCCTACCTCTTGAAAACCTTACTTCCCACCTGCCAAATCGTGGGCTAGAGTGAAGCAGAAATCTAGGAAGATGAGTTCCAGCATGACCATGAGTGAACCAAGGCTAAACTGGTGAGTTCTCTCTCTACCTAATCAACTGAATAGGAGTGAAGTCCAGCTGGTGGTTGACATAGGAAAGGAGAGCTTTTGGCCCGAACAGGTTTGGAAGAAATAAAAGAGGAAAGATCAGGATCTCAGAATTTATCCTGTTCTCATCTTCATGTAATAAATACTTTTGAGATATAATTACTGCACTTCCACTCCTAAAGTGACAATTGAGCACTCAAATTTTTATTAGATATACTTCCATCATGTCTTTATTGTTGGTATGTTGTGAAGGAGAGATGCTGGAATTTTCTAAAAACTTTCCTATTTCCATACAAATAATAAAAAGACCATCTTTAAGAATAGACACACTTATTTTTGTTATAGTAGAATCTGTCTCAAAAGATTATATAAATGCAGACTGTATTCTGTATTTTAGAAATGTGAGAACTTTGCTAATAGAGAACCCAGTTAAGTAATATCATAGTTTTGTAGGCATCTAACAAATATAGTGGTTTTATGTAACTATCATATTGCTATACTACATTGCTGCCCTAGTTCATTTTAACACACATTTACTAAGCCAGCAAAGGAGGATACAAAAGTCACAAAGAGATGACAAAGATTTTTAAAATAGTGCCTGACTTAAAGAACTTTTAAGTCAGTATGTTCAGTAATGAATAGTGTTTGCATCTCCAAAGAATTCCATAATACCTGAGGCCCTTGACTTTGTTTTAGAATTATATGAGGAAACCTTAGAATTTAATGAGATGTTATGGAAATATTACCATGCTGAAATAATAGGAAACTTTACCATGGTCCATAGCAAGTAAGAAATTCTGATTTTACTATAATACCTTAATCTTAGTGTTTGTTTTATTTTTTTCTCTTTTTTGGATAAATACCTTTAAAAACAGTAAAAGATAAACGTGAACCATATATGCTAGGATTTCCCATTTGGAAATGGGACTAGAAGTTGCATTTGATTGGAGTGTTTTGTTGTAGGTTTTAAGTTACATGCACATTTGTGTTCCTGGCTAATACTGTAAAGTAAGTGTTCAGATGATGTGCAGTTATTCATATATGCAACTGACTATGAAACCAATTGTGGTTTAGAACCTTTACACAGTATTATAGGCTTTGGAACTATCCTTTTTCACAAAATCCTAGTAATCATTGTACTCCCTGGATTCTCCGTGTTTTCAGTTTTTTAACTTCACTTGCCATCATTTGGGGGAAAGCTTACTCTCTGGAAAGCATTGGTTATGTTATATTAGCCTCAATTAATTACATACAATGTTATGAAAAATCATATATTATTATAGAGGTGATTTTTAGCAAAGGCACACCATTTATCCCATTTTCCAGTTTCAGAAAAATAGGTTGGATGTTCAGTCTTTTGGACTAGAACAGTAATGCATGAAACAAAAATAAATTGAGAAGCATTTTTTTTTTTCAATAATCAGGCATCTTAATGTTATGCCTCACAACCAGAGATGAGTCCTGCCCATGACAGACTCTTGATTGTACTTCATTCTGTTCTATCTTTAACTCTCAAACCTCTGACAGTTATTTAATTTGGTACTATAGAAAAAGAAAGGTTGATTGTTGGAGTTATAGAATATCATAATCCGCCTGAGCTTGGTGTCTGAAAAGTAAAACATCTAAGCTCACAGATCTGGTATATGAAATTAAACATTAAGAAGTGATTGGGAAAGGGTTTGGATAGAGGGCATATAGTCAGAAATTAGATACTATTATGTTTCTTTGTCTAACATGAGATTTTGAATTGTCAAATGAAAGTAAATTACTTTGTTTCTAGGGATGTTTCCCCAAAAAATGGCCATAAGACATTTTTCTCTCGAGAAAATTATAAAGACCATTCCTTGGCTCCAAGTTTAAAAGAACTCTGTATTTTATCTAACAGGTAAAATATTTGATTATTTTCATATTTAATTGTGTTTTTTTCTGATATTCGAAGTTTTATAATTATCTCCATTATTCAAATTATAGAAGATAGAAAATGTAAGAAAGCTATTGTTAACACTTTGGTATTTACCTTTCTTCATATATTAACATATACACACAAAAAAATGGGATCATGCTATAAAAACTGAAAAATACTGTTTTAAACCCGTTAAAACTGTTTTATAGTTTGCTTTTTCCATTGAAAATAATATTTTGTCACAGAAAAAAGAAGTCAATATGAAATAATGTATTTCTTTCCATGGTCTCATATATATATATATATATATATATATATATATATGTATGTATTTTAATCTTTTCACCCTAGTCTTGATGGTTATATATCGCTTTGTTGTATAGATGTATTTTTTAATTCATTTAGCTAGTTCTATGTTGTATTCCTCTTTTTTGTAGTTACAAACAATATATTGGTGAATTTTTTTGCAGTTATTTCTAGAAGATAAATTCACAGAAATTGAATTGTTTAGTTAAAAAGTAAATACATTTTAGAGTTTAATAGATAAGTGCCAAATTGCCAAAGATTTTTTTTCCTTTCTGGTATGAAAATCACTACTCAGTAGTAATTTTCACTTCTTACTGTTCACTTGCCTGTAGCAGCTCTTTTCTTTTTGATTGACTGTTTCTACTCTATTGTGGATTAATCTGAAAACCAGCAGATGCAGAATTAGGGAGCTCCCCTAGGGGAGTTCAGCATTCACTTTTATCCTTTTTCCTTTTATAATGGACTAAGCATACCCCCCCCCCCAATCTTTTCCTGCCTTATCAGTATTACCCCCTCTTTTTCCTGTATCTTTGTTCTCTCTCATTTTCAATCATCTCAATCAGTGTATGTGTGTGCTTAAATTTTTTAAAATAATCCATGAACTCCACATGCCTGACCCCCACCAGTTACTTTCTTACTCTTCCCTCATTTGTTCTTAGACTTATTTAAAGACTAATATATGCTTACTGGAAAGAAATGAGGAGCCAAAAAAGCTTTAAGACAGAGAAAATGATTAGCAGAAAATAGTAAGTTCTTCCTTGTCAACAATTACTTTAATGTGAATGAATTAAGCTTCCCACTCAAAAGGCAGATTGACAGAATGCATTAGAAAACACATTTATTTGTTTTTTTAAATAAAAAACCTCTTCCATTCACTGTATATCCCACCCACGTTGCACTCTAATCTGACGTCCAACCTCACTACTGTACTAAACTGCTCCTCTCAGAGGCATCAATGAGCTCTCAGCTCTAGCACGACCTCACTCTCTTAGCTTTTTCCTAGTATTTTGGTTGTGGCATTTTTCAAAATATTTTGGTATTCTCATCTCCAGACTTCTCATTGTGGCTGATCATAAGACACTTACATTTTAACAATAACTGATATTGCACTCTAAACTCAGCCTTTTGAATCTGAACTTCTTAAGATGAATGATGAATTTGTGGAATTGACTTAGCTTATAGTAGATATATGCATATTGTAATACACACAAAAATTAATATAACTGTCCTTTTTTGTACACAACAGGAACATAGTATGTATAGTAGTAAGTGGAGGGTATGCATACATTTATTTTAATGTATATTGCCAAATTGGTATTAAAAACATTAACAGCCAGGTTCAGTGGCACATGCCTGGCTTCTCAGGAGGCTGAGGCAGAAGGATTATAAGTCCAGGTCAGCCTCCACAATTCAGTAAGATAAAAGAATTTTAAGAAAGGGCTGCAGATGAAGCTCAGAAAAGCACCTCTGGATTCAGTCTCCAGTAGCACAAAAAAAAAAAACAAAACACTTTCAAATGTCTTTGTGATTCAACTTGTATCATTTCTTAGAAATAACTGATTTCATAAACTTATCACTTAAATAAAGAATTGCCATTGATTATTTGAATCAAAGAATGCCTATCAAATTCTAGTATACTAGGATTTAAAAAACATGTCTTTACCTTTTATTAAAAATCTTCAGCTGGGCATAGTGACACATTCCTATAATCCCAGTGGCTCAGGAGGCTGAGGCAGGAATATCAGGAGTTCAAAGCCAGCCTCAGCAACTTAGAGAGACCCTAATCAACTTAATGAGAACCTATCTCAAAATTTTAAAAAAGGAGGGTGGGGGTAGCTGGGAATATGGCTCAGTGATTATAAACGCCCTGGGTTCAATCCCTGGTACCAAAAAAAAAAATTTAAAAACTTCATACCATTTTTTGAACTTTTTATCTCAGCCATCATCATTTTAAACTAAAAATTTTCTATTATTAATCTTCATCATCCTGCCACTGCTTCTTAATTTAACCGTTCTTTTCAAGTCCAGTTTTTTCACCATATCTTAGGTGTGGGTTATATAGCCCAGCTTTGTATAAAGGAGAGGACGTTTTGCTGGCAAGTGAGTATTCCAAACTCCTAATAATCTTTTTTCTTAAACTATACTTGCTTTTCTTTACATTTTTATGCAGTACAAAATAATTCATTAGGATAATTTACTTTTTAGTATTAAAACAGACATAAGAAATTGATATGTGTTTCTAGACTGTTTTCCTAGCCTTAAGTTTTATTAAGTATTACTACAGTAAGGAATGGATTTGAGCCTTTGCTGATTTACAACGGTTTTCTTGGGGAAATACCAGGAAGAAATATAAAATTATTATCATCCCTAATTTTGTATTTTTTGTGCTCATCGACAGTTGGAAAAATATTGATACCTTTATTATTGCTACTTTCAAAACTAGGAGATTTTCTTCAACCCTTTTCCTCATCTTTCCACAAAAGGCTTTTTACTCCTAATTTCAACATAAAAAGCTTTTCTTTTGCACCATATGTGTTTATAAATGAAAAGACTGCTAAAATAGTGTTTTGCATATAATAATATTAAAAAGTTAACATAGTGTTATTTTTATATGAAACATTACAAATAAATTATGTTTTTAAAGAATGTTTGGAAAGTTTACCTAAGAATAAACCAGAAAATTAAAATGCCCTGTGAGCCATTTATGTAGAAATAACCATTATAAACATTTGCCTTTTTAAAAAATTAAATATTCTGTTTACAGACATTTGTAACTGAGTTTTAAACTAACAAGGAGGAAAACGACTTAAAGTAGAAAAGAAATGAAGTTTTAATCCTTTCAACATAAAAAGTAAATCAAACACAGAAGATAACAGGTAGACATGAGTTGGAGGCCAAAAGCATAATTTCCAAATGCTACTTATAAAGAAGCTGCCAAATCAGTAGATAAAAGTATAGGAAACTAACAGTTGGGAATCTTCCCCCCATAGACATGTTAAGTAAAAAGGAGACTGGGTAGTTGACAAAACAAAAGGAGGAAGCTTCAAACTATCAAGTGAAATAAAATATAATGTTGTAAATGTGAATAGAAAAACCCTATCAGATGCTTTTGGTTCGCACTCTGATGAAGATTTTGACAGTACTGCACTTGGAGATGATCTTGATGTGCTGCCATTTCATTCTTTGCTGAATGTAGCCAATTTAAACTGCTAGAATTTCTTGACATTCCTACTCTGGCATATCTGAGTCAGCATCTTGTTGCTGCAGCAGCTTAATTAAATTTGCCAGTTTGTGCCACAAGGACAGACATGTTCTCATATTCAGAGAGACAGCTGTGAAGCAGTATTGTTAAGAGTTGCGGACACAATACTGTTAAGTTTGAATAGCTCTCAAGACATTTTCTAGTGAAAAATCAATTTTCTGTAATACATTTCTCCCAAGATCAGCAGTTAATATTCATTTTGTTAACCTAAAATGTGCTTATTTTTGTATAGTTATTGGAGAAACTTAGTAACTAAGTATGTCTTCTTTCACATGTATTGTTTTTAGAGCCAACCTGAGCATTCTAATTTTATTTTCCAAAAATTTTTCCCCATTAAAAAATCAGTGCTTTTAATTAGCTTTTTATTCATGGTTTGCTCTAAGAGGGTACTTTTGAATATTTTGTTTTATATGGGGGAGGCCTAAATCTTTTTCACAAATTACTATTTTCAAGTTTTGGAATTTTTACCATATTTATTCTAGTATTATAAAGTTGATTTAAAGCAAATCAGTGCTGCTTTTGGATGGGGCTTAACTGATCCTTTGTCTAGACATAGATCTAAATTAATGCTTTGCAACCTGATCAGGCCAAAACCCTCCCACTTTTTTATTGGTGCATTATAGCTGTACATAATAACTTCAACTTTTCATAACAAATGTATGTAAGAAATAAGACACTTCTGTTACCAGCCTGAATGAAATGAATAGCTAATAATTACCCTAGACATAATTTTAAAAAACAATACATCCGAAGTACATGAATATAAAATGAAAGGAACGTTATTTACATTATATATGTATTTTAATAGGTAAATTGCAATGAAATCACTATGTCAGATGATATAATGATGTAATGAGATGCAGTAGTTAAAATTTATGAATAAGATTGGGAGGGCTGGGGTAGGTAGTTAGTGGTAGAGCACATTTTTAACATGTGATTCTTGTGTTAAAACAAAACAATAAGATTGTATTTAAGAGAAGTTAGGTAAACTATATCACAAAAGAATGATAGAGAAAATAGAATATAGTGTTAGGATAACACTTTAAAAACTGTGCAAGACAGTTTTACACATTGTAGGCATCCAGTATTCCTCTCCTCTGAATACCTTTAAACTTTCCCTTTTGTGATAACCCTTCTGTATCTGTATATTTCTCCTTCCTTCCCATTTTCCCTCTTAATCCCTGATTATTATGTCTTTTGAATTCTTCTCAGGCCCCTATTTGATACTTTCTGTTTGGAAACCTAGAATATTCATAGCCACTTCGGATTGATATACATATTTACCTTTCTTCTCCATTCATTTGTCTAATCCACTTGATCTTGAGACTCTCGAGAGCCTAGACTGTACTGTATTCAGTGTTTGTTGTATTTTCAATATCTAGCATAGACTTGCACATATAAACATCAATAAATATTAATAAATGGAATGAAGAATGAATCAATATAGACATCCATCTTTCTTATTAGTTTTTCTTCCTCTGTGGATTATTGTTTAATTTGGAGCTAAATTATAAAAATAATGGCTGTCATGGAAATTAGAGTTATAGAGACCAAGAAAATGAAAGTTTTTGGTGGAATTATAAATTCTCTTCTTGAAAATGTTGATTACAATAACTGAGTAGCAAGAATAACGACAGTTATGAACAAGATAAGAAATTTGTAGTCATATGCATTAATTGAGGTGGTATGGTGACCTCTTTAAAAATTGAGAGTAGCACTTTATAAATAAATCTAATAACAGGTTCTCTAGCTATTCACTACTTTTTCTTCTAGTATATTACATTACTTTATGCTAGGATTTTACTTTTGCATAAGGACATTTTCATGGACTTAGACATGTACAAGACTGATAAAGGATTGTACAACTTTCTAAAACTACTTCTGTTTCCTTAAGATATAACTTATAGTTGTTGGAATTTTCTTAATTAATTTATTGCTTGATACTGAACTAAGGGGTGCTTTACCACTGAGCTACATCCCCAACATTTTAACTTTTTTATTTTGAGACAGTCTTGCTAAATTGCTGAGGGTCTCCCTAAGTTGCTGAGGCTAACCTCAGACTTTCCATCCTCCTGCTTCAACCTCCCAAGTTGCTGGGATAACAGGTGTGTGCCACTGCACTTGGCTCTGTTTAAATTTTGAGATAAGCAAAGGAAACCAGAGAATTTAGAATTGCAGTAAATTTACTAACTTTAAGTTTGTAACCCTATTTTAAACTGGTCTTAGTAGCTTTTTTTCATTATATAACTAATATATGTTACTGGAGAATTTAAACATTAAAAAAGAACTAGCATTGTAATAAAATATAAATACAAATATAATGAGCAAGAATGATTTTCCCTCTTCAATAAAAGGGATAAAACTTCTAAATTGAATAGTGTAATAGTGTGTCTCTTCCTCTTCATCAGGTAGTTGAAGGTAAGTATGCAATGTGATTCATTCCTGCAAAATACTTAATCTGTACTAAATGACTAAACATCAAAATGCAGGTGTCAGAGTTAGATAATAATCCAGAATTTACTCTGTTAATCATGCTATATTCTCCCTTATGATTGAGAATCTTGAAATTCCATGATAGTAATCTTCATGTGAAAAGCACATATTTGTAAATTGTATTTTTTTTTTCCAGACGTATAGGGGAAAATTTGAATGCCTCAGCAAGTTCTGTAGAAAATGAGCCGGCAGTTAGTTCAGCAGCTCAAGCAGAGGAAAAAGTTAAAACCGCAGTTGGAATGGTTCTTCTTCCAAAACCAAGAGTTCCTTATCCTCGTTTCTCTCGTTTCTCACAGAGAGAGCAAAGAAGTTATGTGGACTTGTTGGTTAAATATGCAAAGATTTCTACAAATTCAAAGGCTATTGGAATAAATAAAAATGAATACTTGCAGTATTTGGTATGTATTTTATTCTTCAGCTTCACTAAAAGAAAAAAAATTACAAATCAGGAAAAATTTTTATTTTAAATTTTCTTTTATTATTTTAGGTACAGTCATATTTACAAAAATGAAAAAGTAAGACGTTTACTTGGCAGAGCATTGGTGCCTTTTTTGTTGGTCCTTTCATATAGATCAGGCATTCTGAGCATGTCTCTCTCAAATTATAGTGGAACTTTACACACCTTATTGTTTCAGTTTTAAATTATTGCTCAATTATTACTTTAAGTAGTTTCCACATTCTCAATTATATATGTGATGCTATGCTGAACATCTTTTTAGCAAACTCTTCGTTCTTATCTGTGATTGCTTCCTTAAGATGAAATTTTTAAAATAAAATTGTCAGATCAAAGATCATGCATGTTTTCAAAGTGATTTACACATGCACTTGGATAAATTTTTCTGCAACAAGTTTAAGCCACTTTGTACCACTATTGTATGAAAATCTTTTTAAAAACTGCCTTCATTAAGGTAGTACATTACCTGCTTTTGCCTCTAATTGGATATGGGTAAAATGGTGATTTCTTATTTTACCTTAATTTAATTTACATTGATTACTAATGAAAATAAGTATTTTCTATGTGTTTCTCAGCCATTTTTATTTCTTTTTTTTTTTTTTTGTATCTTGCCTGTTCATATTGTTTGCTCATTTTTCTATAGGGATGTTTGTCTTTTTTATTTTTAATATATAAAATAAATTAATTCCTAAGCATGTATTATAGTATCAGACATTGGCTTTTCTGTTTTTGTGGAGTTTAAGTTTTGGGGATTTCTTTTTTGTTTGTTTGTTTTTTAGTTTTTGCTGTGTTGAACCTAGAGCCTCACAGATGCTAAGCCCATGCTCTACCATTGAGCTACACCCCATTCCTAGAGTTTATATTAACTTTTATTTGTGGTTTCTGATTTGGATTTGATATGTTAATTGTTCATTAAATTCAAATTATTAGAGCAGTGATTGAGAAGAGATTGCTTTTTAATGAAACTTCTTATTCCAAGACTTATCTGCTTTTTAAAAATTCAGGATATGAAGAAACATGTGAATGAAGAAGTTGCTGAATTCCTAAAGTTTTTACAGAATTCTGCAAAGAAATGTGCACAGGATTATAATATGCTTTCTGATGATGCTCGTCTCTTCACAGAGGTAAAAACAAAATTACATTTATGTAAATTTCTAAGTGGATTACAGTAATAACATTCTAAAAATGTGTGATTATCTAGCAAAAAGCTTAGAGAACTGTCAGTATTTTCAGTTTAGAGAATCAAGTTATATAAAGTGGTATGTAGGTCTTTTATTCATGTGCTGAATAGTAGAAATATTAACATCTCAAAACTGTGTACTGTAGTATATTCATATGTTTGTGTCTTTTAATGATCTATCTAGATTATCCTTATCCATGGAGAATACATTCCAAGAACCCCAGTGGGTGCTTGAAGCTGAACATAATACCAAACTCTACATATACTACATTTTTTCTATACATACATACTTATGGTAAAGCTTAATTTTTGAATTAGGTACACTAAGAGATTAACAACAATAAACAATAATAGAACAGAATTATTATAATAATATACTACAATAAAAGTTATGTGAATATGGTCTATCTCAAACTCAAAATATCTGGAAATACTAAGTATTCCGTCATTTAAACTACTTATACAATTGTTCATTTTATTTTGTATATATAACTTCTCCATTAATTCATGTATTTGGGAATTTTTTTGGAGTATTAAACTTTATTTCTAATAATTCATGCATCTGCTTTTATTGAAATACATTGTTGAAATTTTCATGTGGCTATATTTGATGGTTTCTTAAGTAGCATAAAAAATGTGTCTTTAATTTTTAATTTTAATAAGATTGCTAATTTTAGTATTATTAAAATCAGTGTTTTAGGAAACTAGGTTAAAAATTTGTTTGAAAAATAAAATTAAATCAAGGAATATACAATGTGCAGATTGGTAAAAGTCTGATTAACAAAACAAATCTAACTTTTATGATTAAATAATTATATAATCACATGTAACTAAAACATTACTGTTGCAGTGTTAATGAAGTATGATACAAATGAATTTTTCTTGATTTTTATTTCCTAGCAAGTTTTAAGAGCTTGCATTGAACAAGTAAAAAAGTATCCAGAATTTTATACCCTCCATGAAGTTACCAGCTTACTGGGATTCTTCCCGTTCAGAATAGAGATGGGATTAAAGTTAGAAAAAACTCTTCTAGTATTGGTAAGGTTTATCATATGAAAGTATAAGCCTTTTTGGTCTGAAACATCATCTGTATTTCCTGTATTTATTGTATTATTTAAATTTGAATGATAAAGAGATAACTTTTTGAATATATAATACCAACCTGTGTCCCATTCTTTTTAGTTCATGGATACTAATTCTTGATGTTTTAAAAAATATCACTACTAACTTTCTTTCTTTCTTTTCTTACTTCCCGTCTTCCTTAATGTTCCTAAATACAAGGAGGAAGCCCTTATTCTTTAAAGGGAATTTACTCACAAACATACTAGAAATATATGTGAAGAAGATATTTGGGTTCCACTATTGCTTTTTATGATTTGTGCTTCATAAAAAGAGAAGATGGAATTTAAAGTGTCAGGGAAATTTCATGAAACCCTTCTTTTGAACCTTTAAAAAAAATTGGGGATGGTTTAGAGAAAACATTAGGGAATATCTTGGCTTAAAGAGTTTCCACATTTGCATTTAGTAGAATAATGAATTTTCAGTTAAGAGTTTTCATGATGAAAGATATTTAGGGGAAAAATACATCAGGATTTTTGCAATAATATTTTCATTTTGGGCTTCTTTAGGGCAATGTAAAATTTGTGAAAACAGTATTTCCCTCAATGCCTGCAAAGTTGCAGCTCTCAAAAGATAACATGTCTTCCATTGAAACACCAGAACAAAGAGCTGAAGCTATGCACTATGTAAGTAGCCAGGTGGCTTTGGATCTCAGTAATCTGTATCTCACAAAATACGTATAATTTGGTTGATCTGAAGTTCCCTTTATTGCTTCCTCCCTTCTTTTCATTGCTTTGTCAAATTGTCAATGAATATAACCAATTAACAAGTTATGTGTTTTTTTCAGGATATTAGTAAGGATCCAAATGCAGAGAAACTTGTTTCAAGATATCATCCTCAGATAGCTCTAACTAGTCAATCATTATTCACTTTGTTAAATAATCATGGACCAAGCTATAAGGAACAGTGGGAAATTCCAGTGTGTATTCAAGTTATACCTGTTGCAGGTTTGTGATTTGCTATGTCAGATAATGCTCTCAAAAGGATATTGGAACCATTCCATTTCAATTGTTCAAACATAGGTGGTCATTTGTCAAATACAAAAGACTTGGTTTAGGGAAAATGTCAGTTTGACACTTAAACTCTTTTTGTGTGTGGGTGTGGGTGTGGGTGGATGGTGCTGGGGATTGAACCCAGGGCCTTCTGTATGTGAGGCAGGCACTCTTCCAACTGAGCTGTATCCCCAGTCCTTAACACTTAAACTCAGTAGAACTTTTTTCAAATATGAAGCTACTAAAGAAGTGACTAGTATTAAGTCTACAGTACCTGTAGTCTTGTTAAGGGGTGAAAGATAGAAAAATAATCATAACTTAGGTTGCCAGAAATACATGAAATGGTGAAGTACTTCTGTCTTTTATTTAAATGAAGGAATGCTATACTTCTTTACACAACTTCAAATGGTTTAATTTCCAGGATTTATTTACTTATCTATTATTGAAAATCAGACTTAAAGTAGGTCTATACTAGTTTTTCTTTTAACAATAAAATTAAAATTTTATGTCTATAATATAAATAAATTAAAGACTTTAAATGAAACAAAAGTACAAATTAAAATCAAATGTAAGGTATTCTCTGTGGTAAAAATCTCATCACTTTTTGCAAGTTCCTTTAAGAACTGAGTAATAATAACAGAGTACAACATTAAAAACCAGAAAATTATTTTTAAACATGGCTAGAAAAGAGCATGTTTGTCTTGCCAGTTGGGTTTGTCTTTAGGGATTTGAAAAATATTTTCATTCAAGATTGGCAAATATATGAGTTGTGATTCCTCTCCCCTATGTCTCTTTGTTTATGTATTCTGTTTTGAATAAAGCTACCAGCTACTCTTCACTTCTTTTGTTTCTGGTTTAAGGTTCCAAACCAGTTAAAGTAATTTATATTAACTCACCACTTCCCCAGAAGAAAATGACAATGAGAGAAAGAAATCAAATTTTCCATGAAGTTCCATTAAAATTTATGATGTCCAAAACCACATCTGTTCCAGTCTCTGCAGTATTTATGGACAAACCTGAAGAGTGTATATCTGAAATGGAAGTATGTAATACTTTTTTGTTTCCTTAAGAGAATGTACGTTTATCCTTTTGAAGTATTACTTTTATTATGTGTCTCTAAACTTAGTAGCAAAATGGTCATATATATATACATTACATCATATACCATTAATGTGTATAATTCTTATGTTTTCATGTGTCACTTAAAAATAAATTTAAGAAGAGAAATGGTTGACAAGTATATGAAAAAATGCTCAATATTATTAATCATCGAGAAAATGTAAATTAAAACCCCAATGAGATATTATTATCTTCTTATAGAATGGATATAATAAAAAAGACTAAAAAATGACAAATAGTAGTCAGGATATAGAGAAAGAGGACCTTATATACTGTTTGTGGGAATGTAAATTAGTACAGCCACTACAGAAAAGAGTTTGGAGGTTCTTCAGAAATTTTAGAACTGCCATATGATCCAACAATCATAATTCTGGATATATATTTAAAAGAAACAGTGTATCAAAGAGATCCCTGCACTAACATGTTTCTTGCAGCATTATTCACAGTAGCCAAGATATGGAATCAACCTAAGGGTCCATTAATGGATTTATGATGGTAAAGAAAATATGATATGTAATCACATTAGAAAACTATTCAGCTCTTCAAAACAAAAAAAGGAAATCCTGTCATTTGTATCAGGATAGATACAAATGGTATCTATCTGGAGATCATAGTGTTAAGTTAAATGAGCCAGGTGCGCAGAAAAACAATGTACAGAAAGACAAAAATTTGATTAGTATTCAAAATAGCTAGAAGAGAATTTTAATGTTTATCACAAAGACATGGTAAATTTTTGAGATGATGGATAACATATATACTTAGTTGATCAGTACACAACATAAATGTACAAAAACATCACACCATACATATCTCATAATAAAAATGAAGTTACTAACTATCAAAAAAAAAAAAAGCTTCAAGGAGTTTACACATGTCATGTATCAATTATGTGTTGCAGAGCTATAAAACACTTTGTTGTATACCAAAGACTCAATCCAAATAGATTTCAAATTTCCTAGCTAGGTCCTTCATCTAAATAGTTTATTGACTTACAAAGGTGTCACAAATGAGACAAAATGTATTTTTTTTTTTTTTTACTATATATTTTTTAGTTGTAGCTGGACACAATACCTTTATTTTATTTATTTTTATGTGGTGCTGAGGATTGAACCCAGCACCTCGCACATGCTAGGTGAGCACTCTACTGCTGAGCCACAACCCCAGCCCCTAATTTTTTTTTTTTTTTTTTTTTAAGAGAAAGGGGGCTCTCATTATATTGTCCAGGCTGGTGTTCTCAAACTCTTGGGCTCAAGTGATCCTTCCACTTCAGTCTCCCAAATGTTGGGGACTGTAAGTGCATGCCATCAGATCTGGTTTTGATAAATTTTCTTAAAGCTTGTACGTGGAGTTTAATTTTCTTAGTGTAAAAACGTAGTAAATTTTTTATTCAAAATGTTATTGGTTATAAAAATCCCCATTGTTATTGTGTTAATACTAAATAAATATGTGCAGATTTATGTCTATAGATTACAGCCCTCAACCCTGAAGTCCAGGTGAACATGAATGTCTTTGATCTAAATTCCACAGATGTGGAGTAACCCACAAAATAAAGTGTGTGTGTGTGTGTAATGTGTATGTATATTTGTAAGTGTATAAAATAGTCTTTAAATTCAAACTTAGAGTTGAATTCTCAGTCTAGAAGACTTTAAGTGATTTAACCTCCCTAAACCTCCGTTTTTTTCTTCACATAAAACAAAAGTAGTAGGACCTACTTCACAAGGTTGTTGTGAGGGTTAAGTTTGGTATTTATTTAAGATGCTCAGTGTGCATATACTAAAAACTTAATGATGTTCTCGTCTTGGTAGTGGTTAATATGAGGTTTTAATTGGCCTCATTCCTATTCAAGAATTTTAAGTGTGAAAGGGAACAGATGAATTTAATTTGATTGGTACAGAAAGTATTTGGTTAGATTGTTAATCTTTTTCAGTATTCTTAGTAGCTATGTGGCCTTGAGCAAATTATATAATCTGTTTAGTTTGCTCATCTGTAAGACGAGTATGATATTACCTAGCTCTTTGGGTAGTTTGGGTTTAAAGCAGTTAATTCATATAAAGTATTAGATTGACAGTTGACACTGCGTATATTAGCTTTTATTCAGTGTGTTTTAAAGTATTTTATCTATGATTATTCTGTTTCTAGAAAACTTCATTAATTCAGTCTACAAGTAGTTATTGAATAAATGCTATTCTATGCACTGAGGATACAGCAGTAAATGAGAACAAAGTCTCTTCTCAGAGCTTACATTAGTAGCAGAGATTCTTAATAAGAAGCAACAAAGCAGATAGTGATTTGCTATAAAGAAAAATAGAATAGGTTAAAGGGAGATAGGTGGATAGGGGCAAGACTGTTTTACATTCATGACCAAGAAGGCCTGAGAACAAGCCATATGAATAGAAACTTGAATAAAGTGAAGAAGAAACAAAATTTTAAAGTCAAATATGAAAATGTCTTTCTTACATTTAAGAGATCACACGATTTTAAGTATATTGGCCTTTTGCTTTTTATATATTTAAAGTTTTTTTCTGTTTGTTTTTGGCCTAATACTTTTTATGATGTATAGTATCACAAAGCACAGCACTTCCAGTTTTCTTATGTTTTATTCTTTTACATTTACTTTTGAATATCTACCTAAAACTTATATTGGTATGAGGTGAATGTCAAGAGGTAGCAAGTGCTATAAAGAAATGTGAAGTAGGTTAAGAGGGATAAAAAGTAACAGTGTGACTTCTTTAAGTAATGATAGATCAGGTAATGTGGATCTTCCCATTACATAAGACAACTAACTATAAGAGCCAGACTAAATATAAAACTTCCTCTCTTAGAAGCATCAAAGAACTACTAATAAGATAGTGAGGAATTATAGCCAGGGCTGAAATAACAGAGAAGAAAGGAATATAGGAGGTGTAAGCCTGTCACTTAGGGTCATTTTTGCCCTGGATTGTATTTGCCAATTCCAAAGTGGCAACCAAGAAATGAGCTGTGCTGTTGGCAGCATCACAGAATTAGGGGATTACAAGTCAGAATTCACTTTTCCACCAAAGGCTTAGATACCACAGGAGAAAAGGTAAACCAGAAGTAAATGAGCTTTCTCAGAGATTTGTAGCCTAAGTTTTCAGGCCCCATATTTGGAGTAAGATGCTTCTGGATTGCTAATGTCTCCACTACACTTCTAGCAAAATGAAATCAAAATAATTGTTAGAAGAAGGTACTGTTATATGGATCCTCAAATTATGATACTTCTAATTTTTAACGTCTGCTCTTCTAATTTTTGTTGCTTTCTAAGTATTCTGTAATTATTTTTATTTCTCTTTTTATCCAATAGTTTGGAGTGTTTTTTAATTTGCAAGTGCTTGGGTTTATTGTTTAAAATTTTCTTAATGAATTTCTATTTTCACTTAAGAGACAGGGTATCATTGACCAAGTACACTTGTGTTTCTGTCGAAATTTTTTCTATTTTTATTTTTGACTATATATTTTAACCTCATATTTGGTATGTCACAAATTCATGACCATTATCTATTCTCACATGGATATCATCTTTTTTCAACACAGCATTCTTCCTTTTTCTAATGCTTTTTTCATTGAATTCTGCTATGTCTAACAGTAACATTGTTATTCCTCCTGTTTTTATTTCTTAATGTCATGTCCATTTGTTTTGTTTCAAACTTTTTGTGGTGGAATGTCTAATGTAAACAGCATATAGTTTAATTTTACTAAATTTGGAACTTTTTTGTTTTACTAAGAGCTACCATTTATTTGAAGGCTACCTACTCTGTGTCAGGCACTATGCAAGGAAACTTTTTATATATAGTTTCTCATTTAATCTTTGGAATAAATCTGAGAAGTAACCCTCTTATTCCTATTTTAGAAATGAGGAATTTGAGGTTAGAGAGGTTAGTTAACTTCCCTTACTATTTGATTTTCCTTACTATTTGATTGTTGTTAGAATCTTTCTCTCAAATCTTAAACTGAAAGGTTAGTAGTATTCATATCTTATAACCAAGTTTCCATAGTATTTATCTAATGTTTTCTGCCACATCGAAGAGAGCTATTCTGATGCTTTCTGTCTACTTTGGAAGGAGACATTTTATTCCTGAATAAACTAAAGCTGTGTGTGGTTCTTTTTATTTTTAAGAGCGAGAGAGGAGAGAATTTTTTAATATTTTATTTTTTATTTTCGGTGGACACAACATCTTTATTTTTATGTGGTGCTGAGGATCAAACCCAGTGCCCCGCGCATGCCAGGCGAGCACTTTACTGTTTGAGCCACATCCCCAACCCTGCGTGTGGTTCTTAAGTGACTAGAATAGTACATAAAGAACCATGAACTCAGTGACTTCATGTCCCAGATACAGTACCACCCTGTCCATTTTTGCCCCATCTTACATTACTCAAAAATTGTTTTCACTGAGTAGGTGTGGAAAGAAAGCTACTGGGTGATGTTAGGAATGCACTAGAGGTAGCAACATTTCTCTGGTTATGTTAGAAAATAGCTTCCTCACAGCAGCAAATAGGCTTTCCTACAGTTCAGCTAAGTCCAGGTGTCTGCAAGAGTGAACAAGTGGGCATAAATGAAAACCTGTCTTCCTGTTTGATCCTGCATTTCTTCTTGGTGATCATCTTTTTTTTCTTTTTGATTAGTGTAAAATCCTCTTGAGATGCAGTACTTCACAATTCACTGTTTTCTGTGCTGTTAAAATTTAGCAAATTGTTTTCCTGAACATTTCAATGGGAAAGTCAGGCTAAATAGTGATTGTAGTTTGTTGTCATCTTAAGCAAGAATCATTTAGAAACATTAGACTTTTCTTTCTACTTTTAAAAATACAACTATATATCTGAGGGATAGGGACATTAAGAAATAGGTGAAGCATGCTCTAAAATTTTTACTAATAAGTTACCAATATATTTTCTTCTAAGACATCCAGTGAAGTTAATGAGTGCCGAAAAGTTGAGACTCTTGAAAATTTGGATCTGGATTTTGATGATGATGTCACAGAACTTGAAACTTTTGGAGTAACTACTACCAAACCATCAAAGTCACCAAGTCCAGCAAGTACTTCCACGGTACCCATCCTGACTGATTCCACAGCCCCCAAAGCAGCAGCTATACCTGTAGCACCATCTGCACCAGACATTTCTGCTAATTCTAGAAGTTTAACTCAGATTCTAATGGAACAATTGCAGAAGGAGAAACAACTGGTCACTGGTGTGGAAAGTGGCCCTGAAGAATGCAAAAATAAAGATGATCAGGGATGTGTACCATGTGGTGAAACGGTAACCAGTTCTGACAAGTCTTTGATGCAAGATAATGACTTGAAAACATCTAATGCCTTACAGTTTGAAAATTCCAAGGAAATTGAAAACTCTAATGAAAATGATAAGACTACTACAGATACAGTATATACCAAAGATGAAAGACTGAATGTTCTAGATAACATAGACAATTCAAAGGAAAAGTCTTCTACATCAGAAACAACTAAAACTGAAAAAGTAATTCCTTGCAGTAGTGATACAGATGAGGACTGTTTAATCATTGATACACAGTGTGAAAATAATAGTGATGAAAAAATAGCTGTTGTGGGTTCTAGTTTAGGTTCTAGACCAGCGAGTCCAAATTCTTCTTCAGAACAAGTTTCTGTAGGAAACCAGACTACTACTACTACCACTTGTAATTCTGAAGAGTCATGTGTTTTAAAAAAACCTATCAAACGGGTATATAAAAAATTTGATCCAGTTGGAGAAATTTTAAAAATGCAGGATGAGCTCTTAAAGCCCATTTCCAGAAAAGTACCTGAATTGCCCTTAATGAATTTAGAAAATTCTAAACAACCACCTATTTCTGAGCAACCCTGTGCTCCTTCAGATGCCTCCAGTTGGCCAAAATCTGGATGGTCTTCTGCATTTCAGAAGCCAAAAGGACGTAAGTAAATATTTACAAAGAACTTATACTATTTTATCTCTTCCTTTTTTAACTTTTTCTCCTTCATTCTTTCAGAGTCTCTATTATGGCCTGTGCTGTAATCTTTACCTAGTCATTGATACTGAATCTTATAGTTTCCTGATCAGTATTTCAGTTTCCTGAATATCCTCTCTAGATATGTACCAGAGGTTTATGGATTTTATAACTTAATGTTTATCCACTGTGTAAAGTGGCTGCTAAGCTATAGGTAATGTGGTTTAGCAAACTGAAGAAGAGGAAATGCACCAATTATAAACATTGATCAGACCAATATTTGTATTTGTGTTAGACTATAGTTTGTTACTTTTGAATTTTGTGAAATAAAAGTAAATCTCTTCCCCAGCTCTGCCTAGAATAGGCGTAACGTTACTTTTTAAAAGTTTTTTTCTTTTAATCTGATGTACTGTCTCACTAATTTATACTTTGCCTAAAGTTAATGAAGGTAATACTAGAAGGAAGAGAACTGGACTAGAGTTGTAACTCAGTGGTAGGGCATTTATCTAACATGTATGAGGCCCTAGGGTTTATTCCCAGCACTGGGGGAAAAAAAAAAAGAGAGAGAACTTTAAAGCTTTAATTTCAGCTAGATTTGTAACAGTTCCAGTAAATAGAAATGGTAATAGTGTGAGCATCAATTAGGTGGAGGAAGTAGAAAGTAAAGTTGGTAAAAGCTTAAAAAATAGTTAACTGAATTGTTGTGTACTGAATTATGATGAATAAAGGGCTAATGTATTTTAAAATAAAAAATGAGAAATATTATTTTTAAAGGATTGCCATATGAACTTCAGGACTATGTTGAAGATACATCGGAATATCTTGCTCCTCAAGAAGGAAATTTTGTTTATAAGTTGTTTAGCCTGCAAGACCTGTTATTACTTGTGCGTTGCAGTGTCCAGAGAATAGAGACAAGACCACGTTCTAAAAAACGGAAGAAAATCAGAAGAGTAAGTTGTTATTGGGGGATAAAAATGGGATAGCAAAGGTATATCAACAGCAAATATTTAAAATACCATTAATATGAAGTTTAATTTTAAATTGTTTATCATTCTTATAGTGTTTTTTAGTAAAATATTGAGATCAATTTTAATAAGGAAAAGTGTTCAATTATACATAATAGTCATTAATACCAGTAACATCCTTACATAGACCATACCAACTTATGAAAAGCTTCACCATCATAGATTTGACCTAGTTTGGCACATTTATTCCTGTTTTCTATGTGAATTTGGATTTCTGTGATGACATACAAGCCCCCCCCCTTTTTTTATTGCGCATGACAATACAATGATCTTGACATATCATACATTTGAATCAAATGGGGTATTGGAACTTTTCTTGATTTATTAGAAAGTACAAGTTTTGATAGATAGGCTTTCACACACATTTGAAGCGTTTCCAGGATTGTTAGAAGACCAAATCTCTTTTCGCTGTTTGGGGATTTGGTATTAATATTTTCTTCAGTTTAAGAAATTTTTGATAATTGCTTCTTTTAATCAAAAGGCTTCTCTATTTGATATTTGAAGTTCTGTTTCAGACTAGATAGCATATTTTTGTGTGATTATTGAATGAATTCTGGTAAGTAAAGAGAAGCTTCTATATTATAATTGATTATGTAAGAAGTATTAAAGTATTTTGCCTTTCTTTTTTTTTTTATTTTTATTGTTGGTTGTTCAAAACATTACATAGTTCTTGATATATCATATTTCACACTTTGATTCAAGTGGGTTATGAACTCCCATTTTTACCCCGTATACAGATTGCAGAATCACATCGGTTACACATCCATTGATTTACCTATTGCCATACTAGTGTCTGTTGTATTCTGCTGCCTTTCCTATCCTCTACTATCCCCCCTCCCCTCCCCTCTTCTCTCTCTACCCCCTCTACTGTAATTCATTTCTCCCCCTTTTTTTTTTCCCTTTCCCCTCACTTCCTCTTGTATGTAATTTTATAAAACTCTGAAGGTCTCCTTCCATTTCCATGCAATTTCCCTTCTCTCTCTCTTTCCCTCCCACCTCTCATCCCTGTTTAATGTTAATCTTCTTCTCATGCTCTTCATCCCTACTCTGTTCTTAGTTACTCTCCTTATATCAAATAAGACATTTGGCATTTGTTTTTTAGGGATTGGCTAGCTTCACTTAGCATAATCTGCTCTAATGCCATCCATTTCCCTGCAAATTCTATGATTTTGTCATTTTTTAATGCAGAGTAATACTCCATTGTGTATAAATGCCACATTTTTTTTATCCATTCATCTATTGAAGGGCATCTAGGTTGGTTCCACAGTCTTGCTATTGTGAATTGTGCTGCTATGAACATCGATGTAGCAGTGTCCCTGTAGTATGCTCTTTTTAGGTCTTTAGGGAATAGACCAAGAAGGGGAATAGCTGGGTCAAATGGTGGTTCCATTCCCAGCTTTCCAAGAAATCTCCATACTGCTTTCCAAATTGGCTGCACCAATTTGCAGTCCCACCAGCAATGTACAAGTGTACCCTTTTCCCCACATCCTCGCCAGCACTTGTTGTTGTTTGACTTCCTAATGGCTGCCAATCTTACTGGAGTGAGATGGTATCTTAGGGTGGTTTTGATTTGCATTTCTCTGACTGCTAGAGATGGTGAGCATTTTTTCATGTACTTGTTGATTGATTGTATGTCCTCCTCTGAGAAGTGTCTGTTCAGGTCCTTGGCGCATTTGTTGATTGGGTTATTTGTTTTCTTATTGTTTAATTTTTTGAGTTCTTTGTATACTCTGGATATTAGGGCTCTATCTGAAGTGTGAGGAGTAAAGATTTGTTCCCAGGGTGTAGGCTCCCTATTTACCTCTCTTATTGTTTCTTTTTCTGAGAAAAAACTTTTTAGTTTGAGTAAGTCCCATTTGTTGATTCTAGTTATTAACTCTTGTGCTATGGGTGTCCTATTGAGGAATTTGGAGCCCGACCCATTGGAATGTAGACCGTAGCCAAATTTTTCTTCTATCAGACGCCGTGTCTCTGATTTGATATCAAGCTCCTTGATCCATTTTGAGTTAACTTTTGTGCATGACAAGAGAAAGGGATTCAGTTTCATTTTGTTGCATATGGATTTCCAGTTTTCCCAGCACCATTTGTTGAAGATGCTATCCTTCCTCCATTGCATGCTTTTAGCCCCTTTATCAAATATAAGATAGTTGTAGTTTTGTGGATTGGTTTCTGTGTCCTCTATTCTGTACCATTGGTCCACCCGCCTGTTTTGGTACCAGTACCATGCTGTTTTTGCTACTATTGCTCTGTAGTATAGTTTGAAGTCTGGTATCGCTATACCGCCTGATTCACACTTCCTGCCTAGAGTTGTTTTTGCTATTCTGGATCTTTTATTTTTCCATATGAATTTCATGATTACTTTATCTGTTTCTACAAGAAATGCCGTTGGGATTTTGATTGGCATTGCATTAAACCTATAGAGAACTTTTGGTAATATCACCATTTTGATGATATTAGTTCTGCCTATCCATGAACAGGGTATATTTTTTCCATCCTCTAAGATCTTCTTCTATTTCTCTCTTTAGGGTTCTGTAGTTTTCATTGTATAAGTCTTTCACCTCTTTTGTTAGGTTGATTCCCAAGTATTTTATTTTTTGGGGGGATATTGTGAATGGAGTGGCCTCATTTCCATTTCAGAGGATTTGTTGCTGATATATAGGAATGCCTTTGATTTATGTGTGTTGATTTTATATCCTGCCACTTTGCTGAATTCATTTATTAGCTCTAATAGTTTCTTTGTAGACCCTTTTGGGTCTGCTAGGTATAGAATCATGTTATCTGCAAATAGTGATAATTTAAGTTCTTCTTTTCCTATTTTTATGCCTTTAATTTCTTTCGTCTGTCTAATTGCTCTGGCCAGTGTTTCGAGAACTATGTTGAACAGAAGTGGAGAGAGAGGGCATCCCTGTCTTGTTCCAGATTTTAGAGGGAATGCCTTCAATTTTTCTCCATTCAGAATGATGCTAGCCTGAGGCTTAGCATAGATAGCTTTTACAATATTGAGATATGTTCCTGTTATCCCTAGTTTTTCTAGAGTTTTGAACATAAAGGGATGCTGTACTTTGTCGAATGCTTTTTCTGCATCTATCGAGATGATCATATGGTTCTTATCTTTAAGTCTATTGATGTGGTGAATAACATTTATTGATTTCCCTATATTGAACCAGCCTTGCATCCCAGGGATGAATCCTACTTGATCGTGGTGCACAATTTTTTTGATATGTTTTTGTATCTGATTTGCCAGAATTTTATTGAGGATTTTTGCATCTAGATTCATTAGAGATATTGGTCTGTAGTTTTCTTTCTTTGAATTGTCTTTGTCTGGTTTAGGAATCAGGGTGATGTTGGCCTCGTAGAATGAATTTGGAAGTTCTCCCTCTTTTTCTATATCCTGGAATAGCTTGAAAAGTATTGGTATTAGTTCTTATTTAAAGGTTTTGTAAAACTCTGCTCTATACCCATCCGGTCCTGGGCTTTTCTTAATTGGTAGTCTTTTGATGGTTTCTTGTATTTCCTCAATTGTTATTGGTATGTTTAGGTTGTCTGTATCCTTCTGACTCAATCTGGGTAGCTCATATAACTTAAGAAATTTATCGATGCCTTCACTATCTTCTATTTTATTGGAGTATAAGGATTCAAAATAATTTCTAATTATCTTCTGTATTTCTGAAGTGTCTGTTGTGATACTGCCTTTTTCATCCCGTATGCTGGTAATTTGAGTTCTCTCTCTTCTTCTCTTTGTGAGCATGGCTAAGGGTCTGTCGATCTTATTTATTTTTTCAAAGAACCTACTTTTAGTTTTGTCAATTTTTTCAATTGTTTCTTTTGTTTCGATTTCATTAATTTCAGCTCTGATTTTAATTATTTCTTGCCTTCTACTTCTTTTGCTGTTGTTTTGCTCTTCTTTTTCTAGGATTTTGAGATGAAGTATGAGATCATTTATTTGTTGGTTTTTCCTTTTTTTAAGGAATGAACTCCAGGCAATGAATTTTCCTCTTAGCACTGCTTTCATTGTGTCCCATAGATTCTGATATGTTGTGTCTGTGTTTTCATTTATCTCTAAGAATTTTTTAATTTCCTCCTTGATGTCTTCTATAACCCGTTGATCATTCAGTAACCTATTGTTCATTCTCCAAGTGATGCATGATTTTTCCTTTCTTCTTTTATCGTTGATTTCCAGTTTCATTCCATTATGATCAGATAAGATGCATGGTATTATCTCTACTCCTTTATAATGTCTAAGAGTTGCCCTGTGACATAATATATGATCTATTTTTGAGAAGGATCCATGTGCTGCTGAGAAAAGAATGTAACTGCTTGATGTTGGGTGGTATATTCTATATATGTCATTTAAGTCTAGGTTATTAATTGTATTATTGAATTCTATAGTTTCTTTATTCAGCTTTTGTTTGGAAGATCTGTCCAGTGGTGAGAGAGGTATGTTGAAGTCGCACATAATTATTGTATGGTGGTCTATTAGACTCTTGAACTTGAGAAGCGTTTGTTTGATGAACATAGCTGCACCATTGTTTGGAGCATATATATTTATGATATGTCTTGTTGGTGTATGGTTCCCTTGAGCAGTATGTAGTGTCCCTCTTTATCCCTTTTGATTAACTTTGGCTTGAAATCTATTTTATTTGATATGAGTATGGACACTCCTGCTTGTTTCCGAAGTCCATATGAGTGATATGATTTTTCCCAACCTTTCACCTTCAGTCTATGTATGTCTTTTCCTATCAAATGCATCTCCTGTAGGCAGCATATTGTTGGATCTTTTTTTTTTTTGATCCATTCTACTAGCCTGTGTCTCTTAATTGGTGAGTTTAAGCCATTAACATTTAGGGTTATTATTGAGATATGGATTGTTCTTCCAGCCATATTTGTTTATTTATGTTACTTAACATGGTTTGTTTTTCCTCTTTGATCATTTTTTCCCTTTACTGTACTACCTCCCACTGTTGGTTTTCATTGTTATTTTCCATTTCCTCTTCCTGTAATGTTTTCCCGAGGATGTTTTGAAGAGATGGTTTTCTAGCTGCAAATTCTTTTAGCTTTTGTTTATCATGGAAGGTTTTAATTTCATCTTCCATCCTGAAGCTTAATTTCGCTGGATACACAATTCTTGGTTGGAACCCATTTTCTTTCAGCGTTTGAAATATGTTGTTCCAGGATCTTCTAGCTTTCAGAGTCTGTGTTGAAAGCTCAGCTGTTATCCTGATTGGTTTACCCCTAAATGTAATCTGCTTCCTTTCTCTTGAAGCTTTTAAAATTCTCTCCTTATTCTGTATGTTGGGCATCTTCATTATAATGTGTCTAGGTGTGGATCTCTTATGATTTTGCACATTCGGCGTCCTGTAGGCTTCTAGGATTTGGGATTCTATCTCATTCTTCAAGTCTGGGAAGTTTTCTCCTATTATTTCGTTGAACAGATTGCTCATTCCTTTAGTTTGGACCTCTATACCTTCTTGTATCCCAATGACTCTTAAGTTTGGTCTCTTTATGTTATCCCATATTTCTTGGATGTTCTGCTCATGGTTTCTTAAGATTCTCGCTGAGCTGTCTATGTTCTTTTCAAGTTGAAATACTTTGTCTTCATTGTCTGATGTTCTGTCTTCTAAGTGTTCTACTCTGCTGGTAGTATTCTCATTTGAGTTTTTAAGTTGGTTTATTGCTTCCTGCATTTCTAGGATTTCTGTTTGTTTTTTATAACCTCTATCTCCCTGTTTAGTTGATCTTTTGCTTCTTGGATTTGTTTATGTAATTCATTGTCGAAGTGATCTTTCATTGTCTGATTTTGCTGTCTAATGTCTTCCTTGAGACTCCAGATCATCTGAAGCATGTAAATCCTGAATTCTTTATCTGACATTCCATCTGCTGCAGCTATTACCTCTTCTAAAGTTGAGTTGACCTGCATTTCTTGTGGTCCTTTCTTTCCTTGTCTTTTCATACTGCTCGCATTTCTTTCTGCTTGGTGAAACTGTTGTGTTATTGAATTTTCCCCCTGTATATTTATATTGCTCTTGTATAGTTGCAAAGTGTCCCTTGCAGGGGCGGGTGGTGGCTGTGCTCCTCCTCCAGTTGGGGTGATCTGTTTATCACGCCGGCGGGCTGCTGGGCCCCTTCTCCAGGTCGCGTGGTCTGCCTACCTTGCGGGCAACGGCTGGGCCCCTCCTCCAATAGGGGTGATCTGTCTACCACGCTGGCGGGCCACTGGGCCTGTTCTCCAGGTTGCAGGTTTGCCTACCTTGCAGGCGCGGGCGGCAGCTGTGCCCCTCCTCCAATTGGGGTGGTGTGTCTACCACACCAGCGGGCCGCCGGGCCTGTGCTGCAGGTCGGTCGCAGGTCTGCCTGCCTTGCGGGCGCCTGCAGCGGCTCTGCTCTGCTCCTACTCCAATTGGGGTGACGTGTCCACCACGCCGGCGGGCCGCTGGGCCTGTTCCGAGCGTGGGAGGCAGCTCTGCTCCGCCCCTCATCCAATTGGGGTGACGTGTCTACCACGCCAGCGGGCCGCTGGGCCTGTGCCGGGCGCAGGTGGTGGCTCTGCTCTCGCCTTTCTTTTTTCTTAAAAAATTTTTTCCATTGTGTTTATTTGTCACATACTTTTTTTTTTTTTTTCGTGTCTTGCTATCTAAACCAGCACCAATAAAAATCATTGTTGACCACTTTAGGGTGTCAATGTGTTTTGGAATAGTGATCAGATGAATAAAGAATAGTGATATTTTCCAGTACTGATCCTGGTAGAGTACTCCCTGACTTTAAAGAATAACTAAAGGAAAAGAAGTGCTAAAAACGTGAAATTTTACAGACCAATGATTTTGAATTACATGTATCTAGGAATGCTTTTTTCTTTCTCAGAGGTGAGTGCTAGGGATTGAACCCAGGGCCTCACCCATTTTAGTCAAATGCTCTACCATTGAGCTACATCCCTAACCCCTGGAAAGTGTTTATAAAGGAAAAATCAAGGAATAACAAATTCTATAGGTTTTCTGGTAGCCTTCTCTCAGATAAATGCCGATAATCTCTGAATTAAGAAATTTTACTTTGTTATTTTTCTTGTCTCATTTGTAGTTAGTTAGCTGGGATGAATTTAATAAGTATAAACTTGAACACTTGTAGTATCAGTGCTATGGATTGTATTTTCAAAGCATAATTCTATAATTCTTACTTTCTGTCTCTTATTTATTTTGGGACTACCCTTACTTCTTTTACTTCCTACCCTCTGAACCCATACCACTTTATTTTTTGTTTTGTTTTGGGCTTTTTGGTTATAGTGATAGAACCCCGGGGCACTTTACCACTTGCCGTATCTCCAGCCCTTTTTTATATTTTGTTTTTAGAGGCAGAGTCTTGCTGAGTTGCTTAGGGCCTCGCTCAGTTGTTAAGGCTGGCTTTGAACTTGCAATCCTCCTGCCTCTGACTCCCAAGTTGCTAGGATTACAGTCTTGTACCACCCTGCCCAGCTAGCACTTTGTATTTCTCTTTTAGCCTATAGCACTTAGAAATTATTGATGGCTAGTATCTCTTAAGAATAGCTTAGGGAAATTTCGGATATTAACTTACTTCTTTAAACAGTACAAGTTGGCAAGAACTTTATCATTCACTGGACTCAAGTGAAATTGATAAATGTCCAGACATAACCTTATAGGAGAAGATTTATCCTTCATCAAAATGGTGTCAAAACAATTGAGCCCCAAAAGAATGTCTGGATAGAAATCTCATATTTCTGGGCTGGGGTTGTGGCTCAGTGGTAGATTGCTCGCCTAGCATGCACGAGGCACTGGGTTTGATCCTCAGCACCACATAAATATAAAATAAAGATATTGTGTCCACCTAAAACTTAAAAATAAATAAATATTTTTAAAAAAGAAATCTCATATTTCTGATTGTGTCAAACCGAGAAAAATTTTAAAATTTTCAATGAATGCTTATCACACCTGTATGTGATGTTCACTACACATGGTTTAAATCCCAGAGTTGAATGTCTGCTCCTTGGAATCATGTCCCATTCATCTTTGTTTTTCTTAAATGTTCTATGCCATAGGAACTCAATAAATAATTCTGAAAAAATGAGAAAAATTGAGGAAATGGGAGAACAGGAACATTGTTAAAGAAGGGTACTTCGGAGAAAGTTGAGGCACTAGTGTGAAATTTTTCTTTTTTTTTGGTACTGGAGATTCACTGAGTCATATCCCCAGCCCTGTTAATATTTTACTTTTGAGACAGAGTCTCGCTAAATTGCTGAGGCTGGCTTTGAACTTATGGTCCTCCTGTCTCAGCATCCTGAGTTGCTGGGATTATAGGCCTGTGCCACTGTGCCCAGCAAAAAATATTTTTAATGCTACTATTTAAGTAGGTAAGGATACATTCTCTTAAATATTTCTATCTTAAAACCAGCTTAAAGCTTAAAAATACTTAGAAGCTTCTTTAACCTCTGCTGTTCAAGAACCTCACCTTGCCAGGTATAGTGGGACATACCTATAATCCCAGCTACTCAGAGGGCAGGGGCCTGAGGCACGAGGATAACAAATTCAAGTCCACCCTGAGCAATTTAGCAAAACCCTATCTCCAAAGAGCTGAGGTTTGTAGCTTATGATTGTTAGCATGTCGATTGCCCTGAGTTCAATCCCCAGTACTACCAAAAAAGAAAAGGAAAAAGAAAGAAACTAATACATCTCTCCTTTATTTTCCTCTGATACTTCAGTTCTGTTATCATGGTTGAGATTTTAATTCCCAGTATCACTTACACTTCCTCATCAAAACTCTGCTTAACAAGAGCTGCATTTTAGAGAACCTAAAACAGCAGCCAGTTTCAAGTGATGAAACAAAGAGGCTAATTTGGATCTTAAGATAAAACTGAAATTCACTGAGTTCTGTGCATAATTATGAAATCCAGACTGAGTAACTCTGGATAATTTGATATTATCTGTTATTGTCTGTCACAGTTAACCACATATCCTAAATGCTATGTTGAAAAATGATTAAAAATTTCAGATTCAGTTATTTAAAATTTATATAGGCATTGTAGAACCAGAGTAATGGTTTTATTTGTTTGTTTATTTAAATATTTTGGCACCGGGGACTGAACCCAGGGGCACTTAACCACTGAGCTTCATCCCTTTTTATTTTTTATTTTGAGACAGGGTCTTGTTAAGTTGCATAGGGCTTCACTAAGTTGCTGAGGCTGTCTTTGAACTTGTAATTATCCTGCCTTAGCCTCCTAAGTCACTGGGATTATAGGCATGATCCACTTCACCAAGCAGAAAAAGGGATCTTGAAGGTGCTAAATATTGAGGAAAATAAAAGATAATTAATAGTTTTGATGAAAAGCTACTAGCTATGGAATATCGATTTAGAAATATATGTAAAGATTTAAGAGGTTTATGTGAAAAACAGGAAGACAGAACCAAGAAAAGCTTTCACTTGGGGGAGAACAGAATAGGAGCCACCTATCACATGGGAAGGGAAATAATGAATTTAGTTTTTATAGTACAGGAATCTTGATTTTAAATTTTCACTTGGGTTGCTAAGGAAAGATAAAATATTCAGGCCTTCCTTTCCCATGGCTTCCTGGAGATGGCAGTAGAATACATATAGAAATTAAAACCAAATTTAGTATATAGTTAATGCAAAACCTTGAGTACCAGCCCAGATTCTACATTTTTGAATGATTACCAAGTTATTCATGTGCATATTGACATTTAGGAATCACTACTTTTTAAAGTTTTACAAAATTCAGAGGTAATCATATAAACCATACTGTTTCACATGTTGATAACAAAAATTTTACTGTATTTGAATTGTTCTTATTACTACCATTATGCTAAGTCCACCAAGTTAGTCACTTCTTGACTAACTTGCAACATGGCTCAATTCAGCAACATTGATGAAATATTTTCAGGTGTATTTGTGAGTGCAGTATCTTAGTATAATTCAAAAGTGCTATCTAGCCATATCACTCTGAGTAAGTTACTGAAATCTCATGTTTCTTTTTCTGCAACTGGAAATAGAGTTCTGCTAAGAGGAGAGTTTTTAGACTAGGGTTGTAGCTCCGTTGTTAAGTGCTTGCTTGACATGCTGGAAGCTTTGGGTTCAATCCTTAGCACTGCAGAGCGGGGAAAAAAAGAATTTTCTTTGACAAACATGAGGACAATGAATAAGAATAATGTTTTATTATTTCACAAATATATATATTTTTACATATTCTCCTTTAGTGGTTATAGTCATTTCTTGTGCTTGGCTATAGTCATTTTACTTAATTTGTTTGGAATCCTGACCAGTAAACCCTGAATGGATAATTTCTCAGACACTTAATATCTAGATTAAAATCTTTTATATTAATGAAGATAAATGACATCCACAATTGTTAATGTGGTTATTAATGGTTATTCATTCATAGGATTAAAACAAGCTGCTCAGAGTATTTTAGCCTGAGACAATGGAACTAATGCTTAAAAGGGCAAACAACAACAAAAAACTTTACTGTTTTTTTTACTCTTGAGAATTATTAATATATATTATAGTCATTGCTTCCCAGCATCTAGCTTTGAATCTTTGGACAATTATGTATGATAGGTTCTGTTCCAAGGAGTCTGTCAATCACATTCCCTGACAGAAATTAAAAAAAAAAAAAAATACACACACACACAGGTATAGTGATTTACACTGGGGATGAGGTGGTGGTGAGGAATCTCCCTTATCCATTTATCCTTTCTTGCCTGAATCAACCAAGGGTTCTTTTGCCCATCAAGGGCAGATATGTTCATCTCTCTGTCTGAATCCTATTCTGTATGAAAGGATGAAATAAGATTACTTGAAAGCTGCAAAGCTATGTAGGCAAATATATTTGTTATTAATAGTAAATTAATGGAGCTTTGAAAAACTATAATCTTGAATTTCAGCAATTTCCAGTTTATGTACTACCAAAAGTAGAATATCAAGCTTGTTATGGAGTTGAAGCTCTAACAGAAAGTGAACTTTGTCGCTTATGGACAGAAAGTTTATTGCATTCCAACTGCTCGTTTTATGTTGGTAAGTTATATTAGAGTCTTTCTTTTTAATTTTTTTGTAAATACATACATTTAAATTCAATTGGAAAACTTCCATTTTTGAACTTGCTTGTTTTTATTTTTCTAACTGTATTAACATTCCTCTTAAATCCCCATTTCTACTCTAGATTTAACCTGCAAAATGGAATTAGTGATAGCAAATGTTTCATTTTTTCCTCTTATTCCATATCAATCTCACTATACATGAGTGTCAAAATAATCTTTTGTTTTTAAATTCTTATTTAACAGATAGTTAACTAAAAACAACAGATGTATATTCTAACAAGCTACTTTTAAAAGTACTATTTAATTGGTTTACTATTTAATTGATTCATACTTTTTTGAAATTTTCATAAAATTATAATAACACTGTCTTTAATCTCACATTAATGAAGTGACTTTTTACTTTTTTGTTTTAGTGTTTTACAGGGCTAGAAATTAGGCAGGGGTTTGATTGGCTGGGTTCATTTACAATGAACATACCTCATGTGGTAGATTATTTGCTGATCATTTGTTTTCTCCCATTAGAATGCCTAATCCTATATATCTCAGTTCATTCCATATGTCTCAGTCCCTCCTAATCATCCCAAGTTGCCCCTCCATATGATCTTTTCCTTTTTCCCATCACTCAGTGTACCATCTTTCACCTTTCATCTTTTACTCTCTTTTTGTTATCTTCTACTTATCTCTTTTTCCTGTTAGACAATATGTGGTTTGAGGTTAGTCTGATGGAATTCTGTATTTATGCAGTGGGTAGCATAATGTCTTGTATGTAATAAGTGCTGTGTATTTTTCTCGCCTAATCCAGGAGAAGTTGTTCACTTGGAATTTTCCCCTTATTTTGGCTAACCAATATTTTGTTTTCATATTTTATGAAATATAGACTGATCACTATTCATCTAATAACGTAATAATGAAATAATTAATTCACTCTGCCTAACTCCACCTCTTTCATACTCACTGCTGGAAGTTTATTGTAGTAGTTTTTTAATTAGTAACCAGGATCTTAATGTTTCTCCAGAGACTTCACACTAATAGTCTTCATGTCAGCTGCTTGATAGTATTGCCAACCACATCCACTTTAGGAAAAGACCCAGCAAAACTTTATCAGTGAATTGAACTGACTGATGAGAGAGATTCGTTTTTTTTAAATATTTTTATTAGTTGTTGATGGACCTTTATTTTATTTTATTTATATGTGGTGCAGAGAATCGAACCCAGTGCCTAACACATGCTAGGCAAGCTCTCTACCACTGACCACTGAGCCACAACCCCAGCCCCAAGATTCATTTTTAATTTTTTAATGCACAGTTTAACAGATAAAACTACCATCATTGACTGTGTGGATTATTTCATCTACAGTATTCTTAAAAAGTCTTAAGTAATCATTGCCACATGTTCTGGTTTTCCTCAGTGAATCTATCCACAGAAGAGCCATTCATTTTAGTGTGATGGGATAATATGTTTGGTTTCTGTGACAACGGTTTGACTAAATCAAAACAAAAACATGTATGGTTGTGGGTTTTGGGCTTGTTTTCCATTTTTATATGGATACACACACACACACACAAACACACACCACATATTTGTTGTTTTGATGCTGACCTTCCATATTCTAGTGGTAGTGGCAAGTGCTCTACTACTGAGCTATACTTAACATGGAAATGTATTTTAAAGCACGTGAGGTTTGAGGTGTTTTTTGTTTTGTTTAATATTATAGTACTTCTTAAGAAAAATTTTCAAGAAAAATACTTAAAGAGCTTGTTAAAATGGAGCTTTCTAACATCAACCATAAAGTGCCTTACTTAATAGGTCTGAATTAGAAATAGAAGGCTTTCCATTTCTAACATGTTCTCAGATGAGGTTGATGCTGCTAGTCCAGGGATCACACTTCGAGGACCACTTCTATAGCTCATAGATTCTTTTTCAGGAAGCTCAAGGACACTTGTTTTTTGTTGTTGTTGTTGTTTGTTTGTTTTGTTTTTTGTTTGTTTGCTTGCTTTACTATAAGCACATTCCCCTCTTTCCCTAGATTACAGTACTTTTTTTTTTTCCTACTTGCCCCATGCCCCATAAAAACAGTAAGATTGACTGACTGGTTGATTTTTAATGTGTGTGGTCCTGGGGATTGAACCCAGAGGTGCTTTACCACTCAGCTACAACCTGAGCCCTTTTTATTTTTTGAGACAAGATTCTCAATAAATTGTAGAATCTGTCCTCAAACTTGGAATCCTCTTGCCATAACCTCCTTGGATTAAGGACGTGTACTACCTTGCCTGGCTAAGATTTACTCCTTTAAGAAAGCATCCAAAGTAGTCTTACCACAATTTCTGTATCACCCTCCAGTCCTATAATGTATATCAATTCTATATAGTTGGTGTACAGGTAGTCCTCACTGTGCACAATTCTTAGAAGTATAAATACCAGTTATGACAACATATTAACAATGAGTAATTGCATACAATCTTCACTGTTTGCTCTGATCACTACATAGATAATAGATGCACATCATAATCACTGGCAAGTTATGCCACCTCATTCATGATCTGTGACTGATCACTATTCACCTATCATTGAGTTCATGTACAGAAAACGAAGCATACAATTGTGTTACCTCCTTATCTTCCAGTGTTAAACCCATATAATATTTGTAAAAGTGGATACTCAAAAGAGGGAATTGGCCAACACAGATTAAAATAAAGAAATAAAAATTAATATTGCTAGAAATGAAATTTGAATCATACTTACCTGGAGTTATAGAAGAAATAACTGACAGTACAAGTGTTGACACTCGTACTCCTCAAGAAACTCTAGATTTTCTGCTAGAGGAACTTAGTGAAGGCTACTCTGTTGACATAAACGAGGAAAATTGTTGTGACATAAAAAATGAAGAAGTGACAGCAGCATAAGATTTTATATTAAAGGAACTCCTGGGATACTTCGTGACATTGAATGCTCAAAGGATGTACTGTTTGAAGCTATTTCACCACGACATAGAAAAGATGCTGTCTTTCTACATGAGTTGTTTAAGAATGCAACAAGCACTATTCAAAATATTCTTGATAAGGAATTTTGGCGGTGGGGGAGTACCAGGAATTTGGCCCAGGAATGCTTTACCACTGAGCCGTATTTTATTTTTGAGATAGGGTCTCACTAAGTTGCTGAGGCTAGGTTTGAACTTGTGATCTTCCTGCCTCAGTCTCCTAGATCGCTGGGATTACAAGCATGTGACACCATGCCAGGCTGGTTTTTTAAATAAACTAAATACATACTTTGCTGTTTTTTTCATTTCCCTATGCACTTAAAATTGATGGAAAATTTGTTTTGACAGAATACTTAAAGGTGGTAGAATAATCATAGTTTTTAGATTACTTATATAATATCATACATAATGATCATATATTATTAAAAATTGCTTGCATAGTTTTCACCAGTATGATCATTTGTATGGTCTTGCCCTGCAAACAAAGCAAGGACTACCTATGTATATATAGGTATACATGTATGAACGCATGCATACAAAGCCTTTATTTGTACTACATAAACAGTGTCTCCCAACTTTGACACATCTGAAAAACATTTGTACAACAAACTGTGATGTACAGAGATCTCAAGATTGCTTGTAAGTGAAGGGCATTGGCCAGAAAGCTTTTATCCTCCCAAACCCTGCTCAGCTGCCCCAAGGGCTAAGAAGATAAGTATCTCAGGCATATAGTTAATTCATTTTAAGCTCACAGGTCAGGAAGCTTCAAGGTTGATAGTTGTAATCTTAAGGAGGTAAACCTTCATAGTACTTAGGATGATTGTCTGTATAGTTTTTTGACAGACTGTATTTGATGTATATTATAATATGTACTTTTTTATTGAGTTTCCTTAAAAATATAAGAACTGTTAGTCTCTTCAAGGCTTATTTTGTAAGCATCTAAAAATGTAATATTGCCAGGTATAGTGGCACACATCTATAATCTCAACAACTCAGGAGTCTGAGGAAAGAGGATTGCAAGTTCGAGGCCAGCCTCAACAATTTAGGCTCTAAGCAACTTAGCTAGACCTGTCTGAAAATAAAAAATATAAAGGGTTAGGGATGTAGCTCAATGGTTAAGTGCCCTTGAGTTCAGTCCCCAGTACCAAAAAATAAAATAGCACTTAATATCCTTTTTCTATGTTATTAAACCATTAAAATGTACAAGTTTGTTATTAGAAATGTCACTATATAATTTTTTGCAAATATACACATATACTTATGAAAATGGACCAAAAGGACTAAGATGACAGTATGTTCGTGGACGACAATGCAATTAAGCCATCAACCACACTAAAACAATAATTGTTAAAGATAGGTATATTAATAACCATATGTCATAGGAAAATATTTGCAAAAAATTATATATTATGCAGGTTTTGGGCATAGTATTCTCTGTATGTTCATTTGGTTAATCCTTTTTTTCTCAAGTCTTTTATATACTCACTCATTTTTTAATCAGCATATTCTACCAATCCCTTAAGATATGTTAAAATCTCCCTAAATTATGAATATTTATTTTTAATCTGTTATCTTAGTTTTTTACATTATATATTAGGCTATGCAACTAAATGCACATAAATTTAAAGTTACAAAAAAGAAATGTCACTGTATAATGACTGTTAGGAAAAAAGAGGTGAAACTCAAATTTTGTGTAACAAGGGTGTTGGAACAGATGGATTTGTTGTCTAGAAGGAAGGCATCTGTTAATAACGTTTCTAATTGAATTCTTTGAGCATAAAGCAACTGAAATTAAAGTGGGCGAGATATAAAAGTGAGATATCAAATTATATGTATTTTTTGTTGTTCCTATGATTGATATCAACATGCCTGGTAATTAGATAACCCAATATTAAGAGTTTAAAAAAATAAAAATCCAAAAACAGTATTATTTTAAAACAATATCACTTTTAGTCATGGTGAGTGTTTCTCTTATTCTCCTTAATAAAAACCATGACTTGATTGTATAACATTTGTCTCAGGGCTAAGTTTTGTTTCACTCTTCCTTGGTTTGGTATATCATAAGGCATCAGTGATGTGTCTCAACCTGTTTTGTTTAAAACATACACATGACTTTTTAAAATAGAAGTGTTATTTTGGACATGTACTGTTTTGCTTTTTGGAATTCTAGATTCATATCATGCTTATAAAAAAATAAAGACTTTGAGTCAGGCATAATCCTATGCACCTATAGGATTATAGGTGCATGCCTATAATCTTAGGTGCTCAGTATATTGAGGCAAGAGGATTGTAATTAGGGATTACCCTTAGTAAATTAGTGAGATCCTGTCCCAAAATAAAATTAAAGGGGCTGGGAATATACTCAGTGGTAGCATGTACAAGGCCCTGGGTTTAATCCCCAGTAGTGCAAAGAAAAAAGACTAAACAGACTGCTTAAACCACAAGAAATCTCATGGTGTACTTTAAATAATTAGCCATATTTTTTATAATCTAATTTTCATCTTAAAAACCACATGTGTAAAGATACATAGAACATGCCCAGTCTATAAATTTTGATTTTTAAGTGCTTGTTTTAACAATAAGTATATATTTTCCTTGAAAAATTCAATAAAAATGCAACTTTAATGGAAATTAGAAATAGTAATATTAGAAGAGTTATTCTTTTTTTAACCTTTTTAAAATTTTTTTCAGTTATTAATGGACCTTTATTTAAGTAATTTATTTATATGTGGTGCTGAGAATTTAACCTAGTGACTCACACATGCTAGGCAAGGGCTCTACCACTGAGCCACAACCCCAGCCCTGAACAGTTATTCTTAAATTGTTGGCTTAGGGATTATTTTGTGTTTGTGGATATGTATAAACTTTTCTGCATTCAGCAAAGATTTTTAAATGAATATGTATTTCTTTTATAATTTGATTTTTTTTGTAATTTTAAAATATAGCTTTGCCAAGACTTGATGAAATTCGTATTATAATTATTAAAATTTTGTAAAAATTTTCTTGAAGGAGAGTGGGTGACTTGTTGGATTTTTGTTTTTTAAATACCTTATTTGCTTTTTTTTTTAAGTTTGATATTTTATTTTTAGGGCATATTGATGCATTTACTTCAAAGCTTTTCCTGCTAGAAGAAATTACCTCAGAAGAATTAAAAGAAAAACTTTCAGCACTCAAGTAAGAAAGTTCACTTTGTGACAGAATTGAGAAAAACTTATTAGTATGATAACTAGTTTTCCTTTACTTTTAAATATTAAGTTTGCCCATCCTACCAAGCGTTTTTATATACCAAAACTAAATGAATTTATTGTACTTAGAACTTTAAATGCCTAAATGCAAAGGAAAGTAACTTATAAATATTATCTCATTTGTATCTCACAACTTTCTATGAAAGGCTGGTGGTAGTGTCTTTGCCATTTTACATATGAGAACTAGGATTAATAGGTCCTTGCCTCCAGAGCACATTACTGAGCTAATGTCAGACAGTCTAGCTCTTAGTTGGTATGTTGAATTCACCACTTAAATGAGAAATTGTCTTAATTTATACTAATTGCGTAGTACTACCTCTGAGGCTTGATGTTTTTTTTAAGAGTCCCAGATTCAAACTTGAACTCTCAGCTTACACTTAAATATATCCACTTTTGTTTCTAAGAATTGCTTTTCTGGGGCAGTAACTTTTCTTTACACATGTGAATAGAAAAACTTCTATACCCCACTCTCTGCCTGCCTCACTTCTCTCAATGAAAATGATTTTTTTTAAAAGAAATATTAAGTTAGGATCTAGAAGAGATACTAAAAAAAATAAATAAATAACATTTAATTTCCCTTTAGTTATCCCATTCACAATCAGTAGCTTCTCTGTCATTGCATATTTAAAGTACCCATCAAATATTTGAAAACTAATTTACACCATCTTTAAAAGCCATACTCTTCTGTATTTTTAAAAGTATGTGATTTCAACATACAACAGTGATCTTTTTATAACTGCTTAACACAAGGCCAATACTTTGATTATAAAAGAAAATCAAGAAATGACAAAAATAAAAGTTTATCATTTCTTCATTCAAATGTTTAAAAGTTTAGCATTCTGTTTTATATTGTCACATCTGTTTTCCTATGTTATTGAGGGCATTTCTTTTCCTGAGAAGCTACAATTATTAATAATTAAGTGTTTTGGCTTAATTTTACATAAATTTCTTCTGTTTAATAGGGTTTCAAGTTTATTTAACATTCTCCAACACATCCTAAAGAAATTAAGTAGGTAAGTATTTTTTGGACACTGCGCGATTTGTCTGATTTTCTTAGGTGAATATTCTTAGAAACTTTGAAAATGTTATTAACAATCAATGAGAAAAGACTGGAAGTACAAGAATTATTTTGTTGAAGTTGA
Organism: Marmota flaviventris; assembly: GCF_047511675.1. Taxonomy (NCBI): domain Eukaryota; kingdom Metazoa; phylum Chordata; class Mammalia; order Rodentia; family Sciuridae; genus Marmota; species Marmota flaviventris. The sequence continues at coordinate 107,027,653 of NC_092499.1, read as the reverse complement.
AATTGTAAAAAATACAAATAAAAAGATAATGTGATAGTATCTGCTGTAATGAACTTGCTAATATATTTTCTAAAAGGCCATTGTATTGGTTTCCTATTGTCCATATAACAAATTGCCCCTATTACAAGTAGCTTAAAGTAATATGAATTTATAGTTCTCTTTATAGTCCTGAAGACCAGAAATCCAGAATCAGTTTCACTGGCTAAGGTCAAGGTGTCAGCAGGGCTGCTTTCTTCTGGAGCTTTTTTTTTTTTCTTTTCTTTTCTTTTGATACAGTATCTTGCCAAATTACCCAGGCTGACCTTGAACTTGTGATCCTCCTGTCTCAACTTCCGAAGTTGCTGAAATAACAGGTGTACATTGCCAAGCCTTCCTTCTCTCTTTCAGTTTCTAGTACTCAGCTGTATTCCTTGACTTGCAGCCCTTTCTTCCATCTTCAGATTTCATCACTCAGATGTCTGCATCCAGATGACACTGCATTGTCCCTACTGTAATAGTATTTTCCTCTGCCTGCTTGCTGTAAGGACCCTGTAATTACATTGGCCCTACTCAAGTAATCCAGGATCATCTCCTCATCTCAGAATCCTTAATTTAAACACTTTTGCAGAGCCATTAAAGTTAGTGTATTCACAGGTCTGGAGACAGGATACAGACATCATGGGAGACCGTTATGCAGACTAACAGTTTTTGTTCAGGACAAAGAAGCCACAGAGAACTGGTAACCAAAGTTTTTAAGTCTGTGGCAAATTTAAGAATATGAATTCTCCAAATGATCATTTGTCCAACTTATATGAATTTTTACTTTCTGTCATGAAAAGAGAAATAGACAACAATTCAGTAGTCTGAACTCAAAGTCAAAATTTCCAAGTTCAAGTTCTAACTCTCCACTTAAATTATACAACCAGATGTGAATTTCCTTATTTGTAAAATAATGGTGTCGGGTACAGTAAGTACCTGAGTACTTTTTAGTTCTAAGGAGGTACAGTACTTATATATGAAACTTGCCAGATGCTTTTGAATTTTTATTGTCAATCTTATTTCATTTGTTACTAATTTTCTTATTTATTTATTTATGGTGCTGGGGAGTGAAAACCTCACACATGCTAGGCAAGCACTCTACAATTGAGCTATATTCCCCAGTCCTTATATTAGTTTTCTATCATAGCTGTAAAATATCAGTTTTGTAAAACAACACAAATTTATTATTTTGCAGTTCTGTAGATCTTGAGATCTAACTGGTCATACTGGGTTAAAATCATAGTATTCGCTTGTCTGAATTTGTTTCTCAGTAGGATTTCCCTGTGAGTCTTTTCAGCCTCCTTCCACGTTTAAAGGCTCTTGTGATTACACTGGGCCCACTTGGATAATCCAGGAAAATATGACCATTTTAAAATTAGCTGATTAGTCACCATAGTTCCATCTGCTACCTTTCCCCTTTGCCATGTAAGATAACCAGGGTGTGGGGAAAAAAAAAAAAAACATTTTTAGGAGGCCACTCTTCTGCCTACCAGAGTTGTATGTCTTTATATTTTTTTATGTGCATTGCATTCGTATAGCATGTGTATGATACTTGTCCTTGGAGTGTCTCATTCTCCATAAATTAAATACATTGCTCTGGAGCAGGGTAGGATGGCACAGCTTGGGAGGTTGAGGCAGGAGGATCACTTGAGCCTAGGAGTTCAAAACCAACCTGGGCAACATAGCAAAACCCATCTCAAAAAATATGTATACATTTTTCTATAAACCAAAGTTTTCTTCATTTTTAGTGATTTTAGTGATTTTCATTAGTAAAATCTCAATCTTTGAAATGTTATTTATTCCTGCTTCTTTATCAATTATTATTTCCTTATATTAAAGTGATCAAGAGAAAAAAGTTTCTAAAGGATAAGAATAATTTTGGGGACCTCCTTCATCAACATCTATTACTTTTAATTTAAAAAGTTAATGAAAATGGCTGAGTGTGGTGATATGTGCCTGTAATCCCAGAGACTAGGGAGACTGAGGCAGGAGGATCCCAAGTTGAAGGGCAACCTCAGCAACTTAGCAAAGTTCTAAGCAACTTATCAAGACCCTGTCTCAAAACGCAAAAGGACTGGGGATGGAACTCGAGGGTTAAGTACCCCTGGGTAAAATCCCCTGCACCAAAAAAATGTTAATGAAAATGTAACTTAAAGATTTGTAGGAGATCTGTATAACTGAAGTATGATTAATCTCTTTTTTTTATTAATGTGAGAAAGAACTGTTCCCCTTTGATCCAGAAAATGTGTAATCCCAAGAAAGCACAGTGTATTAATCATCCTAATAGCTCTTTATGGTTATACATTGAATCCCTTAAAGCTTTCTAAGAAAAAAAAGAAAAATGTGGATTGGATGTTTGACATGACTGATTATTGTGATAGTAGAGGATCGTGATTAAGGGTATAGCCTGTGGAATTTGACCGCCTGAGTTTATATATAAACCCTACTATACTCACAACTTTGGGCAAATTGCTTCACATCTCTAATTTGTTTATTTATCACTGATGTGGAGTTAATAATTAATATTATGCCTTGAAGATTTGTTGCAGAGGATTTAATGAAAAAATGGATATGAAGCAGTATAACATTTGTTGGCTCATGATAAAAATTCAATATCTGTTGGCTGCTATTGCTACTATTATCTCATAATAATACTTCATATTATATCTTGGTTGTTCCATCAATAGTTTCTGCCACTTTATTTTAAAGTACTGGATGTCATAAACATGTAACATTAACTTTCTCTCATGTCTTTTGTCACTTTTATAATTTAAAATAATTTTTATTATAATAAGATCATTTAACATGAGCTCTACCTTCTTAAAATTTAAGAGTACATTTCAGTATTAACATTAACCTGTGTCTACTTCTATCAATTACTATCTGTTAATCTTCTACTTCTACCTATTAACTTCTATTACTAGAAATAAAAATTAGGATGTTGAATGATGAAAATGTTGAGAGACAGATGTTTTCAGGAAGCATCTGTTCTCCATAGATTAGAAAAATAGGCAGATTGTTTTTCTATTAGATGATTGAAATTTTGCAAATTGCCTAATACATAATAAAAAGAAAATGATCAGATATTCTGAACTTTGTACTAAAGTTCCAAAGTTCCAAAATAATTTAGTTGCCTAAAAGGCATGAAAAGACTTTAAATCTGAAGTCTACTTTTATTGGTCTATTTTATATTTTAGAGGTTGTGGTTCTATGCCTATAATTGTTTTCAGTTTTATTAATAGATTGATCTTCAATGGTGTACTTAGCTTGCAGGAGGGTTCCTACTTGTTGTCTCATGCAGCAGAAGATTCTTCACTCCTGATCTACAAGACCTCTGACGGAAAAGTTACTAGAACAGCATACAATTTGCATAAAACACATTGTGACCCTCCTGGTGTACCTTCTAGTCTCTCAGTTCCTTGGGTCCCATTAGATCCCAGTCTCCTATTACCATATCATATTCATCATGGACGGATACCTTGTACTTTTCCACCCAAATCACTGGGTCCTGCAACACAGCAAAAGGTAAAGTCTTTTTGAAATCAAATGTTCTATTAGATTGTTTATTATTAATTTGTTTCATTCACTGTACTTCAACCTGAGGTCCACATTTCCAAGTTAATTACAACTACTATTCTACAACCAATATCCATAAGAAGGGTAGATAAAGTTGTATGCTCTACCATGTCCAGTCTTTGTCAATGGAACTTTCTATTTTTATAAGGTTTATAAACCAACAAAAGAAAATTCTAGCTTGCTTCATGGGTGCATGGGTAAGGCAGCCGCATAGTTAAATCTTGATGTTCCTATAAAATAAAAAGTTATATTTGCAATTTTTATTTATGCCCACTCTATTCAATTTTATTAAATATTTGAGACAATTTGCAAAAGAATACATACAATAAAATTATGATATAATTAAAATTGATTGCTAGGATATGGAAAAATTAAAATGTAGTAGTTAATGGAGTGCTTTGTTATAAATATAGCTGCAGTATTAATGACTATATTATGTTCTGCTACGTATGTATAACTCAATATTTATTAAATTACACTTTAATGTTGCTCTCTTTATTAAATTCCTCCTAGAAATCTCACTTGTATAATAATTTATTTATCTAAAACCTACAAAGCTGTGGCTAGAAATAGTTTCCACCATGTCACTTGTTCTCTGTATATAATTTAAGAAATTTCAATTTAAGTTTAGTTGTAGGAAAAAGTTTGCTATCTGAATGTTCAGGAGACAAAACCTAGTGTGTTTTCCTTTCTGCTGCCAAAAAAAAAAAAAAACTTTGAATCAAAATTACTGAATTTTATAATCTTTTCAATGTTGTTACCCTCAGAGAATTTATCACTTGTGTACCCTTTGAATGTTCTATTCGTTTTTCCCTTCTATATTACAGTAAATTAATCTGTAAATGTCCTTAAGTCCTTTTGAGAAATAGCTAGAATGCAAATATTGAGGACTTTTTTTTAAAACAATTTACAGTGAATAGGGTTGTTTATGTTTTTCAGTTCTTTACCTTAATGTTAGAGTTTGGAAGGATTTGTTTGTTTATTATTTATTTATTTCTGCTGGGGATTGAACCCAGGGCCTTCTGCATGCTAAGCAGCTATTGAACACCGAACTCCTTGTACATTCTTAGTTAACATTGGCCAAGAAAATATAAATATGGTTAACCAGTTGAGATCAGTGAAAGAATGGAGAGGGCTGGGGATGTGGCTCAAGCGATAGCGCGCTCGCCTGGCACGCGTGCGGCCCGGGTTCGATTCTCAGCACCACATACAAACAAAGATGTTGTGTCTGCCGAAAACTAAAAAATAAATATTAAAAAATTCTCTCTCTCTCTCTCTCTCTCTTAAAAAAAAAAAAAAGAATGGAGAAAGTTAACTGTTAGCATCTTAAGTTATTTTATCTACAGTTTTGGTTGACTATCCCTAGTTTACATACAATATAAATGGTGGTTTTTATAACCTCTTAAGGAAATAATAATTGAAAACCATTTTTGAAGATCTGTATTCTTTCTAGAAGAATGATTTTCTTTAATTTAGAAACACTGATTATAGTTTCTGAACCATAACATATAATTCTGTGCAGGGGTTGCTTATTCTTCTAAAGTGAAAATTAATGGTTTAATGTCTTGACTTCAAACAACTGTAAATAGAAGGATAAATTTATTTGTCCAAGGTGTTTTTAAAAAAGAACTGAGTAATATTTTTATTCTTCCCTTATTGATACAGATTAACACTAGAATAATGTTGAGTACCTTATGTTTTTGAAATACTATCATGATTTACTTTTTTAAAAATGTGGTCCAAAAATGTGCTTTTGATTCTTTATTATTTGTTCTTTTTAGTTGTACATGACAGTAGAGTGTATTTTGACATATCATACATACGTGGAATATAAATTCCTATTTTTGTGGTTGTATATGATGTGGAGTTACAATGGTTGTGTATTCATATATAACCATAGGAAAGTTAAGTATGGTTCATTCTACTGTCTTTTCTGTTCCCATCAAAATGTGATTTTGTATAACAAATAATAATAATAATAATTTATTTGGAAAAGGAAAAATTCTATATGTTCAGGGTTTGATTGTGTAAATATATATTTTAACAATTAATTACATGTATATCACTGAGCACAGCGATATATTTATTTGTATTTTTAAGATACTTCATGTATTCAATTTAGGAACAAATATTTAGTGAGTTTAACCAGGACCAGGCTCTTACACAGACCAACACTAGGTACTATAGACAATGAGATAACCAAACTTAGTTTGAGATTTTGTGTGTGTGTGTGTGTGTGTGTGTGTAAGTCAATAGAACATTTTGGATATAATTATGATATAACAATCTAGCCCTACATTTAGTGGGATTACCCCCACCTTCCTGCTTTGCTCCTAAGCAGACCATGGAAATAAGACTTTCTACTTTTTTTCTTTCCCTTCAGCTAAGCACCAATAGGGATTTTTTTAGCCTTAGCAGAAATGGGGAAAAATCACAACTTTAAGGAAACTGGGGAAGAAAAAACCTGTATGAAACATAAATCATCTGCATATCCTCTCCATGTACAGACTCATATAACAAATGTTTTTGCCCCAATGTGATTCCTTAGACCCTAATCTACTTGAACATAGAACTCACATCTGTATAGTGCCTTAAGGCACTAACCCTGAAGAGACCCCAGTAGACCCTGTGTCTGCCTCCCTGCTGCATCCAGCAGAGGATATATGGAGGAGTTCGTTTTATTTCCTGTGCTACTTCTGACTTTTGCAGTCTTTTTGCAGCAGCTTCTTACTTCATACCCTTTTCTCCTACAATTTTTATAATGAGCATTTATTTTACACACACATACCATCTTACAATGGAAGTCTTCAATGCTGACTTTCCTCAAAGATATAGTAGATACAATTAGTATAGTCAGTATATCTTTAAAAGAAATACCAGCTATGTAGAGAGTGATATAGATATCTAAAAATCATAGCACTTTCTAGTAGAAATGTTATAAATGTTCATCAACCTCAGAGAGTCTGGCAGATTCAAAGCCTTAAGTTTGTCCTTTCTAATCATGTCATTTTAAACCTAAATAAATAAATAAATAAGATTTAAAGGAAAAAAAGTCCCTTTAAGAGGCAGTAAATAATAGGTAAGGGACACTGGAGTCTGATCCTTTCTCAGTGAACCAGTAACCAGCACTGCTTCTGTTGGGTTTGGAATATGAGAGAGTGCTTGGAGTTCCAGTATCACCGTTAGTGTGCCCAAGTATGGGATTCACTAGATAGGATGTGATGAAACAAAGTGTGAGTGGTGGCTGGGGAAGATACAGGCAGATATGGGCAGATTCTGTGGAAATTATTTCAGGTTACACAGCTTTCATCCTTCTCTGTGAGGGCTGGCTTTCCCCTTTACATATTTTAAAAACTTTCTGCCCTCCCTCCTAGTAGCCAAGAAAGTGACAGTATTTCCAGATCTTATTCTTAAACAGGACTATGATTAGCAAAGGATTGGGTCCAAAGAATGACCTTCCTCCCTTACACAGTGAGTTAGAAAAGGAGAGTGAGGAGAATAGTACACATGAAGGTGCAAGTAGCACCATGGGTGTCCCCCAAGCGTCCTTCTTTCCCTTTGCCCATCCTCTGTATTCCTTTTTTTGTTTTGTTTTTTCTTCTATGTTTATTGTTTTTTCTTTCTTCCCTCTTGGGCTTTTTTTTTTTTTTTTTTTTTTTTGTACCAGGGATTGAACCCAGGAGCAATTCACCACTGATCCATACCCCCAGCCCTTTTTATATTTTATTTTGAGACAGGGTCTTCTTAAGTTGCTTAAGGCCTCACTAAGTTGCTGAGGCTGGCTTTGAACTTGTGATCTTCCTGCCTTAGCCTCCAGAGTCACTGGAATTACAGGTGTGTGCCACTGTGCCCAACAACTTTTCTTTGTCTCGCCCTTTCTTCCTTATCTTACTGTCTGTCCTTTTTTTCCATGTAATTTCTTCTCCTTTTTCAGCACCTCTGATTTGCTTATATTTTCTTTATTTTGCCTTCATATTTCTTATTTCTTTTTTTCTCATTTCTTTTTTCCTTTCCTTAAGCAGAATTAGTGCAAATATATTATTCAAAAGCCCTGTCATTCCCTTTTATTCTAATTGAACATTTCAGCCCCTTCCAAATTTAACATAGTAGCTTTTTTTTTTTTTTAAAGAGAGAGAGAGAAAACTTTTTAATATTTATTTTTAGTTTTCGGTGGACACAACATCTTTATTTTATTTTTATGTGGTGCTGAGGATCGAACCCAGCGCCCCACGCATGCCAGGCGAGCACGCTACCTCTTGAGCCACATCCCCAGCCCCAAACATAGTAGCTTTTCCATTCACTTATCTATCTTGATCTGAAAAAATTATACTACTTAAAACTATATCAGATTAAAACTTGTTTAGTAACAGTTAACCATGTGACTGGTGACCAAAAATTTAGAAGATTATATCCATGATGATTAGTACATATAGAAATAATACAGTTTACTATACGTAGGTATGTTGTAAATATATTAAGCTATTTTGTTCTTTGCTTTATCTCTTAGGTTGGTGGAACCAGAATGCCTACACGCAGCCGAAGGACTCCAGTTTCCATGGAAACCAAAAGCAGTTGCTTGCCTGCTCAGCAAGTTGAAAATGAAGGAGTAGCTCCAAATAAAAGAAAAATAACTTAAGGACTGTACTATGGAAAATAAAAATTCAGAAGAACCACTTATGTTTAATTTTTAAAAATTTGGGGAGAACATGATCAAAAGATCAGTAGGCAAAGGAATGTTTTTCTTTTAGCATTCTTAAGAATTTTTAGAGTGCCTTGAAAAAATGCTAGCTATGAGAAATGAGTGTTTCTACTAAAATGGAATGTTTCACTCTTTACCCTTGAAGTTGGAGAGAACCTAGGTGCGGTTTCAGATTACCATGGCAGGGAAATGAAGAAAATATTTTTATATTATACCATTTTCTAAAAATTGTAAACAGGGAAATAACTTTTTTTTTTAGGAATAACATTTATCGTTATGTATTGTTTAATTTGAGTTATATTGCTGGTCTTTGAGACTAGCTCAAAAGGTTAAATATTACCACTGTCAGAAGTTATTATGAGCATTGTAAACCTTGTTTCTGATCCATTTTGACACTTTTTGTACTGCTATAAAATGATAAATCATTGAAGGTTAATAAAGGTTAAAAACTTTTTGAAATTTCATTGCAGACACTAAAGGTAAAGAGAAAAACTTTCTGCCTCTGAAAAGTCACAAGTTAATGTTTTCATGTTGGGCAACCATCAGTTTGTTAAAAGAAAACTTGTTGTATAACAGGTTTGGTGATGAATGCCCCTGCTTCTTGGCACAAATTCCAGATGATTGTTGAAATATGCTACTGGAAGTAGAGATGAGGGTATTTTCCAGGAAAAAAAAATTTCTGTTGTTTAAAAGTGACAGGGTTAAATGGGATGTAGAGAGCATAAGCTAATTTTTTTCCTCATTTATTCTAAGTAATTTAAATTTTATAGGACCATACATTAATTTAAAACCTGGCATAATTTGCTGATGTTATTATAACCACTTTGAATTTAAGAAGGAGCAGAGTTGTTTAATTTTGTAACTCTGTTCTTTAATGTACAATTAAAGTATCAGAAATATGTGTCATTTATAAAATATAAGTTTTGTAATTCAAGACAATATTTGCCTTGTTTTTATTATTTATGAGTTCTACACTAATATAAGAAATTTGACCTAAATATCTTCTCACATATTATAAATAACAGTTGAAATTTTTTTCTTCAACTATGAAGTTTTGTTTTGAATTTATTTTTTCTTGGTTGTAAGGCATTTTTATTAGTACAAATTGTTTTGTGTATTTTAATTTATTTTTTATACTTTTATTTATTTCCATGTGATGCTGAGGATCAAACCCAGGGCCTCTCATGTACTAGGCAAGCACTCTACTTCTGATCCACAACCCCCAGCCCGTTTTGTATATTTTAATATATCATTTCCTCATCCTGCCATTATCTTTTATAAAACACTTAGCCCCCCACCTTTTTAAAACTTTATTACATATTCCAGAAATGTTTTAGTTATGCCTCATTTGTCAGCAAGCCAAAGGAAAGGGAGGGATTCCATTGGAATTAGGTCTTTTGAAAAATCTGGACAATGATTGCTTTAGATCTCTGAGTGCCAGAAAGACTTGGCTTTTGCCATTTTTAACTTGAGTTTTTTGTTTGTTTGTTTGTTTGTTTGTTTTCCTTCTCGCTTTGGTACTGAGGATTAAACTTAGGGGTACTTTACCACATAGCTACATCCCCAGTCCTTCCTTCCTTTTTTTTTTTTTTTTTATGTTGTAGTTGGACACAATATCGTTATTTTATTTATTCACCTTTATGTGGTGCTGAGGATCAAACCCAGTGCCTCACGCATGCTAGGCGAGTGCTCTACCACTGAGCCACAACACCAGCATCCCAGTCCTTTCTTTATTTTTTATTTTGAGACAGGGTCTTGCTAAGTTGCTGAGACTGACTTCAAATTTGCAATCCTGCCACAGCCTCCTAAATCACTGGGATTATAGGCTTCTTAGCTCAATTTATTTAGTAGAATATGTGTCTTGCAAGTGATTACTTTTAAATTATGTAAGCTGTATATTTGGATAATCCTAATATATAAAGCTAGTTTTTCATTTTCCTTAATGTAACTTCTTAAACATATATTTTATCATGATTTATATCCTTTTTCTTACATTTTAACATGGAGACTTTATAAACAAGGAGATGACATTGACAATATTAGCAAAGATGTTAAAAAAGTCAACCAGGCTCAGTGGCACAATTCTGTAATCCCAGCAGCTTGAGAGGTTGAGGCAAGAGGATGGCAAGTGCAAAGCCAGCCTCTGCCATTCAGTGAGGCCCTATCTCAAAGTATAAAAAGGGCTGGGGTGTTGCTCTGTGATTAAGTATCCCTGAGTTCAATCCCCGGTACAAGGAAAAAAAAAGACATGAGGATGTGATGAGCCTGGGCCACTTATAACTCTAGTGGGAAGCATTTAATTTATACAAATGTCTTAGAAAACAAGGTAATTCAATGAGTGTTTGCAGCTATGTGCCATACCATAATAACTATTATTATTGTTATTTTGGTGCATCTGGGGATTGAGCTAAACCCACAGAACTTTTTTATGTTTGAGACGGTCTCAATAAGTTGCCAAGGCTGGCCTTGAACTTGTGATCCTTTTGCTTCAATCTCCTGAGTGGCTGGAATTACAAGCGGGGACCACCCCACCTGGCCCTTCTTCAACACACAGTAATCTCTGAAAGGATGGAGCACATTTGTTTTGTTGATTATTAAGTAACAGATACCTAATATTATTGCCTGTCATGTAGTCACTCAATAAGTTAACAAGTTGGAGTCTTCAATGAATGAATACACACACCAAGGATAGTTTTTTTTTTTCCTCTGAAGCTCACATTTTAGTGGAGAGCACATTACTTATCTATGTGATAAGGGCTCTGATGAAGTAAGTAAGAAAGTCAGGCCTGGGGCTATAGCTCAATTGGTAGAGTGCTTGCCTTGCATGCACAAGGCACTGGGTTCTATCTCCAGCACCATCAAAAAAAGAAAGGAAAAAAAAAGTCACCTAACCAGGTTCTGATAAATAAGGAAGATTTTATGAGATAAAACTTAAGCTGAGGTTTAAAAAAAAAAAAAAAAAAAAGAGTGGGAGTTATAAAGGAAGAATGAAATATTTTCCACAAAGAATGCAGGTTATGCAAAGGTGAAAACTGGCCAGATTGTAGGCTATGGATGTGGGAGGTGAAAAAGAAAATGATAGGAAAGGGACAGATATGCTATGCAAGACATTTGTATTTTTTCCTATGCATTGTGAAAACTAGTAGTAAAGTTTAATAAATAAGAGTATGTGTTGAAAATGAAACTGAAAAACACTAAAATAGAAGTTAGGATGCTGTGTTACAGTAATTGAAAACAGCCAGAATTAAAGCAGTAAAAGTGGGAGTGAGCTTGAACAATATATAAGATAAAAAATGACAACTTGTTGATATGGTGGGTAGGATTAGTGGAGTATGGCTTCTAGGTTTCTCATGTAGAAAGCTAGGTAAATAATGATGTTGTTCATTGTGAAAATAGGAGAAGTGTGGTTAGAATGGGAAGAAAGTTCAGTTAAAATATCCATTTCTTTTAATCATTTCTTCCCCTTGGATTTTTGGTTTGGATGTTATTTTGGTTATCTGTAACCTATTTTGTGAGTAATAAGTTAACCAAAACTTAGTTACTTGATATAACAAGAATTGGTTTTCTTTGTTTTGCAAGTTAGGAGTCCAGGTGCAACTTAGCTGGGTGCCTCTGGCTCAAATCCTCTCGTGAGTTGCAGTCAAGCTGTTGACTGGGGCTTAGTCAGGTGAAGACTCAAGTGGACTTGGAGCATGCATATACTTCCAAGAAGGTTCATGTATGTGGGGTAGGTGGAAGGCCTTGGTTTCTCATTGGTGGCTGGCTGCAGTGTACATGTACCTCTTCATACATCTGCTTGAGTGATAGCTGGCTTATCCCAGAGTGAGCTGTACCATGGAAAGACTAAGGAGGAAGCCACAGGGTCTTTTATCATCTTGTCTTGGAGGTCAAACACTGTCCCTTGTGCCATATTTTCCTTTTTATAAATAAGTCACTAAGTCCAGTTTTGAACTCCATCTCTTAAAGAGAAGACTTTGAAAATAATTCCTGAACATCTTTTTAAACCACCATATGTGCCATGAAAACTTTAGGGAGATAGAAGAAGAATTAGGCTTAGGGTGGAAAGAAAAGAACACTTTTTAAAGGTGAGTTTACTTCCAACATGTTACATTTGATGTAGAAATAGGTGATATGTTATAGGTAGTTGGTAAGCTAAGTCTTGAACTCAAGCAAGAAGCCTCATCAGTACAGATTCAGGAGTCACTGGTGTATCTGTGATTATTGAAATCATAACAAAGTGTAAGATGACCCAGCAGAAACAGGTGGAATGAGGAAAGGGCTGTGGGTGGAACCATAGGGGAAACCATACAAGTTCATTGAAAGGAGAAGTTTCATTGATGTGGCTAATGAGAAGTCAGACTTATAAACTTGAAAGAATAAGAATGCAAGGTGAAAACAATGGACTCCTTCACTGCCAACTGATCCGCAAAACTTGGGAATGGTTTTTGTGATTTAGATTTTTGTCAACTGCAGGGAGTTAACCAGTTCATTTTTAATTCTTCTGTATTCTGAGTTTGGACACCATGAACATTTTGAAAATATAAGAAACAGTAAGCTTGAGTAAAGATAGGAGAGAGCTAATTTTTTTATAATTTTTATCAGTGTGCTAAATCTATAATTCCTAATGGATATGATGTAAAGATATTAAGATGTTTGCTATACACTATGTAAGTGGTACTTTTTAATCAAACTCAAAGTATTTGATATGAAGCTTTATAGAGTTTGTCTTTGAGATGTAGAGATAAAGGGATTCATTTCATTGATCTTTCCACTTGCTGGGTTCCCTTGTCTAATGTCCAGACTATTTACCAAGGTAAATAATGGCAGACACACTGAAGGTATGTATATGGGGTTTGTTTCTGACCTGCCATGCAAAGTCAAGGCTTAGATCTGTTTCTTGGGTGGGTCTCCAGATGGCTATATTAGAGAAATCAACTAGTCAAGGATTTACCTTTGACAGATGTTAAAAAGTGATCAAGTAAGGGTTTATTATTATTACTATACATACATAGAATAATGTGGTTATTCTCTCAGGAATGGGGTGGAAAATCCTGAGTGTAAATTGATTGCTGTTTTGAAGAACCCTAAAGATTCTATGATAAGTGGGTTGAATTTCTCTTCCCTTTTCTGAAGAATCTACATTTCTTTGGGGGAAAGGAATCTTTACTACATGTCCTATCCTAGGTGTTGATTATCTAAAAATATACAGCACAGAAAAGTGTGTGTGTGTGTGTGTGTATACACACACACACACACACACACACACACATATATATATATATATATATATATAAAATCTTAAGATTCACACTTCAGTAGGGCAAAACCACACAGATGCCATAGGTTTCCAGGCCCTTCCAAGCACTACATTAGCATCTCCTCTAGCTGCCTTTACCGCTGTACCTGTTGCCTGCATGCTTTTGCACATGAATCAATGGCTACTTGGGTTTATTATCACCTATCAAAACCTTGCCTGTCCTGTATGGAATTGATAATGTATTTTGAGCAATCTGTTGGATGTAATGTATTATATTTCTCTCTGGGAATTTAAAAGTAAATAAGGTTGATTTCTGCCTTAAGGTCATGTGCTAATGTAGTTGAGGAAATAGTTATGCACAATTAATTATGATACAGGGCAGAATGTTCAAGTTACACAGTACAAAGGAATAAGTAAAGGGGATACCCAGAAATGAAAAAAGCATAGTAGAAATGGCCTTTAGGCTCTTTGAAAGACAAGTTGTTGCAACACATAACTAAACCAGTCTGTTGCAACACATAACTAAACCAGTCAGAATCATTCCAGGTGAACTGGGCCTGCACGAAATAATCACACAGAGATAGAGATATACCTTTTTCTTTGGGTTCTGTGTCGGCTCCTCTGACTCAGCTCCCACAAAGCAGGCAAGGTGGGCAAGAAAGCATGCCTCGAACCCGGGTTTTATTGGGGGAGACCTTTCCATGGAATACTCTATCCCAAAAGGGCAAAGAGGTAGGATTACAAAGGAATAGGTGAGAGTAACTCAACCCCAGTGGGTGACGCCTACTCCTGGAGCCACGCCTTGTTATCTGAGCTGAGGTAACACCCGGTTTACTGCGACCTAGTATGGCCATGCCAGACTGAACACAAAAAGTCTTCAGAACTCGGCGTATCAGGACTCAAAAGCATCTGCATCCAGCAGCTCCCAACAAGTAAAACATCAATGTAGACAAAAAGGAAGTAGAGGATTACCGCATGAAGGAAAGTCATGAAAGATGCTGGTTTTAGGAAATAGCAAATATATAACAAGCAATGGAGTGGGAGATAAGGTTGGAGTGGTAAGCTAGATCTCAGTTGTAGAAGGTATTGAGTGTTGTATCCAGATAGTCTAACTTGATTTGAAATCACTGAAACAATGAAGTCTTTTCAAGTAAAGTGTTGTTAGAAGGGTTGCAGTATAAGAGATTATTTTGGGAGGAGAAAGATGAATGACAAGTGTTAATTGTACAAATAGGAGGTGGATACAAAAGCATAGATTGGAAAGCTGTTTAAGAGGTAGCAGATAATAGATTGACCTCATCCCCAGAATGAGTATTTAATCGTGTAACATTGTGTCACAAGTGAGAATAGACACTGTGCTAGGTGCTGGGAATATAAAGATGACTTAAAAGACCTTGTTTTCAAGTATTTGTACTTTCATAAAAAGTGATATCTAAACAAGAACCCCCAAAATGTAAGTTTTGTAATTAGTTTATGTAATGTATAAGGATTGGGAAGATACAGGAACTGCTTCTACCACTTCTGTGGTAATACACACTTGGAAAGATGGGCTAGCATGTGGTAATACACACCTGGAAAGATGGGATAGCATGTCTGACATCAAATTGGCCTTTTCCTTTTTTTTTTTTTTCCCTTCCCTCTTTGCAGAGGATCGAATGAATCCCCTTTCAAACTTCATGTGTTGGAAATTTAATTCCCAAAGCAACAGCACTGTGAGGCACGGGCTTTGGGAGGTGTTTAGGTCATGAGTGGATTAAGCTATTATAAAAAGGACTGCAGGAGTGGGTTTGCCCTCTCCTGCTCTTCTCCACTGTGTAGGCTCAGTATTCACCCTTTCCTTCTCTTCCAACTTCCCCCACATGAGGACACAGTAAGAAGAACCATTCTTGTTAGGTGCAGAACAGGCTGAACTATGTTATCTGCAGAGCAGGCTGAACAAATGTTAGCTGCAGGATGGCCCACGCACTCAAACCCCCCTCTGTCTGGTCCTTTATCACCTGTTTGCGTCAAAGCTGAACATTCAACCCCCACTCAAGGCAGAACACTCAACCCTCCCTTGTGCCAACAAGGCAGCTTACAGACCCAGAGGCCCCGTTAGATTTGGGCTATTAAAAACTCCCTCCTGCTGGGCCCCTCTCTTGCTCTCTTGCTCTCTTGCTGTGTCTCTCTCTCTTGATCTCTCTGTCTCCCTTGCGCGCATGCTCTTCTCTCTCTCTCTCTCTCTCTCTCTCTCTCTCTCTCTCTCTCTCTCTCTTTTCTCCTCTGTTGCACTGCTGCAAAAACATCTCTTGGTCGCTCCGAGTGTTGTGGTCACTTTCCTTTCATTGGTGCCGAAAGAGGGTTAAAACCCACTTTTCGGTCCCTCTTCCTTCTGAAGTGCCACTCACCAGATGACCTGAACCCATTTTCTCGATTGCCAGAACTACTTCCATCACCGGCCTTCAATTGGTGAGTTGCCCCTTTCTGGAGTCCTAAACCCAATGGAGGTGTCAGGAGGATTTGACCGTTGATTGTCCAGCAAACCTCTTTGCCCACCTGCGGTGAGGAAAACACCCCACCACAGCCTTCAAGGCCACGGTGGTCCTCAGGGACTCCTTCCTAGGGCAGAATAGACTCCTAGATTCAAACTTATTCCCTTCCCTTCCCAGCTATTAGTTTACCAGCACAGGCTTTGTAGGTCTTCCTCGAAGGACTCTGTAACCTCCAGAGACACACAACAGAGAACTGAACATCACCCCACCCATACCTTCATGGTTTTGGTGGCTCTCATAAAGTCCTAGTCCTCTCACCTTCAAGACTCGGCCGCTAGAGAGACGCTTACCCTCCCCTTCCTCTCTCTTCTCCTGTCTCTCTCTTTCCCCTCTTTCTGGCCCTGGGAGTATCCGGCCTCTCCAGGAGGGGTCCCAAAAAGCCTTGGTCAAGGTCTCCCACAGCTCCGGCTCCGGCTCCGGCTCCGTCCAGGACGAGAGCTTCAACTGTCAGGATTCGGTGACGACCAAACCCTGCAGCTCGGACCTGCCACTAAGGCACTCCTGATTTTTGGCTCTAGCGGAGATGCCCCTTTTGCCAATAAATCAGTTTCCTCCTTCTCTCTTATACTATCTTTGCATTCCTTCCCTCTCCCTTATACTACGTTTGCGTCTCCTTCCTTCTCCCCTATACTACTTTGCGTCCTCCTCCCTCCTCCTTATACTACGTTTGCGACATGGGTAATGTGTCCTCTCTGCCTGTCAACTCTCCCCTACAATGCCTCTTGGATAACCTCAAAACCCTCTCCTTGACACCAGACATCAAACCCAAAAAATTGATCAAATATAGCACCCAGGCCTGGCCCACTTATCCCTTAAACAACCAAAACAGATGGCCCCCTTTTGGGTCCCTAGATCCCTCCATTCTAAGGGATCTCTACAATTACTGTGAGCATTCCAAAAATTGGTAAAGATGGCTTATGTCCAGGCTTTCTTCTTGCTCTGATCCAATCCTGCTCTCTGCACCTCTTGCAAACCTCTGCAAATTCTTCTAGCCTACAAACCAACACCCACAACCACTGATCCCCAATCTTCTCCTCCTCTGGACTCATCCACTTCTTTTGACCTTGCTGAGGAACCTCCACTCTATCACCTGGCTCAAAAAGGTCCTCACCCTCAACCTTCTGCCCCAGCCCCTCCGTGGTCACCCCCACCACCTCAGCAACCTGATTTCTCCCCTCCAATTACTAGATCAAAAACCCAAACCTCGGCCGGTTCTCAGACCATTGCTCCCTTACTGAGGTAGCAGTTACTGAAGGAATCCCTCCACCCACTCACTCCTCTCTTCTCCTGTCAGTGCCCACACCGGGTCCCACCAGGTCCTCTTACCAGCTAACCCAAAGCTCAAATGAGCTGAGGAGAGCCCTCAGACTCCTATCCAAGATCTGGGATAAAATGGCCTTTAAAGTTGCTTTGTCATCCCTGAAAACAGGTTACTAAGAATTTGAAGTCCCTTACAGGCTTTTTGGGATATTCACTCCCATCCTGTTCTACTGCTCAAGTTTTCCTTGCTAGGGAAAATCCTATTCTTTTACATCACTCCTTCCTCATTCTCAGATCCACCATGGAGCTGCTGTCAGCCCTGCCTTCCTGTTTTCCCCCTCCCTACCCAGGCCCACAGAAAAGTCATAACTGACCTTCTCCAGAAATCTTCACCGTGGCTGATTTTAGGACTTTCAGCAAAAAAATCTCTACAAAAGAGTTTAATGTAGATAAACTTCCTCTTTTCATATTGCTCTGTTTTACTTGGCCACTGGCTGAAAAAATCAGCACTCCAAAAGCTAGACACCCCCCTTACTAGTTTTTCACAAAATATGTGAACAAGACCTCTGGCCTTGAGCTGGGGCTTCACAGAGATGGCTACATTTCTAAGATAAGGAAGTTACCAACTGGGCTCCATGGTAACAGCTGACAGGGGGAGGAAAGAAAGGGAAGAAAAAGCTCTCCCCTTCCCAGGTGTCCTTGAAGGGTTAACTTGCCCAGAACAGAGAAAAAAAATAAAACTGCTTTTTGTGAACTTCTGCAGACTCTGAACTTCTGAACCCCTCCCCTTACATGTTGGGTACAAAATTCTGAAACTACCTAAACTTGGGGTTCAGGGGATTAATTGATTACAACAGAAGCAGTGCGCTCTGAATCTGGCTGCAACCAAATAAAACTGTTTCCCTATATTCGCTGCTATCTTAGGTTCCTTGCCTTGTCCATCCCTACAACAATATAATTCTATACACTTAAACATTGTTCATATTTTCATGAAATGGTCAACAGATGTGATTAATTGTGTGCTGCAAATAACAAAATATCTCTTATTAAAATGGAATAATTTGCCTAAGTCCAGAAATTTACAAGAATTGTTTCAAAATGTGAATAAAGAAGGAGTTAACAGATAGGAAAGAGAAATTAGAAGGTTCTAGGTATGGATTTAATAGAAGGAAAATGTGTTTCTGGATAAGAGAGTCTATTAAGTAAATAAGAGGGTTTAAGCAAGTGATAAAGAAGGTCTGTGTACGTTGGCTATATAGGTGTAAGTAAGTGCTAAAGAAAGTCTGTGTATACAACTATGGTTAAACAACAACTGTTATTTTACAATATTGTAATATGTTATTTCTTTAAGAGCTAAACTTGATTAATATAAAACATCAATGTAATTGTGGTACTATTACTCTTCTTTGTGTATTAAATGTGTTCATATTTTCCAGGTATATAAGTCTTTAAGATAGAAGCTTTAAAAAAAATTATATCAAGCTGGTGTTCTCCAAAAGGTTGCACGGTAATTTTAGGCTTATAAAAATAACATATTGGAGATTTATTTATATCACTTAATGTTCTATAACTGGACCTGTTATCAATAAGATTAATATAAAGTTCTATAAACTGGGTACAATTTAAATGTAATATCATATTGTATTAGTTAGTATTCATGTGACATCAAGCAACAATATATGTAAACTTTATAAAATGATATTTAAAAACAAAGATCAGTTCAATAATAGAACACTTTACCTAAGATTTATAAATCTTAGCCTTACCTGAGATAAGGCTCTGCCTCCCATCTTACTATATGTCAGAATGACTCCAAAGTAGGCCAGACTTCAGCTAAAGCCCAGTACTCTTAATTTAAGGTGAAACTGACTTTGCTGGATGTTTATGATCAAAACTTAAATTAAAATGGCCAAAAAAACTAATATTTCGCTCTTACCCTCTGAGTCAGTCTGAAATCCAGGGAACAGGGAACTTCTCTAAAGAGCTTTGCAACTCTGGGCCACATAACCTCCTTATCAGGGAGATTAATGAGACCACTAGAGAATGAAAAGCCAATCAGTGCACTTGCTGTGAATAGGAGGGACATTGGAGACAGGAGACATCCCTGATGCTTCCAAGGGAAGCCACATGGTCAAACAAGACCTAGACCCATCCTAGCGCAAATGGCACTAGCAGAACTAAGAAGCTGTTCTCAAGTTCCCCCACAGGTGACCTCTATGGGAACACAGCTGATTCTTAACAATAGATAAAAACAAAGTCAATTTTGACCAGCTTGATCTTAAACACCTACCAAAAACAGTTAAGCCAAAACACAGTCATTCCTGGGAGTATTGAAGGACAAGAACAGCTAGAAAAGAAGAGACAGCAACTAGGCCAACAGGCTCCATGGGGAATGTTCAGTCAATTATGGCCTTGGCTCCTCCCCCTTACAGGACCCCTGTTAGTCCTCTTTATGTTTCTCCTAATAGGACCATGTATGTTAAATTGCCTACAGAATTTCCTGCAAGATCAGATATATAAATTCACCAACCAGTCGGTCCACTTCTTTAAGACTACCAGACCTGATGCCCAAGACAGAGACCCACGACTCATGACCAACTCCTCTGGCTCCAGAGATTCTGCCCATCTAAAACCCTCTCTAACCCCTTTTTTCCAGTTTTCACAACTCCTCTTTCACTTCATAGGAATGAGAACTACTCTCCAGCAGGTCCACTCTGCTTATTCTGTCTCCTCTACAGTATCCCCACAAGGAAATATCAAACCTAAACTCCCCACACCTCAGATGAGGAGCCACTAGCCAGGCAAAGACTGGTAGATCAACTTCACTCATGTGCCTAGGCACAAAAAGCTTAGCTACCTACTTACTTTGGTTGATACTTTTCCACGTTGGGTAGAAGCCTCCCCTACATCCAGGGAGATTGCTAACACTGTCACCTCCATCCTCATCCAGCAAATCATTCCCAGGTTCGAACTTCCTGCCTCCATCCAGTCAGACAACAGTCCAGCCTTCACTTCTCAGGTTGTTCAACTAGTCTCCAAAGGTCTCAACATCACTTGGAGGCTCCACATCCCCCACCAACCCCCAATCCTTGGGTAAGGTTGAGAGGCCTAACGGCATTCTCAGGGATCATCTCACTAAACATGCTATTGAACTCAGGCTCTTCTGGCCCAATCTCCTGCCGTTGGCCCTCACCTGAATCAGGCAGCCCCAAGGACCCCCTCAGGCCTTAGCCCCTTTGAGCAATTCTATGGGTGCCCTTTCTTAATCAACTAAAGCTTTCCAATCACTCCTCCTCCCCTTGTGTTCTATCTGCCTAAACTCACACTTCTATGCAAACTCCTAAGGGAACATGCAGACTGGTGTCTTCCTGTTCCATTCATTGCCTCAATCCCAGCACAACCACAAACTGAATTGAACCCTCTTCAACTGGGTGACTCAGTCTTACTTCAGGAACTGCATTCTCAATCGTTGGAACCTCAATGGACAGGACCCCATACAATAATAGTTACTACCCCAATGGTGGCCAAGCTTTTGGGCCACTCTCCCTGGTACTACGTCTCCTGCCTTAAGAAAGGCACCTGTTCCAAATTTCCAGTCCTGGACTTCCACCACGACCACCAAACTCAAAATTTCTCACCAACCCTCTTCTTCTTCTACTAATCATTATTCTCTCTCAAGTTTTTATCTCAAACCACAGATGCCGCTTCTACATCCAAGCAACATGGCACCAGGATGACACCACCCACTCTCAGTTTATGGGTCAAGGCGATTGCCCTTCCACTGGCTGCAATCGGGCTGTCACCCTTAACATTATTGGATTCAACCAAGCCACCTCGATACTTCCTAGAGTCCCTACAACAGGAACAATGGCTGATACTAAAGATCTTCTCTGCTCAGAAATGGTTTGATGCCATTGACAACCAATGGCTTCAAGAAACCTTTATGGACTTTGCCCCTTCCAAAATAACTGTCTATAGCCACTGGATGTCATTTCTGGCTGCCCTGGTGTTCACAGACCTGTCCCCTGAACATTCCTCCACTTTCCCTTCTAGATTCCACGCCACCCACCATTAAGCAGGAAGTAGCTAGAGGACTTTATGACGTCTCCCGGTGTTGCTTAGAAAAACAAAAAGGGAGGAATGTTAGGTGCAGAACAGGCTGAACTATGTTATCTGCAGGGCAGGCTGAACAAATGTTAGCTGCAGGATGGCCCACACACTCAAACCCCCGCTCTGTCTGGTCCTTTATCACCTGTTTGCGTCAAAGCTGAACATTCAACCCCCACTCAAGGCAGAACACTCAACCCTCCCTTGTGCCAACAAGGCAGCTTGCAGACCCAGAGGCCCCGTTAGATTTGGGCTATAAAAACTCCCTCCTGCTGGGCCCCTCTCTTGCTCTCTTGCTCTCTTGCTCTCTTGCTGTGTCTCTCTCTCTTGATCTCTCTGTCTCCCTTGTGCGCATGCTCTCCTCTCTCTCTCTCTCTCTCTCTCTCTCTCTCTCTCTCTTGCTCTCTCTCTCTCTCTGTCTTTCTCTTTCTCTCTTTTCTCCTCTGTTGCACTGCTGCAAAAAGATCTCTTGGTCGCTCCAAGTGTTGTGGTCACTTTCCTTTCAATTCTAGGTACCTGCACCTTGATCTTGGATTTGTCAGACTCCAGAACCGTGAGAACTAAATTTCTGTTCTTTATAAATCACCTAGTCAGTAGTATACTGTTAAAACAGCACAAAACAGATAAGACTCTCACCTTTCCCTTTGTTTGGGCTAGATAAATACATTGAGAATATTGGGAAAGGGAAAGGCAAGAATTAACCTCATCATATTGGATTGGAATTGGAAATATCAGAGTGAATGCATGGTACTTCATACATCAAGAGAGATGGAAAAACAGTTACAGCTGTTCGTGTTATAGGTATGCATATTCCATAATTCACAGAAAAGATCTGGAAGCAGCAGAGGGGCTGAAGCAATTAGCACACCTAGCATCTAGATCTTGGTTTCTAAATCCCATTCATCACTAAAAGAAACAAGAATTGCTTGAAGAAATAACTAATTCTCAAGATTGGGTCAGGGAAAGTACAAGATTAACTGGGAACTCATGCTGTACCAGAAAGTGTCCAAAGAATGATGGGGGCATATCAGAAGAACACAGGAGCTAGCTTAAGGGAGTCCCAGGTCAGAGAAAATTAGAGCATCGAATATTATAGAAAGAGTTTGGAATCTTTTGAATAAAATAGGAATCCATGAGTCCATATTGATAAAAATGAATAAATAATTATAGAAGAAGGAAACAGTCTTTTCTAGAGTAGACTGCCAACCAATAAATGGAATGATAGATATAGAGAAATCACCAATTTTCAACCATTAGAGTCATAGTTTAGTAATCAGGAGATGCCCAATGTAATGAGTAAAAATTTGACAACATAATTTGCATAGCTTTACATTATTCATTATTTATTTAATGAGGATAACATAACCTACTAGTTTACTGAGTGCTAACAGAACCTGGAAGAAAGTGTCTTAACCAAGAGAGAAAAAAGTTTGTATCACCAGCAATAAGACAAGTCAATGGAGTGTTTCCCAATATATACCACGAAGAACACAGTACCACTTGTGTGATAGATTCCTGGCAAATAAACAAATCATGAGGAAATACCAGAGAAACCAAACCAAAGGACAGTCTATAAAACAAATGGTCAGTGATCTTCAAAAATTCTCTTTCCCATGAAAGGCAGGAAAACATTCTAGGACCATTCCAAGTTATAGATCACTAAATTAAAAGCAAACAAACAAACCCCTGCATTTAATGAAGGCCACAGAAGTCATCCCCCAAGAAAGAAAAAAGTTTCTTATTTTAGACACATTTTTATAATACTAACTCATTTAATGATACTCTAGCTCATTTAAGAGCAATGAAAACATACAAACTCACAGTAAACAGTTTGGAAGATACAAAGTTTCAAAAGCTCTTAAAAACATTCTGTCTGGCAGCCAAACTTGTCTAGACCTGAATATTAGTTTCCTATTCTTCCCTGGGAAACAACATCAATAACAGCAAAAAGCTTATCTCTAATCACTGGTGTGCTGAAAAGAAGAACCCGTTATTTTATTCAACTCTTGAAGCCTCACTTTCTGCAGATAATATTTTCTAATGCCAAGTACACATCAGTCATCCACCGTTTTACTAACAGGTCTTTCAAAAAGACCTCTGTCCAGCTTAAACTGCTGAAACTGAACCATAAAGTTTTCTAGTTTAACCTGTTAGATGGGATTCCAAATAAACAAAGAGTATGTTGTCTAGTAAGAGTTCCACTAACTATAATCACTTCTTGAGATAGTATTTACATTTGTTCCTAAAGTTTTCAACTGAACGTGAAAAATGGTTGGTCAATAGGTACAAAGTTACAAGTAGATAGAAGAACTAAATTTTGGTGTTCTGTTGCACAGTAGTGTTATAATAGAAAACAGTAATGTACCATATACCTCAGAGAAGCTAGAAGAAAGTTTTTGTTTTGTTCTGTTTTTCAGTAATGGGGATTAAATCCTGGGGTGTTCTGCCACTGAGTTACATGCCCAACCATTTTTATTTTTTATTTTGAGACAGGGTCTCACTAAGTTGCCCAGGTTGACCTCCAACTTGCCATCCTTCTGCCTCAGGCTTCTAAGCAGCTGGTATTGCCACATCCAGCTAGAAGAAAGGATTTTGAATGTTCTTACCATAAAGAAATTATAAATGCTAAAGATGATAGATATGCTTGCCTTGATTTGTACTTTACCCAGTGTATACAGGAATCAAAATATTATATCGTACTCCATAATACAATTTGTGTTATACAATACATAATACATAATGTGTCAATTTAAACAATAAGTGGTAGAGGGGGAAAAAGGCATGAGGCCATAGTGGCACCAAAGTTATATTTCTTGATTAGAAAAATCTTCAAAAATAAAGAAGCTAGAAATTTTTTAAAAAAGAAAGAAATGGATCCAGAATAAAAAAATCAAGTGATTGAGATTTGTTTCTGAGAAAGTTAATATTTCTATATAACTAAGAAGTAGTATGTATTGTATGTCCAGTTTGTATCTCATGGAATTTGTGTTTTACCTTTAACTATTTAGTCTTGGTCCCAATAATATACAAACATCACTTTCACTATTGTGAAAAATAAATAATTGAACACATTTTGCAAGTATAATGTCTGTCCTCTGCCCCACTGAAAGTGATGTGAGTTTTAATTCCCAAGTGCCACATTAGGCAGCTGGAAATAGTTTCTGTCCTGCTCCAATCTTCAGTCTCATGAAATTGCACAATGAGTTAGTTTCTTTTGAGTTCAGAAAGGGTGGTGAGGTAAATTGTGAAATCATAGTACATTAGGCTTAAAGGTCTCTCTATATGTGCATGTTAGGTGCCTAATAAAGTAGTAGGTCAGCCCCTAATTCAGTTTGGCTCTTTTTAATGCTACATTCTAGTGCCTGAAAACTTTTACTCTTAAGGAGCAAGGACTATGTAACTTAGTCAGTGCCTAAGGCCAAAATGTCATTTTGCATACAGGGGAGTGCTGAATTTGCTGTCAGCCAAGCCTTCTGCCTCTCAGGGGCCCCGTGCTAAAGTTAATTCACATCTGGCAGCGGGGACATCTTCAGAATGTTAGGACTGTCAGCTGCAACTTCCAGAAGAAAAGAAGTGTGAAAAGTGGAGTCTTAGAAGTAGCCAGCCCAGCGCTGGAGTTTGCTGAAAGAGGAAGTACGAGGAGTGAGGGAAGAGCACTGAGGTAGGCTGCCAACTCCACCATTTGCTAAAGCGTTATCCTTCCTTGGTCTTCTCATCTGTAACGTTGGAATGAATAGCAAGGCCTTCCTGGTCTATTCTACAGGCTATAGTAGATACCCAATAGAAAATGGATATAAAAGCTTCTTTTAGGTTATAAGTCACTGTATAAATGTGGAGAATTATCAGATCAAATCAATGAGAGATGCCATTTGGGCTAAAAGTTGAAAAGAGTTTGCCAGACTAGAGAGGAAATTTCAAGCTGAGAGACAAAGTAGGATCAACATTGCAGTGAAGGGAACACACAGGGCATATTAGTAGACGGCAAGTCTTCCAGGGAGGCTCAGGCCCAGCCAGGTGCCTGTGGCAAGGGGAACAAAAGGAACTGCCATAGTGCTGGGGAGAACTTGTGAATGAGAGGTCTTGGGGTCTTGGTAAAGATGGTGGACATTATCCTGAGATGGAGAGTGATCAAAAGCTGGTTAAGAGGTGGGAGTAGGGGTGGCAACATGGTGAATCTACAATAGCGAGGAGTAGGGCTGTAATAGGGAGAGGTAGGTAGGGGACAGGGTGGAAATGGGGAAAGTCTGAGGGCAGAGAGGTCAGGAAAGGCTGTTTTTCCATTTAAACCTAAAGGCACAGTGACCACTCTTAACTGGCAAGTTGCTCACTCTTGTCTCTTTGGTGCCTAATGAGCCTGACATATTTGAGAGAATGCAGCTAGGCCAATGAGGCTGACAGCACAGATGGCAAGCACATTGGAGTGGGTTGTGTAACAGGGTGGTGAGTCCTGCAGATCCTCACGCAGATGAGTCAGATGTCTCTCCCCCCTTGAGGCCCCAAACCTAAATGGATTCCGGGTTCCTTTCAGAATTTTTTCTTTGGAGAATAAAATTCCAATTTAGAAGGGAATACTGAATCTGGAAAAGGATCATTCACCACACAAGAAAGTTGCTTAAAAAATAGTAGTTGACTCTGTGATACACTCTTTTACCAACTTGGTCTTTTTCCCATTCTTTTAAAACTTGGACTCTAGTATAGAGGGAAGAAAACTGAAATTGAGTCAAGCAACTGAGCCCAGATGCCTAAACCTAAAACCCAAACTGCCTTCCCTGAGGGGCTCAAGATTAGAGACCTGACCTGAGCTCCTCAGGGGACTTCAGCATTTATTTTATATTTATGTTGTTGGTTAAATGTTCATAGTACATGCTGCAGCCTTCAAAGGGAAACTTGGGAGAGAGAAATTTTCTTAGAGCTTTTTTGAAGTATGTGGTATATTATTGTTTTCTATCATTATAACTCTATGGTGCATTTTTTTTTCTTCTATCCACACATAACTTAGTACCTGTTGACCAATCATTTCTCACTTTCAGTTGAAAGATACTTGCAGCAGTGAAAGAAAAACTTCCCCAACCATTTTTTTTTTAAAGAGACAGAGTCTCCCTGTGTTGCCGAGACTGGCCTCCAACACCTGGATTCAAGCCATTTTCCCACCTCAGCCATACAAGTGCCTGAGACCATAGGCATACTATGTCTGGCTTTTGTTTTGTTTTGCTCTTGCTTTTTTTTTTTTTTTTTTTACGCAAGTGCTCTACCACTGCGCCACGCCCTTGGGATAACCCCTTCCTAAAGGACAAGTACCTGGGGCTGATGTCTTCATTGGAAACTGCAACACACTTGGCTATTCCCTTGCTCCAAAAAGTGCTGTTCTGAGACTCTTGTTGGTATATGTGTTCATTTTCATAGATATGTCATCATCAAAGATTCCATTTCTCCATACATTTTTGAACATTTTCTTCCCTTCCAAACAAATTAACTTTTAGATAGTGTTTTGAATATTTAGTATCTCAAAAATTCTAAAAGTTTGATCAGATTGATAGATTTCTACTTC
Source organism: Marmota flaviventris (assembly GCF_047511675.1). NCBI lineage: Eukaryota > Metazoa > Chordata > Mammalia > Rodentia > Sciuridae > Marmota > Marmota flaviventris. The sequence continues at coordinate 107,000,657 of NC_092499.1, read as the reverse complement.
AAACCTCATACCAGAATAATCAAATTTTCTTGAAACGAAAATTCCTGCTGAGTTCATGGAATAACGTTATCAAGTAAGGGCCTAGTGGTGGCTTTATGTAGCTACCTTTAACCCCAGTTGGACGGTATTCTGTCTTCCTACTAACCTTTGCCCTATTAGTCACCAGCCTTAGCTCAGAATGACCGTTAGCTTTCCTTTGCCTTACCCATGTCCATGCTAGGCAAGTTCTCTACTACTGAGCCACAGTCCTACCCCTTTTTATTTTAAGACAAGATCTCACTAAGTTACCCAGGCTGTCCTCCAACTTGCCTTCCAGGTAGCTATGATTGTGTGTACCCCATACCCAGCCACTGTTAACTTTTCCTCAAAACTCCTATTCAGTCATTAGGATTTGTCTTTGACTTTGAGGGAAATACTTAAGTAAAGGAGTTCCAAAAATGTTCACACAATGGTGGCATAAATCATATCTTTAGGTGCCAATCTTTACTAGTTCTTATACCAAATGGTTTGTTTAAAAATCAACGGTCATACCTCTCTATATTGCCACTCCCTACCCATACATAATAAATTGGTATATGTTACATTTCCTCTTTTATGATTGCACAATGACTTCAAATAATTCAGAGAAACCGGGTGCATTGGCCAAGATGGAGTGGCCTACTTCCTCTCTCTCTAATGATTAACTACCCTAACAGAATTAGTCTCTCTCCTATTGTGCTCCCCTTGCACTCTTGACTTCATTTCCAATACCTTTGTCAAATTATACTCACTTATTTAATTCCATGAGACCTGAAGGGTGAATTGCAGTGTTTTTTCCTATTTTGTACCTGCTGTACAGCCCTGGCAACATTCTGGCCCTTAGTGGAAACTTATTGTTTACTAAATTGAATGAATTTGTCTTAAGACTTCCTTGATTGTTATATTCAGGTAGATCCTAGCAGCTTTTTTAGATACGTGGATGATCAAAACCAACTAACTTCCATCTGTACCAGAATAAGCATTTCCCTCCATATTTCATTAAAAATTTTGTGAAACAATTGATAAATATGGAAGTTCATATAATTGATAATTAAAGAGGAAAATAGAGGATACGAGATATAAGGAATCCTCCTAGGAAATATTTCTTGAGTTAGGCGCATTATTATTTAGCTTTTCTCATGGTTGGTCGGTTTGCTGTAGTGCTGGGGATGGAACCCAGAGCCTTGGCCTTGCTAGGCTGGTATACCACCCCGAGCTACATCCCCAGCCCCCTTTTCTCATTCTTTAACAGTCCTAATAGTTTTTCTGATTCCTTCCTTTTGAGCTGAGAAAGAACCTGAAGATTAGAATTATGTTTTTTGCCCCACCCTTGTTGCTATAGCTGATGAATCATAGAAACCAGAGAAGGGAAAGACCAGTGAAATCATCTGGTTCATCTCCAAATTAGGGAGTGGAACCCTGGGATTTGGGGAAGACTGAACTGGTTTTAAGAGAAAATAGAAAAAAATTGCAGCTAGAGCAACCCCATCTGTTTGCCTTTTGCTCCTAGTACAACGGTGAGACCCACCATATTAGAAAGCAGTCAGGGACGCACCCAGGAAACCTAGATGCCTATGTGGTAAGGAGTTAAAATGAGATATGTTGCCTGAGTAATAACAATGGATTATAAATTTTTCAGTGTTTGTTTAATAAAGTTCTATAATATATGAGATTCTGTTTTAGCAGTTATCTTCCAAACTTAAGAGCTAACAAGAAACTTATAAGATTTGGACCAAAACATCCAGTTGTAAAAAGTTCCAGAAGGACTGAGGTTGGGAATATGGATTTTCTCTGTCCTTTTCCCTCTAAATCATAATCGGACAGCATCAATCTTCCTGACCCTCTCTACCACTGTTGTCTTCCCTTCCCCTCCCCTTCCTCCTCCTCCTGTTTTTCTCTTTTGGCATTGTTGTTTGAAGAAGTGGCAGAGATGATTTAGTATCCACACCAGCTATTCCCTCCAACCACGCCTGCATGGAGGCAGAGGACTCAGCCTGTTTACCTTCCAACTCTTGGTTTCTGTATTCTTCTGCAGAGTCTTAGTTTCATTGCCAGTTTTGAATCTGCCCTTGTTCTTTAGACTTTTTGACAGGTCATAGTGCCCTTCTCTCTTTCCTTGGTATGAAACTTAGCTCTACTCTAATTTCCCATGTCCTCCTGTAGTATCCCTATATCAACTCTGGCCTTGTGGGTTACAAACCTGGGCTCCATCTTTCCCAACACTATCAGAGGGGAGGAATATTTGTACCCCATGGATAGTGGCAGCATAAGTATGTCTTCCTTATACATGTGTTATCATGGGTCCACACTATTAAAAATCAAAATTCCTTTGCCGCATTAGGGATATTTAACAGTTATCTGTTATGATTTTAATAACAGTCTGCACAACTTCACTTTACATTGAAGTGATATTTCTTCATCATAGCTATACGTTTGAACAATCTAGGGATCAAAAACATGCTGGGGTCTGATAATCCAAAGAGTCTGAATTAAAGAAAAAAACTTTATATGGATATAAGTCCCCTCAGTATCTGGGGGGACTTGGTTTCAGGGTTTTCCTTCCAGCACAAATACAAAAATCTGAGGATGCTCAAGTCCCTTATATAAAATGACAGTGTGTTCAGATAACTGTGCACATCTTCCTGTGTACTTTGAATCATTAAGCTGTTTATGATTTATAATACAATGTGAATTCTATGTAAATAGTTATGCTGTATTATTTAGTGAATAATGACAAGAAAAAAGTCTGCACATGCTAAATACAATTTTTTTTCAAATCTTTTCAATCTGCAGTTGGTAGAATCTGTGGGTATGAAATCCAAGAATGTGGAGGGCTGACTATATCAATTACACAAGGAATATCCTTCCTGATTTGGATAAAAAATGAATATACAGATAGAGAAAGGTCAATTGTATATGATGATAATGATCTATGATCTCCTTGTAAAGAGAGAGACTTTGTTTATATTCAAATTACTTCCATTTAGAAACTGGGCCTTTTCAGTGAATGGATAAAACTTGCTTCTGTTTAGCAGCATTCATCTGCATGATCATGATTACTATGCCTAAATCTATTACATTGGCATATTAAGGATCTAGTTTTAAAACTAAAGGAGAACTTGATGATTTTCTAGTCAAAGTTCCTATTTTCCAGAAAAGAAACAGAACCAGAGGGTTTAGATGATTTGTCCACATACCCCTAATTTGTATAGGATCTAGGACCAGAACCCCACCTTCTTGAGTTTTATGATAATTATCAGATTACCCAGCAACAGGGTTTACTCCAACAAAGTCAGGTCTCAATATGGAGAATTGCTGAGGCAGGAGGATGTCAAATTTGAGGTTACCCTTAGCAACTATTAGGAGCCTCATTGGGCGCAGAGGTTCTAAGGATGAACACAGAGTTCCTAAAACAGTCATAGTACCATGAGATAAAAGACATCATACAAGCAATACAAAGGTTATATGAATAGATGAGTCTATCCCATGCCACCAATTTATTATATTAACTTGCCTAGCAAACATTTTTTCTTCATATATTGTAGATGTAAGCCCCACCTATGTTGTGTAATCATAGATTATGATTAGAAGAATCAAAATCAAATAAGATTTTATAGTAGCTTAAAATTTGTATTTTTATAGTGTTTATCAGTGGAAAGGGATATGATGTCCACCTTTTCCTCTACTTATACATTTTTCTTGTTGTTTTCTTAAATATAGATGAAAATGCCATAAAGAAAGATTTGAGTGGGGTGCAATGGCACACATCCATAATCCCATCAGTTTGGAAGGCTGACGTAGGATGATCTCAAATTCAAAGCCAGCCTCAGCATCTTAGCAAGGCCCTAAGCAACTGAGACCCTGTCTCTAAATAAAAAATAAAATGGGCTGGGGGTATGGCTCAGTGGTTTTATCCCTGGTTTAAAAAAAGAGAGAGATAGAGATAAAGATTTGAGTTTTTCCCAAAATCTGGTACAGAATGTCAATTTTTTTTTTTACTTTTTATCATATTTATTATTGTTATGTGGTGCTACTGAGGATTAAACCCAGTGCCTCACACATGCTAGGCAATTGCTCTGCCCCTAAGCTACTGCCCTAGCCCTTCCCAGGCTGTTAAATTTTAATATGAAAAAGCATTCGACAAAGTACAGCATCCCTTTATGTTCAAAACTCTAGAAAAACTAGGGATAACAGGAACATACCTCAATATTGTAAAAGCAATCTATGCTAAGCCTCAGGCTAGCATCATTCTGAATGGAGAAAAATTGAAGGCATTCCCTCTAAAATCTGGAACAAGACAGGGATGCCCTCTCTCTCCACTTCTGTTCAACATAGTTCTCGAAACACTGGCCAGAGCAATTAGACAGACGAAAGAAATTAAAGGCATAAAAATAGGAAAAGAAGAACTTAAATTATCACTATTTGCAGATAACATGATTCTATACCTAGCAGACCCAAAAGGGTCTACAAAGAAACTATTAGAGCTAATAAATGAATTCAGCAAAGTGGCAGGATATAAAATCAACACGCATAAATCAAAGGCATTCCTGTATATCAGCGACAAATCCTCTGAAATGGAAATGAGGACGACCACTCCATTCACAATATCTTCAAAAAAAATAAAATACTTGGGAATCAACCTAACGAAAGAGGTGAAAGACTTATACAATGAAAACTACAGAACCCTAAAGAGAGAAATAGAAGAAGATCTTAGAAGATGGAAAAATATACCCTGTTCATGGATAGGCAGAACTAACATCATCAAAATGGCGATATTACCAAAAGTTCTCTATAGGTTTAATGCAATGCCAATCAAAATCCCAACGGCATTTCTTGTAGAAATAGAGAAAGCAATCATGAAATTCATATGGAAAAATAAAAGATCCAGAATAGCAAAAACAATGCTAAGCAGGAAGTGTGAATCAGGCGGTACAGAGATACCAGACTTCAAACTATACTACAGAGCAATAGTAACAAAAACAGCATGGTACTGGTACCAAAACAGGCGGGTGGACCAATGGTACAGAATAGAGGACACAGAAACCAATCCACAAAACTACAACTATCTTATATTTGATAAAGGGGCTAAAAGCATGCAATGGAGGAAGGATAGCCTCTTCAACAAATGGTGCTGGGAAAACTGGAAATCCATATGCAACAAAATGAAACTGAATCCCTTTCTCTTGTCATGCACAAAAGTTAACTCAAAATGGATCAAGGAGCTTGATATCAAATCAGAGACACGGCGTCTGATAGAAGAAAAAGTTGGCTACGGTCTACATTCCAATGGGTCGGGCTCCAAATTCCTCAATAGGACACCCATAGCACAAAAGTTAATAACTAGAATCAACAAATGGGACTTACTCAAACTAAAAAGTTTTTTCTCAGAAAAAGAAACAATAAGAGAGGTAAATAGGGAGCCTACACCCTGGGAACAAATCTTTACTCCTCACACTTCAGATAGAGCCCTAATATCCAGAGTATACAAAGAACTCAAAAAATTAGACAATAAGAGAACAAACAACCCAATCAACAAATGGGCCAAGGACCTGAACAGACACTTCTCAGAGGAGGACATACAATCAATCAACAAGTACATGAAAAAATGCTCACCATCTCTAGCAGTCAGAGAAATGCAAATCAAAACCACCCTAAGATACCATCTCACTCCAGTAAGATTGGCAGCCATTATGAAGTCAAACAACAACAAGTGCTGGCGAGGATGTGGGGAAAAGGGTACACTTGTACATTGCTGGTGGGACTGCAAATTGGTGCAGCCAATTTGGAAAGCAGTATGGAGATTTCTTGGAAAGCTGGGAATGGAGCCACCATTTGACCCAGCTATTCCCCTTCTCGGTCTATTCCCTAAAGACCTAAAAAGAGCATGCTACAGGGACACTGCTACATCGATGTTCATAGCAGCACAGTTCACAATAGCAAGACTGTGGAACCAACCTAGATGCCCTTCAATAGACGAATGGATAAAAAAAATGTGGCATTTATACACAATGGAGTATTACTCTGCATTAAAAAATGACAAAATCATAGAATTTGCAGGGAAATGGATGGCATTAGAGCAGATTATGCTAAGTGAAGCTAGCCAATCCCTAAAACACAAATGCCAAATGTCTTCTTTGATATAAGGAGAGTAACTAAGAACAGAGTAGGGACGAAGAGCATGAGAAGAAGATTAACATTAAACAGGGATGAGAGGTAGGAGGGAAAGGGAGAGAGAAGGGAAATTGCATGGAAATGGAAGGAGACCCTCAGGGTTATACAAAATTACATACAAGTGGAAGTGAGGGGAAAGGGAAAAAGAATACAAGGGGGAGAAATGAATGACAGTAGAGGGGGTAGAGAGAGAAGAGGGGAGGGGAGGGGAGGGGAGGGGGGATAGTAGAGGATAGGAAAGGCAGCAGAACACAACAGACACTAGTATGGCAATATGTAAATCAATGGATGTGTAACTGATGTAATTCTGCAATCTGTATATGGGGTAAAAATGGGAGTTCATAACCCACTTGAATCAAAGTGTGAAATATGATATATCAAGAAATTTGTAATGTTTTGAACAACCAACAATAAAAAATTAAAAAAAAATAAAAATAAAAATATAGCTCTTCCTTTTACTGCAAAAAAAAAAGAAATATATATATATATATATATATATATATATATATATATATACACACACACACACACACACACACACACGTATACATGTAAAATTTAATTGATTTTTTAAAACTATTAAAGTAATTTATGTTCACTGTTAACAAAAGTAAAGCAAAATAGTACATATTAGAAAAGGTGAATTTTGTCCTTTATATATATATATATATATACTCCCAAAGCTAATCAGTATCAATTTGGTGTATATTATTCTTTCATACAGTTACACACTACATAACTACACTCATACATATGTGTATAAATATTACATAAATAGAATCAAATTAATTGTGGCTTTTTTAAACTCAGACAATATTATGTGGTCTTCAAAGTTTAAAAAATATTTAAAGCACTAAAAAACATATAGTGGACATTTGATAAAGATGAAAACAGTCAAAAGGCAGGTATCTTTTTGTATGTTTTCATACTTACTAAGAGATATTTTATGAAAAATATTGTCCAATTTATGGGATGTATATTGTGCTGCAGAATTAGTCTTTTCTTTCAATTGATAAAAGAGACTTAGCACCTGTATTTACATGCATTTTATGCAAAATTATGTAGAAAATGCTTCTTAAAGAGAAAATGAGAGGGGTTGTGTGTGATGGTGCAAGACTGTAATCTCAGAGACTCAAAAGACTGAAGCAGGAGGATGTCAAATTGGAGGTTAGACTCAGTGACTTAGACCCTGTCTCAAAATAAAAAATGAAAAGGACTGGGGAGGTAGCTCAGTAGTAGAGCACCCCTGGGTTCAATCCCCAGAACAAAAACAACAAAAAAAGAAAGCATCCAACAGAGGCTGATAGAGTTTGAAATACTCATCCTTTTACTTGTCAACCTATAAAAATGCGGGGAATGTGCTGAGGTAAGGACCAAGATGCTTCTAGCTCAGGAAGTGTGCAAATATCCCAGTGAGTTGATCTAAGAGTGATCTTGATGGGTGGATATTTGGAGTCAAATCAGTTTCCGTAATGTTTTATAGGTTGGCATTACAACTTAGTATGCCAGCAAGACACAGTTTTGCACTGACATTCAACTCATTCCTTCATTTAACACTTCATTTAAAAAATCTGTCCATGTCAAAACACACTTGTCTATTACATGTTTTTCAATATCATAGTAGAGATATTCCATAAGCAATTTAGCCTCACTAGTGATCACTTAAAAGTGTTTCAAACTTAAAATGCTGCCATTGATGTCTGTATGCACATATTATGGTCAGGAGAGTTTGCTAGAAATGACATCACTGAATCAAAAGTTATGAGTATTTTAAATACTGATAGACACTACCAAATTGTATTCCCATCAGGAATATGTGAGAATTCCCATTTTGCCCATACTTTCAGCCTTTTAATTTTGACTAGGTGAGTTTGAGCATGAATAAAGGCCAGGTAATATATTTATGGAGATAAATCTGGTTGTAGCAGGTACAGGGTTAGACATTAACACAAAGAGGAAACAACCAAAGGCCTGTCCTCAAGTAGCTCCTGCCTAGCTGCAGAGACCAGAACAAACAAAAATAAAACAACAACAACAACAAAAAAAAACCCAACCATTGACAAAGCAAAGCTGGGATCATCAGAGAGGGGAGGAGATGATATAAGAATGCCAAGAGAAGCAGATTAGAGCCAAAAGGCCTGAAGTGTTTGGGAAGGCCTTTGCTTGAGAGAAAATAATATCTGCCCTGAGAATGAAAGAATGAGGAAAGTTCACCACTGAGGAAAGTAAGCAAGGGCCTCCAGCCATGAAACAGGGAGGAGGACAGCAAGGAGGCAGTAATGTGCTTGGCCAGTTTGAGCCATGACGTGCTGCACGGAGGCATGAAGAGAAAGACATGGGAAATAAGGCTGGTCAGGCAGGTCAGAACCCTACTGGGAAGAGGTTCTGGAGAGGGGTCATGTAATCAGAGGAAGATCATTCTGGCTGCCTTGTAGAGGATGAATGGAGGCCAAAAGTGTCTGTTACAGCAGAGGAGGACATTGGTTTCACTACAGATGTTTCTCTGAAAATAGAAATTGTGGTTTGTCCACGCCAAGATCACTCTGTGTGGTTTGGATCATGATACCTGACTTTAACCAGGATTTATGGAGGTCTTCCTATGAGTTCAGCAGGGCAAGATGCTAAAAAGACTTAAAAAGCACCTCTGATATGCCAGGCATTTTTCAGACATTTTTCTAATCATTAGAGTAATCCTGCCGATGAGAAAACCGTGATGAGAAAACCAAGGTTTCAAAGGTTTCACCTAGCTATGTACCTTTCCTGATACTTCCATAAGTGGCCATTTTTCTGTAAATAAGGGCTTTCTTTATCCAACCTTTTTGTGGATTTTTAAAAACTATCAGTTTAGACTATTCAATGTGATATAATAAATTCCTATCACTATTCATTTGATGATCAAATTATCTCAAAATTTTACCAGTGAGAGTCTTCAAATTGACCATTATGTCTTTTTGATGTCCCCATCAGTTGTTCAAAGCTCACCTGGTATTTTCTTTGCCACAACCCTGGAAACAATCATTTCTCTAAGGAACCCTGGCTCCTTTTACTGGAGAACTGTATTTAGAAATTCAGATCCGGGTAGTGAGTATAATGCATTCTTTTAATTTTTTTTTTTTACATTTTTTAGTCACAGATGGACACTATTATTTTACAATAATGTGTGAGAAATGGTATTGATATGAATATTACAAAGACTTTATAAAGTTTGCTGGGCATGGTAGTACATGCCTGGAATCCCAGTGACTTGGGAAGCTAAGGCAGGAAGCAAGAACTTCCAAGAATCTTCTGTGCATTGTCCCACTGCAACCTAATATGTGAAATATATAGAGAGAGATTTTAGAAAGAATAATGAATATGAACCTTGGGGCATAGAATTAAAACTCAATAAGATTTAAAAACACCCATGAAGTTTAAGAAAGTTGTATTGGACATGAATATTGGATAGTAGAGTGAAAATAAGATTTATAGAAAATCCACATGTTTTTAAAGATACTTGTATTGATAAAAGAACTGTTAGCTTGGACAGAGAAACAGTTCAAAATGAGTTTTCTAAGCTTTTTAGTTTTTAACGGCATGAAAATAATGACTGAGAGAATTTCTCAGCTACAGGTCATCCTGCTCTTTGTCATTCTAGCAACTCCAGGTGAGACACCAGACAAATGAGTGAAGCTACTTTCAATCAAAAACCAGCATCATGTGGAGCAAAGCCAAGCTGTCCCTAAAGTCCTTCCCAAATTGCAATATCATGAGCAAATATCAGTTAGGTTGTTTATGCTTTAACCACTAAATTTCAGGGAGTAATTTGTTATGTTGTAACTGATACAAGAACCAAGGGTTCATTTACTGAATCCCTGGATGGGACAGGAGACTTATTTGGTCTTTGAGTTTCTTCAAAAATAGGAGTAGAAACCCGGCACAGAGGTGCACATCTATAATCCCAGTGGCTTGGGAGGCTGAGGCAGGAGGATTGCGGGTTCAAAGCCAGCCTCAGCAAAAAACAAGGTGCTAAGCAATTCAGTGAGACCCTATCTCTAAATAAAATACAAAATAGAGCTGGAGATGTTGCTCAGTGGTTGAATTCCCAGTACCAAAAAAAAAAAAAAAAAAAAGAAAGAAAGAAAGAAAAGGGAATGGGGGCAATATAGCTCAGTGATAGAGCACTCGCCTAGCATGTGGGAAGCCCTGGGTTCAATCCCCAATAATAAATAAATAAATAAATAAGTAAGTTTATCCCCAAGTCCCCTCCTTGCTCTCATAGTCTTTGATTCTGTGAATAATTCTGTTCTATCATTCTATAACATTTAGTGAGTGTTCATCATTACTAGCTAGACATGATCAGTGAATCAAAGTCAATTGTTTTGAGGACAAAATGCACAACAACAGACATCATCTGCAGTTTTTCATGTAGAAAGCATTCTCCCGAACAATAGAGAGACAGAAAGAAGGAAGAGACTTCTTGGTTAAAGATTCAAAAATTCTTTTATACAGGCAAAACTGGTCTCCCATTCCTTAGAAATAGTGAACCATGACTTCTAACCACTTTATTTTTATAACATCACTGCCAAGTTCTTTAGCATAGATCAAAGTCTTGCTAGTGCACAGATCTATAAGTTTGGATTTGCCAAATGCCCAAGATAAGCAAAAAAAAAAAAAAGAAAGAAATCACTTGGGATATTTTATATATGATTTGAATTTAGTCTTATCTCTATAGAGGGTCTCTTACAGCACAAGTGGGAATTTAAAAACTATGGAAATTTAGCAGTCCTCAGCACCCTGTAACAAAAGAAAAAAAAGGGGGGGGAGGGGGACGGTGAGGGAATGTAGCTCAATGATAAAGCCTCCAGACCATTGGACCTGCCCATGAGAAGTAAGAGAAAGGAGGTTGACTCCTGCCTGCCTGTGTCCTCTTATGTTCCAAAATGTTCCCACCAAATAGACAGATAAACACGGTTTTTTTTTTTTGGTCAAAGTTTAAGAAGTATAAATGTAAATGAGAAATTGTATCAAAAGTGTTTATTTATATTTGTCCTTCTGTTAGGGCTTATGTATATGTTATTCCTAGTGAAAGCACTGGATCACAGGGAGCTCTGGGCTCGGTATTGAGACCCCAGATGAAGTGGACTTTGCAGCTATTTGGCTATGTGCAATGAGCACAGCACCAATGTTGGCTTTGCTATCATTCTCCCATTTCCAGGTGTGCAATGATGGCCCAAGTGGAAAGTGAAAGTGGATGTTAAAAATATGTGGAGGATAAAACACAGAAAAATCAAGAGTAGGAGAAAAGAGACTCCAGAAGTTAGTGAGGAAGGTGAATTCAAAGACTTGGAGAAAGGTCTTGCAGATGCTTAGCACAGCATTTTTGCTAGTTTGAGGTTTGAATACAGTATTTGCTCAGTCACACATCAGTGTTTTTGCCCACGTTTCCAGTGTGATTTGGCAGCAAAGCAGTTAGTAAAGCTAGAAACAACAAAACCCACAGAGAGAACAGTTTAAGTTAAGAACAGTTGCGAAAAACCCCAGCAGTCATGAAAGGAGGGGAGAAATGTTCCTTCCCGAAACTTGGGTTTCAAAGCTGTGGGCCCCACCCAGCTCAGGACGTCCAGCCACAAGGCCACTACAAGCTGCCCGTTGCGCGGAGTGGGCAGCCAGGTACCAGGAGGAGCAGAGAGGACACAGCACAGCTGTCTCCGGGGAAAGGGCGCCTCCCGAGGTGGGACTGGGACGTGATCCTGGCTCCTGACTTCTGCCTATCCCTCACCCTAACCCCTCCCTCCTGGTACTGGGTTCGGGGCCTCCTTGCGCCCTGGTGTTTCAGGCAGATAGATTTTGCTGAGCAGGACGGGTGAATCCAGCTAGCTCCAACTAGCGACCAGAGGTTAACTAATATTTGCAGACAGTAATGGGGCGCCGGATGCCAACATCATCCAACCCGGGGAATACAAATTCATGTTTCTTGGAACAATTCTTTTCTCCACTGCTTTGACACCTGAAAGCTCTTTTTTTTTTTTTTTTTTTTTTTAAGTGACTAAAGCAAGCCAGAGTCTGCTCATTTATTAACCCAAGCCCAGACTGAGAACTCTACGTGGCACTCAAGAAGTAAAATGAGAAAGAAAGAATCTGAGCCCTTAATGGGCCTCGGGAAAGCCTCGGCGGGGCTTTGACCCAGGGCAGGGAGGTGGGCGTGGGGCCGCTCTGCGCGGCGGGATCCCGGGCTGTTTCTGGGCGCGGCTGCCCTGCGGGCCGGCTGACGGGGGTAGGGTGACTCACCCTGACTCGGGATGGGAGCGGGCAGGGGAGGGGGTACTGGGGTGGGGCGGGGCGGGCCTCTCCTAGAACAGAGAGGATGTGGCGGGTATAAAAGCCCCACCCAGGCCATCCGGCTCCGTTCGGCAACTGGGGACGCTCGCAGCTCTCGGCGCCCGGCCCAGGTAAGCGGGGCGCACCCCGCCCGCCCGCTATGGCCTCCGGCCCGCAGCGCTAGCGGGGCTCGGGGAGGCACGAAAGGAGGAAACCGCCTTGCAATGAGGCTCGGGGGACCCGGACCCTGAGGCCCCGCGGGGCAGGGAATTGGAGGGACTGTCCGCACCCGTTTTTGTGAGGGTGGGGGAGCAGAGGCGAAGAGTCCCGGGCAGGGGAGAGGGGCCCATATGTGTTCAGGCCTGGGGGTGCAGGACAGAGATCGGGAGTCGTGCGTCCCCTTGGAGTCCTCGCAGGAAGCCCAAGCGAGGCCATGCAGGAAGGAGAGCCGAGGGGGCCCCCGCATTCCTGAGGTGCCAGGCGCCGGTGGGGGACAGGGTGTGGCCGTCCGGGAGTCTCCCGCTGCAGGCGGTGGGCATGTCCCTCCAAGTTTAACAAAAGCTTTACGCCTTCCGCAAAGTAAATCCCCAAGTGTTTCCAGATACTTTCCTTTCAGCTGAAGCGCATTTGTGGAGCTTGAGCAGACGACCAGTAGTAGCCGAGGACGAGAGGAGTGGGAGTTTTGAGTTGCCAGCTCACATCGCCAATAAAACAAAACAAAAACCTCAGCTCATTCTTTGTCTAGATTATCGTGTAGGGTGGCGGCTTCGGATTTCACTCCATCTGGGCAGTTTCCTACTTGCTTGAACACATTGGCAATGGGAAGGAAGTGTCCCCCGTGGTCCTGTGGGGAGGGTTGCCTTGACTGTTACTCGATGAGTAACAGTGAGTCAGGGATTGAGGGTAGAGCAAGGGCGTGGCTCCTGAGCCGCAGGTCCCAGTGCTGGCGTGGAGGAATTGGATTCCACGTTTTCTTATCTGTGAAAACGATTTCAGGACGCCTGCACCGAAACAGGGTTGTTGTTGAAGAGTTCAAAACATAAAAATGTAAAGAACACCGAAAACACTAAGTGCCATACAAATGTCAGAAAAGTATCCTTTTTCTAGTAAGATTTGCCGTGTTGAAGCTGTGGGTAAAAGTAGTGGCCACATAGGTGCACTTGGGGTCTTTAGGCGCGACTTTACAAGAACTCTTGGAATCCAAGGGCCTGAGTGTCAGTCACACTCTACTGATGACTTCAGTCCACAGTTGTGGATGCTGCTCTGCCTGTTCTTAGCTTGGTAGTTTGGAATACAGTATTTACTTACACAGGAAAGATTGTTATCGCAGTTGCTTAGGCTCCCAGGCCAGCCCAGAGAAACTTTTATTTATTTATATTTTAAAACATGTACTGTATTTCAGCGCTGCCCTATTTCCCATTGGGGAAGAGGAGGTGGGAGGGTGAGGGTCCATATGTGAGTAGGAAGAGTAACTGAAATATTTTTCAGGTTTTTTTTCTTGGTTTTAAAAATTACATCTTGATTAAATTATTTTAATTGGAAAATTGTGTCTTTGCCACCTCTCCCATTTCCCCTCCCCCTGCTTCTTTCCCCGAGTGCTGGGGAGTGAACTCAGGGGTGCTGTGTCACTGAGCTACATCCACAGTGGTTTTATTTTCTATTTTGAGAAAGGATCTCTCTAGGTTGCAGTCTGGCCTTGAACTTGTGGTTTTCCTGCCTCAGCCTCTCAAGTTGCTGGGATTACAGGTGTGCACCACTGCATCACCTCTCCATTTTCTTTTCTCCACTGATCTGCTTCCTTGACATGTTAGAATCACCATCCAGGGAATCATCATTCAGGCTTGTCCAGGTTCTGTGGTATTATTTCCTCTTGCCCATTTCAGTGTATGTACTCATACCAGACTAGATACGAGCAAATTAGAACAGTACTAGGTTAAAAATGGTTGGTGGTCCTAAAATCCTCAGCAATCCAGAGGAGTTAAATTTTTGAAAAAAGAAGAAGAACAAAACCTTGTTAACCTAAATGGATCTGCTATTTTTAGATTTGGAGGCTGTGGAATTAAGGAACCATACTATTCAGGAAAGGTGAAGGAAGATTTTAGATGAAACCAGGACCCCAGAGGTGCCCTGCCCTGGGACATTCCTGCTCGCAGTTTCTAGCCCTCTTCTAAATACACCTATAATCGTTTCAAGGGTTTCTACAAAAGCATCCATTACCTCTGCAGTGGAAGGGTGTGACCACATATGCACATTTTTAAATTTTTCATTTGGAGTTTTATGATTTAGTGACTTGCCTGTTTTAGATGGCCAGCAAATATTGCTGACTCACTGTCTAGATCAGTATTGGCCTGGAGTCTTGATATTTAGCGTCTTGCCTCTTGGAGCTAAGTACCCTATTGATTGACATTAGGCTTACAGTCATGGCCATTCATTTCTGATTTAAGTAGTTTTCCTGGCAAAGTAGACACTCATCTTTAATTGCAATTGATTTGAGGGGTGCTGTGAGTTCTTCCTGCATCTTTGGGTCTAGAATCTATGCTAATGCATTGTCAGCTGTCTTTGTTCTCACTTTTTGCTCTTGCAGGGTATAGGGCCTTCACAGTCCTTTTTTATTATGGGATGGTGGGTGTGTCATAAAAGGAGTTCCAGGCTTTAGTAGGCAGCTTTAAACATCCTTTTTTCCCACAAACTGTGTATTAAGCACCTACAATGCTCCACTCAGTTATAGGCTTTAGGAATACAACAGAGGACAACACACACACACACACACACACACACATACACACAGAGTCCATGCTCAAAAGACTATTGGGGAGAGAAAGAAAAGTGACAAAATAAATGGATTGTATAGATATTAATTGGATTTTAATGTCATCTTTTCCCAAATTAATGTTCATTTTCAAATGTCTGAGCTCTTTCCTCCTTTAATGCATCTTTTCCTAGACCTGAACTTCATATTTTGTTCTCCTCAGGATGTATTGTTTGAAGTGATGGCAACTTAAGCTGCCTTCCTGATCTGATTGTGAGAGTTAAATAGAAATTGGATATTTCTCTATTTTTGCACATGGGAATCATCTTCTTTCATTTTTCCCTGGTGCCACACCCTGTTCCAGTTGTAGGCCACACCAGAGGAAATTCCAGTTCTTAAAAAAAAAAAAAAATTCTTTCCGCCCATTCACTGTCTGGTAGATTTTTCCTTCTTCTATTGCCAGAGGCAGTCCTCTACTTATATTTAGGGGACTGGTCATAAGTAGAGGTTGGGAGATGCCCACACTTGTGATCCTAGGTGGTTTCGTTGGAGATTACTTCCAAATCTGCCTTTTAGGGTACACCCCTGAAGCTTTTAAGCCATTTGAGCTCCACCTTGTTAGAGCACAAGCCCATAGCACACAAACAGTCTGAGTTCTGATCCCAGGTCTGGTGTGGAACACTCTGAGTCTAGGGAGTGGCTGTGACAGAGTCCTTTGTCTATGCCCCTTGTCTCCTCACCACACCCAGACTATATACTCCCAGCTCAGAGGAAATCAGAGTCCTAAGGCCACTTGCGTGTCCTACCTCCTTGCTGCCACCTCGTTTGCTTCATGCCCAAAGGAGGTGAAAGTTACATTCCCACGCTGTCCTGTGCTAGGATTCAAGCAGCTGCTGTATACTATCAGTCATCTGCTGGGCTTTGCAAGATTCTCAGATGCTGGAAATTGGTACCCTCAGCTCTGAATATATAAAACTGGACCTGCATTTGAATGTTTAGTCTGAAGGAAAGATAATTGAGGAAAGCAAGAATGTTAGAAAAGAGGGAAAAAAAATAGACCTTCTGAATTGGAAAGACCCACTGTGTGTAAACCCATCCCAAGATGCAATTGATTCCCTACTGTGTGTCAGTGTGCTCAGACCTTGGAGGACACACAAATGGTTGAGTCAGAAGCCCCATTTGCCAATATAGTTGAAGATCGCCTTCACGCGTTCAACTCTGATGTTTCATAGATCCACAAGGAGCAGCAGGAGTACAAAGCAACAAGGGTGTGTGAAAAGATGACACTTGTTATGATTGTCTGTATCCTAAATTTCATTTGATTGTTGTCATCCCATCCACATAGAGCCCTGGTTGGAGGGAACTTGGAGAAGTGCCTGGACAGTGCTGAGCAAGTTTGGAGGAGAGTTGACAGTCCAGTCTGATTTTTTTTTTTTTGTAGGGAGTATGTGTGTAGGAGGTATTTAAGGAAAGGTGGGTGAATTCCAGAGTGTGGAAGATCTTGAATGCTGAAGTTTGAGTTTTTTTCTGTAGGCAGCTGGGCCCTGTTGAAAGAACAATATATGGGCCATAAGACACTGAAATTGAATTGTAAATGTGAAGGACTATATTTCCCAATCCTGACAGCCCTTCATGCCAAGTGACATCATTCTTCTTACCAATCACTTCCTGCCCCCTCCATCCTCATGAGACTGGCAGTGAGAGGCTCTGAGAGAGAGAAGCTGCAATGGGTCTTTGGGTCACAAATATTGAAGCCAGCTCAGGCAGCAAAAGGGACAAGCTAGAGCAAGTGCTGCAGGGGCTTCCTGCTCAGTCTGATCAAGGCCACTGGGCAGAATTCCAAGAATTCTGGGGAATGACTTGGCCTTATGACTCAAGCATTAATCAGGACCGTAAGAGCAAGGAGAAAAGTATGTGCTTCCAGAAGGTTCTATTAAATAAAGATGATTTAGGGGGATGGAGGGTGGAGTACAGTGGGAACTCCCCTTCCCCCTCATTCATGCATTTCGTTGTTTGTTTTAAAATTCGAGTGTAGTCCTGCCTCCTGTAGTGTCCAGGACAGACTGTAGTGTCCAGGACAGGCTTTGGTGGGGAAACCCCACCCTCCACATTCCCACCCCCATGCATTTTTGTTTTAAAAATCTTCTTTTGTGTCATCCTGTTCCTGATTGATTCATCTTGGTTGCTAGGGATCTGTTTTGTGGTAACCCAATAACACTCCACGTTTCAGCTACAAGTGGGTGTGTTTCTGAAACTGCTGGGTTAGACTCAAATTTGCCTCTGTGCACCAGCCCTGTCGAAACACGTTTTTGTTTGTGTGTTTGTCTGAATCAATATTTGGGCTTTCTGGACCTGGTTCTTCTTGGTTCCAGTTAAGTGAAACTTGTACTTAATTTGAAGTGTTGACAAACAAAAGCTTTACTGTTTGTTTCAACATTTTGCAATCTCGTTTTGCTTTTCTTTTGGCGGGGGGGGGGTGGGGGGGAGTTAAAACTACTTAATTTGGAAAAAAAAAGAACTTTTTTGTTGTAACTATGATTTTGGAGGGAAATAGTAAAGTCCAATAAAACCTGTGGTGTTCTCTTTTAAAGGACATACCCTTAAATTATCTTTAAGGTAGTCTTATGGTAAACAATTTGCTCTTTAATAGCTGTACAAATTTCATTACTGTCCAGTTTTGAGCCCTAAGAACTTATGAGGCAATTAGCAGTCTCATTTATTAATCTTTTCAAAGCCAGAGGAAACTGTGAGTTCCCTTCATTAGGGTGGAGCCCAGTGAGTCTATTTTCCCACTCCAGTGGTAAATCTTTTCAGACCAGGGTGAGGTGGGCGTGGTTCTTTCAGTAGAGTCTCCTTGTGCCTCTCTGGTTTATTTTCCTAAATAGAAACACTTTCCCTGATAAAGGGCCATTTTAACAATGTTGTCCAAGTACTGAGCCTTCCCTGGGAACAGAAGGCCCTGGTATGCAGAGGTAGGCATCAGCAGATCTCAGCAGATCGATTTGCTTGATATTTCCTTCTTGTTTGCAAGTTGAAACCAGTTGGCCAACTGGGTGAGGTTGAAGTGTTGGGAAGAGTGATTGATGTAGACTGAAATTTTCATGTTCTGGGGAGAAGTGTGCCAGATAGGAGGGCTGGCTCTGCTTTGCATGCATTCATGAATTGTACACAGTGATAAGGAGTTAGTAGAGGTGGAATTATCTCTCATGGCACATTAGATTTCATTTTAATCACATTCACAACAATAGGTACACTAAAGGCAGAGGGATTGTTTTCAGTAAGAAAATCCAGGATCCAGGGCAAGGGTTTTGGTGAACAGGTAAATGCCAGTATTGAGTCCTAATACTTTGATCTTCAGGCCCTCTGGTGTGTTTCTGTGTCCTCGCGTAACTTTGCCCCATTCAGGCACTTCTATTTTAGGCTCCCCACAGAGCACCACATTGGACACGACTCCTTTGCAAACCTGCACAATGTTCTCCTGCCACCCTGGGCTGTTCCTCCCCTTCCCATCTCCCTAGGCCTTCCCTATATTTCTCTGGCTGGATCCTCCCATGATGAGTCACCCCTCTTGGGAGGCCTGGGAACCTGGGGCCCCTGGCCTCACCCCTTGAGCCTGAGCTGATCTCATTCTATTCCTTTCATCTTTCTCTCTGTATCTTACTCTTCTAGGAATGAAGAGCCTTTGAGGTGAGGTCTAAAGGACAAGGCCCAGGACTCTAGGTTCTGGCCTCTCCCTCCTCTTCTCTTACTAGTGATCCTGGGCTAGTCTCTTAGGTGTCCACCAGAGGGGCAGGAGGCTGAGTCTCATAATTTTGTATGTATTTCTCACTGATTTTAAGGCAGTGCAGGTCCATTGTGTGCTTATTATGGGTTTGTGGATTGATTCCTTGAATATCACCAGTGTTTGTAACCTAGGGCGGCACTGCCAAGACTTTCTGTTTCCAAGGGAAACTTTCTGTTTCCAGCATATGGACACATTCTCACTAGTTAAAGGTACCATATTAAACTAATGTTTTAACATACAGTGTGAGTGGCAAAGCCAACTGTTTTTTCCAGCAACGAAGCAGTGGTACTTGGAGTGATTTTGCATTGCCAGGGGAGTTGATGAAGTGAAGAAGCCAAGGTGAAAATGTGTTTGCCATTAAACTTGCATGGAATTGGAAATATTTATACAGATGGGCACTTGTCTGGACTATTAGCAAGATTCCTGGATATTGCTTTGTGGTCAGTGTGACTTTATGGTTATTGTCACATTTTCATTTTTTATGCAGAATGACGATAAATAATGTCAATGTTACACAAAACAGCAACTCATTGTTTTTAGACTCTTATTTAGCACCTAGAGTGTGCAAAGATATTCTTAAATACGGGTGGGGAATGGGACTCTGAGGGGAGATGAGATAAAACATGCCCCTTACTGCTTTGAATCATACTTAGGTATCTGCCATTTGATATTGCCACACAGAGATGGGGGGGACTCAATATGCCCTGGATGGAGGAGGAAGTAGTATCAAAAATTGTTTCTGGCATTGAAGTCAGGAGAAAGCTATGTAGAGTGGGGGCTGTGGTGACATCATTGGAGCAGATGCCAAAGCAATGGCGTTGTAAGGAGAGAGGAGGTAAGGTGACCTGGAGGAAGTGAGAACCAATTCGCTGTTGAGGAAAGAAGTCCTGTATTTGGGAAGAGGCAAGGAGCAATTTGGCTTGGCTTTCCTTTCGCAGCGTGGAGGAAGGTGAGGCTGGCTTCTGATGTAATCTCAAAAGGCTGGGTTCTGCTGGAGTAAGAGGAAGCCACAAGGATTGATTCTGAACTGTTTGATAAGATGAAACAGATTTAGTTGATTGTGTCACGGCTGGACGGGGTTGAGATTAGAACAGCACAATTTTAAATGTTGAAACAAAGCACAGTTCACAGGGCTTTAAAACATCCCTGTTATTTGTCTCCTCAAGGTTGTGGCTATGGGAGAAGAGCTGGGCAAATGGAGAGTGTAAAGAAGTGGATCAGATTGTGTTTGATCTGTACAGTGGGGGAGGGGGTGGGGATGCGGGACAAGGTTGGTCATCTGCAAATGCAGTGCTCTGAGCGAGCTGGAAAGACATCTTGAAAGAACAATCCAATGAAAGCTTACTGGGCCTCTGTCATTGAGATTTCCCGAACATCAGAACCAATGTGAGGCTCCACTTTCCTTTTGCTGAGGAGTAGAGGGTTTAATAAATAAGTGGAATTTAATCTACACTTTTTTTTTGAGAGAGAGAGAGAGAGAGAGAGAGAGAGAGAGAGAGAGAGAGAGAGAGATTTTTTTTAATATTTATTTTTTAGTTTTTTGGCAGAGACAACATCTTTGTTTGTATGTGGTGCTGAGGATTGAACCCGGGCAGCACACATGCCAGGCGAGCGCGTTACCACTGAGCCACATCCCCAGCCCTTAATCTACACTTTGTACATAGAAACTGTTCTGCCACTCTAACTTTCTGGTCCTCTGTTTTGTTTTTGTTCTTGTTTGGCATTTTTACTCCTTCGTTGTTTACAGCAGTGGCTAGAATTCTGCCAAGCCTGCTTTGTTAATTATCAGGCTGAAGGATACTGTTGAGACCCTCTTCTGAGTCAAGTTGAAGTTGGAGCTTTCTGGCTCCATCAAGGAAGACTCTAGTTTGTCTGTCTTTGCAAGAAATCTCTCAAATTGTGGCTTCATTTGACTTGGCTTCTGCAAAGATTTTTGGATTAAGACTGAACTATGGGTCTCTGGGATCCTCTAGGTCAGTACTACCCAATAGAAGCAGACTGTAAGCTGCTTGTACAATTGGCAAATTTTCTAGTATCCACATTTTTAAAAAGTGAAAGAAACAGGTAAAATTAAATAACATTTTATTTAATGTAGAATATTCAACATGCACCTATAATATATAATCAGTATATAAGGTTTTGCTTTCTTTTTTCTCCATACTAAGTCTTCAAAATCCAGAGTATCCTTTATACTTATGGCATGTGTCAGTTTGGACTGGCCATGTTTCAAATGTTTTGGAGCCACATGAGGCTGGTGCCTAGTATACTAGACTGTTGAGCTATAGAACAAGACTTTAAAAAAATAGTCTTTATTTTTTTTTTAGGGCAGTTTTATATTCACAGCAAAGTTGAGCAAAGAGTGTAGGGAGCTCCCAAATCCATAGTCCCCCTCCTCCCCACAGGCACAGCCTGCCCTCTTTTGGCATCTTACACCACAGTGGTAGGTTTGCTAGAATCAGTGAACCTACACTGACGTGTCGTTAAAACCCAAAGTCCATAGTTTATGTTAGAGTCCACCCTTTGTCTTGTTCCTTCTGTGAGCTGTGACAAATGTAGAGTGGCATGTGTCCACCATTACAGTGTCTAACAAAATAATTCCATGGCCTTAACAGTTTTCTGCATTCTACCTCTTCATCCCTTCCTTCCCCAACTCTTGGCGACCACTGATCTTTATACTGTCTCCACAGTTTTAACCTTTTCCAGAACATCATAAAGATGGAATTATAACAGTTGGTGTCTTTTCAGATTGTCTTCTTTCACTTAGTAATAGGCACTTAGAGTTCCTTGATGTCTTCATGGTTCAATAGTTCATTCCTCTAGAGCACTTAGTACTATTTCATCTTCAGGATGGCCCACAGTGTGTTTATAGAGCTGAACTTTTTACAAACCAGAACTGTACCCCAGTGCAGAGACACACTGGGGAGAGGAGGCAGTGAGAGGGTCGAGGAGTGGGACAATGGGAATGGCTGTGATTGCCTTCTTCACCTGACTTGAAAAGCTTGTGTGGGCATCAGGAGGGGAGGAGTGGTCTAGGAGAGCTCCGAATGAAAATCTTGCAGAAATACATGGATAACCACAGGTGAATCCTCTCCTCTGTACTCCTCCACTCCCCCCACAGAGGGCCTGGAATCTGCTTAGTCCAAAATGCTCCTGCAAGTTGATCAATGTCTATGTCAAGTACTCTCTCCAAACTGGTTTTATGAAAATATTTAGACTAAGCAAGCCATTTGAAGAGACTAGAAAGCTGAATTTCCGTGTGCATCATTCCCTTGATCAGAGAATATTAAGTAAAAAAACAAAAAAACAAACAAAAACCAAAGTAGTAATTGCTGCGACTTAAATGTCATTCCTGCTTATTCCAGGATGCAGCTCTGTTCTGTTTTTATTTTGGAATGATTATGCAGAATGACCTGTCTTGTCTCAGTTGAAATAAATCCACTGCCAATCGAGCACTCCTTGTGGCAGGGGGTGGGTGTATCAATTCCAGGAACTGTCTGACTGCAAAGCCATTTGTTGCTGCCCAATTAAGTGTATTAACTGGAAGAGAAGGATGTCATTGCCACCATTTGAATCTTAGATACAGGTTTCAATCCTCTATGGCATGAGTTCATGTCAGAAAATCTGTGTTTGTCTTTTTTTAAATAAACAGTTTAATATCTTCTAAGCATCACTGAACTAAGGAAAGAATTGTGGACCTAGTAATTTGGGGCTCCATTTAGGAATAGGCCAACATGGAAATACTATGGGTTTCAGTTCATATCATAGTTTACAGTCCTTTCTCAAAATGTTAAATTACTTGTGAGAAACAGAAAAGTAGTGATGGGTTGACAGCGTGTCACTTTGGATGAGAAGTGGAAGACTCCGCTCTAAGCCCTTTGAACAAGTTGTATTAGCTTATGAATAGATGGTTTTGCGTTCACAGGTCACTCTCCCCAGGTTCTGTTTCACTAGAACATGCAATGTCGAGATTGGTCATCCATTCCAAACCTAAGGCATCTCTTTGAAAAAATTGTTCTAATATCTTCAGATGAAATGGTCCAAGAAGTAGAAATTAGTATCATGAATCACTGTGCTTCAGGGGAAAGAAAAGCCTCTTTGTAAAGACTTTGTTGTATTTTTTTTTTTCCAGTTTCCTTCAAAATGTCTACTGTTCACGAAATCCTGTGCAAGCTCAGCTTGGAGGGTGATGTAAGTATATAATTTTTCACTTTGTGTAATTTTTCAAATTGGGTATCTCTGCAAAATGGTGCTATTTTTTCCTTCTGCATTAAAATCTTTATTGGTATCAACATTAAAGTTGGACAGTATTAGGGAGATTGAGATGACTGGAATTGTATTCTGCCATTCTTATCATATCAATGGTAATCATTGTTATGATGTAAAGGATTTTTTAATGTTATGCTCCAGGATTTTACTCATATTCAGCATAAGCTTCAACCACATCAAAAAACGATTCTGCCACTTTGGGGCTTTTCTTTTTTGGGATACTGGGGATTGAACTCAGGGGCGTTTGACTACTGAGCCACATCCCCAGCCCTATTTTGTATTTTTTGTTTAGAGACAGGGTCTCACTGAGTTGCTTAGGGCCTCGCTTTTTGCTGAGGCTGGCTTTGAACTCAAGATCCTCCTGCCTCAGCCTCCCTAGCCTCTGGGATTACAGGCTTGTGCCACCACACCTACCTATTTTTGGGCTTCTTAAAGTGAAGTTGTTCCAGACCTATACTGTTCTCTTTTTTTAAATTTAGCACCTGGGAAGATTTTTCTCCAAAAAACCTGGAGTTTTTTTTCTTTTTCTTAATGAAATAATGAAATTATAATTCACCATATTTCACTTTTTGCTTTGGCTATCATGGAGCTCAGAATTTAATTTGACTTTCACAGGAAATGTGTGACTCTGGACTTCTGATACATTTGCTTCTTCCTTTAATCAATATCTTAAAGCTATCTATAACGTGAATAAAAGCACAAACATTTAGAATCTAGTGGTATATACATTATGAAATGTGAGACGTCTCATAATGCAGACATCTTTCAGGCCATCTTGGCAGAATTGCCTTTTATGAAGACTCAGCTCTGACCCTGGTTTTTAGCTATATCCTGGAGACATTTCACAATGTGCTCTCATTTAAATTAAAGTTCGAAGAAGCATTTAAGAGGATAGACAACAACTTGGGTTATGTGGTACAAATCCTCCAGATTGTGGTGCTGGCCATTAACATATTCCAATGAACATGGGCCAAGCCCAGGTTATGTGGAGGGAAAGCCTGTGCAGGGTTGTTCCTTTTGGTGTTTAAAATCTTTCCTCGTCTCGGAACTTGTGCCTGCTATTGTTGGCCACATCAGCTGGGTGTTAAGGCCCAGACAAGTCCAGGTGTTATGTAATTTGTTTCTCTAATGGATTTGCTCCTTGGATGGTTTTCAGCATCAAGTTTCTTGAGAAGTAGCCTTTGAAGTTACTCCAGTATAACACATTTCTGTGGGCACAGAATGGGACTGAAATAGAAAATGGCACATATTACCTGAAACCCCAATAATTTAATTTTCAGACAAGTCAATTTGATAAATAATAGGTTCAATTATCTATTTAATTTTGTTTCTAGAGATACTTTAAAATCATGTAAGCCTTTTCCCCACTCACTGTTCTTTGGGACTAAGATGATGTACCTCCTGACAAAAGCTATAGATAAGGTGGCTCAAAGGCCAGGCTACCTGCCTTTCAAATAAATACCTGATGGCACTCTTGATAAATGGGAAAATAATTGTCCTTACATTTCCATCTGCATTCCTGTAGCTATCATAGCAAAACCATATGTATTTCAAAAAATGCATACAGTCTTCCCATTTTCCTGCATAGTTGCTCCATTTTTTATTGAGTTAATCTTACAGGAAAGTTTAAGTAGTGAAATTAGATGAAACATGCTTTACTAATCTATTTGTGTTCCAGAATTTTAAATATTAACTGGATTTACTGTTTGTCCAAGATGCTTCTTCCAAGTGTATTTTGTCTAATCCTGAACTTAGTCCTAATGTGTCATGGGAGACAGTTAAGAGGGTGGCATCTCGGTTGCTCACCTGAGTAACTTCACTGCTGATAAAGTTAACTGGTGCTGGTGTTGGCATGGTTCATGATGCGATGGCTGTGGGTGGAGAGGTAGGCAGGACGCCTCTGTGTGTTGATCATTCACGGAAACTGCACCAAGGCCCTGTCATACCATTATGTGGGCAGTGTGTCCTAGGGAGGGGGTGGCAAGGGAATTGTAAGATGGGGAGCCTTGGCGTGGAGGGTGGGGCAGTTGGTGGAGGGCTCTATGGCCATCAGCTGACCAAAGCCACAACGTCTGTCCTCTTCGTGTGTGCTTTGGGACTAGGTCGCATTTCAAAGAAGGAAGGAAATTAAATCCTGGAAAAGGAGAACTGATGGAGGAGCAGGCTATCGTCCTTCCCTCAGTCTGGGGTGGGGTGGGGGTGGGTAGGGAGAGATCTGCCATCCATCAGTTCAGGGAGAGTCATGGGCTTTGAAAAATGTTGGAAAAGGAAGAGGGGATGATGGCTTAAAAGGCAATAAGAAAAAAAATGCTAGGCAGAGTGGTAGGCAGAGCAGACAGTGTGGAGGTGGAGGAGGAACACTGAGATGAAGGAGAGAGAGAAGCAAGAACTTGGCAAGCCAAAGAGGATGTGGGCCGGCTTGCCAGACCACCTTTGTGCCACAGTGGTGTTCAAAGCGTGGGGTGGTAGAGGAAGATGCTTTTCTTGCTTATCTGATAAGAGACTCCTGGGAAGGCATTTTACATTTGCTTTTTAAAGAACTGGGAGCTCAGCAATCTAGGCCCAAAAGACACTCATGTGCCTGTACCAAAAACTTGCAAGACACACTTGTTGTTTGGGCTTATTCATTTTCAGCTTATTTTGAATTTTTGCTAGGTTATTTTAATGTCTTCTGAGCCTTCCAGAATAAATGCCCGTCTCAGGTTCCCAGTTTGGCCTAGTCTGCCTTTGAGATCTTACTCCTGGTAAGATGGCAAGTGGAGATACAGACAGCGTATTCTAAACTGGCTAAACCTTTGAGGAGGGAATTCTTATTAGAAAAAATGAACTTTGTTACCCAGTACGTGGTATCACAGCACGACTTTCCTCGATACCTAGTAGAAGAAGGATTTGAATCATTAAAAGAAACAAGAGTAAAAACATCTGTTTTAGGAATTGTTATTTCAGCAGGAGGGTTTTAAATGTGTGTTATTTGAGTGTGTTTGTGTTTTAATCTCAGCAATCTACACCCGCAAGCGCCTATGGGTCCGTCAAAGCCTACACCAACTTTGATGCCGAGCGGGATGCTCTGAACATCGAGACGGCCATCAAGACCAAAGGTAGGCGATGCATTTGTCCTCTCGGCAGGGTCTCACCAAGACATTCTGAGTCGCCTCTTGATTCTCTGCAAACCTGCTCAGCCCGCATCCCCAACTCTGCTCCTTCTTTCCTTCCTTCCCCACTCCCCCTTTTTGGAGAGAAATGCTATGACATGAGGTGATGTTTAACCAAATATTATGATAAAAGGGAAACCCGTTAAGAGTCAGGGCTGGTCCAGGGTGTGTGCTTTGGGCTGGGTGCTTCACTTTGAGTCCCCAGTCCCTTTTTCATAAGGAAGGAGCTTGTCAGGGGTCCCTAAGGGCCTTTCTTGTTCTGATTCCCCCGCCTTTCTTTATAATTGTTGGGAAAATGCTGCAAAGACTTCACAGATTGGCTCTTAGGTGGATGTAATGAGTGAACAATCCGGGCTTCTTTCTCTCCCTGTGAGGGACACTCATCCTCAGACCTGCAGCTCGGGTTAGAAGGGCTGTCTGACTAAGAGCATGCCCTTGAGTTCCAGGATGAGTAGGAGGGGACCAGGCCATGTAAAAGCCTCCTTTTCGAAACAAAACAAATAAAGCACTTAATTGGTTGGAGTTGAGCAAGAACTCTGGTTGTTTCCTGACCTGCAAAAGTGCATGTTCAGACTTTTCTGCTTATGCTAATGAATGAACCACTGGGGATTGGCCCATCCTGTGAACCCTTCAAAGTAGTAGTTATTGTAGGAATTTTTATGATTCCCCTCCCTGCTTTGGACAAAGCACTTCCTTCTACCATGAGGCTACATGAAAGTGTAGATGAGACCCAGCAGTTAGAGCAGCTGCTGGTCCACAGCCCTGCTAAATAGCCATGTCACATTTCCCTATAAGGAGAGGGTTTTAAGTTACTGACCCATAATTCACAGCAGGAAGACTGCTTTCTCATGGAAGGACTGAGAAACAGCAACCAGGAGGATCTGGGTACCTTGAACTGGGGCGACAGGCATTAGTTAGTGCCCCGTATACTTGCCACTGTGCCTTTCACTATCAGAACTGCCTGATGTTGGAGGATGAATTACATGCGGCTGTTCCTAGACCCTTGGAGAAACTGGTGACTGTGTTCTGAGAGACAGAAAGAACAGTAGAAAGGGTCATTGATGTCCTGCGGCTCTAACAAGATATAAGGGGGTACATCATCTGCCTCTTCAGCATCCTTTCGTTGTGGGGACACTATGGGATACCCTTACTTAGAGTGGCTTCCAGGACAGGTGAAAGGAGAGTAGTAGGATCCTAATTAGATCTTTAAAAACGTCATCTTCTTTTTGCTTTAAAATTACCCTTCTTGTCAAGAGTCACTAATCAGAAACTTTAAATCTGCAGGGCTACCTCACTATAGTCTGTTCTTGTCGCATTGGCACATTGTGGATGAGAGTATGTGCGGTCCTGGGTTCAAGTCCTGCCTCTGCTGCTCACTAGTGATCTAACTGAGCAAACACTGGACTTGCTTAAGAGTCGATTCCTTACTGTAGAACAGCTGAAGCTCCCACCCCTAGGGCTGTTGTGAAATCTGAAGCACTAAGCGTGGTGCCTGACATAGAGAGTGCTCGAGATACACGTTCCTTAAACCTGTGGACAGAAACGCACAAGGCCTGCTTTCCTAACATTCATCCTCTTTCACTGTTGGGTGTGCCTAGGTTCTTGTGGTTTCCCAACTTGCTGTTGCAGAAACACCCTCGAAGTTTAACAGTTAACTCATTTGACAAAGATGGTGCCTTTTTACAAGCTTGGGATAAAGGGTCCTTTTATCCTTGCATGAGAAAGCCTTCAGCCCACTGGAATGTAAGGATTGCGCAAATGAACTCTGGTCACAGCTGAAACTCTCATGTTAATAAAAATACCTTCAGGCCCTTTCTGGGTTACTAGGAAAATACTGTAGTCCTCAGTAGAAATGTCTGGAGGGCTGAGATGTGGATTCCTGCATTCCAGTTTGGTCCGAAGCAGCTGATCATCATCAGTTATTTATTGAATGTTCCTGGTGGGCAGACACTGCCCTTCAGGCACATTCAGCTTAGGTGAGCTTCAGAGTCATTTGGATGGAATGTCCCGGTTTATGGGTGACATAGTTCAGGATGGACATGCTCCACGTTTCTTGGCCTTGGTTCATCCTGGGATTTCAACACTGCTCTGCCTAGCCCTGGGCATGTGTTCTTAGGCATTACCATGATTTGGCACCCAGCTGTTGGGGTCAGATTTTTTTCTTTGTCTTCCTCTATTTTCAGGCATGAAAAACATGATCCTGTAGTCATTCGATAAGTTTTACACTTGTGGTCCAATTTTAGTTTAGGTACCGTCTCTCTCTCTTTTTTTTTTTCCCCCAGATTTAATGTTTAGTAACTTTCATGTAGGACCACTTTTTAATTATTTACTTATTTATTTTTGGTGCCTAGTGGTTTTAGAGAGTAACTGTTTCCTTAAGTCCGTTTAGTCCTTTAGAATAATTCCTAAATTGGCAGTAGTTTTTTTTTTTTTTTTTTTAACCTTAAATCTATCAAGCTACCTGGGAGTCTGAGGAAGGAAAATCACAATTTTGAAGTCAGTCTGGGCAACTTAGTGAAGCACTGTCTCAAAAAGGGCTGGGGACGTAGCCCAGTGGTAAAGTACTTGTCCAGTCCCCAGAACCACACTACACACAAGCATTAGTGACTGATATATAAAATGAATAATTAATTCATTTTCTTTCTTGTCTTTTCAGTAAATTCTCTATTTTCTAGATATTCTCTGACATGTATCATCTTCCAGTGGAAGACAGTAAACTTAATAAAAACTAAAGTTATTTTGTTTTCCAGTGCATGGGATGTTACTATTTTGTTTCTTTCTCCTCCCCCTGATGTTTTTTTAGATAACTAACACCATTTAGAAAATGAGCTAATTGTGATCTTACTGTAATTAAGAAGTTCCTACCACACCTTGACCCACTTCAAACTCTTATGTGGTGTTGGCCTTTCCTTAACATCAAAGGGTACAAAGTGTAAAACCTCAAATGCTGATACAACAAACACAAGCCCAAAGACCAAAAGATAAGTATCTGCACCTCCTTCTCTCCTAGATAAGGTAGGCTGTGTGCCTGCCACCTGCAGAGCAGGAAGGGACATTTCAGCTCCATCTGATGTTCCCTATCATCTGTGTGCTCTGGGAGGGAGAGCTGGGAGCAGGTCACCTGTGGCAGATTACTTAATGTGTTGCCGTTGAACACAAGGACT
Organism: Marmota flaviventris; assembly: GCF_047511675.1. NCBI lineage: Eukaryota > Metazoa > Chordata > Mammalia > Rodentia > Sciuridae > Marmota > Marmota flaviventris. The sequence continues at coordinate 106,971,056 of NC_092499.1, read as the reverse complement.
GTAAGCAGGAGCAATGCTAGGAGGGGCAGAGTTGCCTGAAAGTCCAGCTCTTACCCTCCCCCCTCCCCAGCCCCGCTGGGTCCCACCTGTGGGCTGTGTTGGCAGCTGTCTTTAATGGGCCCCTCTGCCACACCCAATGCACATTCTTTTTCTAGCTTCATCTTGAGCTCTAGCGGATGCCCCCAACAGATGGGCCTCTGCCTTGGCTCCTGCAGGACTGCGTGCAAGTCCCCCTTCCTCCCGCCTCCTGACGCTCACACAGCTGCTGCTCACCTCTCTGCCCTGAGTGCTGCTGGCTGTTCTTCAGGCCTTCTCTGGGGAGGCAGCAGAGTCGGTGATTCCTTGATGTGCTTCTTCTTTCTACTTTACATCCTCCTTTATGGCTCTTGTCACATCATGTTGTCATATTTACCTCTGCATTTGTCTCTCTTTAAGGGCAAGGATTTTATTTCATAAAAACTTTTCAATGCCCAGGCTCTTGGATTATGTGAGATGGTAAAACTTTAACCCCAATAGTAGTCAAAAAGTGTCCATTTACCAGTGCACACAGGTGAATGCGGGTGAGCAGGGACACCTGAGAGAGCAAAGGTTGTTCCAGAGTCTAGATGATATCCAGGAAAGATAATAGTCCCCCAGTGAGCTCGGGTCTGTTTTTAGGGTCTGAATTCCATTCTCGATCCTAAGTCGGCTTTGTTTGTGGTTTGAAAGGATTTGATTGTGTCACCTAAGCCAAAGCATGGTTGTTCTGTGTGTGCTCTGGCTTGAGGTAGACTATGCAATTACTTATGTTAATTCACGTCTAGTTAGAAACTGAGTTAAGCCATGCAAAAGTAGTAATATTGCTTAATTAACAAGAGGTTTCTGAGATTTAATCTGTAGGAGTCTCTTGGTCTACATTGGCCTTGGGTTAAATATATACTGTGGAGTGTACAACACAGCTGTGAATGGTTTACCATATGGGTCCAAATAACTAGAAAGGAAAGTCAGCTAAATTAGAAAAGGATGAATCTAGACTACATAAAATAGGTTGTAATTAGCAGCAGCACAACCCCCGAGTTAGTGTAAGTGCCAATAAACTGGCACAGCTTTGGTCTTTCTGGAAGGGGAGGGTGATGAATTGCTCTATTATTATTGCCACTTTTGAATTTAGCAGTATTTGTGTTCTCCGGAAGGGGTGCAAAAGCGGGTGATTTCCCCCCACCCTTCTCATAAGCACAAATATAGAAGCATAACTGTGGCAAGTTTTTGCACTTATTTTCTTCTTATACTTTCAAAATAGAACTGCTTAAGATTTCCAGCATGGTCAAAAGAGTAACATCCCATGCACTGGAAAGTGAGCCAGCACCTGTATTTTGGGTTTCATCTGCACACCTGGAGCTATTCATTCCTTTAGCTGAGCACAGCAGCGAAGCATATATTCTCTTGAGGGTACCAGGAGGCAGGTTGGCTGGGAAAAGAGCCTTTCACCTGTAAGATCAGGGTGATGAGGAGCCAGACCTAGGAGAGCCAGCCATGGGAGTGAGAGCCTAGTGTGGCCCAGTACCTTCTCTCCTTTTGGAAGGAGCTGCCAGAAGTCCAACCTTCCCCATTACTGAGGCCTTCATCTTCACGTTCAAATTTACTTTAGACCCAGTTCCCATCTCACAGCAGTGGTGGGAGCCTGAGGCCAGTTTGAATCATATCACCTTTACTCTGTGAGCACAGAGTTCCTTTGTAATGGTATTTGTCTGCATAGCTGTGTAGGTGCCAGACCCAAGCCAGGTGGATATAACACACAGGGAAAAGAGTCCCCTGGCCTCCTAATTGTTGGCGTCAGCTTTCATTGCTGCCTCTCCTGGCTGCTTTTTCCTTTGTGAGAGCTGTAACCTCTTTTCCCTGCGGAAATCCCAATACTGGCTTCACCCAGGGACTCTGAAAGTAACCAGACTCTTACTGGGGTCAGCACCTCTGAGTAACCCCCAGTTAAGGGCGGGCCTGCTGTGTTCCCTGGCTTCTGATTTTTTCCCCTTTTCCTTTTCGTGAGAGAGTTAGAGCAGCAGAGCACAGGATGGTGCATGTATTTTATGTGTGTTCCTTCATTTATAATTTGAATCTCTTGCTTTTGTTTTCCTACTGGTCCTGGGAAGCAGACAGGGTTCTTCTAGATCATTCAAGTATCCAATGGAATTACCAAGTAGATGATGTCTTAGCTCCTATCTAAGGAGCTCAGCTGAGGTGGGATCAGAGCAAAATGACAATAGAACACATTTTATTTCTGCACCAAAATTTCTTGGGCACTTAGCTCAACTAGACTTTTCCTGAGTTGGGACTGTGTCCCCGGCTCTGCCAGACTTGGCAGAGGCCCAGGGCTCTCCCATTCTCGTCCTGTCTGGTGTTTGTTTTCTCTCCATCCCTCAGGCAGCTGTCAGAGTTTATCCTGTAACTGGATTATTCATCTATGTGAGCTAATGGCAAAATTGTTCCCCATCTCCTCTATACCCTATATTTTTGTAGACAACCCCTTCCCCAAATTGAATGCACGCAGGAGCCAGAGAATACAGTCGACACGTCGCCATTCATTCACTCAATTAGTCTTTTTTTTTTTTTTTTAATATTTATTTTTCAGTCGGACACAATAGTTTTATTTTGTTTATTTTTATGTGATGCTGAGGATTGAACCCAGGGCCTCAAAAGTGCTAGGCAAGCGCTCTACTGCTGAGCCACAACCCCAGCCCTCAACTAGTCTCTTCTGCATCCTGGAAAAATAAGTATTTTTGTCGTCTCTGTCCCAGAGTGAGAATGCTGGGAACAGGGAGGGAGACTGTGCCCCAGGATCTTGCCGGTCTTTGTCCTGTGTGCTTCCCAGAGCGTTCCTGTCACTGCTGCTTATTCAGAGTTCTATCCTTTTATCTGTTGCCCCTCCTGGTTGGATTCTCTAAGTTCCATTTTGCCAAATGATTGAGAGGGCAGGAATTCCAGGCTTCCTAGCACCAGGGCTGATGGCAGGAAGGTTCTTTTGGGCAATGATGTGTGTGTATTGGGTCAGGGGCTTCTCTATCCTAAAACCACACCAGTAGATGGATGAGTAGCCAGCATAACAAGCTTAGTGCAAAAGATCGCCTCCCTCCACCAAGTTCTTAATGGCTATATCTGGAAGAGAGTGTTCTAGCCCCTCTGTTGAAAAAAACTCAATTGGGTTATTTCTTCAGTAGCTACGCATTGTTACTGCATGTCAAATTATCACCTACAGGTTGCTAACTGTGAGTGCATTTGTATGACTAAATAGTTCTATACATGTACAGACATATTACCATTCCCAGTCCTTTCTTAGGACCTAGATAGAGGAGTGTGATATGAAGAAGTATCATAAGTATAATTTCAAAAAGGTACAGACATGACTCATAAATATAGGATAAACATATGTTGAGCATTAGCAACGGGGATAATAATCACATCCACTTCATGTGGATGTAAGAAAAATGACAGGATATGTGCAAAGCACTTAATACAATGCCTGGCACACAGTAGGTGCACAGGGGAAGGTTGTTGTTCTAATGAGTAAAACATGTTCATGTGAATATATCCTTGGATCTGTGGTCTGCCCTCTTTGTGTGGCATGCCTCTGACCTTAATATAAAGATGATATCTTCCAAAATTTGATACCACTATGCTTAGAAATCTGAGCTGAATCATGATTTCTCCCATGATCTAGATAAGGAGAGGATCTGGGCAATTTTCCTTTACTTTTCAACCCATCACCACCACCCTACAGGCTCCTGAGCTCTTCATCAAACACAAATGAAATCCATTTTCTTTGTGCAGTCAGTGTGTCTCCACAGCTGTGAGTCAGCATCCTGTTCCAAATGGCTGTTGGTTCATTGCCATGAACAATAAAGACACACATTTTCCATGGAGCTGACTTGGGGTTTCTACCCACAGCGAGGAGGAGGAGACTCCAAGAGGCAGATTTTGTGGTTTTTGGACTCAGCCATCATTTTAGACTGCAAGTCTTCTTTGTCTTGAAAAATGTGGTGGGTGACTGAAGACACCCAGGACCCCAAAGTTGGCTGCTTGAGCCCGCTGACAGCGGTGCCTTCCTGTAGCCTTCAATGCAGAATGATTACTTCAGGTCCACTGGCATTTAGAACAGTGACTGACCTTTGGATTCCCCCAACTGGGGTGTTGAAAACGCTGTAGTTAACTGACTAGATTAGCTGACTCTTTTCTTTCAAGGAGTAGATGCTTTTTAAAAACCTCCTTGTTCTATTTCCCATCAGGAGCCAAATGAGTACATTTGTGTTTTGTCTCCTCACCAGTGTTGCAAAAGCTTAACTTCTATTTGTTTAGTTCTTTTTAAAATTTATTCTTTTTAAATATACATGACAGTAGAGTGTATTTTGACATATCATACATACGTGGAGGATAACTTCCCGTTCTTGAGGTCGTACATAATGTGGAGCTACACTGGTCGTGTGTTCATATATGAACAAGGAAGGTTACGTCCAATTCATTCTACTGTCTTTTGTTCCCATCCCCCCTTCCTTTCATTCTCCTTTGTCTAATCCAGTGAACTTCTATTCTTCCCTCCTTCATTTTTATTAGTTTTTGAAAAATACATTTAAAAAAGTCTGCCTGGATCCCAGCATTGAGCATGTCATCCTCTACCTTTTGTGGAATTCTCTCCCACATCACTGTTCCCCAGTGTGAGCCTTTGCTTAGAGGACTTCGTGACCACCTGTATCAAACACAGGGGGATGGGATGGAAAAGAAAGCCTTGTTCAGGTTTGTTTCTTCTTCAAGTTTTGCCCCACCTGCCCAGTTTCTGTTAGTCCCTAAATCCTTCTGTCCAGCAAACCCTTTCCTAAGCACTGGAAAATGAGAAGTCAGAAGGTACAGATTCAGAGGCAGAGCCTCTTCTCACAGGTATCTGTGTTCACTGTAGAGCTTTCCCGGCTCCAGGCACTGGCCGTGTGCTGTTGGTGGTTGTGCTGGCAGAGGTAGCTCAGCATTCAGCTGCCTCCTTCCTGCATCTTGGGCAGCAGTGGAGAGGAACCATTTGACCCTTGGAGCTTTAACCTGTACCATGTATTTTCCACAAGAGTAAACTGCCTCATCCATTAGGATAGCAGGTCGAGGGGAAGCGGCGGTGTCCTAAAGATAAGATGGTTCAGTCCCACTGGCAGATACACGTGTTCTGGTGTTCCAGTGTAGGTCCTGCCTTTAGCAGCATTGACCAGGCAGATGATCCTGGGCTCCATGAATTTTTCCTCTTTCCAGTTCAATTGGAAACATGCAGGAAATGGTATGGGAGAAATAGCTGATGTGGGTGGAGTTTGGGGAAGGAGTCTTCCACTTGCTGAAACTCCATTTAGTTTCTTTATGGTTGCTGGCATTAATTAGCATGTGTGTAGTGCATCCGTGATCCCATCTCAGTGGCTGTTTGCTTGGTAAATAATTCAGGTGAATGCATTGGGATGCCTTCAGACTACAGTTGGTGCTGCCTCTTAGGTGAAATTCAGGTTAATCATCAGGGCTTTTATGGGGATTTCCAATAATTGGATTGAATTCCAACTCTGCTGGCTGGTCACTTAACTGTTATACAAAGGCAAAGAACTGTTTCACTGAGAGCAGAGAACTATACAGCAGTCTGTGAACTGAACTTTTCTTCCGTGTTTTTTCTTACCTGGGTTGTTTTGACAAAAACAAGCAATAAAAAGGGAATGACCTAAAATTACAGTCAGCCCCATGCATCATAGAAACAGCTGGTAGAAGTGAAACAAGTCATACACAGGCTGCTTTCCAACAGCCTTCCCACTCTCCTCCCGTAGTTGTCCATCTCTGTCACTGAGTCTCACTCAAGGGGTTGCCTGGGTGTTATTGAAATGCTGCTTCTGGGGTCCTACATTCTAGGTAATCTTAATCAGTAGAGCTCAGATAGGATCTAGGGGATTGTGTTTTTAATAAATATTCCTGGGGATTTCAGTGGTGGCCAGTCAGGGACCACATCTGACACAGACGTACCCTTTGCTTTTGTTTCTGAGAAAATCATGTATTATGGGTCAGTATTCTATGTTCAGGTCAGTGGCTGGTAAGTTGATTTCAGGAAATATTAGAATTGAGGTTAGAGAGTAGAATTGTGTTTCATTGTGATTCTTCATTTTCAGATATGGATAATAAAGTTAAATATAAGGCAAAAATACATTAATAAGAGGATTACACATGTATGTGGGTAGGTGTGCACACCACTAGTCCATTAAGTAGCCTCAATACCAGCTATGTGGGCATATGTCTGTAATCCCAGTGCCTGGAGAGGCTGAGGCAGGAGGATGGCAAGTTTGAGACCAAACTCAGCAACTTATCAAGACTCTCAGTAATTGAGTGAGACCTTGCCTTAAAAGAAAATAAAAAGAATTGGGGATGTAGCTCAGTGGTAAAATTCAATCCACGGTACCAAGGAAGTGAGTAAATGAATGAATGAATGAATAAATAAAATAGCCTTGTAACCTTATTGAGTTTGTGATTAAAACTTCCCAGCCCATACCTAATAAAAACTAAATATAAATTTAGACATGATTCTGTTCTGTAGTGTGGAGATGGAGGTCATTATTCATGCTCCTTCCTTTGTGTGAGTGTAGACACTGAGATCCAGGGGGACAGGTGTTTACACAAGTAACAGATGCAGAGCTGGGTCCCTGTCTCTGAGCACTGAATTCCTCATCTATAAATAGAAAGAGAAATAGCTGTGCCCACTTGGTTGTTTTGAGGATTAAGTAAGATAGCATGTGTTAGGATGTTGGGAGACAGAAAGGGAATTACATGGATATAATTCCTTGTTATTATGCATACTGTGTTTTATTCTAAAGGAAGTATTTAGAATTACATTAGGGATCTCTTGAAGTAATTTGTTGACTCTAGATCAGTAACTGCACATCATTTACTATGTAATTAAAAAATGCTTTTTGTGGTCATAGTCATCTCACCCCTCAGATGATCACTATTCAAATTTTGGTATAAAGGCTTCTAGATATTTTCTTACACATGCACATGAATGTGTAAATGCCTACATAGTATTCCATTATATGAACAAGAGAACATTTAATCCATCTCTTTTGGACATAGGGGTTTTTCCCCTTTATTTTTTTGATATTGCATACAAAACTGAAATAAGCATCTTTGAAGCTGACTCCCATGCAGTGATTGGGTTTCTATGTTTATTTTGCTTCTCTAAAAATCAGAACTAAAGTTATAGATGCTTCAGTTAAGATAGCAACATATTAGTATGAACTCCCTTTGAAATAAGTATGTACATTTTAAAAAGTGTTGTTTTTATACCCAGAAATTCTAACTTCGTGATTTTTGGACTAATACACTTGAGAGTAAAGGTACCACCTCTGTGAGTCTGCTCATTGCTTTTGCCTCAAAATATTACTTTTCTGGCCTCTGTTTCTTTCAGATTCCTCTGGTTCCCTCTGGGTCAAGCTGTTTGCAGTTTGCCAGTGACCTTGTGGGTTTAGCAGTTATGTCCTGTCATCCAGAATTACCTATCCAGTTATGGCAGAGACTTTCCTTTTATTAAACAAAGTTCATAATCACCCAGGAGAGGGATGTTTCGCATTCTGAATCCTTAAAATCATGCTTTCTTAAGTTAAATGGCATGTTAGGAGTATTTCTGATATAAAATTGGAAACTCGGATACCAGAAGGCATTGCTTATCTTTGTAAATACACATGTTCCAATTAAAATAGGTACTAAAATATTTTGGTGGCACTTCAAAACTCCCAATTTAGATTTAATTTAGATTAAAACACTTACTCTTTTTAATAAAGTTATAAAATTGATTATTAAAATTGCCTATTGGAGATTAAAAGCAGCAGAACGTTTATTTTCCTTAAAAAACAATTTAGTCTTCAATAAGTCTGATTATATTAATCAATTATGCTATTAAAATACAACTGCCATATTAAATCTGACTCATTTGTCATGACAGTTTCTATAATTATAAAAATTACACCTAGCTGCTTATATAGTCATAATCCTGCAATAAATATAAATAATTGCCTCTATTAATTCATTTTTGCAGTTACTGTCTATTAAATTCCCAGTTACATAGCAATTTGGCGACCTTCATTTAAAATCCTCCTAAATCTTTGTTGTTCCATTTGACTGCCAAAGCTCCACAAATGCACCTCCTACTGTTGATTCCAGAAACCAATTTAGGAATAAAATAGTTTTTAAATACAAATATTTAAAAGGTTCATTTAGGCTTGAGGTTTGAAGCTTTCAAGGAAAAAAGGAAAGAGGTGTACACGTTGGGTAGAGCATGCTGACCAAAGAGAGAAAACTAATCTTGGCGTTCTAGTATTTCAGTTTGAAAAATTCTACTTAAGACCTTTGAACTAAGCCCAAAGTACCAGAATGTACAGCTGAGTAACTATTCACAACTGTTTTTTTTTTTCATAGGTGTGGATGAGGTCACCATCGTCAACATTTTGACTAACCGCAGCAATGCACAGAGGCAGGATATCGCCTTCGCCTACCAGAGAAGGACCAAAAAGGTATGGGTAATTTCAGGGATGGAGGGCATGCCATGTTGAATTTAATTTCCTTGGCCATTGTGTTTTCTTTTTGTGGATTATGGCTTTCATCAGCTAGGACCTTTGGGAACGCTTGCATGTCCAAGATTTCCTTCGTACGTCCTTGTAAGGGTTACTCCTCTTGTCCATGTGGGAGCTCATACATAAAGATAACACCCTTTATTCCAACCCTCTCTTACTCCATCTCAGCCTACATGAAAGGAACAGTTCTGGGAAGGGAAAGTTAGGAAGGAACAGAGAATAACAGAGTGTTTACCAGGTGCCAGGCACTGTGTTCAGTTCTCTTGTTTCATCTTTATGACTTCTGATGGCTCTTGATATGGTGTTTCTAATTTAATTTCAGGACTGTTGCCTCCACTGAGTACTGATGGTAACACATTCCTCTCATTCTTAAAAAAAAAAAAAAAAAAAAAAAAAAAAAAAAACCACTCAGATTCTTAAGAGTTTTGCCACAAATGGGCTTCGTTGGTAGTACAGGGTCTACCAGGCTATCTTCAGCATGCCATGCTCTACTATTTAAAGAATCTTTGTGTGCTTTTTCCCTTCATTTGTCCACTGGTGGTTAAAGAGCAACCAGCACTTGTTCATCCTTTATTTTGTTGCAGTGTTAGGAAATTTTATTTTTAAGGATGTGCTGCTTTATTTTTAACTTCTTGCTATTAAAAGCTTTTGATTTATTCTTGGACAGTGCAGTAAGAGTGGCTTCCTGCAGCTCCTGTTTGACTTAGGGCTTTCACTTATAGCTACAGTAGAGGTGAACTGGAAGGATTCTGGAAGAGAATTTCTGTTTTTGGGATTGACATGACCACCAGGGTCCTGGGAGTTGCAGGTCAAGCCTTTCTGTAGCTCCTTCCTTCACCCTCTGAAACAGTTGGAAAGGACAGAAATAGGAAAGCAGCTGGCTTCTTTCATCTCATATGCATTACAATTCTTCTTCCACTAGATTTATATTAATCTTCTATGGTGAAGCATGGAGGGGAGTGTTTTATTTCTGCACTTTCCCCAAAGGATTTATGAGCGAGCAGAGCCAAGTTTCTGTTGGAACAGAAGGTCCACCACTTTGGACAGTAGACAAATAATTGCTCATTCAGCTGTTACTTACATAGTGGGGTCTTGGAACACACTAGTGTATACACAAACATAGAGGCCCCAGTCTCGATTTCAAATTAGGTAGGTGGAGAATAAAGCTCCCATGCTCCCATGTACCCTGTTGGAAGGAATGTATTACCAGAATTGTGGTGGGGTTCAGCAACTGCCCAGACTTTGCTATGTGATGGGGACAGCTCACTGTCCTGCTGATTCTTAAGGACTCACAGCCTTGGGCCAGGGAGAATCTTCTTTCACAGAAAGAGAGAGCCTCTGAAGGAAATCTCAGAAGCAGAGCCATCTGAGTTGTTTGCAGAGTTCTGTGGGGAGATGGACCGAGGCTGCCCAGGTGGTGAGCTTGAAGACCCGGGCGCAGCCAGCAGATGTGGAGATAAGCTGGAGTGGAGAGAGGACTGATTTTCTGTTTCTTTCATGTTTAAGCAGATGCCAGGTGTGAGGTGTTCCTACATCAAGAATGGTTTTATTTATCATTTTTGGAATTTTTGCTAAGTGCAGAGCCTTGTGGTGAACATTAGAAGAAACAGGAAGTTGTATGCCCATGAGGAGTTCAGAATAGACCTGGAAGAAGTCAAATAGGTGCCCAAATGCTATTCCAGGTCTGAGCAGAGAATGGGTAGTGGGGAGTGTCAAAGGTAGGCTAAGTTTGGAATCACCTAACCTCAACGTTCCAAATTGGAAAACTGGTGTTATAATTAGGAGGTAGTGCTTTGAAAATCTAAGTGTGTTCTTAGCACATGGGGAAGCTGGAGAAAGTAGGCGGCCAAAGCATTGGGCCTGATGATTTCTCAGATCCATGTCAATTCTAATCATCTTGACATGGATGAATTATTTGAGAAGATAATCTCTGAAGCGGGCTGCACATCACCTGCAGAGCTTGCAGGTTACCTCCACGGGCTGAACATCATCGATTTTGAGGCCACCATTGGAAAGCAGGCGGGAAAGAAAGTAGGGAGAAAAAAAGGAAAATAATAAAAAGAAAGAGGATTAAAATGGTAGAGCTAGCCATGACCCACTGCCCATGGTTTGTAGAATATTTAATCCCTGAGGAAGCATCTTTAAAAGCCATATTGAATTAGGTGCTGCCTCAGACCTCTGACTTAAAATAACGCGTTCTTGGTGACACACAATCAAGAAACAATACACAGCAGGCAAGTGAAGGGGAGTCTGGGGGGTTTAGTTCCCATCAACACCATCCTGATTCAGTAGGGACAAGTTGGTGTTTCCTCAGTAGCAGTTGAAGCGTTTTGTACAGGGAAGCTTCATAACCCCACTGCTGCCACGTTGGGGTCTGTGGTTCTTCTGGAGGTTTTCAGGCACCCCCCCTGTAACAGCTGCAGGCAGACCTTCTGTTGTAGGATCTCAGCAGATCCCGAGGACTCTCTCCCCAGGAGGCTGTCCTCTCTAACCACCTCCTTCCTGGCAGAGGCCTCACACCAGAACCTGCCTTGTCTTCCACAGGGTATTGTGGTGCCTTCATGCTCAGAGTTCTTTTCTTTTTCTTTGTTTATTTTTTGTGTGTTGTGTGTTTTTTGTCATAATCATGAACCCATTAAATGAGCAGAACCCATTAAATGGGCACCTCTGTGACATAAACATGCATGTGTCCCTAATGCCCTCTCCTGCCCTCCCCTCTCATTTTGAAGCTTTCTGAGGAATTGCTTGCCATTCTAGTTTCCTTTTCATGATTAGGAGATGGCAAAATCAGCTTGGGTTTTAATGGGTGCAAAACCTGATAGCTAGGGTTCTGGGTCTGACAAAGGGAATGCGGTAGAGGGAGTTTGACCTAGGACTCCAGAGTGGTCAGAGTCCTCTTACTTTTGTTTTTCTCTCCAGTTTTAAAATGAATATTGGTTACCATGTTTGCTATGTGATTGCTGTTTTTCTAAAGGAACTTGCATCAGCACTGAAATCAGCCTTATCTGGCCACCTGGAGACTGTGATTTTGGGCCTATTGAAGACACCTGCTCAGTATGATGCTTCCGAGCTGAAAGCTTCCATGAAGGTAAACACGTGTGAGATGTTATCTCTGTCAAATCTGCCATTAATATTTGTGAATTACAGCTATTTGAGTGTAATTAGGTGATTTTCAGTTTTGTTGAATTCTCATTTGGATTTTTTTTTTTTTAATGAACTGAAGCTATAAGTTTCAGGATTTGTACCAAAAATATTTCATTTACTTTTTTTAAGACTGCAAAGAAATTTCATGATGCTGAGAAGTCAGTTACCAGCTGCTACGACTTGGCACCTGGGCGATTGGAATGCCATTTGGGAAAACTACTTCCTTGATTACACTTCCTCCTTAAGAAAGATATGTTGTGATATTAAGGAGAAAGAAGAACTCGTAGCTTTTGTTAAGCAGAGCTTGCAAATTCTGCCTGTGCATTTGTGAGCGTTTCTTCCTCTGCCCTTCTCCCTGTCATGTCCCATTGTTTGTTTCAAATTCCAACAAAATCAGAACAGCATAGTACACATGAGGGGTGATTTCAGAATGTGAAGGGTGTCTGTGTTTAGTTCAAAGTCTTTCAGGGATGTTATATCTCTCATGTTTTTCAAAGTTATCTCGAACTTGTAATTTTAGGTAAATTAGCAAAAATTCTAGGTTGTAACCCCTCTGAATTTTGTGTATCCCTGAAGTACCAAATATTTAAGTGTAATGGATGCATAAACGTATGCAACAGCAAAGTCCATGACCCTTTTCAGTGTGTGCTTGCATGCAACTCTTTGAGTAATCTGCTACTGCCCCCTGCTGGTACAACTGGGAAAAGCCTCCGTAGCTGGGGATTGCCTTAGTTCCCCGATATTTTATCCTAAGTCTGTATTTTCTGTGATGCCACTGTTTCTGAATTATGAACTGAGCTAGAAGCCTGCCAGACAAGCTAATGTCCCAGTTCAGTTGTCATCCTTTCCCCAGAGAGCACCTCAGGATGAGGCTGCTTCACACGCATTTCCAGGTCCCTGGAACTTCATAGCTCAAGGCTGCTTCAAGATCTGTTGTTAAATCCCTTTCTTTCAGTTCTTCATGAAGCTTAGCTCAAGCTACTCTTCGTTTATGTGGACTTGCTCTGAGTTTTCTCAGCCGTTTATACTGCAGGAAAGGTATAATCAAGAATGATGATGTGCTAACAACACTTAATGAAATGGCTTGATAAGACAGCACTCCTGCAACCAAGGCTTTGGACCTTTGGAGCCATGTTGGCCTCTCCAAGGTTTCTGCTGACCTTCAACACTCAGATCAGATTATCATATTTTCATCAAGAATCCATTTAGTTGTGATTTCCTGTGATTTTACTAGGACCTATTACTAGGTTTTAGTGACTTGAAACAGACCTGTCTGAGCTATCAGTCACTGTTGTAATCTATGTAATTGGACCCCATGAAGGGTGCTTTAACTGCTAAATCTTTGACCCTGTGCCAGTTCTTCCATTAGCTATCATAGTTGAGTACCCTTCTGAAATCCATAAAGCTTGAAGTGATATTAACTGAACTATTCTTTTTAAAAATAAATAAATAAATAAGTCTTTTTTGACTTCTGGCGATACCAGTAACAGTATCTGCCATATGTTATAGGAGAAATTGCCCTTGTGATAGGAATCCTGGGCAATCTAGGGAAACTTTGGGCCAAGTTATGGAAATTACCAAGGTCACCTTCAAATGTAGAGATCAAAACACTTGAAATTTCTTAGATAGTAACACTGGCATATCATTGGTGGGAGGAAACAAACCTTTCATTACTCACCTATCTTTCCTTTCTAAAGTGTCGGGGTATAGCATTTCTTTCAACACATGAGTTGCTTTTAGACTGTATTTCAATCATCCTTGAAACTGCCCCTCCCTATAATATTCAAAGATCCTCAGTAGTCATTTCACAGCATCTATGTACAATGTGGTGTGGACCTTTTGCTAACAAGGGAAGGATTCTTGGCTTTGCTGGAACCTCTACACATCATGATAAAAGCCCTGGAGGAAGAGCCATTGGCTCAAAGATTAGATTAAGAATAAAATTCAAAATTAACCATTCACCTGAGGCTTAGCTTAGATTATACATACTACTTTTTCAAGGGCATATAAACCCTAATAAGTTTAATTAATAGCTGACACATTTTTCGTGTGGATAAGTAAGTTTCTTATTGTATTAACACCTTATAATTGATTTACATTTTAAACAGTTGTAATTCTACTTAGTTCAAAGTGATATTTCCATATTCGGAAAGACAAGTATTAGAGAATCCTGATTATTAAATCTTGACTTTGATCATGAAGCCAGCTTTGAAATACATGTTTCATTGAGTCCTTTCAAGCTATCTGGCACACTCAAAATTGTATATATTAAATTTGAATTCATCACTCATCAGATTCTTATTCCTTAATAAAGTGTTGGTGTCGAGGTTTATTTGGCACTTCATTATTTCCTTTTGCTTCTCTAAAATGCCCGAAGAGTGTATAATAATCAAGCAAAAATGGAAGTACAAGAATGAAATTTTTAACATTAACCCAATTTTACATTTCAAAGGAGAGAAGTTAAAAATTTTATCTTAACTGTACCTTTCTCTGGCAAGAAGGACTTATTCTAATCTACCATTGGTGTCCACAAATGACAACATCAAATTTCTATGTTCCTTTATTTTAGATTAGTGAGAAGGGTTGTTAATGAAGATAGTTCTTTCCCATTTATTAAAGTTGTGAGTGGTTATGCTAGAAATTAAAAAGTAAAGAAAACTAGGAAGAAGAAAGAGTTATTTTATCAACCTGTCATCAAAGGACAACTACTTTTAACATTCCCACACATTTAAAAGTAATTTTAACTTAGTTGAACCCAAACATGCCACTCATGCCATCTTGTGCTCTGGGGAGGTATTTTTTAAAGGAATAGAAAAATGCCATTGTTTTGTTGAAGACTATAGTACAGGTTGCTGAGTAGGCATGTGGAAAGGAAAATGCCAACAGACCCAATCCATGTTTGAAGTTTACCTGATGGAGATGAGAGAAAGAGGCCATTGATGAGGAAGATGGCTGATGACTGTGCTTCTTGGTTCACAGGGGCTGGGAACTGACGAGGACTCCCTCATCGAGATCATCTGCTCAAGAACCAACCAGGAGCTCCAGGAAATTAACAGAGTCTACAAGGAAAGTGAGTAGCCCTGTTTCTGTGATCCATCCTCCCAGCTGAGTTTCTATGACTCCCTCATGGCCACCCCAGTCAGTGTTTGGGAGGGGGTGCTGGGATTGTGAACACACAGCAGGAGCTGCCATGTTGGCCTTCCCGGTGAGGCTGGACATGGTCCTGGCCCCTCTCCTCCACCTCCTTGTTGCCCATGTTTTTAGCTTTTTTTTTTTTTGGTATCAGGGATTGAACTCAGAGGCACTCAACCACTCAGCCACATCCCCAGCTCTATTTTGTATTTTATTTAGAGACAGGGTCTCACTGAGTTGCTTAGCACCTTGCTAAGGCTGGCTTTGAACTCATGATCCTCCTGCCTCACCCCTGCGCCCCCACCAGCCACTGAGATTACAGGCATGTACCACTGTGCCTGGCTGCTTGTTGTTTTTTTGTTCATTTGTTTGTTTTGTTATATATATATATATATATATATATATATATATATATATATATATATTTATTTATTTTTATTTTTGTTTGTAGCTGTAGATGGGCAGCATGCCTTTATTTTAATTGCTGTTTTTTGTATAGAGCACTAAGGATCAAACCCAATGCCTCACCCATGCTAGGCAAGCACTCTGCCACTGAGCCCCAGTCCCAGCCCAACTGTTTTGTTTTGTTTTAAAATATTTTTAGTTGTAGGTGGACACAATACTTTTTTATTTATTTTTATGTGGTGCTGAGGATCGAACCCAGTGTCTCACATGTGTTAGGCAAGCACTGTACCACTGAACCACAACCTCAGCCTCCTGTATTGATTATTACATTTTACTAGAACTTTTGCAAAAGGATAAATAGGAGGGAAAGGGTAGAAAAAAATTACTTCTAAAAAAGATCTGATAGGGAGAAGAAAGTACTATATACATATGTCATGTATTGAGTACTATCTATTCTGTGCTCAAAAGGCTACCAGCTCTGGACTATGGATCACTCACGACTTACTGCAAGAGACCCATGAACCTCATAGCAATCTGGGAGGCAGTGTGTAAATTAAACAACACAGCCTACCTTGCTACTGTATTTCAGTATGGGTACTATTTTGAATAATGAAATATAAATCTATTTAAAAGTATTATTTGATTTTTACTGGTTTTTGCCATGGTGCATTTTCTCAATTCATGGGTAATAAAGTACAAGGGTGTGAACGTGTGTATGTTGCCCTACAAATGTTTTGTTGTTTGAAAATGAGTATTCGTAATTGAGATGGTTGAGAGCCAGTATTTTAACTATAAAAGAGTTCCCTGATCAAAGTGAGTGCCGAGGAACCCTGGCTTGATTTAGACCTGTTTATCCCTTGTCCCTGGTGACTCCAGCTCTGATGTTATGGGGACCAATGTCATTCTTGAGAGTGTGCCCCCAGTTTGGGTTTCAGAAGCACAGGCGCCTCCTGCCGACACAGCTGTTCCTACTTTTGAGGCTTAGTCGCTGTGGGGGATTATTGGGGTGGGTGGCTGGTTGGCTGTGTAGGCAGAAAGCATCACACTAGATGTGTTGTTTTCCAAGTGTACAAGACTGATCTGGAGAAGGACATTGTCTCCGACACATCTGGTGACTTCCGCAAGCTGATGGTTGCCCTCGCAAAGGTGGGTTTCTGGGTTTATTTGACCGGCCTTGCTTCCTCCCAAGGCAAGTCACATACCTCATTTTATACTTGAGAACAAATTAACTAAATCCTCTGTGCCTGCATCAGAAATTCTGCTGCATTTCCGACAGTGGGTTTGCACCGTCGCTGCCGAGTTGTCATTTTTGGATAATAGGATTTCTTATCCTGAGAAACCGCATGGACAACTGGACTTTGGGGGCCAGAGGAGGAATAGGCAGTTCTCAAGTTCTGGCCTGGATTTATGTGCCAAGTGTCTCCATGTGACTTAGGGAAGGTCACTTTGCCTCTATCTGTGGCCGCACAGGACTCATTGGGAAGTGACCCTCTGTATCTCTTACTTCCCACTTCTTAATGAGAGCATTTGTCCCTGCAGTCCTTTGTCTGGGGTGGGGCTCTCTTTGTGGAACTGATTGCTAATGATGACACATTAACATGGGTGAAAGGTGCTTCCCCTGTGACTATTAAGTTCTTGCCCTGTGCCACTTAATGCCTGCGTCAGGGGAGAAGGAAATTCTGTTCTCTGGGAACCCTGATGGCAAATGACTGATCAGCGTGCTACACCCTGGCCCACTCCCATCTCTATTATTACGACAACTCCCCTGCTGTCTTCATCTGCCACCAGCCTGTGCACTGCTACCCTCAGATCCTTATGAAATTCACTTTCACATTTTATCCCCTGATCAGAACCTGTTTCTTTTGCATCAAATTCAGACTCCCAGCTGCCCTCACCCTGGGCCTCTCCGCCTCCGTCCTCGTCACTGGGATTCTCTCTAACTCTGCTCTGTCCCCACCTGTGCTGTCCTTCTTATGGGGAATGGCTTCCCGCCTCCTTTCACTCGTCACTCAGGGTTCAGCCTTAGCCACACCCCATTATCCCCAGACCTGCTGACTCTGCTTTCTGAAGAGTTCTCCTTTCTTTTGCATTTCTGGTCATCTGAGTGCCCGAGAGTATTGTCTTACCCTGTGTTCCATACTTCATTCTCCATCCGATTGCAAGGTCCCTGAAGGAAAGAATTAAATGTCTTCAGCTCTTCTTGGGGGAGGCGGATCCTGTAAGGTGCACAGCCAGGCCTGGGTTCTGAGGGGGCCGAGGATGGCGAGGAGCGCAGACTTTTCACCTCCCTGGACTGCCTCACCCTCCTTGGTCTTGTCTGGACTCAAAGTGAAAAGAAAAAGTATAAGTGGGTGTTCGTATAGGAAATCAAATAGTTGGGGGAAAAACAGTTTCAGTTTTAAAATACACAAAGGAATAGATTTGATGTTCTTATTTTTCCCCCTAGGGTAGAAGAGCAGAGGATGGCTCTGTCATTGATTACGAACTGATCGACCAAGATGCCCGGGTAAGTACCAAGCTCTATGGTTTAAATTCCTATTTTTTAAATAAATCTCTGGAGAGTCTGTATAATCATCTGTTTTCTGTGTAACTGATTATCTCAAAACTTAGGGATGTGAAACAACAAACAGTTATTATCTCTCAGTTTCCGTGGGTTAGGAATTGGGGAGTGGCTTGGCCAGGTGGCTCAGGCTCAGGGTCTCTTGTGAAGTTGCAGATGAAATGTTGGCCACGGCTGTGATTGCCGGGGGGGGGTCTCACAGGCTCAGGGGGATCTCTTCTTAGACTGCCCGCCCTTGTGGTTATTGGCAAGAGGCCTTAGCATCTCCCCACTGGGCTCTCTCCAGGGTTGCTCGAGTGTCCTCACAACATGCAGCTGGCTTTCTCCTGAGTGAGTGATGCAAGAGCCCAAGAGCCAGGAGGAAGCCCCAGTGCCTTTGATAACCCAGTCTCAGGAGTCACACACTGTCCCTCTGT
Organism: Marmota flaviventris; assembly: GCF_047511675.1. Lineage (NCBI taxonomy): Eukaryota > Metazoa > Chordata > Mammalia > Rodentia > Sciuridae > Marmota > Marmota flaviventris. Next base: position 106,952,805 of record NC_092499.1, on the reverse strand, counting down.
CATAGTTTTTTCATTAAAAGTAAGTTCCTGAGTCTAGCTTACAGTCACTAGGTGGAGAATTTGCTTCCACCTGTGGAAGAGAGGAACTTGAAAGAATCTGTGGCCATGTTTTAAACCCACAGCAGTCTGAGAATGAGAGTTTCTCCTTCACTTTCTGAGGGGATTATTTTTTAGGATGTATTTCCTTTAATGCTGGTATTAATTAGCAGATCACTAGTTGACTCACTCACCCTCATTCAGGCTTTGCTTGTCTGGAAGCACCAGCTTCTGCCGGGTGGGATGTGGCCGTGCACACCAACAGAGTGAGCGCTTGGGGAAGCAGACGGTGGTAAAGGCACAGCCAGGGATGGGGAGGCTTTCTGCTCTGCTGTGGTGGGAGCAGAGGAGAGCTACAGAGGTCTGTCCTCTTTTCTGGCTGAAAAGAACTTTGCCATAATCACTGAGAACTATTCGTGAAGCTGATGTAGATTCCTCTAAACTGTATGCTAGATCTAGAGGGTCAACTGTTAGCTCAAAGTGTGCCATAAAAGTTATAGGAAAAAATTAATTTGAATTCATTTTAGTTTTAAAATTCAGAATATGCTGGGTAGCATATTTAGCAAGAGGTGGAGAGGGGTTTTAAATCAGTAATAGAAATTGGGTTTTGCAGATGATGGAGAATCAATGAATGAGTCTCTCTCCATATAGAAGCCTTTCTTCCTCACCTTCAGCCATTCTTACCTTTACTTATGGCCCTTAAATTTTCCTGGAAACTGAAAAATGAGATTGGAATGGCTCCTTTTCTGCTCCATTATTTACTGAGTTTCTTGGATGGGGCTGCCTTCTTTTAGTAGAATCTCTCAGTCCCTCTTAATATGAAAAGCTCTCAGCCTTTCCCTTCATGTTCAAGGAAGGAGACGTGTACAGCACCAGCCTCATGAACAATCTGCATTCTTACTTTGTGTCTGTCTGTGCCTAATGAAGATGGCTATAAGACTCTTGACCTAAATGGTACATTTTTGGTGAAGTCTGTAAGGGCACCCTTTCTCATTTGGCATTTTGAACGTGCAGCTCTTTGGATATTTTTACATGACATTTCTCTTGACCTTTTTTTGGATCATATAGTTAACTTTTCCTTGTTGGCTTTGCTTGTAGGATCTCTATGATGCTGGAGTGAAGAGGAAAGGAACCGATGTTCCCAAGTGGATCAGCATCATGACTGAGCGGAGTGTGTGCCATCTCCAGAAAGGTGGGTGCTGTGCTGAGGAGGTCTTGTCACCCTAGGGCTCTGAGCTGGGCTGGGTGGTGTCCATCCTGGGGCTCAGGTCTGCAAGAATAAGACTCACTCTCTGCTTGGCCCTCCCATAGGCTCTCTGGTTTTCTTTCACCAAATCCATTTGCCTTTCTCTGTCATTCTGGAGCCTTCTCTCTCCCAAATGTCATCATATTTGGCACTGAGTTTGCTTCTCTTCCTTGTTTGAGAAACATTTTATCTTGACATATTTGTTGAAACAAGGGCTTGGCTGGGTGCTTTGTATTCTTTCTCAAGGCTTCCAGATAGAAAGGGTTCCACTCACGGGAGATGGACATGCTACAATCTGTGACCTGGGTCATGCCATTCGGGACAGGTGCATGACCTGCTGCTCTAAAGTAGACTGGTGCAGTGCTGGCTCTGGTCCACAATGGCAACCTCTAGCTGCCCAAGACACTACCTATGATCAACCTCATTCTTTCTTTATTGTGGTGCCTAGCCATGTGGGTGACCATTGAAGCACTGACCAGTGGCTCTGACATAATGATGATTTGTGGCTTTTCCTTAGTATTTGATAGGTATAAGAGCTACAGCCCTTATGACATGTTGGAGAGCATCAAGAAGGAGGTCAAAGGAGACCTGGAAAATGCTTTCCTGAACTTGGGTAAGCAATCAACCCTAGTGGACACCAACTTTCAGAGAACAGTATGGAATCAGAAGGAATGAATGGCCATCCTCTTAACTCAAGTGGATGTGGGAAGAGTGGTATCTAGATGTAATTTGAATAGTTTTGTAATCTTAATTCTTAAGCATAAAGATGCAAAACTGAAGAACAGCTTCACTTGGTAGAACAGAGTTGGCAGGAAGAATAAGGCAAGAGAAGAGGGGGCTGTGGTGGAGAAATTCACATGCATGCTTGGGTTTCTGCAGCCCTCAGAGTGCCCTGGTTGAAAACCACAGCGGAGCTTAGTAGTTCAGAGGATTGCAGTTTCCCTTAACCTTTTGCATCCTGCAGCCCACATCTGCTGCATCAGGTCATTTCTGGTTGGTGCCCTGGGGTCAGGGCATCATTTCCTCCTGGAGAAGGTTAGATGAGCACTGTACCTCTGATGCCCTTTCTTTTCTCCACAGTTCAGTGCATTCAGAACAAGCCCCTGTACTTTGCTGATCGGCTGTACGACTCCATGAAGGTAAGGGCAACTGGCCAAGAAGCCCATGTTCCCATGTGATTCTTATTTTATGCCCTAAACTAAATCTCCTTGACTGGTGGATGGAGGGAGGGACCCCAGTGTCTGGAAGCAAGAACACACTAGTCAGCTCTGGTTACATTTGACAGGTGAGAAAAGCACAAGTCCTTCCTCTCTGAACTACTTGAACATGTGTTTGGGTTCAGGGAGAAAATAAGTGCCCCTGGAGGGAGGAAGTGCTAAGGGGTGGTGCTGTCTGGTTCTTGCAGGTGGTGTGGTTCAGTAATTTCCTGCTGTTACCCCCAGAGGAAAGACAGGCGAGGACAGGAGTAGTAGTGAGCACCCCCTATGCCATAGCCATTGTGCCCCTTACCTCCTTGACTGAAACCCTGCAAGGTTTATATTCTTTAAAGATGAGGGGACTGGAGCTCATGGAGCCTCAGTCTGCTTGAAGTTTTGCAGCAGATCTGCACCTGTCTGACTCCAAAGCCAGCTCTGCGAGTCTCCGTGAACTAACCATCTCTTCCCATAGACCCATCCCATTTTTCATTCCTTGGACATGCCACATGGACATGCCTCCAGGCCTTTGCTGCTTCTCCCTGGAGCACCTTCCTTGTCCATGTTGCTTCTCTGCCATTTCTACTTGAGTTCCATGTCAGATGTGACCCTTTCCTTGATGTTCTCAGCCTGAGGCTCTGGAAGTACACTCAGGGGTCCTTACTGTCTCTACCATTCGCATTGGCATAGAACCATGAGAAAGATGTGTGGCAAGTCCTCTCTAAGCCCCCGAGAGGCAGCAACCTTATGTCATGTACATAAGGGTTCAGGCTTCTTGGGCTGAGCTTTGTAAGAATAGGTGCTCCGTAGACATTTATTGAATGGACGAGTAAGGTTTGTGCTGATTAAATCTTGGTGTGTTTGGAATTCCAAGATGATCTTTGTTTCTTGAGGAAAAAGTTCCACAATTGTGTTTTCAATCTCTCAGGCAGCCTCAAGAAGCAGGAGTGTGCCAGAAAACATATTAGATGCTTTTTAAGTGATAACATTGTCGGGGGATTTAACTTGGAATATCAATTTGACTTTCAGGGCAAAGGGACTCGTGATAAGGTTCTGATTAGAATCATGGTGTCCCGCAGTGAAGTGGACATGTTGAAAATTAGGTCTGAATTCAAGAGAAAGTACGGCAAGTCCCTGTACTACTACATCCAGGTAAGGCCCCTGGTGTTAGGTTGGCCCTGCCTGGCCATCCAAAGGGCTTGAGGTCCCCAGGCAGCTAGCCAATTTTTTCTGTTTTCTAAGTCTCTGGGGAAGAAATGTTGGTCACCAAATATCAGGAATTCACTTTGAGAGGTACCCTTTATGATTTGTCCTGGATTCTGTAGAAACAGGCCAGTATTTTATATTTCCCATGTCTGTTACTCTACAATGATAATGGTGTTTATCAGGATGATCCTACAAGAGTTGGTGACATCCTGAAGAAACTCTGAACACCAATTAAAGTTTGTATTCTGTTGTATTTCTACAAGAATATTTCTTGAAAAATTGTCAGAAAATCATGACAGCATTTAATTACTTAGAACTCCTGTCTCTTCATTCAGTTTGGTCTCTGTCCATTTTAGAGTGATGGAACATTGGTATAAAGTGATTGCATTCATAGTGGTGCCACTGTGCCTAGATCAGACAAGCTTGGAAAATCCCTTTTTAAAAGATTCTGAAATTTCTAAAGGCATGTATATGGTTACTAAGGATATATTTTGAGGTGGGTTCGGTCAACCTAGGCTTCTTAGGGCATATGTTTAAAATTGATGGACCAGTTAGATTCTTGGTAATTGTTTCCTCACCTCACTAGCACATTTCCTTGTAACTTAAGAGGCCATGACATAGCAGTGAGGAGGAAAGGTCTCCAGTTCTCTGTGGAAGGGTGGGGGAACAAGAGGCACAGGGAACTATTTTCAGGACCTCACTACAGGCAGAGCTACGACTCTTCTCTGCCCTTGGGATTGTATTTGGAAGTCTCCCAAGCATGTTTTCCAGCCACACTCCCAGGGGGCCTGACAGAGCTGTGGCCCTCTAGTGTCTGCATGCAGGAAGAACCTGCAGAATCCTTCTTGGGTCATGGGAGAGACTCACCTGTGCTTCAGGGCTGCTTGCAGGTTTCTGTGGAGTTGGGTCTTTTTCCTGATACAGCATTTCTCTTTTCTCCATGGCCACTTGTAGCAAGACACCAAGGGCGACTACCAGAAGGCACTGCTGTACCTGTGCGGTGGAGATGACTGAAGCGCGGCAGGGTGAAGCGCCCAGAAACGGCGTCCCCTGTGCTCCCACCTAACCTTCTAGAGGATCAGCTTGCGACTAACAGACCCCTGTCTCCTCCCTGTGAAGATAATGTCTGCCTTGCCCCTGCCCCCTTACTTTAGTTGCCTAAGCGTTGCCTGGCTTTCCCACCCATCCTCTCCTTTAAGCCAAAGAAAAGAACATTCCAAGGATTTGGAAGTGAAGTCTATGATGTGAAACACTTTGCCTCTTGTGTATTGTGTCGTGAATAAACCGAGTTTTTACTTTAGAAACAAACACTTTGTTGGCCTTGCTTTCCATTTAATGGTTTAAAAATCACGCATGCTTAGGATCCTGTTGTTTAATGGGTGAGCCTGTCCCTAAAGGAAGAGGGAGAACTGGGCCGTCTGATTCAGTAGACACGATCCAGATGTGGCTCTTTAAGTATAAGTGAATTTAAATCATACAAAATTAAAAATTTAGTTCTTCTTTCATGCTATCCACATATCAAATGCCTTGTATCCACCTGTGGTGAACAGGTCATATACTGGATTTTGCCTGGGGAGAGCATTTCCATTATAACAGAACCTTCTGTAAGCAGCACTTTCTGCCCTGGAGATGGGAGGACCTGTGGAGGGAATACCCCCAAGTGACTCCTCACCTGCTCAGCTTTTTTTTTTTTTTTTTTTTAATTTTTTAATATTTATTTTTTAGTTTTCGGCGGACACAACATCTTTGTTTGTATGTGGTGCTGAGGATCGAACCCTGGCCGCACGCATGGCAGGCAAGCGCGCTACAGCTTGAGCCACATCCCCAGCCCCATGCTGAGCTTTTTTATAGGTAAATTAGGTGAAAACAAGTATCTTGGTGGCATCAAACTGGGGAGCAAATGGGGAGGTGGATTCTGCTTAGCAAATATTGTTAACATTTCTAGACATCAAAATAAATAATATCCTGCCCCCACTTCAAGAACTCAGTGCCAGTGGGTTTGGCTACAGCCTTCCTGTAAAGGGCTAGCAAGTGAATTAAGAGCACAGAAAGGAAGCTAATGTCTTTGAGTGGGTGGGCTGGGAAAGATGAAGTGAGAAGGAGGCATATCAGCTGTGCCCTAAAATCTCACATGAAGTTTTAGAGCTGGGAGGAAGCTCTCCATGCGGGTTCTTAAGGTTCAGATAATGGATAATTATCATTCCTATGACTGGGACACCTTCCAAAAGGTACAGTGACCACCTAGAGGGAAGACCGTGGTTACCTCTCACTGTTCTCCCCTTCCAGCCAGTGGCCTTCTCTACAGTCAGTGGTGTCTGGTATGTCCTTGCACAAATAGTCTGCATACTATGCGTGTATGTGTATATGTGTCTACCGATGCTTACGAATGTGAAGGTGCTATTTGTAAGCTGCTAACCCAGGACCCTGCAGACTTCTTTTCTGAGTAGAGTAAGACTGGGGGAAGTGGTGACACCTTCCACGCCCTTCCACATCAGAGGATGCTGAGTCTACTGCTAAATCTTGGTACCTGGCTGAGGTAGAGCAAGCTCAGCAGTCTGCAGGGACTAGGCAGGTAATGGAAATATGTGAAATGGGCTAGACGGACAGAAGTGGGGAGTCTAGAGAGGTGGAGGATGCCTGCCCCACTTAAGGCATCCAAATTCAATTAAAACAACAGCAGCAACTGTGTCTCCCAAACCAAATAACTGTGAGCTGATTGGTTGGTTATTGTAAACCCTTTGGCAAACTTTGGATGGAGTGTGGCCCATGAAGTATCTCTTAGGCCACTGAGATTTTCTTCTAAAACCAGGTTATGCAAACATAAGGTGTTTTATCAAATATGACCTCCAGTGCCTGTTAGAATTGATGCCCCAGATCCAAGATGTACTCTTCCTTGTGCTTGAGGCAGAGTTCAAGGAACTGCATAGGAAGAGGACCTTTCTGTTTAACCTTAAATTCTCATGTTGAATTCAGAATGCATAGGGCCGGGAGAGGCTGTCGGAGCAATGTTACAGCATTTAGGTTTTCTTTCACCCAAACAACATGTTTCAGGCTACAAAGGAAATAGTTGAAAGAGAAGGTAAGGTGCTGTGGTGGGGGGGAAGGCTGGTCTGGTTGGCTCAGACCCTCTGTCAGGTGTGAGGGAAAATCCAAAAGGCAGGCTGCACAGGGCAGGGTCTTAGAGATCTGCTCCAAACACGCCTACTGTCTCTCCTCTGTGTGGAGCCATAGATGTCTGTCTAGTGTTTTCCAAAAATGACAGTGAGGGCACAAGGAAATTTGGTCTCATTTTCTTCTGGATTCCAGCCTGTCCTCTGTCAAGTTTTCCAAGCCATTTCTCGAAATAAAGACAACCATCTGGAGATCTGAATATTCTCCCATCCAATTTTACTTTGCAAAGAGATGGGAAAGGGCACCAGGCAGGCTTTCACGTTTTGTGAGCTGATAATAATAAAAAGTTTGACTTTATTCTTTGAGGAATAAGACAGTGAATGTGCTTCCCAGCTGTGCAAACTTGTTACACTATGACACTGTGAACAAGAACATGACATTTCCCCCCGACCCAGGTAGGGGCTGAGCAAGGCTGTGTGCCCAATTTGACAATTCCTTCACTTCGTAGTCCACGTGTACATTTTCTCCCCTGAAGTGGTAAAGCGCACAATCTGAGCAGCCGTTTGTGATAGCCCTCTGTTGGGACCCCTGGCATGCGTCAAACAGTTTGTTAGGTATTTTTCCAGAGTTGGCTTCCCAATTAAAAAGTAAGAAGACGAATCTTATTTGGAAACTCATGGATGAACTCCTCAAGGTTCCCCACCCATTTTACTAGGCTATGGGCAAATGACTATGTATATGAATCTTCCCCTGGAGGTGAAGTTCCCCTGGTGTAAATTATTAGTAAAGATAGATAAGGCAGGGAAAACCAGGCTCCCAAAGTAGCTGCATTTAGCAAGAAAAATGATTTGAGGACAGAAATCTTTTAAATCAATTTTTAGTCTCTAAATGACTCCAATCTCCAGGCTTCTCCCTGCGTTTTGACAAATGGCTTTGGCTTCTTATCCACATCAGTTTATTTGACCTCCTTTTTCCATCAACTACCAAAATGAAAACTCCACTGCAAGAGAGAGAGAGAGAGAAGGAGCAATTCTGAACATCCCTTAGCAATGAGGCAGAACATGCTATAGCCATCAAGTTCTAGTTGTTCATTCTATTTATTGAAAAAAGCCTGTAGCCTGATTTCTTTTATGCGAGTACATTTGAGCAAGCAAAGTTTATAGAGATGACTTATCTCATTACATTAGAAGAGTGATTTGCTATCTCAGCATCTATAAGCAATTTTAACAGACATTTCTGGATGAAGAAAAGCTTTTGTAAATATATGCGAAAGACACGATTTCATCAAGCATTAAATTGGAGGTGCCCTGGAAAAATATTACATTTGTGCATTCAATTAGCTTGATTGTGGCTGAATTTTGTCCACTGAAGGCAGCATTTCTGCAGAAAAACAGAAGCATTCCCTATGTCAGCAGGTTTCCCGAAACAGAAAAGCACACTTTCCCCCTTGCACATCCTCTTTTGCATTTGTGCTGCTCCGAGCTCTGTGCTCCTAATCAGGCCACTCAGTCCGGTTCATGATGGAGAGTGAGGAGAGAGTGAACTAGGCGCCTCTTTCTTCAGCCTTGTAGAAATCCAAACCCGACCATCCCAGTTCAAACAGCCTGCTTCCAGTCTGAAAGCTAGACAAGCTCTGGGCAAAATTGGAACGTGGTCAAGAATGGACCTAAGTCCCCCAAATGTCCCTCCTGTTATCTCTCTCTCCTTTAGGGATTGTAGGATGTTGTCTAAAATTGAGTGCAGCTGCTGGCCCATAGACCTTTCCCGGAGGTAAGTATATAGGACCCACCTTTCTTCCATCCTCGGATGAAAGCTTTGTTCTCCAGTTACTGGGATGAGAGGAGTTAGTAAGTAGAGACTGGAGGGCTGCAAGAGGGTATGGACCCCAAAGCCATAGTGAAGAGATGAGCCAGGTATACTTGCCCACCACTTAATGACAGAGACACATTCCAAGAACTGCATCACCTGGTGAGTTTGTTATGGTGTCAACATCATAGGGCACACTTACACAAACTAAGACGGCTACGATATCACTAGGTAATATAATCTATGGGACCACTGTTATGTATGTGGCCCACCACTGAACAAAATGTTGGTATGGGGTATGTGACTGTGTTTAGGATAGTCAAATTGGAACTTTTCTAGCGATAATCCACTGTAGCCCAAGGCTATTATATATTTGCTTTCAGGTAAATTTCTAAAATCAAATAGTTAAATTCAAGAAACAATAAAATTTGGGAATTGAAAAAAAATGTTTGAAAGAAGTTTTATGTTACTATATCAGTGAGGTTGCTGGATTTCAAATTTTACCATGGATTCTTGAATTTTAGAGAATCATCTTGTCTTAAAGGGCGACAATTTGTCCTAACAGGTATGAATTCACACATGACTAGGAAGATTTGGATGGGGAATATTAAGTGCTATTTTATTTTTTGGTACCAGGGATTGAACTCAAGGACACTTAACTCCAGCCCTTTATGTTTTTCATTTTGAGACAGGGTTTTGCTAAGTTGCTGAGGCTGGCCTTCAACTTGAGATACTTCTGCCTCAACTTCCCAAGTTGCTGGAATTATAGGCATGTGCCACCATGCTGACTTTAGGAAGATTTTTTTTTCTTTTTCTTTCTTCTGTTTTCTTTTTTGGTACCAGGGATTGAACACAGTGATAGTTAATCACTGACTCACATCTCCAGCCCTTATTTATTTATTTATTTTGAGATAGGGTCTCGTTAAGCTCTGTGTAGAGCCTTGCTAAATTGCTGAGACTGGCCTTGACCGTTCCATCCTCTTCCTTAACCTCCCAAGTTGCTGGAATTACAGACATGTGCCACTGTGCTTAGGAAGATTTTTTTTTTCTTTTATTGACATTGGAGATTGAACCCAGGGGCACTTAACTGCTAAGCTACATCTCCAGAAACCTTGCAGTTGTCTCCTAGATGAGGATCAGCCACTCAGCACCCCGCAAGTGCCATGGTTTCCTCTGTCATCGCCCTTCTGGCTGCACATGGTCAGGCTGCTTTCTTCTTACTCCCCCTATCCCCAGTGTTTAACTCAGTGACCAGCATACAGTCAGCATGCCTACTGGGTTGATGAATAAGTCAACAAATGAGCAAATGAACAACTAAGGCAAAACATTACCTGCATTAACTCCAGACTTTAAAAATCTTTAAAAACTGGGTGCTGTGGTGCACACCTGTAATCCTACTGGCTTAGAAAGCTGAGGCAGGAGGATAGCAAGTTCAAGGTCAGTCTCAGTAACTTATCAAGACCCTAAGCAACTCAGTGAGACCCTGTCTCTAAATAAATGTAAAAAGGTCTGGGGATGTGGCTTAGTGGTTAAATGCCCCTAGGTTTAATCTCCAGTATCAAAAAAAGAAAACAATATCTTCCTAAGCATAGTGGCACATACCTGTAATTCCAGCAACTTGGGAGGCCAAGGCAGGAGGATCAAAAGTTCAAGGTCAGCCTCAGTAATTTAGCAACTTAAAGCAGGATCTTTTTTTTTTCTTTGTGTGTGTGTGTGTGTGTGTGTGTGTGTATATATATATATATATATAGTTGTAGGTGGATACAATGCCTTTATTTTTATTTATTGATTTTTATGTGGTGCTGAGGATTGAACCCAATGCCTCACCCATGCTAGGGGAACACTCTACCATTGAGCCCCAGCCCCAGCCCCAGCCCCAAGCAGAATCTTTTTTGGTATTTGTTTTTTTAATAAGAGGAATAGGTAATCATTGAGGAAAGTTGGAAAATACAGATAAATATGAAGGAGAATACTTGCATCATTGGGAGCCCCAACTGGAACAGATCACTGATCCTGTATTTGGCAGGATGATCTGTTTGAGAAGCAGCTCGTGTTGCCTTGACAGTGAGCTCATCCGGAAAGAACCAGTGGCAGTTTTCCCTCCTCCCCTTTCCCTGCCGGGTGGCCTGGACTGTAGGCAGTGATAGTTAGTCTTCCCTGGCCCTGTGGAGGAGCCAAGGTGGCTTCGGGTTTTTCAAAATCTAGTTCAAGAGGATGTAGTGCTAGGTTGTCTCAAAGGGAGAAGGCTCTGGGGTGAAAGGGAGAAGTGGTAGCCTATTCCTGGGGCAGCTGGATTTCCAGAGGTGTGCTGTCCAGGCGATGGGGAATGGTGCCTGGCCCCCATGCTGTACCCAAGTGTCCTGGCTTCTGAGAGGGAAACTGGGTGTTTGTAGGGAAACAAATACCACTTAGTGTCGAGCCCCTCTGGAAAAGCCTTAGTGACTGGGTGTGGAGAGCAGGCAGAGGAGCCCCACCCTGTGTTCAAACCTGCTTCCCGGTCTCAGTCTGATTCCACACCACTTCTTTCTCTGACGACCAGAACAGCCCACGTTCCGTGACGGAGAGCTTCATTGTGTGTGTACATTCTGACCTTTTCTTTTTTGACATTCTGTGGTCTATATAACATTTGTTCCAGGTATAATCACTATTCTAGACACAGCAGGGCCTCAAAATTTAGATCTAATTCTGTGCTTTGAAGAGCCTAAATTAACCAAATATTGTACAAAAGGAGGAAACGGGTTCTTAGCAGAGAAAGCAAGGGAAACAAAATGAAGGACACACTGGATATTGCACTCCAAGCTGCTGGGAGAACAAAGAAACCACAGAAAATGGTTTCTGAGCATAGATAAAACTTGCTGGCTTTTTTGGGGGGCAGTTGCCAGTTCTGTTTCACCAGCAGGTTTCCATGTAGCTGTCATCTGGCTGCTAACAGTAACATAAACAGGTAAAATAAGGAAGGTTCTCCTTGCTCCTGGCCTCTGGATTGTTTGTTTCTCCCCCTGGCTGAGGCATTGCTATGATTCCTGTGTTGGGGAGGCTGGGTCCCCTCTTGATTGACAGACGGTGGAGCCTTGTGGGAGGTTTTAAGGCTGGATCCCGTCCCTCAATGGTTTGAGTCTCACCATGTGATCTCTCTCCCATGCACTCTTGCCATCATGGTGCCATCCACCATGAGGTGATGCAGCCAAGGGGAATCTCTCCAGGTCCAGTGCTATACTATTTGGACTTTCAGTCTCCAAAATTGTGAGCTAAATAAACCTCTTTTCTTTATAAGTACCCACCTCAGGTGTTTTGTTATAGGGATGAAAAATGGACTAATACAGGCCTCCAATCCACAAACAGGAATTCAGGCCAAGCCCTCCCTGAGTTGGCCATCTACTTTGGGCTAGGATGAGACATGTAAGCGGCTGTGCTTCCTGTGGCTTCTGGTACTCTGTTGGTTTCCTTACTACTCTGGGAAGCAGTGAGCTGAGTCTGGGGCTTGCCAGACATTTTGTCCCCAGCACTGGGCCCACTCTGATCACCTTGGCCCTATGGGGGCTGAGATTGTGATAATTTGCCTTCTTTCCTGGTCACTGACCTCATCTCCCAGCTACCCTGAAGCCTTTATCATCCTCTCCCCATGTCCTGGAGCTCTGTCTGCAACTTCCTGTCATTGTCTGCTCAGTTCATCTTGGATGAGGTACTTTCAAGATATTATATAGTGATATTCCAGCTTAGCTTCTAGAAGTTTCTGAGGGTTCCCCCTCAGAGATGAACTACATCAATCAGTCATTCCCCACCAAATAAAGAGCACAAAGTTGAAGGTGCCCTGTGGTTAGGCTGCTGAGCTGCATGAGCCTGGATCCAGCTCTGGGACTGTCAGTCCCTGGTTAGAGGTCCACAGGATGGTTAGGTGACTGTCCCTGGGTTGGATTTGCCCCCCATAGAGGCCTGTATCCCTGAACTAATGGTGAGTCTGGGAATTTCCTGTAGCTGAATCCTTTCTCTAGAGTCTCCCTAGTATGTGAACCCTCTGAGCCTGCTTCCCTGGGAATAATAGTATTTCCCCTCTAGGGTTGTTGTGAGGATTAAATGAACAATACATGTAATGTCCCTGACATATTTCTTGGTATAGAGGAAGCACTTAATGAATCCAATAAATTAACATATAATCAGATAGATGCTGTATCAATAAGTCATTCTGTACAATATCATTGAAGAATTGGCTTTCCTGGGCCTGGGGGAGATTCTTCCTGCCGTGTGGTATTTGCCCTTGGGAGTGTCCACAGGGCATTGGAAAATCGTGTCAGGGTTCCAGGGAGGCTTGTCCTTCTTCTATGGCCTATTTCCTCTAGGGATTTGGCCTCCTTGGTTCTCTTGGATGTGCCCCTGCCTCCTTGTCTGTCAGTGAATCACCAGGCCTCATCTGAGAGCCATCAGGGAGATGTGCAGAATATTTGGGTCTTAGGTAGCGTGTGTGTGTGTCCTTGAGCCTCCTATATAGCACATCGTTTGTCATTTTGGCAGGAAGGTTTCTTTCCTTCCTTCCTTTCTTTTTTTTTTTTTTAAGTTTCCAACAACTTTAGACCTTATCAAGTTGATAAATATATGCAGACTGATGATGGATAGGAAATAATGCTCCATGATGGCAAATCCTTCCTGTTCTTGAAAATCATTTAAATTCCTGTTCCTTGAGGGAGAGGATTTAAGGGTTCACTTCTTGGAACCATGTGGCTATGACTCTACCATTAAATGATGATAGTAAAAACTGTAGGAAATATCGAGCCAACTAGATGCAAGGGAGTTTGAGTCCAACAAGATCAGGACACACTGGAAAGGTTAGGAAGCCTGGGCTATGTGGTTCCTGTTCCATATGAACCTATTAGCTAGCACCATTAGTCAACTTCCAGGTGCTTCTCTTATTCTTTGGGTATGTCTCTTCTGTGATCCATTAAACATTTATTCTATAAATCAAGAGCAGTTTCACTAATAAAAATTTATAATCATACATATTATTATTGTACACAAAACCATATGTGTACAATATTTTAAGGAAGCATCAGTACAGTAATGGGCTTTTCTCACTCCTTCTAACACCTGTCCTTCCCCCCTTTCCTGGAATCTGGTCCTGCTGAGGCCAGGCTGTGGGAGGAAGCCTTTTACCATGAGCCTCAAGGTGCAGATGGGCACAGATCCCCTTCTAACTTAATACACGAGGAGGTTTGCTGGTGGGAATTGGCCTTCTCAAGGCCTGGGATTGGATTGTCTCTGAGTCTTCTCCATTTTTTTCCTTTGTTCCCAGAACTTGAACCCAGAACAGAGATGGAGCAGAGATTGCCTGCTTCATCTGTGTTAGAGAAGAGATGTGCAAGCCATTAGGATAAAAAGGAAGGGGAGGGTGGAAGCAGAAGAAAGGGCAGGGTGACGGAAGGAGGAGGGAAAGAGTGCAGAGAGTTGAGGGGAGGGCACCTTTCGCAGGGCTGGCCCTAGGACATACACAGAGCCAGAGTTCAAAGACCCCTGTCTGGGCTGTATTACCTGAGCTGAGCCCAGGGCCAGATGGAGAGGATTAGAGAAGAAACTCCCAAATTCCTCTTACCAGAATGACTTCCTATTGGTAGGAATGTATTTCTTGGACCCAAAGCAAATGACAGTTTGGATATTTTTCTGGAGCTGATTTTTAGAGCTTATTTAGTTAAGGATAAGAATTTACCATTCTCTCTTTTACCACTTTAAAAGATTCAATGTAGGGATTTTATACATTCTGTTTTTCTATTTAAATCTATTTATTGCCCAGACATTTGTTCTGTCGTCATGGCCACACTATGCTAGACATAGATTATGACATCAAATTCCTATAGTCAGCTGGTCAAGGAAGTAGATAGCATGAGTCCCTTTGATTCATGTGCGACCTGAGGCTCTGTGGGGCTAAATGTCTTTCCTAAGTCACACAGCTTGTAAGATGTGGAACCCAAATCTTTTACTCCAACACCTCTGCCAGAGTAGATGCATTGGAGTTCTTGTAAAAATGGAAGAAAAATTTATCCATTAATTTTGTGTTTATGCAAGTAGGAAAAAAAACTATCAACATTTTAAAAACTAAACTTTTAATTTTAGAATAGTTCTAGAATTACAAAATTGCTTTCAAAATAGTAAAGAGTACCTATATTTCCCACTCCCTGTTTCCCTTATTGTTAACATCTTATATGAGCATGACATGTTTGTGGCAGTTAACAAATCAATGTTGATCCATTACTATTAGCTCAAATCCATCATTATTCAGATTTCCTCAGGGTTTGCCTTGTTGGTTTTCTGTCCTGGGGTGTTGTCTGAGATGGCATACTACCTGTAGTTGTCAAGGTCTCCTGGAGTTCCTCTTGGCAACGACAGTTTCTCAGGCTTTCCTTGTTTTTAATGACCTTGACATTTTAAGAATTACTGGTCAGATATTTTGTAGAATTCCCCTCAGTTGGGATGTGTCTGACATTTTCCTCAGGATTCAACTGGGGTAATGAATTTTTAGAGGAAGATGACAGAGGTGAAATGCCATTTTCACTATCTCCCCTCCAGGGTCACCCTATCAGTGTGACTCGCCAGTGTAGAAGTTAATGCTGACTTCCTGGCTGAGGTCATGTGTGTCCGGTTTCTTTGCTCTCCCCCACCCCTTTCCACGCTGTCCCCCTTGGACAGATGTCACTATGCAGCAGCCCACACTTAAGGAGGGGAGTTGCTCTCTATTTCTCTGAGGGTAAAGCATCACACAAATTATTTGGAATTTCAGAGGATTTATTTTTTCTTATTTATTTATGTAGTCATTTATTGATGTCCATATGAACTCACAGTTATTATTTATTTATTTTATGCTCTGGGTTATAACCCAACGCTGCTCAAATTGTTTTAGCTTTGGACATTGGAAGCTATTTCCGTCTGTTCCTGTGTCTCTTTGGCACATAGACGCAGACAATCTTTTGAACCCTTCTTTCTTTCTGGTACTACAAGAGGCTCCAGGTTCATCTGGCATATTTCTTGCCTCAGTTAAAGATTCTGTTATTTCTCGGAGCAGCTCTGGTTCCTTTCATTGGACAGTGGTGTCAGAAACTGAGATCTGGGCACAAGAGTGCTCCTTGCTGCTGGGCTGCCATTGCTTCCAGGCTTTCTCCTCCGAAAGAGCCAGGAAATATATATGTGTGCACTGTGCTGTGTGCGAACTATGTCTGTAAATATTTCTTTTTTCTTTTTTTAGTACTGGGGATTGAACTCAGGGGCACCCAATCACTGAGCCACATCCCCAGCCAGACAGGGTCTCACTGAGTTGCTTAGTGCCTTGCTTTTGCTGAAGCTGGCTTTGAATTTGCGATCCTCCTGCCTCAGCCTCCTGAGCTACTGGAATTACAGGCGTGCGCCACCACATCCAGCTAAATATTTCTATAGAATCTGTATCTACGTGGAGTGAAGCAGTTCATGCTGATCTCTCCAATTCCATTAGTACATGGATCATTCTAGCCTCCTTCCGTTGTCTCTCTGTACAGTCCAGCTCCAGTAGTGAGAAACCTTGTTCCTGCCATCTGCCGTCTATTTACTTAGTTGTTCACTTCCAGTGTACATGTGTAGCACTATCAGAATTGTTTGCTCTGCCTTAGGGAAAACTTTATCAACTGGAATTCAGTACTGCACGCAGTTTCCTTTTCTGTAGTGTTGCAGATTCCAGTCATTTCCAAAGTTCCTTAGTTGGGCACCATTTGCCCCCACTGAGGTTATTTCACACATTGGTAGTACAAATAGGTTTTCTTCATCACATTTTGCATTCTATTCTGAGTCCTCTGACTTCCTAAAAATTTTTTAAAGTTGTGTTTAATGTATGGTATCATATAGAAGTTTCACCATCTCCAAAATCCACAGTGCTTTAACTACTCCATTTTGCCCCTCCAATTTCTGGCAACTGCTGATTTGTTTACCAACTTTACTTTTCCTAAAATGTCATAAAATTGCAATACGTGTACAGTATGTAGGTTTTTCAGACTGGTTTCTTTCATTTAGCAGTATGCACTCAAGATTCATCTGTGTTGTTCAGCAGATGTACCAGTGTTGTGGTTTGGCTAAGTACCCCTCAAAGGCCAGTGTGTTCAAGGCTTGACCCCCAGCCCTGTGATGCTTTGGGGACATGGTGGAAACTTGAAGAGGTGGGGCCCAGTTGGAAGTCTTCCTGTCATGTGGACGTGTCCTTGGAAGGGTTCCTGGGGTGTTGGCCTCTCCTCTTTTCATTCTTTGGCTTCCAGGCTGCCATGAGGTAGGCAGTTTGCTTTGCTGTGAGCTTTTGCCGTGATGTGCTGCTTACCATAGGCCCCCAAAGGATTGGGCCAACCAATGGTGAACTGCAACCTCCAAAACTGTGAGCCAAAAGAAACCCTTCCTCTTTCTAAGTTGATTGTTTCAGGAAAACAGACTAATACAGTTGGCCCACCCATTTACCTATTGTTTATGAACATATCATTTCTAGTTTGCAGATGATTATGAATAAAACTGTTATAAATATTTTATAATAAAACTGTTTATAAAAAAATTTTTTTTGAGACAGGGTCTTGCTAAGTTGTCCAGGCTGGCCTCAAATTTGCGATCATCCTGCCTCAGTCTTCTGAGTGTCTATTCTGATCTTTTCCATCTTTTTTATTCTGTTGTTTTGAAGTGTTGAATTTCAAGGGTTCTTTCATGTTTTGGATCTAAGTCCTTTAGCAGGTATGTGTTCTGCAAATATTTTCTTCCATCCTGTGGCTTTCCTTTTCATTCTCTTGACTGTTTTTCATGGAGCAGACATTTTTAATTTTAGTAATGTCCAACTTAACGATTTTTTTTCTATTTTGGACTGTGTTATTGATGTATTTAAAAAGTCTACACTAAATCTAAGGTCATGTAGATCTTTCCCTTAGTTTTCTTCAAGAAGTTTTATGGTTTTTGTTTTCCATCTAGGCTTATGATCCATTCTGAATTGATTTTTGTTTGAAGTCTGAGGTCTTTGTCTAGCGTTCTCTTTTTGAGTCTGGCCATCAAAATTTTCTAGCACCACTTGTTGAAAAGTCAACATTCATTTTTTTCTTTTATTAGCAAAGTATATCTGTCCAGTTTGTGGCATTCAAGTGCGATGAAACCAGGTTTGAGAACTCCAGCCCCAATGAGGGAGGCTTTTTTATAAATCTCCATGTACTACTCTCTTTTCAGCCATTTTCCCACTGGATCAGATATCTTTTGCCTTCTAAGGAGAAGTAAGCAAAAATGTTATTCCAGTGGTTCAGGGACCAACTGCTGTGGTAGGCAGAGGGCACAGTAAAGCCCTTCAGGTGGGCAATTTATGAAGGCAGAGGCTAAATTTGGAGAGCCTCTGCTTCAGCCCTAATGATGGAAAACTCTGAATGTGGGAGCCTGATTGATATACCTTTGAATCTAGATTTACCTTTTAGAAAAACATGGACTCTAGTGGTACACACACACACACACACACACACACACAAACACACAAACACACATACTGCCTTTCTCCCGAGAAAAAAGTACCATCAACTTCCCTTAGCAGAACCTTGGAGGAGCCTGGCAGGAGCCCTCCCTTATCACACAGCTCATCTTTGGGGAGTCAGGGGCAGTTTTTATAACTGTGATGCCAGTTACAACATTACACATGCTGGTATATTAAATCATCTATATATTTCATGATTCTTTTTATTCTGAGACTGTGAAAATCCCTTTAAAAAGTGATTTAAAAATAAAGAAGAGTGCCATCTTGTGGGGATACTGACAACTACGATAGCCACATCAGATCTGTTTAGGGGTCCATTAACTCAAGACACCTGTTTGGTGTATGTACACATTTGTATGTAAAATATCAGCTGAAGGCTTTAGAGCAACTGATAAAGGGCTTTTCTTAATTTTTTTTACCTATATTGAATAATTCTATGGGCTTTTATTTTCATAAATGACTAAAAGTTATTTTCTAATAATCATAAAATCAGTCATTGTGGGATACTAACACTGGCAGTTATAATTTAAAAATCACATTAACAGTTCCCTTAAATACTCTAATTCCACTTGTATAAGAATTTTGGTTGACAAGCCTATAATGCAAGAGCACATATGGGATGGGAATTCTAGAAATTTCCAGGGAGGATGCTAGTGTGGTAGGGAGGTTGGTTGTGGTTTGCGAATGGTGTCAGTTTTGTCTTAAAGAGTAAGGTTATCATTTGTTTAGCATTATAAGCAAAGATGATCAGCAGCAGGACAGAAGTTGTAGTAGGATTGTTGGGGTGACCGAGCCAGGTTGTGGACGATTGGCCAACGTGGGGAACTGGGTGCCAGAAAGCTTTTGGGCTGGATGGAGCCAAGGTGGATGGGCCGAGCTAGCTCTGGCTGAAACTGCCTCTTAACCCCAGGTTTGCTGCTTTCTCTCGTGAAGCCTTGGATAAGCCCCTACCTATGCAATTGCACTTGGGGTTTATTAAATCGGTAGAATGACAAGTTTGAAACCTTTAATCTCCAGAGTCCTTTCAACAACTAACATTTGACACAGCAAAGAGAAGTCTTCATTTATCACTCTTTCTTAACCCAGACTTTCTAGTGAAAAGCAGGAATTTCCACAAAAATCCTTATTTTTAGCGAATGTTCTAGGTGGAGTTTTCTGAGGCATAAAAGTAGCTTCAGAAGACTACCTGGTATTCTGTCTTCCACGGCAACAAATTACAGAAACGTGAACATAATGACTCCCTCTCATATTTCTTCCTCACTTTTAATTCTTACACCCCTCTGGGAAAGGGTATCAGAGAAAAGTCATACTTGCTTCCACTCAGGGACTGAGGCTGCGGGGGCCCTTCTCCTCTAGGGACATATGTTCTCTTTGCAGATGGGTGTACTCAACATCATGCCATTGGGTGACAGTATCCAGCCCACCTGTAACTGCACATCAATGCCACACTGTTGGTATCTGACCGTGGTGCTGGTGCTAGGCAAAGAAACCACCCCACCTTGACCAGTGGAAGGATGTTTGGGGAGTGGTGTCACTGCCCAAGGAAGCCTTTCTCTGTCCTCTAATCACTAAGGAACATTGCCTTGCATACTAGAGTGATTTTTGCCTATGTATTTCATGTATATTTAAGAACTATTATACATTCTTGTTTGCTTTAGTGAATGCATTTCAAGGTGTTTTGGAGAAGAGGTGAGGATCCAAAAAGTCAACAAAAAACTAGAAATTTCAACCCCAAATTGCAACTTGTCTGTCAAAATTGCACCACTGTGATTTTGTCGAATAGCCTTTTAAAAAATTGTGCAAAGGAGGTTGTGTTAGTGACATTGGATCACAAGAGGGCGCTCCAACAAAACACCTCACAGCTCAAAAATCTGCCTCTCCCTCCTCAAACATTTACACATTGCAATTTCTGGCTGGTTTTTACAATATAAAGCTTAACCTCACAAATATTGTCTCAAACTTTATGAAATTTTTTAGAAGGTTGGGAGCCTGGACAGTAAATCCTGATCCTAAGTTAAACTACTTTTCTACAAAATGGGTAAAGACTTTTAAAACATTTTCTTACTTTACAACAGAACAAAACAATACAAACTCAAAGTACATTGAGAACAATTCCATTTTCAAACTAGAGTGTTTATGGATTACCTTCGTAAGAATTCTCAGTCTAGAAATATGATTAAAAGCCCTATTCTCCAATCCAGACATGACTATCGGAGAAGATGCTATGTTACCTCTTGCCCAGGTATAGATAATTGAAAAAGAAATTGGGTGAAAATCTGTGATGGTCTCTGAAGTAAATGAAAATACCCGAACCAAATTTCCCTAGTAGTCAGATAATGCTTGTGGGCATAATTGGCAACAATGAAGGCCCTTCACATTTAAACGATTTTTACTGATAATAAAATAATCAGAATAATTTATGTGCATCTGTGCTATTATCAACATGGCTTAGCTTAAAGGAGATTCGGCTGGTTATTCACGGGTATTAAGAGGGTCTCCCCTCCCACCTTCTCCGATTACATGTTTCTACCCAGGCAGCACTTCTAAATTTTTAATAGAGAGGAAGAGATTCCATTTAATTAGGTAGAGTGACTTGTTTATGTGCAGGTTATACATTTTACGAGTTCTAATGAAGAACGGAAAATACCCATTGAGCAGCCTTTGAAGTTTTGCTTGTTTAGGGATAATTGTAAACCCAGCTCAATGGAAACGGCATCCTGGTCCCTCAAGTGATTTGAGAGCATAGAGTTAAATCCAGGTAAAATAATTGCACAAATCGCATGTCGATCAATGTTCAAAGGATTTTTTTTCCCTTCCCAAATCAAAGTTCTTCCACCTTACTTTTGATTGGAATACAGAAATTGGGTTATAGGAAAATGTTAAGGATGTAACAAGATTTTTTTTTCTTTTTTAAAAAAGACCCTACCATTTATATAAAAACCTTTCTCTTCTTTTTCTTTCAATTTTAACTTCATAGATTCCTTGTGGTCTATTTTATTTGTGAATTAGGTAACCTACACACAGGACTGTCACAAAAGCATTTTCTCTATGTTCATAAATCCTTTCTGAAAATGAGAAATTAATTTTTTCTTAAACTCTGACCTAAGGTAAAAATTCCAAATATTTGCGTGCCTCAGATGTACGGCAGAAAGGCCACCTAAATTAATGAGGGTTCCTGAATGGGTGTACAGAAATGAATTACGAAGCTTAAGAAGTCGAAGAGATTTCTTGTGATTTCTAAAGCAATATTAATGATCATATGGAATGAGAAATCGAGCTTTGTGTTATTACTATAGGATTAGTTTTTAGTTCCCGAAAGCTAGTCTATTTATGGATATCGAAGATGGAATTAAAGTCTGAAAAGGTTAATTTTTTTAAAAAAGCCTGTTCTGTTGAAGGTCTATTTCCTATCACCTTTTATAAGTTTCCCTTTGAATTGTAGTTGCAATCTGCATTTGGAGCGAGTCCAGGAAGCTTGAATAATAATGTAATCCCCGGCGGAGCCTCTCTTAGCGGAGGGAGTAGGATAAATGAAATGCTACATACAGATTCTTGACAATATATTCATCTTGATATTATCACAGCTGATGGATTGCAGTAAGGCTACTCCTAGGTCTTCCTTTTACCCTCCTTAGTGTATGTTTAATTTCAGTCAGGAAACAAAACCCCAGCATACAAAAGAAATAAAGCCATCCCTAATTGAAAAGTAATACTGTCAAAATATCTGTTGCAAGGAAAATATTTGTTTTGCTGCAGGGAGAATGGAGAGTGGAGAATAAGAGACCAAAAGCAGAAACAGAAACCATCGCCCTTTGCTTAGCTCACTGGCCACATTTAAGGCTCTCGCACGTTTTAGCAACTGCCCATCCATTTTCTTTTTCTTCTGTATGCTTGTCTAATTTATTTTCATAAGGAAACGCTGCTCATCTTGTCCGGAGACAGCATTATGAAGCTGAAATTTTGGATTTGGTTTTAAGATCAAATGAGACATAATAAGGTGGTATTTGTTTTCTTATTGGTCCCATTGACAATCATGGAAGAGATGCCAAGAATGAGGGTACCAGCCCTTCAGAGGAAAGAGTCTTGGCTGGGGCTCCACCTTCAAAGTGGAGAGCAAGAGACGGCACCAATTCCAATGGGGGCTCACAAGGGGTAGCGTGGAAGGGGTCCTGGGGAGTGCCTGGCAGAATGAACATCCAAAGTGATCTATATTGTTCATTTCATTTTAGGATCCGACTGATTGGCCCATGTCCTTGATTAGAGTTGATCCGTGTGCCTTGTTCTGGCTTGATTTAAGAAACAAAGGCAGAAGAGAAAAGCAAAAGAGTGTGGTACCTTTTTTTAAAAAAAAAATTTACTTAGGAGTCAAAGCATACTGCGTTTTTAAAAAGAAGCTAAAGGAAATGAAAATGGAAAGAAGAGTTTTGTGAATAAATTGCATTCTTTACCAATAAATGGAAAAAAGCAGGAGAAAAAGTTTGTCTGGGGCTGGGTTGGGGAGTAGACTCTTACCAAAAACACATCATTCTGGCCCAGTCTTTGAAAAATAGAGGACTGAACTAAATGACCACTCAAGGTCCTACTCGATCTCTTAATTGAGATAGGGAGGGTTGTAATTTGTCTCCTGTTGGTGTAGAAGAAATGCGTATAATGCCAGCATTTTCATACTATGGATAAGCAAGAAAACACAACTATAGATGCGACTTTATTTTAGACAATGACTCCAGTTGGCTCAGGCATTAAGGATGATGTCCTGCTTCTTGTTCATCTTTTAGTGTTGCAGGAAAGCAAGAGGGAAATCAGAACAGGAGGGAGTAGCCATGACAAGTGAAATACTATCCAGGACACTGCAACTCCCTGTTCCCTAGAGCTGGCTCCTGGAGGCTCTCTGGTAAGGCATTTACAGGTGCAGTATTTCTGTCAATCTCCTCCCCTTTCCCATTCTTTGTTCCTTTAATGGGTGAATTAGCCTTAGGTTCTTGTTGAAGCTCTCCTTTTTGGAAGAGAAAATGATGTACATCATTATAATCACTCTGGTCCAGGCAAAATATCTATTGAATGGAGTGTTCCCTTTCAGGGTGCTTTTTCCAAGGGATACAACATTCATCGACTGCTACAGGGTAGCTCCTTAGTCGGCCTCATTCTTTGTTTCCTCATTGTGCATCTCAGTGTGATCCTGTGGGAAGAAGGAGAGAAGGTACTCAATTTGTCCTAGTGAGAAGGAATTTAGGATGCACCTCGTTCTACTGTGACAGAGAAGAACTTGCTTTGCTGTTGGAGATGGGAAGGGACTTAAAAATCAGCTACCTTACAATGTACATTTCACAGATGGGTAAACAGAGGCCCTGTGCAGCTCAGAGGATGCAACAAGTTGGTGGTAGAATACCTTGACTACCACAAGGTGCTTGGGAGGAAGAAGCTGCTGGGCATATGGGGGCATCTCAGGAATTGAGAGGGACCTGAGATAAGAAAATTAAGATCCTTGTTCCTCCAAGTGGTATTCTTGGATCAATAGCATTGGCCTCTCCCTGAACTTATAAGAAATGCAGCATCTCAGTCTACCCCAGACCTACTGAATCAGGATCTGCATTTTAACAAGATCTTCTGGTGATTTCTGTGCATAGTAGAATGTAAGAAGCCCTGAAGCCCCAAACCCAAACTAGAATTATGAGATAGCTCAAAATTGTCCAATTTCAGCAAGTGTCATAACTACTTCTAAAAAAGATGCTCCTGAAAGTATCATTTTCAGCTAAGGTGGGCACATCAAAATTCAAACTGCTAAATGCAAGGAGTAAAAAATAATATGAAGCAATGAGGGTGAAGAGTATTGAAATGATGACATTTAATGGTGCAACCTTCCTAGAAGGTGATTTGGTAACAGGTATCAAGTCTGAAAAATGCACCAACCCTTTGATCTAACAGTTCCAATTCTTGGAAGTTATTCTGGAGAACTAATTGGGTTTGGTTGAAAAGATGTGTGAATAAGAATGTTATAATGTTTACAATAGTTCAAATCATTGCAGTGGCCTCATTCTGGCACCCATGTTGGAATACTACATGGCCATTTAAAATGATAAATTACAGAAGCATTTAATTTTCTAGAAATATGTTTGTATGTGTTTGTAGGTAGGTACAAAGCTCAAGTTAACAAACCATGTATAAAATGATCTCCTATTTTGTTTAGAAATACATACATGTTTGAAAGTCCAGAGGCTGTGTAGGAAGAGTAGAGGTGATACTTTTCTGTTTTGCTTACCTTTCTCTTAAGATTCTTTTACAGTTGATATATTAACAAGCTAATCAAATGAGGTAATCTAGTTACTGTGGACGACTATTTTTTTTTCTTTAAGTTCTGAATATTTTACTTTCCAGGCCAAATTCCTAACAGGAAAAACATTTTAATGTTTTATGGATGACTTTATCATTATATGAACTATATTGCATTGTAATTATCTATTAACCATCTTCTTCCTCTGAGACTGTGAACATCTTAGTGGCAAAGACTGAATCATGCATCTTTACATCCAGGGCTTAGCACAGGGTTTGGCACACAGCATGAACAAGTGTTTTGAATGAATGAATGAGTCTCGGATGATGGTGTAAATTTTTTCTTTTTCTTCATGAGCGGCCTATGGTGATCAAGTTCTAAGCACCAAGGAATCGACTGCTATAGAATATAAGTCACGTGCTTGATTGGCTAACTATGGAGGGTGAAGTTTGAATTAAGCAATCAGTTTAGATGCAATTTCCAGTTGGGTAATAAATCACCCCATGAGGTGTGAGCTTGGGCAGAGTGAGTCAGGAGGTCAGGTCACAGGAGCCTCTGAAGGCTCAGAAGACGTGTGCTTCTCATAGCCGGCCCCCACTTGCCCCCATAGGGCCAGCATCTCAGCAGGTGGCCCAGGGGAGGCTAGGAGAGAATAGCCATTCTGGCAGGGGGAGTTCATGGGCAGTGGGAACTGAGTTTGCTTGTTAGCAGCTGGGATCTTGGAATCCGTCTCAGTAGGAAATGGGCCTTGAGAGACTGGAGCTCTTCTTACCTAGTGTGCAATTCCTCTGTTTTAAGGTTTTGGGGGAAGCCTGCCCTCATCCTCACTGCTTGCTAAGAGGTAGAACCCACTTTACAGGGCAGGAGGTTGAATCTGAAAAAAGTAGCTACTTGCTTTTTATTCTTGTTGAGACAAGAGTAAAAAGATTGATACCAGCAGTGGGGCTGGGGTCCATGCACAGGGCCCTGACCCCAGGGCCAGGTCTTCTTGCCATGCTCTAAAGGAGTGGGCAAGCGTCTGAGGGCCCTCACAGCAGCCTCTGTGGTGTGCCTGTGCCTACCAACACACCCCTGAGCCCTTTTTGAATTTCCTCACTTCTCCTGGTTAAAAAGGTTCTATCAAAAAGGACCTTTGTGGGCTGGGGATGTGGCTCAAGCGGTAGCGCGCTCGCCTGGCATGCGTGCAGCCCGGGTTCGATCCTCAGCACCACATACAAAGATGTTGTGTCAGCCAAAAACTAAAAAATAAACATAAAAAAATTCTCTCTCTCACTCTCTCTTTAAAAAAAAAAAAAAAAAAAAGGACGTTGGCATTCTGTGATCATTTATTTCCTTTTTTGGTCTTAGCTTGAAACCATCCAGAAAAGAAAAAAATATACACACACATATACACATATATATGAAGCTAAGGGAATAAGAAATATTTTTATTAAAGCAATTTATAGTATCTAGGAATAGTCATAAAGTTCAACATAGTGGATTGTATATGAGATTTAGAGGTGAGCCCTAGCTTTCATTTGGCAGTTATTCATAAAGTTCTGAGAAAATTCACGAAGACTCATTGAATTTTTTTGACTATGCTTTTGTCTTGAGATATCCTAGTTTCTGTGTTTGGAAATGTTAATAGTATTTGTAAAATCAGTTCTAATCTGCGAAATTGGTTCTGGTGTTTGAATGTGTCCCCTAAAATTTCATGTGTTGGACATTTACTCCCCAAATTTATATGTTAATAGTGTTTGAAGGTGGAGCATTTGGGAAGTAATTAGGGTTGGGTGAAGTCATGAGAAGGGGGCACTGTGATGACATTAGTGGCTTTATAAGGAAAGGAAGTGAGACCAAGGCTAGTGTGCTCACCCTGTCTTACCCAATGATGTCTGCCACCATGTAATAATGCCACAAGAAGGCTCTCAACAGGGGCTGACACCATGCTCTTAGGCTTTGCAGCCTCCAGAACTGTGAGCCAAACTCTTATTCCTTATAAATTAACTGGTATCAGGTATTTTGTTTTAACTACAGAAAGAGAACTATGACAATAGGGAAATGGTTTCTGAGATTGAGTGATATGATAAGAAATATGAATATTTGCTTATAGATTTTTTTTGGCTACTTCCTGTTTGGAATTTGCATAGTAATACAGAAAGATCTTGAAAAATATTGGTGGAAGAGTCAAATCCTACATCCAAGAGGCTCTCAAATTATAAAATGACATGACACTACTCTGAGTTTTTCTTAAGTCCCTTTCCCACAAATGGGGTTATGTCTTAACTGGAACAATTTATAACTTAATGTGTGATTGAATGGGGTCTGTTTCTACTACTAGCCTATGAGCTCCACAGAGCAGGAGAACCACACCTGTGTTGCTTGCAGTTGTGTATCTAATACTTTGCACATAATAGCATTTAAAAGCATATAACAAGAAACAGCAGCAACAACAGTTATACTAGTGAATAAGAATGGTAACAGGTACTTCTAGAGCCCTTGCTTTGTACCAAGTATTATTCTGATTGCTTTATGCTTACTAACTCTTAATGTAACCTTTTAGCAGATATTGGTTGAATGACTTTGATATAAAGGAAAAATAAATTTGGATTTTCTGTGTCTGTTAATTTTTAATGTTAAGGAGGTCTGGAAGTCTTTATTACAATGAAAACTCAAGAGATCAGACTTGAAATGATTCGGCAAATTGTGGCTTTTCTTTTTTGTACCTAACAAATATTTAAGTTTTTATTTTTTTCTAATATTCTGTTTTTTATTTGTTGACCCCTTTTAGAACAGATCGAAGCCATCAGGGAAAAGGACAGAAACTCTCTTAACTACGTAGTAAAGAAATAGACCAGCAATACCATCCTGTGATGGGGCTTTAATTTGAACTGAGAGGTCTCTGATTAGCAGCTCGAAACTCCAATAGTGGGAGGTTGTCTTTCAAGAAAGTTTTAAGCCGGCATCTGTGTTGCCGCTGCAGTAACTTCCACTTAATTTATTGTCATTTAGTGCAAAAATTGATGAGAACATAACCTTTGTAAGGTTTTTTTTATGTTTTATTGGCTATAAAAGATAAAATATGGAGTAAAAGGAAGTAAAATAGTATTTTGTTAGGTCGAGGGATGGATTTATGCTTTAACTAACTGATAGAATAATCAAAGGGTCGTAAAGATCAGAGTGGCTGCCTCCTATCTCCCCTCTTTATGTGTGCATTCAACAAGCTTCCCTTTGTGGCTGTGAGACCCATGGGAGCTCACCCAAACACCAGGCCCCCTTTGTCCAAGGGTATTAACTCAGCTGTTTGGATCAAGAATATCACAAGGCCTCTGTTGCAGACATTAAGCAATTGGGGTAAGTCTAAATGAATCAGATACTTGACATGTGCAAATGGGATGTTTGTTCACAAGGGACTCCGGGGCTACATTGTGTCTTGAATGAACGGGCAAAAACAAAGTGTGTGAGTTAAATTGAATTTTGCAGGAAACACACAAAGAGATCCTGATCTTTGGGAATTGCTATTGATTGTGGTGTGGGGGAAGATGCTGGGAAGGCCCAGCCCTGCCAACAACCCCCACCCCCATCACACCCTCTCTGCAAAAAAAGAAAAAAAGAAATTAAACACATTGCAAAGTGATTAAGTTTGATAATCTAGCCAGTGGTTCTTAAATGTGTGCATTGGTCAGAATCCCCAAGAGGGCTCCTTAAAAACCCAGATTGCTGGGTCCCACTCCTTAAGTTTCTGATGCAGGGGGTCTGGGGTGGGCTGGAGAATTTGTATTTCTAACAAGCTCCCAGGTGATGCCCATGCTGCTGGTCTGGGACCACGTGGAGATCCCATGCTCTGGTCTCCATTTGTAGCTGTGTGGCGCAGCTGGGCGGACATGCCCCATGGTGCTGTGGGAGTTCAGGACATCTTGCCTCACACATGTGGCTGGTGAGTGTGTGCTGACTGCCTGTGTTTCATGGGCAAGTGACCCAGGGCCTGTCCCCAGATGAGCAACCAGTTCAATCTTTGGAGCTTTCTAAGATTGGACGGAGGAAGAAAATATGCAAGTTCCTTTCTTTTCTCTCTGTGTCCTATTTGTTTTGTAGACTTTGCTTCCAAAGTAATTTTCTTACTTGGGGCCGGTGGAAGATCTGATTGGTTTTCTTGCTGTGTTCTGGATGCTAAGCACCATGCGGTACAACAGGCCCTGTGACTGGGCCTGAGACTCGGTGCAAAACAAAAATGCCAGGTTCCTTGTTCAAAAGTTATTGGGTTTGCAGACAGTGACAGCTAGCATCAGGCCCCTTTTGGAGCCCTTCTCAATACAGAGCCTGGGCTGGAATTTGCATAGTAATACAGAAAGATCTTGAAAAACATTGGTGGAAGAGTCAACTTCCTGTTTGTAATTTGCATACCCAAGAAGCTGCTCTGCTTGTCACCCAGCAGATATTTAACAGCAACAACCAATTAATTAGCTCCTCACCAAGGGATCACTGCCTGATTACAGATGGAATGAGGAATTTTGAAGAACTTCCTGGCTTGATTCCCTCTTTTTATGGTGGAGACAAGAACTGTTTTTTACATAGTCTTTATAGCTGATGTGGCACTTTTGTACATGGTACCCCATTCACACCACCTCTGTGGGGTGGTATTATTGAGTCCCCCTTGACACAAAGCTCAGTCATGATTTGATTATGGTGAGGAGGACCAGTTTCTCTCTTTTTAATTTTTAAGTTGTAGATAAAAACAATACGTTTATTTTATTTATTTTTATGTGGTGCTGATGATCAAACCCAGTGCCTCTCATGTGCTAGGCAAGCGCTCTACCACTGAGCTACAACCCCAGCCCTGGATCAGTTTTTTTGAAGTCCAATATTTTTAATTTTTATATTGCCACATTTGTTTCTCAGAGAGGTTTAGTTATACGCTTAAAAACACATAGCCCATACACAGACGACTAGGAATTTGAACCCCATTTTCTAAATCCTAGTGTTTGCAACATACTCTGGATTACTCAAGAAAACACATTTGATGAAGGTGATTGATTCTATTGATCTGTATTTTTGAGCTCTGAAGTTTGGTATCGATCCTAGTAAATCTAAGTGACTCTTAGTCTATTTCGGTTGCCTTCTCAAATATATCTATTCCCAGGAGAATCTGGCTCCAGCAGTTTTAGTACTGACAACTTAGAAGGCTTTTTCTCTGAGTTAATCCCCACTCCCAAGAATCTTCTGAATTGCTACCCAGGGTTTAGATTAGATGGAAGTACTTAACTGCTAGTGCACTGGCGTTCTCCTCTACCCCTACTGTCTCAATCCATCTGCAAGCACCTGATGTTCTCTCCCCTGTTCTCTGGGTGTGAAGGTCGTCACCACTCAGGTGTGAAGCCAGGTGAAGAAGTGTGATGATTATGGCTGGATGCCCCGTGGCTGGCTCGGCAGGCAGGCAGGCAGGCAGGCAGGTAGGGAGGCGGGCTGGCTGGGTTGGAGTCCTGTTTCTATTTTCCATTTGCTGATCTTGGTCACATTTTGTACTGAGCCACACTGGAGCTTGTGTCCTGGTTTAGGATATGGAGATAAGGCAGCTGACAGAGATTGGCTGGGATCATGGAGGGGCATAGCTGGTGCAGAGGGCTTTCGTGGTAGTGTTACTGTGTTCAGGGCTCGATCCAGACACCACTAGGCAGCGGGTGAAAGTTAGGCTTCCTCCACCTGCTCAGGGAAGCGCTGGACTATTGCCCTTTCCTGTGGTTCATTTGCACTGCAGCACATCTAGGATTCCAAGCAAACAATGGAGGGGTGACATTGCCACAGCTGGTAGGAAAGCAGACCTTTGAGGGGTGTGAAGTAAACACTATGCCTTGTAGGTGGTTGTGTGCCCTCACAGCACGAGGACACAAGTATGTGTGTAAGTGTGTATGAGTAAGTGTGTAAGAACCCAGGAACCTCATCATTAGGCTCTTCATTCCTCCCAAGTCCCCCATCTTCCCCATTCCCCAGTTTCTCAAATTTTTTTACATGAAAAGATCCTATGGCTGTCTGAGGCTCAGGAAAAATCATTTTATTTGGCTGTGTTCACTACAGATTCTTCCCGGCTTCTTCTAACAGTGGTTCCGTGCCTTGGGATAAATGCAAATGTTCATTTACCAAGATCTTGATGGCTGTTTCTATATTCCCAACTGTTTTTATTGAGCTAAAATGGAAGACAGACATGTTGAATTTCAGCTGCTGTGTTTGATGATCCTGGAGGGAAATGCGGGTTTGCTGTCTTCCAGTCTTGGGTACAGTTGGGTACCTGCTGGCTTCTCCCCCTGACCTTCCTGTCATTGTGCTACAACCGGTCCTGCAGTCCTGCTTCCTCTCTGCCCATCTTCTTGAAATAAGACAGTCCATGGAACCGGGCAGCTGTTCAGAAGCTTTAAGATGGGGATGAATTGCTTTATTTGGGAGGAGCTGGGTTTGATTGAATTCATAATAGCAAATACTAAGTTGAGATTGCTCATTAAAGATTTAAATGAAGGATTTATCCTAAATTCCTGTAGAACGTTCTTTCTTCCTTTTTCTTTCTCTCTTTCTTTTGTAAAGACAAATGAAATCAAGATTGTAACTTGATCTCTAATAACTTCATGGTGGGAGGGGAGAATCACATTGCTGGTACCCAAGAAACGGTTGTATAAAATCAAACACTGTGAGTTCGTCTCCAGGCCTTAGACCTAGGTCTTTGCCAGCCTCTGCACCGAGCCTGCTGTGTCCCTCTCTGTTCTCATCTGTCCCTCCCTCCCTAGAAGGTAACTATGATCCCGAATTTCATGTTAAATATTAACCTGATTTTATTTATAATTCTTAGAAATGCTACCTAAGTGTGTATTCCTAGGCGATATATTGTTTCATTTGGTCTGGTTTTGAACCCTATATAAATGGGGCTGTTCTATTTGCATTCATTTATGACTGGCTTCTTTTACCTTTATGTTCATGAGCTTTATTCTGTTGATATGTATTGCTATGGTTCATTCACTTTCTTCACGGTTGTATAAATCCCACTTTGTGAATACCTCATCTTTTATTTTCTGAATCTATCGTTGATGGCTTGTTTCTAGGTTTTGCAATTATACACAAGGCTCCTTTGAATATTTTTAACCCACGTCTTCTGACACACATACAAGACTGGCATTAAGATAGAGCTGCCAGCAGGACATCTGGGTAGCATATATACACAGGCTCCCTTTGACCGGGCATTTCTAAATTTGCCAGAGTAGTTGTACCAGGACTTTTAAACCTTTAAATTTTGGTATCTCTAGCACCTAAGACACTGAATGCTCCATATGCACCCACTGAGTGAAAGCAGCATCCCAGGGTGTTTTGTGGTAGCCCTTGTCTATGAAGAGTAAAAACTCTTTTCATCCCAAGTTCAAGTTCAGCTGGTGGAGTGAGCTAGCTGAACTTGAACTCAGGGCACTCAACCACTAAGCCACATCCTCAGCCCTATTTTGTATTTTATTTAGAGAGAGGATCTCACTGAATGGCTTAGTTCCTTGCCATTGCTGAGGCTGGCTTTGAACTCAAAATTCTCCTGCCTCAGCCTCCAGAGCTGCTGGGATTACAGTCATGCATCAGCTCCATTATTCTTTAATACATTTTGAAAATAATCAGGAAAGGGTAATACAATTATAATATCTTCTATCACTTTAAAAAGTATTCTTAGGAGTCCTGGTAGAAATTATGGCTGTATCAGGCAGAACCTTCAGAGTGAAATGTGTCCCAACTACCCTTTGGCAATGAACAATCTTGTTCCAATTGAGCTACTGAATTATAATTATAGTTGCGGAGGGGCTAGATCTTGGGAGCCTCGGAATGTGGGTCTGTCTTCAATGCTTGGGGTATATGGGTCTTTAACAGAAGAGAGTCTGATGCTGTTACAATGATTTAAAAGATCAAAAATTCACAACACTACAAAGAAAAAGACATAAATGAGCTTCCTGTGTTGCAAACATTAAACCCTGTTCAAATGCAGGTAATTGATTTAGATAAAGCATGAATTTCATTATGTTCCTTGAAATCTCCACAGAGCAGTATCTCAGGGATCCTTTTTTTAAAAAATCTGATCCTTATTTAATAAACTGTTTTCTTTTAAAAAATGAATTTTATATTTGCAGAAAAGTTGCAAAGACAGGGCAGAGCTTCTGTGTACCACTTACCAAGCTGTCACAATTAACAACATCTTATGTAACCACGATATACTCACCAAAACTGAGAAATTAACCTCAGTGCAATACCATTAATTACATTTCAGACTTTTATTGATTTCATGAACTTTTCTATTAACATCCTTTTTCTGACCAGGATTCAATTCAGGATACCCCATTGCCTGTAGTGGTCACATTTCCTTATTCTTCTCCAATTGATAACAGTTTCTTGGTCTTGCCTTGTTTTTCATGACCTTGATCCTTCTGAAGGGCCCATTCAGGTGTTATGTAGAATATCTTTCAATGTGGGTGCGTGTGTCTGATGCTTTCTCACAATGCTGGTTTGAGAAGAAGTCCATCGAGGTGGAATGCCCTTATCCCATCATGTGAGGGGTACGTGGTGCCAACACGTCTTATCACCAGTAATATTAATCTCCATCCCTTGGTTAAGATGGTGTCTTCCAGTCTGTCCACTGTAAACAGCTTCTCCCTTTCTGTATTCTAGTCACTAGACTTCAGTCACCAAGTCCAGCCTACACTCAAGGAGATGGGAATGAAGCTCTGCTTCTTGGAGTGAGAAGTATCAGAGCCTAGATTAAAACCAACACATTAAATACTAAACATTTGGGGACAGATACCTTGAGCATTTTTGGAAGGAAATTCGAGTATCCATTTTACTCTCCAAATGGGTTCCTTTATATTAGGCAGAAGAGGGAACACGCAGAATCCTCAGATTGGAAATTGGTCAAAAGAAAAATTTGAAAACAAAAATTCTTAACTCAAGCTAAGTAGCAATTGGTGGACACATTCCCCACCCCCCGCCACCTAGGAGCCTCCTGAAAAGATTTCTCTTGGCTCAAGTGTTGAGCAGTTGAAACCCATACCACAGGAGGAGTGGGCTAGAGTAAGCTTCATCCATAACCTGTGAGCACTCCTGAGTAGCTGTGTCCTTCTCTTCTGAGATACAATTCTCCAGACCTTTTGGTGCCAAGCTATAGGGACACTGGTGTAATTGATCAAGCTCATATTTTTCTAAGTGAAGAAAATGGCTTCACAAACCCAAACCTACAATGCCATTTCTTCTAAGGGTTTCCTGGCACAAAGAGAAACTTCACATTTTTAACTTGTGAGTCTATACCAACTCCTAGCGATATTATTGAGGAAAAGTTCCACTGATATAGTATTTTTGGATTTTTTTGCCAAAATTTTCTAAAAACTCACTATGTGAACTTTAGAATTTACATGATTACTTTGGAAAAATGGGTTATGGGTTAAAGCTTTCTTATATAACCCAGAGATTCCTCATATGAAGTGTCTGAATTCGTTAATAGCCTGAGCTCTTACTTGCTAGTCACAGAAATGAACTCTGCTTCCTTGAACCACAACAGGAACTACTCAAGGCTTTTGGGTAGGATCAGAGAACAGATCTGGAGCTAGCACTGCACTAGGAACTGTTCCTCCCTTAGGCTGCAGAACTGATCAGCAGGAACACAGCCAGACAGATCGTGGTTCATCCTAGTTCTTTGGGTCACTAGCCAGTACCAGGTCTAGGTCAGGTATATCTTTATTACCAAAGCTTGACCTATTCTTGTACCTTAGTTGCAAGGGAAGTGGGGAAAGTGAATGTCTCTTTTCCTGGTGGAGAAAGCCCTGACTGTTGAGGTAGAGCTCCCCATGGATAGAAAGAGGGTTCAGATACTAGCAGCCAAAGTGAAGGACAAACACCACAGACCCTAATGGATGGTCCCTTAAGCTATAAATTTCATCTGATTCTCAAGTAAACTGTTATGTTTTAAAGAATCGCTGAGAGGGGCTGGGATTGTGGCCTCAGCGGTAGAGCGCTCGCCTAGCACCAGCGGGACCCGGGTTCGATCCTCAGCACCACATAAAAATAAAGGCATTGTGTTGTGTTCATCTACACCTAAGAAATAAATATTAAAAAAAAAAAAAGAATTGCTAAGATAACCTATAATGGCCAGCACTTTGGAGTAGCCTGTAATGCCAGTGACTCCGGAGGCTGAGGCAGAAGGATTATGAGTTCAAAGCCACCCTCAGCAATTGTGAGGCCTTAAGCAACTCAGTGAGACTCTGTCTCTAAATAAAATACAAAATAGGGCTGGGGATGTGATTCAGTAGTTAAATACCCTTGAGTTCAAGCTCCAGTACAAAAAAAAAAAAGGCTATAATTAATATATTAACACTAGAATAATGCAAGGAAACTATAAACAACTTATTTCCTTAACTGCATGCTGACTTTCTTCGCATATTACTGTTAATACTGTCTCTAGTCTGAATATGTTTTGGGCGGCTTTTGTATTGTTTTAGAAAAACTAAATAAGCTTTTCCTTTAAAAAAATTGCTTTTGTAAATTTTCTTTGTTTTTCATTTATAAATACAATTCTAGTTAAAAATGGTGACTGGACTTTTATCTTTGCTCCCATCTGAAACTCCTTTGAAGTGGCCACAAAACATAGACTCACAATTATAAAGACAGTGGGAGAGGAGACGATGACATTTGGAATCTGGAAAGCAGGAGGATGAGAAGATAATTGACTTAGCACATCTGAGAACTCTGAATCCTAGGTTGACAAAGGGGGAAATATTTATTCAATATTCTGTAAACACTTATGGATTTCCTACTGCTGTGGTTTGGTCTTGGTTTGAGTGTTTTCCCAAAGTTTCATATGCTAGGAGCTTAGTCCTCAGTGTGCTGATATTGAGAGGTGGTGGGGCCTAGTAGAAGGCCCTGGGCCACTGCCTTAGAAGGAACTAATACTGGTCTTATGTAATGAGTTCTTGAGAGAGTGGGTTGTTATAAATCAGTACCATCCCACCTGCTTAACCCCATCCGCACATAGCCCTTTCCCTTTTTGCATCTTTACCATGGAGGCATGGTTCACCATGTTGTAACAAAGCCAGGGGGGCTCTCACTAGAGGCAGAACAGGTGGGATCATTCAATTTTAGAGTTCCAGTCTCTAAAACTGAACTGAATAGAACAGTTTTCTTCATAAATGACCTGAGCTCAGGTATTTTGTTATAGTAACAGAAAACTGACTAAGATCCTTGTTGTGCACCAGACTTTCTTCTATTTCTCCAGGTTTCATTAATGAAAAAAATAAAAATAACTGTTTTTATGGAGTTACTATCTGGAAGGAAAAATCAGATTTGTACCCTAAAACCTCCAGTAAGCTAAGGAATTGGTGATATCACTAGAAGTGGCAATGTATATAGGGCTGAAACATGAGGATGGGTTAAAAGTCTATTTAAGAAGCAATTAAAAAAAAAAAGAAAGAAAAGAAGCAATTAGACCAATACTGTCTGGTGGAACTTGCTGCAGTGATGTAGGTAATCTGTATTTGTACTCTCTATACAAAAATCTGTATTTGTACTCTCTAATACATATGTGGTTATTGAGCATTAGAATTGTGGCTGACCTTAGTGCAATTGAGAAATTGAATTTGAAAGTTTACTTAATTTAACTTTACATGGCTACAGTGGATAGTGGCCACTGTATTGAATAGCACAATTAAATTCTCTGCTCCTCCCCCCTTTATGAGAACTAGATGCTTGCCCCTCCCTCAATGCAACAGAGACTTTTGAAGCTGATTTTATAGACCTCAAATAAAAGGTCACCATGCACATAATGGGTGGGAGAACCATAATTTAAAAAGAGAGTTTACCTGAATTTAAAAAACCTGGTCTTCTCTAAAATGATTTCTCAAATGCTGGCAGGCAGCTTCTACTTAGGACACCAGATTAGAAACTTAGTATCTGACCAACCTACAAGGCTAGACTTAAGTATGTTTGTTTCGGGGTTGTTCAATTAAAGAATCCAGCCAGATTGGTTAGGATAAGACCCAGAATTTACAACTCAATTCATATTAGAGCTTCCAATCAGCTTTTAGTGATGTAATCTTGAATGTGAGCCATTAAGAATGTCTCCCTTCTAAGATGAAAAACAAATATGTAAGGAAACAACAAAAAAAATTTTGACAGCACAGGTAGAAAAATTTTTTTCAGAGTTAGATAAGAGATGATTTTGCAGTCACAGAACAAGAATACAATGCTATAATAAAGGAATAATCAGAAGAATAAAAAAACCCAAAATATAATGACACAAATCACAAACTCCACATAAAGTTTGGAAAACAAAATTGAATAAATTGTCTATAAACCAGATGGACTAAGAAGGAAAATGTAGACTAGGAGAAAAAATTTGGATCATATTAGGCAATGTAACATCTGAATAATACAAATTCCTGACTTACAGAATTGAGTAAATAAAAAAATGAAGAAATCATCAGGTAAATAATTCAAGAACATTTACTAGAACCAAAGGACATGAGTTTATAGAATGAAAAAAACCAAGACCCCAGTAAAATGGATGAAAATAGATTCATACCAATGTACATTATAATATTTCTGATAACTAGAAACAGAGATTCTAAAAGCTTCCAGAGAGTGCAAGAAAAGTTTACATACAAAGAATGAGGAATCTGAGTCACTTAGGAGTTTGCTCTAGAACTTAGAATTACATACCCAGACAAAACATCAATTATGTGGAATTGATATTATTTCAGACACATATGGCCTCAAACATTTTACATCTTCTGCAACTTTTTAAATAAAGCAACTGAAAGAATATTATATTGAAAAGAAGAAAAAGATGATACGGATATGGAATTTAAGAAAAAAAATAATTTCCCTGAAATTGCCTCTGCTTCCATTCTTTTGTTGACTGAATTCAGAAGCCAACAAATCTTCTCCCCTCCCTCCTTTTGACAAAACTAGCTAGAGTTGGGTTTTATAACTTGCAGTCAGAGGTCTAGACTGATACTAATAGCCACCATGTTTTATATCATTAGTCAAGAAAAAGTTTTCTATATTGAAGAAAGAGAAGATACATATATGTCCATTACTGTCTTTATATTTTTAACATTTGGGGTTATACTATTAGAAAAAATACTCTCAGATGGTCTGAAGAGGAATCTGCTAGCTTAACAAGTAATACACAAAGCTTCTCTGTGTTAGCTCATTAATAACAATTCTTGATTTCTGCTGTTTGTGTTGAGACAAATTGATTTATGAAAATTGCCAAGTTATACGTTTTATTTTCCATAAAAAATTGTACTTAAAGAGTTAAAACCTTTGTATGGTTTAGTGATGATCTTCTGGATACCTACTCCAAGTCTCTATGAGATTAGTACTTAGGAGAAATTTGGAATAAATGTCAAGTATGGTCCATGCTCTCATGATACTGTCTATTTGTGAAATACTGAAGTATTACAGCACCAAACTTACAGGTTTTTACACAAAATAAATAAATTCTTTCAGTGCATGCCATCTCTGGCCAATTTAGCCTGGAACCTGTCTGTAACTTTCTGGGTCATTTTCCCTCTGTCCTCCATATCTTTTTCTCCAACTGCACCTGAACCCATTTGGGGTTAAGGACCTCCGCTATAAATGAAAATATAGCTGCAAGTCTGCTTTTTAGGTTGGGTTGTAAATAAACGCCCCTGGTACAAACATGGAGGCTGAAGAATGCTAGTGCTTTGTTAGGAAGGAAGTGAAAAGCTCAGCTCTTCCGTGGACCAGGGATGCTGAGGCTGCAGGATCCTCAGCAGAATGCAAGAAATTGCTGTGCAATGGCCTGACTGCTCCAGGATGGCCCTGCTCCCATCAGATGTTCTCCCTGGTCCTACAGGAGGGGCGTCACTCGGAGGAGGAGGGGATGGCTGGGTGCCAGCTGTAAATAATGAATAGCACCCTCATTTACATTCTTTTTTAGTGGCGCCTGTTTGCACACAGCATTGCAGGAACCTGGAGCCCCAGGAAATATAACTTGGAGCTGGCTCCGGCTCCCTCCCTCCAGTGTGCCTAGCTCAGGAAAAGGCAGAGCTCTTCCCGGCAGACCATCTGGCTCTCTCCAATGTGCTTATTAGTAACAGTGGAGGTGGGTCTGTTAGCCTGGGACTGCATCTCAGAGACAGATGCTGAGTTTATGTGTAAAATATGGCTTCCAGCCAAAGCACTAATCATGATCGCCTCTGAAGTGGTTCCAATCGTCTGGATGAGGCAGCTCTGGCTCTTATGTTGTTTGTACAAGCTGGTAGTTAGAGGTGTTGTGTACAAGATATTTGTAGTCATAATTTCTCCAAACAGGTTAAGGCAAACATTATGAGAATCAGCATATTAATGTGCTGTGTTTCAAATTAGAATTATAAACATACTTTCCTCATTGGAGGCCTAATCTGCTAAGAAGAAGCCAGATGTTTAATGATGAAACCATTATTCAGGAGGACCTATCAAAGTAAAACAAATTGTTGGTGTTGAAGTGGAGGGGAAAACCTGCTTTGTGCGAGGGAACTTGGAAAATGGCTTTGAGAGGATTCCTGCTTGTGTTGGATTTCCATGCACCTTTTGCTGCTGCTCAACAGCAAGGGTTTGCTCTAGAAAGATCATTCAGCAGATGGAATTCTGCCCTCCTAAGACAAGACTATAGGCCAGGACAGAACATTTCCCCATGTGCAGGTGGTAACTGATATGATGGAGTAATATTTGGGAAAAAAAATTGGTTCAGGAGGCTTTTTGATGTTAACCCTCCCTCCCCTGTCCCTCCCTCCTTCCTCCTCACAGTGGTTTTTCTAAGCAAAGACCAGGAAACAGTGTTTGGGGATGGTTTGAATTTGCAATGCCCTTGTCTTCTGAGCTTCTTCAAGAAGAACTGGCTCCCATGTTCTTGTCCAGGTAAACTCATTCCATCAGCCTCTTGTTATTAAAGGGATCCAACCACACACCCCTTGCCTCTAAGGGTGTATGTCTTTTTTTTCTCGGTCCTTGCCCTCCATTGTACATCCTGCTTTCCCATCTTCCCCTTCCTTGCCTTCCCTCTTTCTCCCTCATTTCTGCCTTTCTGTTGAAACTACATCTTAAAGAATATATTCATTTGCTCCATCAGACTGAAAATTACAAAAGAAAGCAGGAAGAAGCAGAGACGGGCATTGCATAAGGCTTGTGAAATCCTGACCCAATCACACATCTTGCCCTAAATATCCAAATTGCTCCCACTACCATTTTCAAGAGTTCCAATTTCGTTTTCTAATGGTTTCTTTGTTGCTGGTACATTTTTTTTTTTGGACTTACATTTTTTAGAGTACACCAGGCTGTTTAACTGAGCAAATTAACTGAAGCTGTTTGATATACTTATCATTTTGGTAGTTACAGTGAGAGGGGCAGGAACAACTGATAGTGCTTAGAATCCTTGGGGATCGGGAGGCTCCTCTCCTTCCAGATTCTAGAGCCTGGGACTTATCAAGTTCTGAAAGGAGCCAGAAAAAATCGACACCTCTCTTGAAGTTTTTTCCAAAACTGGGAAGATGCATTCGGCCTCCAGGGCTCATTTGCCTGCCATTTATGCCATTGCAAGGGAACAGAAAGAAATCATCCTGTGGGATTTGTCCTGTTGAGGATATTTTGATCTCTGTTAATGACATCTCTCTCTCCTTGAAATAATTTTTGACTTCTCCTCCTAATCTATTCACCATGTTTCATAGTTGTTGTTTTTTTTCAGTGTTATCTATCAAAAGCATCTGTTAGCTGTTCCTGGCTTCTAGCTTTCTTTATAGTTTAGCAAGTCACAGAAAGCACTCGAAGTATACTCTAAAACTCAGCTATCCACCTGACACTTGGATTCTCTCAACAATATCCTCTTATCTAGGGTTTGTCATCACGGAACTGATCATATTCAGTGACAGGACACTTGGCATCTTTCAATGCAGCACGTTTCACTTCTAGGTAACTCTGGTTATTAGAGTATTCTTCTGCATGATACCTTTAAATTTGTTTCTTGGTGATTACCACTCATAAATATTAGGGTTGTTGTGGCAATTAATTGGGATAATGAATATTAT
The DNA here is from genome assembly GCF_047511675.1 of Marmota flaviventris. Classification (NCBI taxonomy): domain Eukaryota; kingdom Metazoa; phylum Chordata; class Mammalia; order Rodentia; family Sciuridae; genus Marmota; species Marmota flaviventris. The sequence continues at coordinate 106,912,391 of NC_092499.1, read as the reverse complement.
GTATTTAGCATAGTGTCTGACACAGAGAAACCACACAGTGTAGGGTAACTACTTTTATTATCATTATTGGTTTATGTTCTGCTCCCTAGGATTATGTAACACAAACCAGTTCTTCCATGTGGAAGCTTTTTGCATGAGGAAAACAACTATTATCTTTTCTTTTTTAGTTGTAGGTGGACACACAATATCTTTATTTCATTTATATGTGGTGCTGAGGATCAAACCCAGTGCCTCACGCATGCTACATGAGCACTCAACCACTGAGCCACAACCCCAGCCCTTACTATTATAGTTTCTTAACCCCCAGATCCCTCCCAATATGTTAAGCTAAATAGTCCAAATAACTTGAATCATTCCTCTCATTATAAGGCTTGAATTTCTGATTATTATTGTCACAAATTATAGCTTATCTTTCTAGGCAGAGCTCCTAGAAGTGAATGCAGTATCCACACTGGGTAAGTTCTGATTTGTGTATAGCAAGTAGTCGTTAATGAGGCCTAAGTCACGGTATCTTTTCTAGCAGCTAAATTACATTGGTGATTTATATTGGATTTATTGTTGAACAAATCTCTGGTCTTTTTTGAGTTAAACTTGTACAATTTTTTAATGAAAAACATGTTATCACAACTAAATAACCTCTTAACAATAATTACAGCTCATTTTTCTAGTTTTCAAAGACACCTTTTTGGCTCCATTCATATTTCCTTTTTTGTTGGGTCCATAGAAGTAGCTTTCTTTGTTTTATGGTGTGACTCTTTTTTTTTTTTTTTAAAAAGAACTTTAGATTTCTGCAAAATGAGAAGATTTATTAGAAATGATAAGAGGGAATCTGGGTGAGCACAATTGCTCAGAGTGACAGAGTTACTCCCAATTTAGCTAGCGAGTCAAATGGGAACAGAGAAAAAGCTGATCACAGACTGTGACCCTGAATTTGAAGACATCATGAAAACTTTGAAACAACCTAGTTATTCCTGTTGAATGCATCACAAGCACAGATTTTCAATAACTAAGACTTAATACTCTCCCTGGAGCACTGTTATGGGATCAAATGATATCATATATAGGAAAGAGAGTAGCATCAAGCTGGAACTAGTAGGGTATCAATAAAAATGTGGCCTGTCTCTAACTCTAGACTTGATCCTTCATCTCCCCCACCCCCTTGTAGGTAATTGTATTTTCTCACTTCATGTTCTCCATATCCAGTTTATTGTATTTTGAAAAAATCCATATCGAATCCATATTTATGTTCTCCATACTCAATCATTCTGCCTTTGTTCTCCATTTCTCTAGGATAAAGAGTCCTACCATTTAGCCTACCAAACAATTTCTACAACACATTTCTCAAAATTTTACTTGCACTCCCCCCCACCTACCCTGCTTTTGTACCAGGGATTGAACCCAGGGTGCTTAACCACTGAGTAAAATCCTCATCCCTTTTTATTTTTTATTTTGAGACAGGGTCTTGCTAAGTTTCCTAGGGCCTCACTAAGTTTCTGTGGCTGGCTTTGAACTTGCCATCCTCCTGCCTCAGCCTCCTGAGCTGCTGGGTGTCTTTTTTTTTTTTTTAAACAGGTAAATTATATTTATTTATTTATTTATTAAATTTTTTATTGTTGGCTGTTCAAAACATTACATAGTTCTTGATATATCATATTTCACACTTTGATTCAAGTGGGTTATGAGCTCCCATTTTTACCCCATATACAGATTGCAGAATCACATCAGTTACACATTCATTGATTTACATATTGCCATACTAGTGTCTGTTGTGTTCTGCTGCCTTTCCTATCCTCTACTATCCCCCCTCCCCTCCCCTCCCCTCCCCTCTTCTCTCTTCCCCCTCTACTGACATTCATTTGTCCCCCTTGTATTATTTTTCCCTTTCCCCTCACTTCCTCTTGTATGTACTTTTGTATAACTCTGAGGGTCTCCTTCCATTTCCATGCAATTTCCCTTCTCTCTCCCTTTCCCTCCCACCTCTCATCCCTGTTTAATGTTAATCTTCTTCTCATGCTCTTCGACCCTACTCTGTTCTTAGTTACTCTCCTTATATCAAAGAAGACATTTGGCATTTGTTTTTTAGGGATTGGCTAGCTTCACTTAGCATAATCTGCTCTAATGCCATCCATTTCCCTGTAAATTCTATGATTTTGTCATTTTTTAATGCAGAGTAATACTCCATTGTGTATAAATGCCACATTTTTTTTATCCATTCATCTATTGAAGGGCATCTAGGTTGGTTCCACAGTCTTGCTATTGTGAACTGTGCTGCTATGAACATCGATGTAGCAGTGTCCCTGTAGCATGCTCTTTTTAAGTCTTTAGGGAATAGACCGAGAAGGGGAATAGCTGGGTCAAATGGTGGCTCCATTCCCAGCTTTCCAAGAAATCTCCATACTGCTTTCCAAATTGGCTGCACCAATTTGCAGTCCCACCAGCAATGTACAAGTGTACCCTTTTCCCCACATTCTCGGCAGCACTTGTTGTTGTTTGACTTCCTAATGACTGCCAATCTAACTGGAGTGAGATGGTATCTTAGGGTGGTTTTGATTTGCATTTCTCTGACTGCTAGATATGGTGAGCATTTTTTCATGTACTTGTTGATGGATTGTATGTCCTCCTCTGAGAAGTGTCTGTTCAGGTCCTTGGCCCATTTGTTGATTGGGTTGTTTGTTCTCTTATTGTCTAATTTTTTGAGTTCTTTGTATACTCTGGATATTAGGGCTCTATCTGAAGTGTGAGGAGTAAAGATTTGTTCCCAGGATGTAGGCTCTCTATTTACCTCTCTTATTGTTTCTTTTGCTGAGAAAAAACTTTTTAGTTTGAGTAAGTCCCATTTGTTGATTCTAGTTATTAACTTTTGTGCTATGGGTGTCCTATTGAGGAATTTGGAGCCCGACCCCACAGTATGTAGATCGTAGCCAACTTTTTCTTCTATCAGACGGCGTGTCTCTGATTTGATATCAAGCTCCTTGATCCATTTTGAATTAACTTTTGTGCATGGCAAGAGAAAGGGATTCAGTTTCATTTTGTTGCATATGGATTTCCAGTTTTCCCAGCACCATTTGTTGAAGATGCTATCCTTCCTCCATTGCATGCTTTTAGCCCCTTTATCAAATATAAGATAGTTGTAGTTTTGTGGATTGGTTTCTGTGTCCTCTATTCTGTACCATTGGTCCACCCGCCTGTTTTGGTACCAGTACCATGCTGTTTTTGTTACTATTGCTCTCTAGTATAGTTTGAAGTCTGGTATCGCTATACCGCCTGATTCACACTTCCTGCTTAGCATTGTTTTTGCTATTCTGGGTCGTTTATTTTTCCATATGAATTTCATGATTGCTTTCTCTATTTCTACAAGAAATGCCGTTGGGATTTTGATTGGCATTGCATTAAACCTATAGAGAACTTTTGGTAATATCGCCATTTTGATGATGTTAGTTCTGCCTATCCATGAACAGGGTATATTTTTCCATCTTCTAAGATCTTCTTCTATTTCTGTTTTTAGGGTTCTGTAGTTTTCATTGTATAAGTCTTTCACCTCTTTTGTTAGGTTGATTCCCAAGTATTTTATTTTTTTTGAAGATATTGTGAATGGAGTGGTTGTCCTCATTTCCATTTCAGAGGATTTGTCGCTGATATACAGGAATGCCTTTGATTTATGTGTGTTGATTTTATATCCTGCCACTTTGCTGAATTCATTTATTAGCTCTAATAGTTTCTTTGTAGACCCTTTTGGGTCTGCTAGGTATAGAATCATGTCATCTGCAAATAGTGATAATTTAAGTTCTTCTTTTCCTATTTTTATGCCTTTAATTTCTTTCGTCTGTCTAATTGCTCTGGCCAGTGTTTCGAGAACTATGTTGAACAGAAGTGGAGAGAGAGGGCATCCCTGTCTTGTTCCAGATTTTAGAGGGAATGCCTTCAATTTTTCTCCATTCAGAATGATGCTAGCCTGAGGCTTAGCATAGATTGCTTTTACAATATTGAGGTATGTTCCTGTTATCCCTAGTTTTTCTAGAGTTTTGAACATAAAGGGATGCTGTACTTTGTCGAATGCTTTTTCCGCATCTATCGAGATTGTCATATGGTTCTTATTTTTAAGTCTATTGATGTGGTGAATAACATTTATTGATTTCCGTATATTGAACCAGCCTTGCATCCCAGGGATGAATCCTACTTGATCATGGTGCACAATTTTTTTGATATGTTTTTGTATCCGATTCGCCAGAATTTTATTGAGGATTTTTCCAGCTAGGTTCATTAGAGATATTGGTCTGTAGTTTTCTTTCTTTGAAGTGTCTTTGTCTGGTTTAGGTATCAGGGTGATGTTGGCCTCGTAGAATGAATTTGGAAGTTCTCCCTCTTTCTATTTCCTGAAGTAGCTTGAAAAGTATTGGTATTAGTTCCTCTTTAAAGGTTTTGTAAAACTGCTGTATACCCATCCGGTCCTGGGCTTTTCTTAGTTGGTAGTCTTTTGATGGTTTCTTCTATTTCCTCAATTGATATTGGTCTGTTTAGGTTGTCTATATCCTCCTGACTCAATCTGGGCAGATCATATGACTTAAGAAATTTATCGATGCCTTCACTATCTTCTAATTTATTGGAGTATAAGGATTCAAAATAATTTTTGATTATCTTCTGTATATCTGAAGTGTCTGTTGTGATATTGCCTTTTTCATCCCGTATGCTAGTAATTTGAGTTCTCTCTCTTCTTCTCTTCGCTAGCATGGCTAAGGGTCTGTTGATTTTGTTTATTTTTTCAAAGAACCAACTTTTAGTTTTGTCAATTTTTTCAATTGTTTCTTTTGTTTCGATTTCATTAATTTCAGCTCTGATTTTAATTATTTCTTGCCTTCTACTTCTTTTGCTGTTGTTTTGCTCTTCTTTTTCTAGGATTTTGAGATGAAGTATGAGATCATTTATTTGTTGGTTTTTTCTTTTTTTAAGGAATGAACTCCAAGCAATGAATTTTCCTCTTAGAACTGCTTTCAATGTGTCCCATAGATTCTGATATGTTGTGTCTGTGTTTTCATTAATCTCTAAGAATTTTTTAATTTCCTCCTTGATGTCTTCTATAACCCATTGATCATTCAGTAACCTATTGTTCATTCTCCAAGTGATGTATTCTTTTTCCTTCCTTCTTTTATCGTTGATTTTCAGTTCCATTCCATTATGATCAGATAGGATGCATGGTATTATCTCTACTCCTTTATATTGTCTAAGAGTTTCCCTGTGACATAATATATGATCTATTTTTGAGAAGGATCCATGTGCTGCTGAGAAAAAAGTGTAACTGCTTGATGTTGGGTGGTATATTCTATATATGTCAATTAAGTCTAGGTTATTAATTGTGTTATTGAGTTCTATAGTTTCCTTATTCAACTTTTGTTTGGAAGATCTGTCAAGTGGCGAGAGAGGTGTGTTGAAGTCTCCCATGATTATTGTATGGTGGTCTATTAGACTCTTGAACTTGAGAAGCGTTTGTTTGATGAACATAGCTGCACCATTGTTTGGGGCATATATATTTATGATTGTTATGTCTTGTTGGTATATGGTTCCCTTAAGCAGTATGTAGTGTCCCTCTTTATCCCTTTTGATTAACTTTGGCTTGAAATCTATTTTATTTGATATGAGTATGGACACTCCTGCTTGTTTCCGAAGTCCATATGAGTGATATGATTTTTCCCAACCTTTCACCTTCAGCCTATGTATGTCTTTTCCTAGCAAATGCATCTCCTGTAGGCAGCATATTGTTGGGTCTTGTTTTGTGATCCATTCTACTAGCCTGTGTCTCTTGATTGGTGAGTTTAAGCCATTAACATTTAGGGTTATTATTGAGATATGTGTTGTTCTTCCAGCCATATTTGTTTATTTATGTTACTAAACATGGTTTGTTTTCCTCTTTGATTATTTTTCCCCCCTTTACTTTCCTACCTCCCACTGTTGGTTTTCATTGTTATTTTCCATTTCCTCTTCCTGTAATGTTTTGCCAAGGATGTTTTGAAGAGATGGTTTTCTAGCTGCAAATTCTTTTAACTTTTGTTTATCGTGGAAGGTTTTAATTTCATCTTCCATCCTGAAGCTTAATTTCGCTGGAAACACAATTCTTGGTTGGAACCCATTTTCTTTCAGTGTTTGAAATATGTTATTCCAGGATCTTCTAGCTTTCAGAGTCTGTGTTGAAAGATCAGCTGTTATCCTGATTGGCTTACCCCTAAATGTGATCTGCTTCCTTTCTCTTGTAGCTTTTAAAATTCTCTCCTTATTCTGTATGTTGGGCATCTTCATTATAATGTGTCTAGGTGTGGGTCTCTTATGATTTTGCACATTCGGCGTCCTGTAGGCTTCTAGGATTTGGGATTCTGTCTCATTCTTCAAGTCTGGGAAGTTTTCTCGTATTATTTCATTGAATAGATTGCTCATTCCTTTGGTTTGAAACTCTGTCCCTTCCTGTATCCCAATGACTCTTAAATTTGGTCTCTTGATGTTATCCCATATTTCTTGGATGTCTGCTCATGGTTTCTTAACAGTCTTGCTGAGCTGTCTATGTTCTTTTCAAGTTGAAATACTTTATCTTCATTGTCTGATGTTCTATCTTCTAAGTGTTCTACTCTGCTGGTAGTATTCTCAATTGAGTTTTTTAAGTTGGTTTATTGCTTCCTGCATTTCTAGGATTTCTGTTTGTTTGTTTTTTATAACCTCTATCTCCCTGTATAGTTGATCTTTTGCTTCTTGGATTTGTTTATGTAATTCATTGTTGAAGTGATCTTTCATTGTCTGATTTTGCTGTCTGATGTCTTCCTTGAGACTCCAGATCATCTGAAGCATGTATATCCTGAATTCTTTATCTGACATTCCATCTGCTGCAGCTATTACCTCTTCTAACGTTGAGTTGACCTGCATTGCTTGTGGTCCTTTCTTTCCTTGTCTCTTCATACTGTTCGCGTTCCTTTCTACTTGGTGAAACTGTTGTGCTATTGAATTTTCCCCCTATATATTTATATTTGGTCTTGTATAGTTGCAAAGTCTCCCTCGCAGGCGCGGGCAGCGGCTCTGCCCCTCCTCCAATTGGGGCAATGTGCCTACCACGCCGGCAGGCCGCTGGGCCTGCTCTGCGGGTCGGTAGCAGGTCCGCCTACCTTGCAGGCGCAGGCGGCGGCTCTGTCCCTCTGCGGGCCGCTAGGCTTGTTCTGTCGGTGGTCGCAGTTCTGCCTACTTTGCAGGCGCAGGCAGTGGCACTGCCCCTCTGCAGGCCTCTGGGGCTGTTCTGCCAGTGGGTCGCAGGTCCGCCTACCTTGCAGGCGCGGGGGGGGGGGGCTCTACCCTTCCTCAGGCCACTGGGCCTGTTCTGTCTGTTGGTTGCAGGTCTGGCCTGTTCTGATGGTGGTCACAGTTCCGTCTACCTTGCAGGCGCGGGGGGAGGGGGCGGCTCTGCCTCTCAGCAGGCCGCTGCTCCTCTTCTGCCGGTGGGTCGCAGTCCCGCCTACCTTGCAGGAGTGATTGGAAGCTCTGCCCCTCCGCGGGCCACTGGGCCTTTTCTGTCGGTGGTCACAGTTCCGCCTACCTGGCAGGCGTGGGGGGTGGGGGGCGGCTCTGCCCCTCAGCAGGCCCCTGGGCCTGCTCTGTGGGTAGTCACAGTTCCGTCTACCTTGCCGGCGCAGGGGGAGGGGGCGGCTCTGCCTCTCAGCAGGCCGCTGCTCCTCTTCTGCCGGTGGGTCGCAGGCCCGCCTACCTTGCAGGAGTGATTGGAAGCTCTGTCCCGCCGCGGGCCACTGGGCCTTTTCCCTGGGTGTCTTTTTTGAAAAAGAACTTTTTATTAGTCTTGGCAAATGTCACCCTAGACTCCCTGATATTCTTCAGCTATTTGGATGTCTGAGTTTTAGTTTCATCATCTGTTTAAAGGGGACATTAAGTGGAGTGTACCATGAGAGGATGTGATATTTATGTGAGTTGGTGAACATTAATTGTCTAAACAGTGACTTCCATGGAGGAATCACTCAAAGACATCATAATGCTTTAGTTTGCATTTGAAATGTCTTCCAAAGGCCCATGTATTGAAGACTTGGATACTGGCATGTGGTTCTATTGGGAAGATGGTAGAGCCTTTAAGAGGTGGGGCCTAGTGGGAGGAAGTTAGGTCACTGGGGTAATTCCTTGAAAGGGCTCAGTCCCTTCTCTCTCTCTGTCTCTCCTTTCCTTTTTCTTCTCTCTCTCCCCCCTCATTCCTTCCTTCCCTCCCTTCCTCCTGGTGGCCATGATGTGAATAGATCTTCTCTACCATGTGCTCTCACCATGATGTACTGTGCTGCCACAGGCCCAAAACAATGAAGCCAAGTGACAATGGACTGTACCCTCTCTGAACCAAGATAAACCATTCCTCCTTTTGTGTTGATTTTTCTTAGGTAATTGGTTACAGTGACATATAGCTTACTATCACACTTGCTTTAAACAATGGCGCTCTTCATGACATCTCCTTTTGCATTGTAATTAGAATTAGGGTTAAATACATAAGAATCCTTTGAAAACTCACACCGCAGATTTCTGATCATGAACACAAGGATGATTTTTCTCACTGCTAATGGGTTGATTCATTCTAGCTTCATGGAAACATGGTTTTTGTCACTCACAGAAAGAACTGTGAGAGAGGTGGCTATGAGGAAGTGTTCACTGTCTTACTTTCCTGCAAACTGTCACTTTAGTGGTTGACAGCTGCCAGGAGGGTTACAAGGACAAATCTCTGAAAAACTTTGATCTTTATGTCACTTGTGGACCTGCATACTGATAACAAGAGTATGCTATTGCTGATAACTTTCATTATTGAGCCACCTTCTATGTATCAGGTACTATACTAGGTCCTGGGATCAAAAGAATGAACAAGAAGTCACAGATTAGAGATAGTCAACATAAAATTCTAACCTTAGTGCCTGGAACATAATAGGTGTTCAGTAAATATTTGAAAGAAAAAAATAAATAATTCCCAGAGAGTATAAGCAGCCTTTAAGATATTTGGGTTCTTGGGGGAAAAAAGAATCCTTTGTATGGGATCCCCAATACACCAGCTTCATCTCACATCCAGCTCCTTGGTGAGTGACATGGCTTTGCGAGTCTATTGCACTGGGGCCCTGTCCAGTCTTATAGCCGCCTTTGGCTTCATTCTTCATCAGTCTCTTCATACTACTTCTTGGTGTGCCACACAGTTCCACGGAGCATGTCTCCAGATCAAAGCTAGAAAAATGTGTCAGAGAAAAGATCCAGCTAAGGCAGCAGGCTCTCAGTCCCACTGAATGGTGTTTCTGGAAGCAAGTGTTGCAGGTTCCAAGAAGGTGGTGCTTCTTCCTTCCGTTTCCTTTGTCCCCTATTTCTGACTTTTAACAAATGAATCTTAATTATTAAACAAATTAGCTGTCTTTAAATTACTTTGGAGATTGGGATGTCAGTTGACAACCCTTCCTTGGAATACAGCAGGGCTGCTGCTGTGGCCGAGCTCTGTGTGTGCACATGTGAGTTTTACGTGAAGAGTGGTATATTTGGTAAGCACTCTCAATTAGCTTAATTCATGCTCACACCGTTCTTTGTGGCTTTCATTTCAAAGTTGGGAATGACTTTGGTGGTCAATATGTTAAGTGCATTAACTCCTTCTGCCTCTTAGGATCCATGTGTTAAATTACCTATTTCACTCTGTGGCCTCTGGTTAATGCCCCTATTGAAAGTGAGCAACTTTATTCCTGAGCCTTCCACATTAGAAGGATCATGCCCAATTTTTTTTTGAATTACTTAAGGATGTGAAAAATATCTTTATTTTCTGTTTGATGACACTTCTAGGTAATGTGGGAATTATAGAATAATACCTTAGCTTGGAAAGGATTTTACTCCAAAATAAAATCAAGTCAGATTCTCAGCTATTGCCTGTTAAGTGCCAGTTTGACATTCGAAATGATCTGAACTTAGTGATTTGGAGAACCCCACGACCAGCAGCTTTAACTTTCATCCACTCCAAACCCATTTGGCTGTCACTGATGAAGATGCGCATTCTGTTTGGGAGGATTGAGTTTGAGCCATTGGGGATGAAAAACATAAGTCCTAATGATGGAGTATCTTGCTGTGCAACTTCAAGGCTCAGATCTGTGTTCATTGGAAAATAAACACTCTTAACTCTGTGCCTCTTTTTCTTAGAAAATTTAGGATGGAAGTAAAAATAAACGAGTGTTGAGAAATGGTAGAAATAAGATTCATAAAGGTTCTTTGGGTCTTCAGAGGCAGCACTGTGTGTTGGCCAACGATTGGTTCTGGGGGTGAGCCCGGGCAGTGCCCTTCATGGCAGCGTGGCCTTGGGCAAGTTACTCACTTTCTTGGCTCCATTTCTTCAATCATAAAATGAACATGGAAATGGTGCCATCACACTCGGAAGGTGAATGTGATGGTTAGGTGGGTTGTTCCATGTTTTGGGTTTAGCAGGTAGAAAGGACCTCTTTGGAAAAGCTTCAAGGTGGGAGGTAGATTATCCACTCTGAAAATTATGGAACTTGAACTTCAGGACTCCTCACTTGCTTAGACCTCTTTTTAATAAACATTCCTTTGCATACCTCACACTGTGTTTATTATTGCTGTATTTTCTCAAATGGGGCTTCCCACATTGTTAGGTTCCACGAAACCTGGATTCTCCCTTGTCAGGTCCTCTTCATGAGATCGTTCCATGACTCCTCTTATTTTGGTGCAGACTTTAGAATTTATCAAACAATGATTTTAATAAATGCTAAAAGTAAAGACACTATTTTTTAAAGCTTCTGTATGATGTATGTTGTGACAGCGCTCTCCTAGGCAGGAATTATCTAGAGGGAAGAATTAATTTGTCTCCACACGTATATTAAACAGTGGATTTATTTCTGCCGAGGAAAGCAAGAGTGTAGAAGCTCCCTTGATGAGCTGTAATAATTTGTAGACTGATCCACTGATGAATATCACCTAGTGTTAGAACAATAAACCCACTGAGATAAGACACATAGTCCTCGTTAACTGCATTCAGAACAGAAGCATTTATGTGAGCAGTTTATTGTGTTTGGTTAAGTTGTTGAATTTTTTTTTCTCCAGCCTAGATGTCTGCTTATCCATCTCTAGGAAAACTAAATATCTTTAAGGAACAGAGACCTGGGCCATTCTAACTGGGACCAAAAGGGGAAAGGCATTTGGACAGAGGAGTCTGGAGGTTGTGGGTAGAACCAGCAGAGACATGGCATACAATGACTTTCTCCCCAGAGTATGAAGACTTTCTTAAAGGAAAGTGTTTAGTTAATAAGACATTAACTGAGAGAAAATGGTTAATATAGTTCATAGCAAAGAAGGACTTCTTATTAAAGAGACATGATTTCACTCAATAGATTCAAGAAGCTTTGAATGATTGGAGGCTGAGAGGGATGTGTAATGAAAGAACAAGAAATTTGAAGTTTTGATGAAAAAGAAAAAGTCTAATGCTTCCTCTCAGATGAAGGCATCCAAAGCTGAGGCTGATTTTGAGATAGAAAATAAAGATTTTGGTCTGTTCAGAGATGAATTTTGCTAAGCTAAACAGTAGTTAGAAGTGTAGTTCTGCTTCTGAATACCATCCGGAAGATAGGAAGAGTCCAGAGAGATCAAGGTAGGAGAGGAAACCACGGGGGTGACCTGCTACCTTGGATGGCTGAATGGACTCAGGTTGTTTGCCTTGGAAGGGACCTGAGGCAGGACTTGAGTAGGACAGGGAGTCCATGCTAACCTGCCACAGTCTGGCTGGGCACAAAATAACTGAGCCGCCACGAGGCACTTGTAGGTTCAAACAGGAACTCCTTTATTGCCAGAACCCCACGGGAACACTCCAGAACTCCTCGGAAAACCCACAAGAACCCATGGGAACTCCACGGGAACTCCGCGAGAACTCAAAAGTAGCGGACTCTCGAGGTAGCAGGAGCCGCCCCACTGCCGGACAGCAGAGGTTTATATATACAACTGAATACGCTGGCGTTTCTTTTCAACCACTCCTTCTGGCAAAATGCCAGGCGCCATCCCGACCTGGTTGTGGCTCTCAACACTAACCCTATCATGGCTGGCCAGACACAAGCCTGTGCAGGCAAAGGCATCCTTAAGGTAATGGCTTATGTTAATTGAGAATTCAGTTAAATGTTCTAATGCTTGGTGATGTCTTCTCAAGGGACTCATATTCATTTCATTTATTAGTTACTGGATGTCAATAAACGAAAAGCATTAAATACAGATTTTCTTAGCAATGGTAAATAATATGATACTTATTTTTTAAAATTGGCACATACAGTTCCCATGTTTCCTAAATTGACAAAGTTTTATGCTTAGAATTCTTTGGTAATTGGGAAATCTGGGAGATGACGAGGTAAAACTCCCAACTGGGAGAAAAACCTGGTTATTTGACTGGTAGAGCAGGTGAGGCTGCATGGATGTAGTAGCCATATCTCTGGCTCTTTGCTGGCCATGGCATAAAAACCACACAAGGTTAGCCCTGTTTCCAATTCCATGCTATTTACTGAGAGGATCCAGCGGTGGGCTGGCATGGTCTTCACAATCCCTAAGATGTGCATGGTGAGCATCTAATATAAATGCTGCTTTTAGTGCTTGGAATGGGCAATAAGGGGAATATTGACATCACGTAAACTGGAGACCCTAATGAATCAAGATTGTCCCCATCCCTGGAGAGCTGGAATTTGTCAACACATACACATCTCCTGAGCAGGGCCCTGTGCTAGTTGCTAAAGGGAAATTGAAATTTGAGACCCACACTGGTCCTTAAGTCTCTTATAGTTTGTAGAGGAATTAACAGCGCTGATGAAGGATCTGAGAATGATGAGCATGTCTTGATCACTTACCATACACTGTTGGGACTTTCAGATATTAGTTCCCTTAATCCTCATAAAAACTAGGAAAAGAGAATAAAATCATGGCATTTGCAGGTAAATGGATGGCGTTGGAGAAGATAAGGCTGAGTGAAGTTAGCCAATCCCCAAAAAACAAATGACAAATGTTTTTCTCTGATATAAGGAGGCTGACTCATAGTGGAGTAGGGAGGGGGAGTGTGGGAGGAATAGATGAATTCTAGATAGGGCAGAGGGGTGGGAGGGAAAGGTAGGAGGCAGGGGATTAGCAAGGATGGTGAAATGTGATGGACATCGTTATACAAAGTACATGTATGAAGACACAAATTGGGTGTCAAACTACTTTATATACACAGAGATATGAAAAATTGTGGTATATATATATAAGAAGAATTGTAATGCAAAAAAACAAAGTACATGTATAAAGATATGAATTGGTGTGACATACTCTATATACAAAGATATGAAAAATTGTGCTCTATATATGTAATAAGAATTGTAATACATTCTGCTGCTATTTAAAAAAAATAAAATCAATTAAAAAAACCCTATTAGGTTTGAAAATATTCGTGAAGATGTCTTCTCATTTTTTACTGAGGAAACTGAGGCTGAGAAAAGTTTTGTAACTTGCCCATCATTCGTCTGGTGAATGGAGAAATTCAGAGGTCATGCCCAGGTGTGACCTCATTCAGTATACTAAGGACATTAAGATGGAATAAAGTATTTTTAAAAATGCTTTAGCAAAAAGAAAGCAATGTTCCAGGGAAGTCAAGGTAAAAGAAATTTCAGCTGTGGCACTCAGGAAAATCTTTCTAGACTGGGTAGAACTTTGGGTGGGCTTGGATTTTAGCCAGAATGGTTATGACTGGAAGGGCTGTGTTGGAAAACAGGCAGGAGGTGGGGGGCTGGTGGCATGTGTTCAGATTAACAAGTGCGGTGGTCTGGCTGGGGTCAGGGCTTATCAGCTGAGAAGGAGAATAAAGCTGCCAGAGTGGGCTGGCCACGTCACGGGGCGGTGCTGAATGCCGGGCTAAGGCTGTTGAGCTTATTTGGTGTCTTGGCAATGGGTCAGTGAAGCTGAGTTAAACCAGTCCAAACTGTATCCTGATGATAGAAAATTTAGATTTATTGTAGTTCATTATCAATGAGATAACACAGCACTCAGATTAGTGAAAATCTAGTTGGTATTTTTTCACCTCTAAAGCATTTGAAATACATTCCTTCAAATTACAGATAGAGATTATCTTGCTATCCTTATTGTATATTCTAATAACTTTATTATAGTACAATGCCAATGACTCTCCTGCTGTGCCACAGGATTTATGAATTCTCTCAGGTGTAAGGAATCCTTTGGTGCCACAGTGACCCTAATCATTGGCAACCTGCAGCAAGACATTGTCTGATGCAGCTACTCAACTAACAGAGACTATCACAGTATAAGCTGCAAATTGTTAAGACTTCAAATTCCCTGGAGGCAGGCTGAGGTTGTAGTTCAGCACTGGTCAATCCTCAGAAGACCCTGTCCTCCCCTCAAATTCCTTGGAGACAAGAGATATGTTTTGTTTTGTTTTGGTTTGGTTTTTTAATGGTCACCCTAATCCCTGGAGGTTTCTGATGAATAATGGATGCTCCATAAGTATTTGATGACAAGAAGATTCAAGTTATCTGATGTTTCATGGATTGATCTCTTAAAAATGTCAGTGTTGGGCTGGGGATGTGGCTCAAGAGATAGTGTGCTCACCTGGCATGCGCGGGGCATGGGTTCGATCCTCAGCACCACATTAAAAATAAAATAAAATAAAAATGTTGTGCCCACCAAAAACTAAAAAATAAATATTTAAAAATTCTCTCTCTCTCTCTCTCTCAAAAAAAAAAAAAAAAAAGTCAGTGTCCACAGTATTGGTTTTACATAATCATAAATTTGCTTCAGAATTTTAAAGTTAGCCACATGTCTGTAATCCCAGTGACTTGGGAGGCTGAGGTAAGAGGACTGCAAATTTGAGGCCAGTCACAGCAACTAAGAGAGGTCCAAAGCAACTTAGCAAGACCCTGTCTCAAAATAAATAAAAAGGGATGGAGATGTGACTCCGTGGTAAAGTGCCCCTGGGTTCAATCCCAGGTTCCAAAACCAAAACCAAAAAAAAAAAACACAAAGCAACCAAAAACCAAAAAACAAAAACAAAAACAACAACAACAAAAAAAGCAAAACAAAAAAAGAATTTTAAGAAAAAGTTAGATTTCTTATTTATTTGTATTTGTGGGGTTTCTTCCTAGAGATGGAAGGCAGGGGAAACTGAAGCAGGTAATCTGTTTGTTCTCCTGCTAAGCAACATGAACTCAAATTGATAAGTCTTAAAAAAATATTTTGTTCAAACCAAATGCCTCTTTATCCCTCTGTCTGACTGGTTTGGGGGAATAAATCCAGACGAGCCTGTTTGCCCCTACCTTCCCTGGCACTTGGCTTTCCCGATTCCCAGGAATCCCCTTGGTTCTTTCCAAGTCCTGATCCATGCTGTCCCTTTCCTAGATTTGACTTTAGTACCCTCTTGAGGTCACACTGCCCCCAACACTCAGATCTCAGGTAAAAAATACTGATTCACCTTCTACGGTGGTTGAACTTATTTGTCTAAAGTCAAATAAATGCCAGAATCAATAAACTAGTGGCTTTTCTATGACTAAATTTTCCAACATCTTGTCTTCTGCTATTCTGACCAACATGCAGTGGGCACTCCCCTACTCTCTATAAATCTCTTGATTAAAAAGACATGATATTTGGACGCCTCCCAGTTACTCTGATCACGCTGGGTGACCTAAATCTCCATTTGGTGGCGAGCATGAGTAGCCCAATCTACAATTGCTTGAGCCCACACCAAATCACAAAACTTCTGGAGAAGGTGCCTTACCATTTCTTCATCCTGAATTCCTTGCCAATCACCACAGAGAACTATGGTGCAAATTCTCCTGAGACCCAGATTGCTTTATGCTAAGAGAGTGGGCAGTACATTTCTGTAGTATTTAAGGTATTGGCATAATCCTAAAATCATCACCCACCCCCAATCTCATCTGCTATTTATCTTACCACTCTTCCCAATTTTGGGAAGAAGCTTCTAATATATACTCTTCTTTCTCAGTATGTTTTATAAGAATATTTCTACAGTCATCAAACATTTCAACTTGAACAGACTCTTTGTAGGACTTTTGACCCTTCTTTAATGTTTCCTTCCTGAGGAAAAGATATTTACTAGGGAAGAATAAAAGGCACATCATACTTTAGGTGGGAGAATTTGTGTGTGTGTGTGTGTGTGTGTATTTCAGAAGACATTCTAGTCAAATAATGTTATGGTTTGGATGTGAGGTGTCCCCCAAAAGCTCATGTGTGAGACAATGCAAGAATGTTCAATGAAGAAATGATTGGGTTAAAAAAGCCTTAACCCAATTAGTGAATTAATCACCTGATAGGATTAGCTGAGTGGTAAGTGAAGGTAGGTGGGGTGTGGCTACAGGAGATGGGTCCCTGAGGGTGTGGCTTTGGGGTATATATTTGTATCTGGTTAGTGGAGTCTCTCTCTCTGCTTCTGATCATCATGTGAGCTGCTTCCCTCTGCCACACTCTTCCTCCATGATGTTCTGCCTCACTTTGAGCCCCCAGGAATATAGCCTCCTTCTAGGGATGGAAACCTCTGAAACTGTGAGCCTTTAAATAAACTTTTCCTCCCCTAAAATTGTTCTGGTCAGATCTTCAGAGATTTCATAGCAGTGAAAAAGCTGACTAAAATAAACATCTAATGGAAAAATAACAACAATCTATGATAGATTTAATTTCCCATGATACTGTTTATCACTTTAGTTCCATTTGAAGGAAAGGATGGAGTGATTACATTTGAATTTACAAGGGCACGGAGAGGGGAAATTGAGGAAATTTGTTGTATCAATTTACAATGGAAAACAGTGTTTTATCCTAAATATGTGTTTGCAAAGTCAAAATTGCCCCTCCTTTAACTTGCCCCCACCTTTTCCAGTTCTGTTCTATAATTTTGTGAACAAATTTGTTTATACTGTCTCTGTTCTTTATAACCTTGAATCCTTGGTCAATTCCCCTTTTATCCTCCATCTTCTCAATCTCAAGCTTCCTAAGATTTTCAGGTTTCTAGGAACCCCACCCTTTCCCTCACTCCAATCACCCTACTCAGGCACTTCCTAGTTCTCAACCTTTCTTGAAGGATTTCTTGTTGGGATTTCCAGGTGACAGACACCAAACTTCCCCGCTGGTCTTGAGTTTGTCATTTGAGGTATAAGCCCAACAAACAATCTAAGCATCCTTCTTGAAGTATCAAGAAGGACAGGAGCTATAAATAATCATCATATCTTTGGAGCAAAGGTTTTTTGGAAGAGATTTCATAAATCCTTCACTGTCTCATAGCATTGTGATCAGACATTGGAACAAAGGGCTTTGGGGAAAGGATTTTTACCTGAGCTATCTAATGGAGAAAGGCTGATAATATCAGTGCTTTTTTGAGCTTGTGCCTTGATCCATGCCTGAGCAGCCACCAGGAGGAGGCTTGGAGTGTGTCGTTCTGCATTCTTCTTTGTTTATTTGGTCTAAGTTCATACAGAACCAGGATTGGGATTGGATTGCTGCTTTAAGCCTTCTTCTTATTCAGTAGCCCAAGACATTTACAAGTAGGATATTGTATTCACTTGAGACAGAAAAAGTATATTGCTTCTGGGAATGGATCAAGAGTCTAACTTTTAAAATAAGTCTATTTTAAAACCTCAACTTGATCCACAAACTTTCTTGGTCAAGGGGAAAAGTAGCCAGCAAGCAGTGCTTGGTTTAAATTGGAGAGAAAGAGCCCAGTCTTTGCTTGGAGTGTTTAGTGATAGCTCATCCTTTTCTTTCCTCCAAGCTCTCCAAGCTTCCTTCAATTAGTGTCAATGTGTTAATGGATGTGATTCCCATTATAGACAACACTGATAGTAACAGGGCTGGGACTGAACCTAATGGTTTCTGTAACATGTTTAATTTCTGATGTTGCTGTTAAATGTTGAGGAAAATTAGTCACATTTAGAACCATCTGTTTCCAAAAGTGGTTAAAGTGTGGATTGCCTCTTGACTGGCCATTATGTCCCTTATGAAAATAGTTGTGGCGTGAAATGATTCTTTTTATTCTCTTTCTTTGTTTTCTCTGATAAATACACATTTGCTCCCAGGGAACAGGGATTAAGAACATCAAAGGATGTTCTTCAGGTGTCTGGGCCATCATACATGTAAAAAGAATCTAAATTCTTTGCTTTCTATTCAATCCCAATATACCTTATCTTCCCTTTAGATGCAGTTACAGGTTAGAAAGCACAGGGATGATGAAGATGTACAAAATCCTTAAGGGTAATAAGCGCTGGATGCTTAACAAAAGGTGCAGAGTGAATTGGAAGGACTCCAACTAGACATTTTATTTCCTGGGTTGCTGGTGTTGGGGAATGCAGAGGTGCAGGGGGACAGTGGAAATGGTCCCTTAAACAAATGTATGCCTGCACAAGAGGGAAAAAGAGTTTTAAAGGTAGCAACCAACTAATTGGGTCAGTATTTCTCTCCATTTTTTATCTTCAGAGTAAGTATGTTTAACAAGTGGGCATAAACTTATCTACGATTGTCTAAAACACTTACTCAATAGATCAAAATCCTGAAAAGCTCACCAATAATATTTGTTAGGGTCTTTAAAAATGTTCACTTTTCTTTAAAAACAACAAAAGTCGCCCATTCTGGGTTGAGTGTTGTGTTTTATTTTTGAATGATCACTGGGATCTTTGCAGTTTTCTAATTTTGCATGACTAACTGGATTGTGTTTGGAAAAAAAAATCTGACTCAAGTTTGTTTTTTTTTTCTCTCTGGAGTGGCACTGGATATACACCGTCATCCCTTAAAGTGAAGCAGCTGGAAACCCTGCCCACAGCCATTACACAATGGGAAGATCTACCCACTTCACTGCCTGTCTACTCAGTAACACTATTCCTACTTGATAATTCAAGTTAAAAAACAAACAAAAACAAAAAAAGGCAAAACCTGTTTTGAACAGAAGTTTTTAAAAGAAGGAGAAAGGGAGAATAATTTTTGAAACCCCAAATCAGCTATTTATTGAAGCTATATTGAAAGTTTTGCTTTGCCCTAAGTTAAAAGGTAAAGTAATACAGATGTGAGAGGAGATGTTTAAGAAAACCTGTGTTATAAGATGATCTTGACTTCTAGGTTTATAAAGCAACGAAATATGAAAAGGAGGCTTAATTCACTGTAGTGAAATCAAAGCTGCCTCATGTCATCAAGACTGGCAGCAGGTAGGATTGCTTAAGTCTAGGTGACATGAAGTGTGGATACTCAATGAATGAATAGGTTAGTCCTCCTGTTGGTAGGTGATTTCTCTTCCACTGCTTATATCTACTAGGAGGTAAAGAATTGGTTATCTTCTGAAACTATGCTTTGATCCCTTGACCAGGGGTGGGAGACAGCTAAATTTTTGGCATTTTGAAAATTAAGCAACTTAGTTACTGGTGCAGTTCTCCTTTCTAAAAACGTCTCCAAAAATGAGGAGTTTCTCTTTTTTCCATAGGTGGGCAAGTGTCTGGATTGGTCTCTACTAATGAATTTTGAAGTGGGTTGCCAACAACTAGTTCAATAATCCTGCATGACAATTATTTCTAAATGATATTTTTCTCCTATTAGAGCAATAGAATTGTCTGCAAAACTTCAAAATGGTAGTTTTTTATGGTACAGTTTATAGTGTAAATGTTAACTGAAACACCTTAATTTTTTGATTTGTTGTGGTAGGGTGTAATGGAGGCTCAAACCACTAGCTGTTTCTAGAATCTGTAGGAAGGTAGGCAAGAGTTGCTTCCAAGGGGATGGATGGGATTAGCCTCACTCATAGTCTATTGCATTCTTCTAAATACTCCTAACCTTCTTTTCTCACCTGTCTCCTCCTATTCACAGCCAAATCGGTCGGTACATGGCAATTATTTTTTCATGCCTTGTTCAAATAAACCTTTGCTTGGAATTTTAACACTATATATATTTTTCTAAAAATTTAACATGAACATTAAAAAAAGGGAGATAGAGGATGGAATATTTTTCTCCTCTGTAATATTTACTTTACATAAGGAAAATTTACAGTGCAAGAGAAATGTAACAGTATTATTTTCTGCTACTTTGTCAGGTAGAAGCCCTTTAGGCAGGTGACTAGGGTTTTCTATTATTTGACTTGAAATGGTTGACGAGATGGACACTAGCAATTTTGATGATTAACTAGTGAAGAAGTGGTCAAAAGAATTATTTGCCCATCTTGGAACATTTGTACAAGAAAGGGCTTTAAAACTAACCTATTTTAGTAACATAGGAGATGACTTTTTTGGGGGGTATCTATTGTTTATTTTTCATTCATTTATTCACTCCTTCCATAAATATTCTATTCCCACCAAGGGTTGGCTCTGTATGAGGCACTAGAGACACAGTGGTGAACTTTTCATATATGGAGCTGGTAAAACTAAAAATTATTGAAATAATGAATTTCAATAGTGAATAAAATGTAAGGGAGAAGCACAGTATGCTGTGTGCACATTCTTAGGGATACCTATTAAAAATGATTGGATTACTGGGTGGGAGTTGCATTTAGTCTGTTGAACAGCTATCAAAACACATAGATTAACAAATATTATGAAAACATCTCCAGAGAAACATTTGTACAGGGAAACAGAGTTGTGTGTCCACAGAACACAGGATGGGAACTTGTGTAGGAAGTCCTTATAGCATAGAATGGTAACTCAGGAGGATTATGCCACCCATTATTTTTAAAGTGGTAGCCATCCCTCTGGAAAATGAATTTGCATTAGTTTATGAGGACTATCAGTTCCTTGTGATCCATCAGTACTCAGGATAAAGTTTTCCAAGGTCTTTTATAAGAGAGAACATTTTTGGTTGGGGAAGATAGAAGCACACTGAGTATATCTACTCCCTGAAACCAACATGACCACCAAGAAGCACATGCAAAGACATGTGCAGTCTAGTCAGAGAACTGTAAGTGCTTTGAAATGACTGAGAAAAAATGTAAGATATTAGGGGTGAGGACTGTGGCAGAGATGAGATTGAGCAATGCCAGATTAGGGGAACTTTCAAGTTATATTTAAATTTATATTATAGGTAATAGGAGTTGTATTTGATAGGATTGGGCTTCAAAAAACTCCAGGAAACCTAAATAAATAGATTTTCAAATAAATTTTGGGGGTACCAAATATCTTTAGTCAGATTTCCACTGTGTTACTATGGAATTGCTTTTGTAATTCACTTATTTGAACAAATTTATTTGACAGGCTTTTACATGCATCCCCACTAAATCTTAGTTTGTTAATTTTAATGTTTATTT
Source organism: Marmota flaviventris (assembly GCF_047511675.1). NCBI lineage: Eukaryota > Metazoa > Chordata > Mammalia > Rodentia > Sciuridae > Marmota > Marmota flaviventris. The sequence goes on along the minus strand of NC_092499.1, from coordinate 106,891,111 downwards.
CTTGCTGAATGTTCATTCTGACCTCCACAGACTTGCCTTTCTGTCTTTGCATCACCAGAAAATTGGTCAAGATAACTTGTCTTTATCTGGTCTGATAGAGCTGCGGAAGGAGCCAGGGCCAAGCAGGGAGCTTGGTGTGCGCTCTGGAGGTCTCTCTGCAGGCTGACCTTCCTCCATTAATAAGGCATTCAGCTCTATTTGAGCTCCTATAAGTATGCTTTATGATGATGCCATATAACCCGGGGGCAGTTAACTAAGGAGGGAGCATGGATTAGGGACGCCAGGATCCCTGACTGTCATGGAGTGGCAGATCAGCTGCCATGAACTGAGACAGCAGAGAAGAGTGCTGGGGCTTAAAAACATTTTATACATGCCAGAAACTGAGAACTGAAGGAGGGCAGACCTTGGAAACCAGAACCTCTTTCCTGAGCTTCAGGCCTGTGTGTCCAACATGGATGTACTGGCCATCTCCACTGAGTGTCCTCTAGGGGCCTCAAACCACACAAGTTACAAATTGAACTTGCCCTTCCCCACCTCCCAGAGTGCTCTTTTCTACCTTTGTCTCTTATCAATAGTTTTGCTTCTATTCTGGCCCATCTTCTACTTGGTGATCAGAGTGATCATTCTAATAATCTGATTTTTGCCCCTTCCTCATTCAAAATTTGTTAATGCTTCCCTCAGGATGAAGTGTGAACTCCACTGCATGAATGAGATTCCCCAAGATCTGTTTTCCCCATATCCTTCCCAGCTTTATCTGTGGCTGCCACCTTGTTGATCTATATCCATACTGAACTGAGTTTCACATTCTCTTTTCATACTTTATTCCCTTTGGGCAGGATCCCATCCATCTCCCTGACAGGTCTCAATTCCACCGCCTCTCCTTAGTTCTAGGACCACTTTTCTATGAAGCATGGAAAGCTGTCACAGAGAAGTCTTCACAGATACCCTGGGTGGCTCCTGGGCCCTTCCCAGTGCTTAGAGTACACCATGCATACCTCCATTTTAGTGTGCGTCCTAATCATGTTTTTTTCCTTGAGGATTGCATCCATTCTGTCTTTAGCCCTGGCATCTCACAGTGTATGGCTCAGGGAGGTGCCTGTGGAATGAAGGACAGCTGAGCCAGACCAGGGCTAAGGAAGCTTAGGAAGAGAGGTGAGGGGGGGGGGGCTCTGTGAGGTGGGCTGCTGAGATCAAGACAGAAGGCCAAGTTCCCTATCTGTAAATGTTCTTGCACCTCTGCGGTAACTATCTTATCTATCTTGGGGCAGAAGCAGGTAGCATTCAGCTACATCCATTCTCTTCTTCCTCTACTAATTGAAGTGCAAAGATCAGCTGGGCACATGGTTTCCTAGCCAGAGATTACATTTCTCACATTCCCTTACAGTAAAATATGGTTAAGTGGTATAGCTCCATCCAGTGAGATGTGAGAGGAAGAAGCGTGTGGTAATTTCCTGTGTATTCTTTTGCCTGTCTTGTGGATGTGGTGGAGGGTGTGAGAGCATCCCTCTTGCACACAGTGGTGGAACACCTGGGTGAGGACAGCAGAACTGTTCTCTAAACCCTGGACCATTGCTCAGAGTGTGAATATAGAGGCACTTCTGTTGTGTCTAATCCATAGTAGTTTGGGATCTCTGTAGAGATGGGATTGAAATAACATACTTTCTTAAGAAATATGTGTGTTCATAAACTGATTTTTGGTTATTTAGCAGAAATATGCCCTGGTATATGCATTTATATGTGAATTTTATCATGTTTTTTTAAAAAGACTAGAAGAAATTTCAAACACAATTCTAATATTCTTTTTGTGATAGGTACCTCATAGTTTTTCATTTTTTCTAAATAATAAGATATTTGGAGTTAAAACTCATTTCCGATCTCAATTCTTTTTCCTTCAGAAGCAACCTCTGTTCTGATTGTGTGTTTATCAATCTCATGCATATTTTTATACTTTTAACTACATATTTATGTGTCTCCAGGCATTTGCAACATTTTGTGTTTTAAACATTTATTTTAAAAAAGCATACTTTTTCAATCAATATTTGACTTTCAAGATTTGTCTCTGTTGATTTAAAAATAGCTGGTTTGATATTTTAGCTCCATGTAATAATTCACTGAATGACTTGACTTCAACTTAATGATCCCCTAATTCTTGAGGTTGTTTCTAGTTTTTAATTACTGGAATAATTGATGCAAGAATTCCCTTGTAACATGCAAGATTTTCATATAGCTGATACCTAGAAACTACTGGATTGTACAATAGACACAGCTCCAACTTTATAAGGCATTGCTAAATTGCTCTCCAAAGACTGTTTTTATATAAACAACTCACATGAACATGGCAGCAGGGTTTCTATTGTTTCACATCCCTGCTGATATGTTATATAGTTAGGCTTCAATATTTTTTTTTGTCAATTTGATGGATTTTTTAAAAACTTGCATTTATTGATTGCTACTAAAATTAAGTATCATCACATTTGTTTCTTTATCTTTCTATTTTCATCTGTGAACTATATTTTTTATTGACTTGTGGGAGTCAATATTTAAAGGTATTATGTTTATTAATCTCTTGTCAGTTATAATTTGAAAATGTTTTCTTTTGATTTGTACCTTATGTCTGTACCTTAGCTTAGGTGTCTTTTATTATGCAACTTAAAAAATTGATAGGAAAGGCAGCAGAATACAACAGACACTAGTATGGCAATATGTAAATCAATGGATGTGTAACTGATGTGATTCTGCAATCTGTATACGGGGTAAAATTGGGAGTTCATAACCCACTTGAATCAAAGTGTGAAATATGATATATCAAGAACTATGTAATGTTTTGAACAACCAACAATAAAAAATTAAAAAAAAAATTGGTATACTGAAATTTATTCCTTGTTTTCCCTTAATGACACGTTTGTTGGATCTCCTATAAAAAATGCTTCTATATCCCAAGGCTATGTTAGATGTTAATAATAGTGAAAGGGTCATGGGGATTCTGTACTATCTTTGCAATTTTTTTCTGTAAATTTAAAACTTTTTTTTTTTTTTGGCAGTACTGGCGATTGGACCTAGGACTCATGCATGCTAGGCAAATAGTCTACCACTGAGCATTATCCCTAACCCCTAAAACTTTTTTGAAGAAAAAAGTTCATTTAATAACTAACTGAAACTAATTTTTGTTTGTTTTGATACTGGCGATTGAACCCAGATGCATGTTACCACTGAGCCCTATGCCCAGCCCTTTTAAAAGAATTTTTTTAAAAAAATTTTATTTTGAGATAGGGTCTTTCTAAGTTGCTTAGGGCCTTGCTATGTTGCTGACACTGGCCTTGAACTTGTGATCCTGCTGCCTCAGCCTCCCAAGTCACTGGGATTACAGTCATGTGCCACCGCACCCAGCTCTATGACTGATATTTTTGAAAATACCCAATCCCTAAAGCTTTTTTAAAATAAAAAGTTTATTAAAAATTAACTGATGTTTTTTAAAGATGATAAAGTGAGACTTACTAGAGAGAGATTTCTAAAACTTAAGTGAAAATTGTTGGAATAAAAATATAATAACTGAAATAAGAACTTTAATACATGGATTTATTGTACATTAGACTGTAGAAGAGATGAGCAGCAAACTTTAAAATGAGTCACTTAAAAATATTCAGATAAAAGCATGGAGAAAAAAGAGAAAATAAAGCCAAGTGTCAGAGACATATGTACCAAAGTAAAATAAGTCCAATTAAAGTTTGAGAGGGAAAGGACAGAGTTAAGGAGACAAAGCTGATATTTGGAGAGCTACTAACCAAGGATTTGCAAAAATGAAAAAAGATGGGAAATTAGCTAAAATTCAAAATGCTTACAAACCCCAGTCAACTCTAGGCACCCTCAAAATAAAACCACAAAGAGGAAAAGTCTTAAAAGCAACCACAGAAAGAAAAAAATTACTGAAAAATAAAATATACAATTGACTTTTTAGCATGAATAATAGAGATCAAGAGTAAATAAAATAATGCTTTTAAAGTGTGGAAAGGAAATGATTACAATCTAGCACCCTTCTCCAGCAACCTTCCTAGTTCCTAGTGATTCTTCTTCTACTTTTGGGTTGATTTTTTTTAAGGTCTACATATAAGAGAAATGGTTTATTTTGCTTTCTATAATGTCTTCCAGTTCTATACATTTTGCTGCAAATGATGATTTCATTCTTCTTTAAGGCTGAACAATACTTTATTATGTATAGGTGCCGTGTTTGCTTTATCCATTTATCTGTTGATGGGTACCTCAGCTGATTCTATATTCTAGATACTGTGAATAATGCCTCAATAAATATGAGAACTCAGATATCTCTTTAGTATGTTGACTTAATTTCCTTTGGATGTGTACTGGGAGTAGGATATCTGGATCATATGTTAGTTCTATTTTTAGCTTTGTGAGCAATCTCCCAATTCTCCATAGTTGCTATAGTAATTTACAATCTCACAAACAGTGTAGAAATTCCTTTTTCTCCATACCCTTGTGCTGATGTAAAGAATATATCCTGCAGTTTTTGGATAGAATGTTCTGTAAATATCTAATAAGACCATTTGGTCTGTAGTTTCTTTGATTTTTTTTTTTTTTTTGATGATCTATCCATTGGTTACAATATGTTATTGAAATCCCCCATTATTATTATATGGGAGTTTATCTCTTCCTTTTGATCTAATAGTGTTTGCTTTATAAAATTAAATGGTATAAACTTAGATGTAAATAGATTCAAAATCATTACATATCGTAAACTGATCACTTGGTCATTTTCTAGCAATCTTCTTTGTCTCTTACTGTTTTTGTCTTAAAGTCTATTTTGGCAGCTATAAATATTACTACTCCTGCTTGCTTTCAGATTTTATTTGCTTGGGATATCATTTTCCATCCTTTCACTCTCAGTGTGAGTGTGTCTTTACTAGGGAAGTGAATCTTTTATAGGCATATTGTTGGATCTTGTGTGTTTTTTTAAAAAAAATCATTCCGTCAGTCAGTATTTTTATTATTTTTTATTTGTTCTTTTTATTTATACATGACAGTAGAATGTATTTTGACATATCATACATACATGGAGTATAACTTCCATTCTTGTAGTTGTACATGATGTGGAGTTACACTGGTCATGTATTCATGTATGAACATAGGAAAGCTATGTCTGATTTATTCTATTGTCTTTCCTATTCCCATCCCTCCTCACTTCCCCCATTCTCCCCTGTTCAATTCATTGAATCTCCACTTCTCCTTCTCCCCCTGCCTATTGTGAGTCAGCATCCACATATCAGAGAGAACATTTGGCCTTTGTTTTTTTGGGATTGGCTTATGTCACTCAGCATGATATTCTCCAGTTCCATCCATTTACCAGCAAATGCCATAATTTCATTCCTCTTTATTTGAGAAGTTGATTGTGTGTATGTACCACATTTTTTTTATCTACTCATCTATTGAAGGGCACCTAGGTTGGTTCCATAGCTTAGCTATTGTGAATTGAGCTGCTATGAACATTGATGTGGCGCTGTCAGTTTAGTATGCTGATTTTAAGTCCTTTGAGTATATGCCAAAGGATGGGATAACTGGGTCAAATGGTGGTTCCATTCCAAGTTTTCTGAGGAATCTCCATACTGCTTTCCAGAATGGTTGCACCAATTTGCAGTCCTACCAGCAATGTATGAGTGTACTTTTCCTCCACATCTTTGCCAACATTTATTGTTGTATTCTTGATCATTGCCATTGTGACTGGAGTGAAATAAAATTTCAGTGCAATTTTGATTGTAATTTTAGTTTGCACTTCTCTAATTGCTAGTGATGTTTAATATTTTTTCATATATTTATTGACCATTCGTATTTTTTCTTCTGTGAAGTGTCTGTTTGGTTTCTTTGCCCATTTATTGATTGGATTATTTGTTTTTTTGGAGTTGAGTTTGAGTTCTTTATATATCCTGGAAATTAGTGCTGTATCTGAGGTGCAGGTGGCAAAGATTTTATCCCATTCTGTAGGCTTTCTCTTCATGTTCTTGATTGTTTCCTTTGCTGTGAAGAAGCTGTTTAGTTGGATATAATATTTTACTTCTTGTGCCTTAGGAGTCTTGTTAAGAAATTCAATTCTTAAGTCAACATGAGGGAGATCTGGGCCTATTTTTCTAGGAGGTATAGAGTCTCTGTTCTAATGCCTAGCTCCTTGATCCACGTAGAGTTGAGTTTTGCACAGGGTAAGAGATGGGAGTCTAATTTTGTTTTATTACGTATGGATTTCCAGTTTTCTCAGCACCATTTGTTGAAGAGGCTATCTTTTCTCCAATGTATATTTATGGTGCCTTTTTCTAATATGAGGTAGCTGTTATTTATGTGGGTTTGTTTTTGTGTCTTCTATTCTGCACCATTGGTCTTTATGTCTGTTTTGGTGCCAATATCATGCTGGTTTTCTTACCATAGCTCTGTAGTATAATTTAAGGTCTGGTATTGTCATGCCTCCTGCTTTACTTTTCTTGCTGAGAATTGGCTATTCTGTACCTCTCATTTTTAAATGAATTTCATGACACATATTTCTATTTCTATGAAGATTGTCATCAGAATCTTAATAGGAATTGTGTTAAATCTGTATAGTGTTTTGGTAGTATGGCCATTTTGACAATATTAATTCTGCCTTTACAAGAACATGGGAGATCTTTCCATTTTGTAAAGTCTTCTTCAGTTTATATCTTTAGTGTTCTATAGTTTTTATTGTAGAGGTCTTTTACTTCTTTTGTTAGATTTATCCCTAAATATCTTATTTTCTTTGAGCTATTGTGAATGGGATAGTTTTCTTAATTTCTCTTTCAGTTGATTTATCACTAATGTATAGGAATGCAATTGATTTATGGGTGTTAATTTTATATCCTGCTATTTTGCTGAATTTATTTATGAGCTCTAGAAGTTTTCTGGTGGAGTTTTTGGGTCTTTCAAATACAGAATCATGTTGCAGCAAATAGGAATAATCTGAGTTCTTCATTTCCTATTTATATTCTTTCAATTTCTTTCTTCTGTCTAATTGGTCTATCTAGAATTTCTAGGACTATGTTGAATAAAAGTGGTAAAAGAGGGCAACCCTGCCTTGTGGTAAAAGAGGGCATCCCTGTCTTGTTTCAGTTTTTAGAGGGAATGCTTTCAATTTTTCTCCATTTAGAATGTTGTTGGCCTTGGGTATAGCATATAGCTTTTTCATTGTTGAGGTAAGTTTCTACTATTCCTAGTTTTTTCTAGTGTTTTGAACATGAAGGGGTGCTATATTTAGTCAAATGTTTTTTCTGCATCGTTTGAGATGCTCATGTAATTCTTGTCTTTAAGTCCATTAATGTGATGAATTACATTTATTGATTTCCATATGTTGAACCAACCTTGCATCCCTGGGATGAACCCTGCTTGAACATGGTGCACTATCTTTTTAATCTGGTTTTTTTTTTATGTGGTTTGCCAGAATTTTATTGAGAACTTTTGCATCTATGTTTACCAGGGATATTGATCTGAAGTTTTCTATCCTTGATATGTCTTTGTCTGTTTTTGTATCAGTGTGATATTAGCTTCATAGAATGAGTTTAGAAGGGTTTCCTCCTTTCTATTTCATGAAATAATTGGAGGAGGATTGGTGTTAGTTCTTCTTTGAAGTTATGATGGAACTGAGCTGAGAATCTGTATGGTCCTGGGATTTTCTTAATTGGTAGGCTTTTGATATCATCTTCAATTTCACTGCTTGAAATTGATCTGTTTTAATTTTTTATGTCCTCCTGATTCAATTTGGGTAGGTCACATGTCTCTAGAAATTTGTTAATATCTTCAAGCTTTTCTATTTTATTAGAGGATAAATTTTTTAAAAATATTTTCTGATTATCATCTGTATTTCACTATTGTCCACAGTGATATTTCCTTTTTCATTATGAATTTTAGTAATTTGAGTTTTTTTTCTCTCTTTGTTAGCTTGGCTTAGGGTTTATCAATTTAATTAATTAATTTATTTATTTTGAACAAATTTTTTGTTTTGTTGATTTTTTTTGGATCGTTTCTTTTGTTTCAATTTTATTTATTTCAGCTCTGATTTTAATTATTTCCTGTCTTCTATTGCTTTTGGTGTTGGTTTGTTCTTCTTTTTCTAGGGCTTTGAAATGTAATATTAGGTTATTTATTGTTGACTTCCGACGCTTTTAATAAATGACCTCAATGCAACAACCTTTACCCTTAGCACTGGCTTCATAGTGTCCCAGAGATTTTGATTCGTTGTATCATTATTCTCATTAAGTGTAACTATTTTTTTTTTATCTTATCCCTGATTTCTTCTGCTATCCATTCATCATTCAGTAGCATAGTATTTAGTCTCCAGATGTTAGTTTCTGTTTTTATTTTATCATTGATTTTTAATTTCATTCCATTATATGATAGGATGTATATTTTTAACTCTTTTTTTTTTATTTGCTAAGAGTTGCTTTGTGGCCTAAGATTTGTCTATTTTAGAGAAGGATCCATGTGCTGCTGAGAAGAAAGTGTATTCAGTCATTGATTAATGAAATATTCTATATATGTCTACTAAGTCTAAATTATTAATTGTGTCTTTTAGTTTTATAGCTTCTTTATTTAGTTTTTTGTTTGGAAGATCTATCCGGTGGTGACAGAGGTGTGTTAAAGTAACCCAGTATTATTGTGTTATGGTCTATTTGCTTCTTGAAATTGAGAAGGGTTTGTTTGATGTACGTATATGCTCCATTGTGAATGAATGTTTTTTCCCCATCCTTTTACCTTCAGTCTGTGGATGTCTTTGCCTATGAGGCGAGTCTTTCGAAGACAGCATATTGTTGGGTCTTAATTTTTAATCCAATCTGCCAGTCTATGTCTTTTGATGGATGTGTTTAGACCATTTACATTCAATGTTATTATTGCAATATGATTTTTATTCCCTATAATTTTGATTTTTTTCTTCTTTTTAATTTGAATTAGTATCTCCATGGATTCACTATTCTTTTAGTGTATTTCCTCCCTGGCTGTTTTTCACTTGTTTTCCATTTTTAACTTTTGTTTACCATGGAAGGTTTTCACTTCATCATCAATTCTGAAAGTTAATTATGCTAAGTATAGTAATCTTGGCTGGCATCCATTTTCTTTCAGAGCTTGGTATACAGTAATCTAAGACCTCCTAGCTTTGAGGGTCTGGGTTGAATGATCATCTGAGATCCAGATTGTTTTCCCTCTAAATGTTACCTGTCATTTTTCTCTGGTAACCTTTAAATTCTATCCTTATTCTGCATTTTAGGCATTTTCATAATAATGTGCCTTGGTATGGGTCTGTTGTAATTTTGTATATTTAGGGTTCTGTATGCCTCCTGTATTTGATTTTCCATTTAATTACTCAGGTTTGGGAAATTTTCTGATATTTCATTGTAAAGATTGTGCATTCCTTTTATTTGTATCTCTGAACCTTCATCTATCCCAATAAATCTTAAATTTAGTTTAAGATTTATTGGGATAGCCCATATTTATTGGAAGTTCTGTTCATGGTCTCTTAAGATCTTTTTTCCATGGTCAACTTTGTTTTCAAGATTATGTTTTATCTTCATTGCCTAAAACTGTCTTCCAGGTGGTCTAGTCTGTTGGTGATGCTTTCAATTGAATTTTTAATTTGGTTTATTGATTCCTTAATTTCAAGGATTTCTGCTTATTTTTTTCCAGAATCTTTATCTCTTTATTGAAGTAATCTTTAACTTCCTGTATTTTCTCTCTGGTTTTATTCCTTATACTGTCCTTTACTTTGAGGATCAGTTTAATTATGTACATTCTAAACTCTTTATCTGATATTTCTTCCACTGTGGTGCTGATGGATTCTGTTATTGGAGTATCTTGGTTTGTTTGGGGGTTATTTGTTCCCTTGCTTTTTCATGTTGTTTTTGTGTCTACCCATCTAACCGTATGGATTTGAGGCAGTAGAATTTCTACCCTGTGGACTTACTGTGATTCTGAAGATTTCCACTACCTCAATGTTTAGGAGGAGACAAATAATGATGACAAGCAGTGCAAACAATATACAGCATTAAACCAAACATTTTCTACTATGATGTCTACAATGTAAATTATCACAATAAACATAAATGATATGATCAGTTATTGCCTACAATAAAAACAGCATGTTTGCAAAATTGTTTACAGTTTCAAATGGTGGACAGTGACACAACAGAAGTGATATAGGATGTGATGATTATGAGGGAGAAAGAGAAGATAGAAGTAAAAAATTAAAGGAAGAGTAAAAGAGAAAACAGTAGAGATTGGCTATTAACAGAAGAAAAGAGAAAGAGAATCCAGGAAAACAGGTAAGAGAAACAAATATGTAAAATAAATTTTTTTAAAATTAAAGAATACAATACAAACCTAAAATATATTAATCAAACATCCTAGTCCTGAAAAACCTGATCCATGTAAAATAACTGACTTCAAAAATGCTATAAATGAGGAAAAAAATCCAAATAAGAGTATGTATAAATGTCCATGTACCATTAATGTCACAATTAAACAGAGAAAAGAAAAAAATTAAAAAATAAAAAAATAGTAAAAAAAATCTTAATTGTGGGGGGCCACCACTGAGCTATGAATAGCTTCTACTTGGCCTTGGAGCCAAGGAGATTTTGGTCTGGTATTGCAAGACATTTTGTGGCTTCTCCCACTTAATGGATTACACAAAGCACATGGTGACCTCAGTCTTCGCTCAGATACAGAGACTGCTCTGTAGCTCCAGACTTGGGCATTACCTATTGCCTTGGACAGCCCCCCTCCTACCTTATTTGGCAAAAGAACATTCCATTGAAGTCCTTTGAAGCCCCCTTGCATAAATAAAGCAAACCCAGGCTCTTCTCTCTCTCTCTTTCTCCTTCCAGTGTGGAAGCAGGACCTCTAAGGTAGCAGAGCCATCCCACCCCTGCTTTCTGAAAATTACTTTCTGTGTTGTGTGAGCTTTTGCTGTATTTCTCAGCCAGCACACCTCACACAGAGGGAAACTCAAAAATTAGAGCAGGCCAGACTTGATGAAAAGTTAATGAATTCTTTCTTTCTGTTAGAGTTCAAAAGATTCTCAGCTTCTCTTCTCAGTAGTTTTAGGTGAGGTTTTCAGGAACTTGATGCTCCACCTTCCAGATTGTTGAAATGAGAGGGGTAACCCTGTAGGCAGAATTCCTGGAAGTAGGTTTTAGGTTTAGGTGGGTTCCAGGCTTTCTTCACTGAAAGCCATTTAGTCTGGAGATTTAAAATCAGTGCACTTCCAGTGCCCAGTACTGTATAAATGTCCATATACATTAAGGCCACAATTAAACAGTGCAAAATAATTCTAAAAAATCTTGATGAAATTTAGAAAATTCTTTCCATTGGAGTTCAAAATATTCTCAGCTTCTTTTCTCATCAGTTTTTGTTGGGGTCTTTTGGAATGTGATGCTCCACCCTCTGAATTGATGGAGTGAGAGAGGTAATCTCATAGATGAAGTTCCAGGAGGTAGGGTTTAGGCTTAGGTAGGCTCCAAGACCTCTTCACTGAATGCTAATTGATCAGGAGATTTTAGATCAGTGCACCTTGAGTACCCAGTACTTGATGTTTCATGCTGGAAGACTTTACCCTGGGGATCTCCCCTAATTTCCACTCCTGTGGTGAAGGACCCAATTCTTAATCCCCTATATCACCAGAGACTCCCACATTTCCTGGTGTTTGATATAGTTTCCAAACACAATTTCTCCCACCCCTGCCCTTCTGAATTCCTGACCAGACACTTCTTTCTAGTTAGTCCTGCAAGCAGCCAGATTGGAGGGGGAGGGGAAGAGACAAGTAGGTTTCCACAATCAGTTTTCCCCTATGTAAACCTCTCTCCGTATTTGATTTTCTCCTCATCGCTTAAGCACACTCTATGGTGTGTAGTGTGTGTTTACTGGGCCTATGTTTCTGGCCAATCTTGGGTTTGCCAGGAATTGGCTCCCTCAGCTGCCAACCCCTACACCACGGTTGCAAAATATTCCTTTCTTTGTCCTCCACATGCCATCTGGTGAAATAGTGGCTTCTTTCCCACACAAGGATATTGTACAGTGTGCCTTTCAGTTTAGTCAGGCAATGTCCTTGATCTCTACATGCTCTGTATCCAGACATGTCTCAGATCTCCTAAAAACGTGGATTCCTCTAATTTCTTTATCCCTCCACTTTGTTTGAAGAGGGACTACTCTGGCTGGTAATTCTTCCTTATTTCATTATACCCAACCTCCTGAGTCCCCAATCTGCTTTGAATGTCTAGTTTTAAATTTAAGTAAAGTCCCCCTCACCACCATTTTTTTGTTCACCTACCTTGCTGAGAAACTTCTTGGTTTCACACCATGAAGCAGCCAGGAAAGTGACCTCCTCTATTCCACCATCTTGAACACCCCCCACACCACCACTCAATCTGTATTTTTTAACTGGGGAAATGCAATCATTTACATTCAGAGTTATTATTGAGAGGTATGTATTTGTGCCTGTCATTTTGTTGATTATGTTCTTGTTATTTTGAATATTCCTTGTTTTGATCTTATTAACTTTTGTGACTTGATTATTTACTGTATTGATGATGGTTGATTTATTTTTTTTCCATTTCTCATTTGTATATTTATTCTTTTACTGGGATTTACACTTTCACATGCTTACATAATGGAAGTTATCTTTCTTACATTTCTGGGTGTAGGATTTCCTTAAGAATCTTTTGTGAAACCAGTCTGCTGATCATGAATTCCCTTACTTTTTGCTTATCTTAGGTAAGAAAAGCAAATACTTGGATACTCTTTATTTCTTTTTTGATTCTGAAGGATTGCCTTGCTGGTATAGTAATATTATTTGGCAGTTATTTGCTAAATGCTTCATTCCATGCCCTCTTGCTCTGAATGGATTCTTCTGAGAAATCTGTCAGTCTAATGGATTGTCCCTTAAGTGTGACTTTTCCTTTGCAGATTTTAAGATTCTTTATTATATACTTTTGATAGTTTGACTATAATATGTGTTGAAAATCCATTCTGGCCATATCTACTTGGGGTTCTATAGGCATCCCACACCTGTTGTCCATGTCTTTCCAAGATTAGGGAAGTTTTCTGCTATTATTTTATGAAATAGGATTTCTGTGGTCTTAACCTTTATTGTTTCCTCTTCAGTTATGCTTATGATATGCATATTTGATCTAATAAAGTTATCCCAAAGATCTTGAATGATTTATTTTTATTTAAATTTTTTTTCTGTCAAAATAGTATTTTGAAAATGCCTTCAAACTTTGGTATTTTTTCTTCCAGTTGACCTAGTCTGTTACTGAGCATTTCAATAAAAAAAAAAATTTGTCTTACTTATTGAGCCATTCATTTTCAAGATTTCCAATTGGTTCTTTTTCAAAATCTCTTTGATGAACTTTTCTTTAATATCCTGCATTGTCTTACTAATTTCATTTAACTGTTAATCTGTACTCTCTTGGATCGCATTGACCTTTTAAAATCAGTCTTTTGAATTCTCTATCAGATATTTCATTCACCTTGATACCTTTGGAATCTGTTAGTAGAGATTATGATATTTAGGAGGTGTCTGCTACCTTATTTTACAATATTTCTTGTGCTTCTATTTTGAGGTTTGTACATATGGTAGAATAGATGTCTCTGAAGAAAACCCCCTATAGGACAGGAAAGCATGGAATGGTGCATTTCAATTCCTGAAAGAAAATAACTACCAACCAATATATTTAGTTATGAGAGGGCCTTCTTAGTAAAAGAATTTCTCCTAAATAAAAATGTGTCTTGGGATATTGGTTTGTTATGCAATGCTATGAAATCCTGAGTTTATTTTTAGATGGGTACTGTAGTATAATTGCCCTGTAGTTTTGGGGGTCGTGATTAGTGACTTTGGGCACAGTGCATACTATATCCAGAGTTAGAGAGACCCACTGTCTCTATGCATTATATAAGAGTGGGTCACTTTAAAAGTCCATGCAGGTTTGGTTTGGACAGCAGAGTATGTATGGTATACCCTGTGTGTCTATAGTAATGAGAATAGTGGTCACTTTGACACTGTTGATTTTGGGCTGTTACATGAAAGGGTCTCTGGCACTGGCTGCTCCTATAGTGATGAGGGACCTAAAACATTAGTGTCTGATTAAACACTGGTGCAGGTCCAGGTGCTTCCCTGGGAAGGGTGAGAGCAGGAATCACAATACCTCTTCTGTGGCATTCACACCCAGATTTGTTGGCAGTGTGTGATCAGACAACATGCAGGGTAAACAATGGAGATGGCCCACAGATGGGCAAAAGTTGTTTTATTCTTGCCTGCTGATATAGTAGGTATGCCCACCCAGGAGCAGGACCTTAGACCCCCACCCCAGCTGTGCACACCTTGGGCAGGGTGAAAAGCTGGGGATTTTCTCCCCATGATTCAGTTGTAGTGCCCACCAGGGATCAAGTCAGACTGGGTCACAGATGGAGCTAAGCAAAATTTTCTCTCAGGTGAGGTGGAATGTGGCGAACACTGGGCAAATCAATTTTTAATACTAAGGTAATATTCTAGCATGTTGGTGTGTAATATTTTAGTTAACTTTTATCTATTATCAGAAACTCTCCTTTACCTTCATTTTTTTGCTACTATTTTGTACAAAAATAATGAACATTCACTTTATGAGTTTGCAGATCATCCTCTTATAGGACTCATGCTTGCCTTAATAACATTTGGAATGTGGACCACCAGTAGTAGTGTCATGATTTCAATTTGAATGTTAAATAGGTCCAGTGAAAGTGAGAGGCCAGAGTAGTGTGTAGAAGGTGGCAAAGTTCACATGTAAGTTCTAAGTTGGAGTCTGCTTTGAAAGTTGGAAAAATACTTTTTCTAGTCTGTAGTCTGAAAAAGAAAATAATGTCAGCAAGTTAATGTTCTTTCCTTTCATGGGTGGGAATAAAGCACACTTAATGATTCAGAGTCTGGGCTCTGGGGTTAGAATGCCCAAGTTCAGCTCCTTCCTCCACTACTTATGAGCTATATGACCTTGACCAACGTGCCTCAGGCTTGTACTCATTAAAAAGAGGATAACAATAGTTTTGGACAATGCCATTGTTAGGATTGTTTGAGCTTGTGGGATCTTTAACTCAGAGTGTTCTACAAACATTTGTTATTATTATTGTTCCTTGAGAGGAACTTGTTAATAAACAGGTGCATATGAAGCATTATGGAAAGGATAGATAATTTTTCAGACATTTACCATGGCAATTGAGTAGCAACCTAATGAAGAACCACAAATTGAATTTAAGTTTGTTTCTAAGTGAGTGACATATTACGTTGGAAAAACAGATTGATAAACTGAAATTTTATGTTTTCACAGTTATATGAACTTACTGATGTTTGCATGTTTAAAAAATAAAGAGTTTGGTACAAAATGCAATTTGATAGTCAACAATAGCCCATGTTCCTGTAACCCTCTTTTAAACTCATAATTAATTTTCCTCAATAACTTTAGGTAATGCATACACCCAATTAATGCTTTTCATGTTTGACTGTTTATATATTTTTTAGAAAATTTTAATATTTATAGAAAAGAATCTGCTATACTAAATGAATGTCTGAAAGTCAGTGAGCCAGTACTGGATGGAGCTTTGGTTAAGTTTTGATCAGCAAAGCACTTAGGATACTGCAGTCTCTGAGGTCCTCTCTTTGATTCACTCTCCATTACAACTTTCTGGGGCTCTAAATATCAAAGTCCTTTAGCTTAACACAAGTCAGTGTGATCCCAAAGCAACAGCCCTCAAGAATTAAACTTCTTCAATGTCCGCCTTTGGTAACAACCCAAAAGGGATTTAGAATCATTAGCTCAGTCTTTGCTGAGCACCTCATCTGTGCTCGAAACTGTGCTGGATTTTTTTTTTTTTTTTTTTTTTTTTTTTAGCAATAAATAAAAAGTTTAAGTCTCTATCTTCCAAGAGTTTGCAATCTTTTGTTAGAGAACTCTAACAATGTAATAGAAATATACAGGACAATATCAACTACATTCTACCATCTGGTACAGACCTGCGGAATTTGAGAAGAGAGGGAGACGTGTTGAAAGCTGGGGTGTTCCATAAAAGGTTTCATGGAAGACTGAGTTCATTCAGGCCTCGTGATAGTTAGAGGTCGTTGGGAGAGGGGGACCTAGAGATGAGGCAGTATGGGGCAGTGAAAAGACCTTGAGCTTTAGTCCTGCCACTTACTGCATGAAAGACTTTGTGCAATCTGTTCAAACTCACTGAGCTGTAGTTTCTCCATATCAAAAATGAAGATCCCAGCCAGGTGCAGTGGTGCATGCCTATAATCCCAGAAGCTCGGGAGGCTGAGACACGAGGATCACGAGTTCAAAGCTGGGCTTCAGCAATTTAGCAAGGAGTGCCCAAGAAATTTTGTGAGATCCTGTCTCTAAATAAAAAACTAAAAAGGACTGAGGATGTGGCTCAGTAATAAAGCACCCCTGGGTTCAATCCCTGGTATATATATATATATATAAAAGAAGATCCCATTGAATTGAGTACTATGTACCCTAGAAGGCACTGCTTGGGTGTTGTGGGGTTCTGAGTGAGAAGAGCATACACAGGGGTGTGGGAAGACTACAGTCCAGCCTCCTCGGTGGAGTGAGGCATCTGCTAGTTCATGGAGGGAGTTCTTCCCCTTGGCACATTATCCAGCTTTTCTTTCCATAGAGTCACACAAAAAGAACAGTTCAGGGGCCAAAAGTAACTAAAAAAGGACTTCAATCTTCCCTTTCGTAGCTCAAAGAATGTTAAAAAGGATGCAGTTTGAGGTCCATGACAGTTATAAACCCTGTTCTCTCCTCTATTTCTTCACATTGAAGATGCTCTGATTCTTCAGCCCTCACCTTGGCCCATCGATATTCTTGCAACCAGTTGCCTCTCCCCCTTCCCTCTTCTCCACATGCATTTCATTATGTAGACTGGTCTGGCTTCCAATCCATTCTTCCACATTTAGTTTTGCCCTTTGGCCATCTTCTTCTCCACTCATTTCTTTTTTTTTTTTTCCCTAATATTTTATAATGAATATTTTCAAAAGGACAAAAATTATACAGTGAACATTCAAAAATTTACCATCTAGTTTGCAATGAATATTTTGCTCTATTTTCTTTTTCTTAAGGAGGAGAATAGCATTGGTATAATTTATTATTACTTTTTTGCTAGGTATTTATTCATCTAGTCAACTCTGTCTACCCATTTAGTTTTTATATTTTATTGTGGTAAAATATATTTAACATCAAACTCACTGTTTCAACCATTTTGAGTGTGCATCTCAGCAGTATTTAGTGCATTAAATGTATTATTAAATACATTGTTGTGCGAATACCTCCACTCATTTAACATTTGTGTGTGCATGTGATTGGAGAATAAACTGGCAAAACTAGAACACTGAGGGTAAGAAAAAGAGATTGAAAGGGGGGAGACAGAGGAACCCGTTATTCATTAACAATTTTTATCTCCATAGGTATCTATAAATGGAGTCCCCCCCCATTTTGTGGCCTTTAAAAAGTGTTCAAAAGGGCTGGGGATGTGGCTCAAGCGGTAATGTGCTCACCTGGCATGTGCGCAGCGCTGGGTTCGATCCTCAGCACCACATAAAAATAAAAATAAAGATGTTATGTCCACCAAAAACTGAAAAGTAAATATTAAAAAATTCTCTCTCTCTCTCTCTCTCAAAAAAAAAAAAGTGTTCAAAAAAACTGAAGACGTGTGGCACTTCTTCTCACAATCATTGGCCAGAACTAGTCATGTGACCCCCACAGGATGTAAGGATGAGGAATTATCGCTGTAGGCTAGCATAGGCCAGGTAGAGAGAAGAGCTGGGATGTTTGGCAAACAGCCAGAGTCATCACCATCATCTTAAACCATTTCTCTTTTGGATACACAAAATTAAAAACTAAACAGTTTAATTTCTACTTGACAAATCTTATCAGGATTGATAATGAGAGCCAATAAGTGACATTTATCAAGTGCTTCCTATAATCCAGACCCTGGCCTTTATTTTCTTTATTTAATTGAATCTCAGCAAGCCTGGAAGGAAGGTAGCATTATTGTTCCCATTGTTCAAGTGAGGACTTGGAGAAACAGGAATGTTCAAATGAGTAGCTTGGTCAAGGAGCCAGTGGGCTACAGAGCCTGGGTTTAGATCCCAGTGCTGGCCAGATATAAACTACCCAAGGAAAGTCTCAAAATCTTTGCTTTGGTTAGCTCCTAGTCTAAGAGGACAAGAGATGGAGAATGCCACCAGTCCAAAGTCCAAAGCCGCTGGACCACTCTCCAGAATGGAGCTTAGCTGCCTTGTGCTTTGTAAGTGTTCAGAGCGCCTCCACCATCCAGGCAGGAGATGAAACAGCTGTTCCTTCCCAATGGCTCACACTGAAATGTAAATGAACAAGGACATTACAAAAGAAAGAAAAAGAAAAAAACGAAAATAGATTTAAGTTCTCGCCTTTTAAAAATTTTATCATTTTCCATCCAAGCTTACTGTTTTTGTTTAATCTTGCCATTCCTTTTCTTCTTCCTTGTGTGCTCTTTTTCTTAGGGATATGCAAACTTTATTAGTCAGCTCCTCTTTCAAGCTCTGTATGCTTTTGTGTTTGAGAATTGGGAATCAGGTACTTTTACTGTTAGCCCCAGGGTGGATCTGAGCAGGAGGAAGCTTTATGAATAATCAGGGTTGACATCTCCAGCGTTGTTCCTTCATTATAAATATTGTTAAAGGAGCTGTGACCACCATGGGCTCCCACTGAACAGAGTGTGCAGGGGAGGCAGAGACAGCCTTTGATTTCAGCTCTTTCCTGGTTATCTCTTCACTGATGACCCTGGTGTTGACAGGTCTCTTAGATTCGGCTGCTTTTTTTTTCAGAAAGTTTCTCTTCTATTAGCATAAGTGTTTGGTCTGCAGGAAGCTGAGTTCATCTCTCCAACTCCAAAGGCTAAGGACCATAGTTAATATTAGTGCTTGTGCCTTGCCTTCGCCTGAATTGCTAATGAATGCTGCTTTGTGACTTTAACCATTTTAGTCCCATTTGGATTCATGAGCATATCATAATCTTTTTCAAGGGGAAGACAAATGATACTGCCCTTCTCCCCACCTTTTCAGAGAGCTCAGTCTCCACACACGTCTGAAAAGATATTCTGCTGAGGTACCCCCACCTGTACCCCACTAATCTCTTGCCCTATTATTTGCAAATCATCCTATAGATTATTACTGTTATTTTGATGCTGTTTTCATTGTCAAAGTGAAGGAGACATGCAAACTTGAGCTTATTTTTTTTATGAGCAAAATATAACATATATCCTCTGCCACCCCACTCCTCAGCTTCACTGTCTTCTATCCACCCCAACAGATTCACCAATGTTATAGAACCAGTTTATGTTATCACTTCATGTAATTGTCCCAGCAGCCCTGTGAAGAAGATGATATTGCCCTTCTGATTTTCTTGAAAGACAGATAAGGGGATAGAAGGGATTTGTCCAAGGTTATGTGATAAGTCAGGGTTAAGATTTTGGGCTAAAATGCTTGGCCAAATTCAAACTATCCACTCTGATAGCTCATCCGTGTTAATTAGCAGTATTAGCCATTCATTAATTCCACCAACTTTATTGAGCATTAATTTTCTATTAGGCACTGGAATTATAGAGATGAGCAAAGCAGAGTTCACAGGAACTCAAGTCCTACTGGCAGAGAGAGCCTGGTTAACCAGTGGTGATAGTACTAAGTATTCCATAAGGGTTGAAATTAGAAACTTTGAAGGCAAGATTTAACTTGGTCTCAAGAGCTCAGAGAAGGTTTCTTGGAGGAAGTGACATGAGGGCATGAGTTTTGAGTTAACCAGGATAAGAAGGTGAGTCTCACCTGAAAAGGAACTGATAACCCATTTTTTGGAAAAGGAAAAGCGAGTCCTTCCTTTTCTAGGTCTTTTTAAAACACTTGAAATACCTCTGAGTAAGCCTGCCAAAAACTTTGACATGTGTATGTACATGTATATGCTTGGGGTTCAAAAATATGTACTGCTATGTATAATAAAAATAAGATTCATTTTTATTTTTCCCATAGGTGAGCATAAGAAAGACCTTACCACCAAATAGAATATTGAAACCAGTGCCTCAGCTGAGCCCTGTGGGAAAAGACAGGAAGATGATTGACTCTGTGTTCTGGCCATATTCCTATCTCTGGAAGGGAAGAGAGGAAGGTATAGCTGGGACCCATGTACTGGGGAAAGGGAGTTATAATGACAGGTGTCCTGTGCTATCCTCTCAGAGACCTGGCAAAATGTCTTTGAATCTGACCAGAGCAATAACCTACTCCTCCCTTGGAGTGAACAGGGTGGGTAAATTTAGCAGAGGAGGATCTAATGAGGGACCCCAAGGGGCTGCAGAATCCCCATGCCCTATACCTTTGATGAGGCACCAACTTATATATGTTGTTGGAGGAACCAGGGATGCTGCAGTCAGCACAGCATGGGAATCTTCACAGAGTGCCACTTATATCACTCAGCTTTTTAAGAAAAGAATTCAGTTCATTTCCCCAGAAGGGATTAGACTGAGAAATCAATTCCCATGCATAAATCCCACAGGAGACTGATGCACCAACTAGAGCTGATGATGTACTAATTGGCAACGTGAGAGACTGCCTGCTGTGAGCTCTCAGCCTTCCTTATTTCTATGCTCTCTGGGGATGACGCCACAGGTTATAAGGCTGCTGGGAGAGTCCCAGGTTGGAGTAGATGATTTCTGTATTCTTGACTGAGAACTTGATGGAACACCCTTCGTCATGGTCATCAGTGTTGATTACCTACATCTAGGTCAAGTCTCATGCATGATTGTTTTTACTGTAAATTCTCCCTTTTCCAGGTTTGCACAAAATACTAGAAGCTTGCTCCTTATGCTTGTTTGAGACAACACATTGTGGTTGGTTTATAGGTCATCTGACAACAGTGCTTATTTAGATCACTACTGGCAGCTTAGTCTCATGTCACGAATCATCTCTAATTGTGGGTAACATTCCAGGATGATTTCTACAGGTGGCCAGTGCAATAATTATATGTTGACTTTTATTTCATTTTTATCTTAAGAAATATTTTTAGTTGTAGATGGACACCATACCTTTATTTTATTAATTTATTTTGTTGTTATGGTGCTGAGGATCAAACCCAGTGCCTCACACATGCTAGGCAAGTGCTCTACCATTGAGTGACACCCTCAGCCCCTATGTTGACTTGTATTAATTTCAGTTACTTCGAGTACTCTCTTCTCTCTTGGTCTCAAAATTCTGGTCCTATAATTCTGGGTGTACATTGTATCTGGAGATTAGCAGCTCAATGTTCTGAGCACAGTTTAGAGCACAATAGGCAGGGAAAAGGCAATGAATTCACATTACCAACTATTGATCTGGAAATTTTGAGCTGCGCAGTGAAGCTGAAGAACTTCCATTTTATATCTTGGGAAGCTGACTTCAGGGAAAGTCAGGAACTAAACTCAAGGACACATGATTGGAAGTGGAAGGCCTTAGAATTCAGCACAGGCCTGCCTTCAAAGGAAGCATTTTGGGAATTCAAAATTTAGTTCTTCCCATCAAAGGGTTTCATATAAAAAGTGAGGTTTTAGCTGACCCCTGAAGGGCACACAGTAGTAGGAAAAGCTGGAAAAAAAATGATTTAATAAACATGTCTACAGTGCCCTGGCACACCTACCTCTTGGGTTTTACTTTCAATTCTGGCTATCACACTTTTCCAAGAATATAATAAATGGGGCATATTTAAAGCAGTGGTTCTCAACTTTTAACCCACCATGGATCCTGTGATTGATTATATTCACAGTGTGAAATGTTCACTTGAGAACTTTCATTTCTTTCCAGGCTATGGTATAAAATAATGCAGAAATGGAGTTATCTTTGATTCTAGGTCTAGTTGCTGTGGTAATTTACCCTTTCCTTTCTTATTGATCAGAAGAATGATGGTTATACAATTGTGGTTGAAAAATCGACTGACAGTGAGATTAGAAACCATCATGTGATAGAACCAAAATTGTGTTGCTGGGAATGATTTCTAGAACTGGACATCTTTGGAAGGGAGCATTTAAGACATGCAAGGGGATTTCAGATAGTTGGAGGATTTTCATATAAAGGAATTGGATTTGTCCCATGAGGCTCTAAGATGTATTGATGGGATCATGGATTAAAGCTACAGGGCAAAACTGAGTAGAATAAGAGAAACATTTCTAAGGTGATGTGAGAAGATGGACTGAGCCCTCTAAGGAGCTGTTGGTCTCTCCATCACTGGGACTGTTTGAGCTACAGCTGGATCCACAGGCACTTGTCACAGATGTTTTCTGGGTGGGTGCTGGACAGGCTGGGCTCCAAAGCTCATTTCAATTCCCAGTTTTCTCAAATTAGTAACAATGGTAATAACTAATTATTTACTTCCCATTATGTATCATACATCAGATGGAGTATTAATAGTATACCTAATAACCAACAAATAAAAAAAATTAAGTCTTTGGCCTGTAAGAATCCAGCTATGCCTTTTATCTTCAAAACTCCAAAGCTGAAAAAGGTCCTGGCTTCTAAAGGGATTACAAAGTTGATTGTAGATTATTGATTGTGGTTGAAAAAGAATCCTTGAAAAGGAAAGTTTTCCAGGAGCCACTGCATTAGAATAAAGGAGTCCTTGACAATAAAGGGGAGTTAAGAATAAAGGAGTCCTTGGTATTTGTCAAGAGTTTATCCCCCCGCCCCCATTTTAAACTTATGATACATGATTATTAAAGTAAGCTTGTCATCTATTTGCTGTCTAAGGCTTTAGTATATAAAAGCCATGGGGATGTATAGAATTACCACCCCCCACCCCCAGAGAGTGTAGGAAAAGAAAAGGCCCAGTCATCCAAGGTTGTCTCTTTCTGTGTGTTGTGTTTCCTCTTTATGTGCAACTTTGAGCCATTATATTGAGACTGCCTACATTGATTTTAGGTGATCTTTGGCTTTCACATATTCACAGAACACAAAATTTTCTTAACCTCCAAAGTTATAATGGGGGCCAAAGGAAATACATTTTTATCACATAGATTTTATTATAAATTATTATAGGAAATTATTCTTTGGAGCCAATGAAGGTATTGAGATTATGCCAGAGTAAGCAAATTTTGGTCAAATATTAGGGTTCAAATAGGAGCAATAGGGAAGATTACTGGATTCTGTTGGTTAATGAACACTGAGAAAATGGCTTAGCAATGTAGATAATAGGAGAGAACGATTAAAGAGTCATTTTTACTCCTAGTACTATTTCAGTCATTCATGTCTAAATTCTAGACCCTCATTAGACACTAAGTACTGTGTTCTGGACCTGGAACACAATAGGCATTGAACAGATGTTTGGGGATAACTAACTTTCAGGAAAAGAAAGATTCCTCTAGATTTCAGTTATTTCTCTTTCTGGGACCATGTCTTTGTGACTGATTGAAAAGTGAAAATTTGAGTCATCATCTTGTCGTTAAATATTTAGGCTGCCAAGTCATTTATTTGACTGATGTTTATCCCCGTTGAGTTGACTGACTGCTTTGGCTCAGGGTAGACATGGCATGAGCCATAAGTTGCAGTTCTTGTCAGTAGGTGCCTGCATTTCCAGCTTGACTTATGTTGGTAACATCAGGCACCAACATAAATCACGACAGTCCAATAATTGGTACTTGGGCCTTTTCTGACTAGAATGATTTCTTGGCTACTCAGCTGGTTAGTGACACTGAATGCCCAATGATTGAACAGCACTGTCCACCTAACTGAAGTTTCCTTCCCTGAAAATATCTTAACGTAGAATTGGTCAGTGAGCTAAGCATAGAATGGGATTCTAGAATACAAACAGAAAACCTGGGCATAGTTGGAGTAAAGTGGGACACAAATAATATACATTATAGGTTTCTAGTTTTAATGGACAGTCTTTAAGGTGGTTGCTGGTGAACTCCACCTCCTGGCTCTTTGTATGATCACTCCCCTTGTTTGTGGGCAACTTGTGACTTATTTCTAAACAATGAAATATGGCAAAGATGGTAGGCTATCTATCACCTTTGTGATTACATTTCTTTATGTAAGACTCCATGTTGCTAGAAAAATTGCTATAGAGTCTTCCTGTCCTTGTCTGCTTTGGAGAAGCAAGATGCCAGGAATCCTGTGGCTGTAAGAAAATGAATGCTGCCATCAAATTGAGTGAGCCTGGAGGTAGATCTTTTTCTAGCTGAGCTTTTCGATGAGAAGCCAGGCCAGGCTGACCTTGACTGTGGCCTTGCACAGACTCGGGTAAACTGTCTGGTCTCCTGACCCATACAAACTGAGGTAGTAACTAGAAGTTTTACACTGCTAAGCTTGTGGTACTTTGTTACACAGCATAGAAAATGTAAATCCTAGGCATTGTTCTTAGGCAAAAACCTTGATTATGGTGTTAGTGTTCTAGTTCTGTATCCAGAAATCAACTGGAAGATATCAGGGTCTTCTGACTTCTCTGGATTAGCACATGTGGATACCAAATTCTGACTTGTCTGAAGGAGAAGGCAGAATGGAAATAGTCTATATTCCTATCATCAAATGATTATTTGTGATTATTTGTTTAAATTATTAACTAGGACAAAAATATTTGGAGGAAATGGATATATGACTGAATTCTCCTAAGTTGTAAAATCTTGGATTTGAATTTATGGTTAATGTGATAGATATTATTTACTCACCATTTTTCCTCCTCTCCCTATCTTTCCATGGATTCTCTGTGGGTGAATATATTTCTCTGCCCACTGATGTTGTACTTGACCACATGATTGCTTTGGCCAATGGAAAACGTTAAAGTAATAATGTACCAGTTGGGAGCTGAGTCTTATGAGGTTTGCTAAATATCTGTTAGCAATATCTTGTTCTTGCCCTGCCCCTTGGGAAAAGCACACAAGCACTGCTGTTTTTCACCTTGAATTCCTGACTGAGAAACGTGTAACACACCTGAATTTGACCTACTGCTTGAAGCCAAACTATCTTAGCCAGCTGAAAACCAGGAATGAGAAATAAATGTTGCTGAAAGTGTCTGAAATATGGAGATTGTTTGTTATGCATGCAGACTTATTGCAACAATAGCTAAACTTAGACAAAATATCAAATTATCCACAATCATTTAACTCTTTCATATAAGTGATACCAGCAAAATTTTTATCCATTACCAAATAAACAGAAGTCAATGTATCTATTGTTCTTCCCTCCTGCAGCGGTCTATTTGTTCTTTACTGAGACAGGCCCTTCTAAAGTAGGATTTCCCAATCCTAGTCTGTTGATTACTGTGGCGATTCAGTATATTCACAGGTGTTCTTTGAAATGACAATTCCATATTCATGTGAGTTAAAAGAAGACAGGCAATGTTCATTAGCTCTAGGAATTTCTGCACTGAACAAAGGACTAGCTACTAAATGTAACTTAACCCAGTATTTTTTTCCAGTCTTATTTGACCACAGAACCTACCCCCACCTTCTCCTTTTGTTCCTTCAGAACACCAATTAACACCTTCTTCCTCCAAAACCAGACAATACTGCCATCTCAGGGCTTCATGCTGGTCTCCCTGGCCTTTCTACATTCCCAGCTGATGCTGTGCAGTATAAATGTGGAACAGTCCTCGAAAGCTAAGCTGCCAAGAGGACACCACAGCTGTCCACTGATTTGTATATCTCTACATATACTGTCATAAAACCTGGGTAAGCAAGGTGCCCAGGTGGCCCTCCATGAAAACCTTGTAGTCTTCAAGTCCAAGAGTAGTGTTCTGGGAAGTCAGGTAAGCCGAGATCATGGGATCATCAGTCCTTTTAAGCTGTACCCTGGTTATTTGCTTTCTATGAATGACTGATTCACATCTAACACAGAATGACTCAATATTTGGTTTGAATTGTTTGTAAGTCCAGAGGGTCACTCAGGTTAGCACATGCTTCGATACATGAGGTTAGTGACATTTCCTATTACTGAATTTACTGGGGGATGAATAATACTTCTGATTTATGGCTTGAAATGAGGATCTTGACTGCTTATAAATCATCCAAAATGAATAAGTATAACATTAAAAAAAAAACCTTTAAAGAGATTCCTTAGATAGATTACAGTCGTATGTAGTGATGGGAAGGGATTTCTTGAACTCACTCAAGCTCTATCTTCACATCACAGTTGATAATTCCTGGTAATCTAATAGCTGGTTCTTGAAGATAGTCAGTTCTCTTTAACAGAAATTCTGTTCACTTGGTTTCATCATTTGGGAACAAGGTCTGATTTTTCAGATAAGAGTGGCAGAGCAGTTCTAGGGTAGGTGAGAGTGCTTGGAGAAGCCATGGACATGTGTACCTTAAAAAATGATTTTGGTGGAGGAATGAGATTAGCATATTAATTAAGGTCTTCACATCTAGTAATGATCTCATCTGCTTATATAAACAGATGACAACAACATTGGGAGAAATAGCTTCAACCCTCTTCTTTTGGTGTATCTGAGTGAGTTGTGGTGAAACACGAATGGCCACTGTGGAGCTCAGGAAGTGGAAGCCAACTGCTGTCTCCAGTCTTGGTACCTGTTTTCATGGGCCGGTTCTCCCTTGTTTGCTCACTTTTCCTCATCTATAAAACAGGGAACTGTGACCAGAGGACTGGTTATAATGTTTCTTGATAAACCTTCGTAAAGCAATGTGCTGTTGCGAGTAATGGGCTCCATTCATTATTAGCCCAGTTGATTTTCATTTACACTTGGCTCTAACAATTAGCTTGAGCAGGTGTGAAGGTGATGGAGGGGCTGGGACACCCAGAGGTCAGCCTTGGCTGGATGTGATAAATTAACCATTATTATCAGCAGTGAAAGTGGTTCTTTACGCTTGTCAGCAGCAAACAAAGGGACAACATATCTCACATAAATTCACTGTTCAGAGCTGGGATAGCTGAAGGCAAAGAGTTTCCTTCAAGGCTCTTCGGGCAGATGGGAGAGAGGCAAAGAACCCATATAAGTAGAGATGAGGTTGCTTAAAGAGGGTGTCTTCATTGATGAAGTGGCATGCGAATATCCAGTCTGGCTTGTTTTATGGGGCTCACTTATTCCACTATAAAGCTTCTGTCAGATTGGGTGATGAGGGTTTTGCCTGTGTATAAGGATCACTAGGGGGTGAAGAGTTTGTACGTCAATAAAACAGATAGTTATTACTCAGGGTCTATATAGATGCATATTTCCATATACCCATCAATAGATATTTTTGAAGAATATCTTGAACACAAATATATTTAATGAAAAGAGAAACATTTGGCATCCTCTGTTTCTCCTCTGTACCAGTATTATAAGACAGTAACAGACTTAAAACTCAGAAATTGTAATAGCATCCACAGAAGGCAACACTAGTCCCTATTGACTGGAGACCCCATGGATCTAAACATCTTGCTTCTGAAACAAAGTACTTTTTTCCCATGTAGTTATCCCTTGGTGTGGAAACTTGCTGAATATACCCAGAGGTGAAGCGGTCAAGTGAGAAGGGGAGAGGTGACCATTGATAGTCACTGTCCGTGTGCCAAACTCTCAGTGATCTGATTGGTTTGGTTTGCAAATGTTAGGGGAAGTGCTATGGACTGAATGTTTGTGTGCAACTGAAATTCTTAGGTGGAGGCTCTAACCTCTTGATGTGGAAGATGGGCCCTAAAAGGAGGTAATTAAGGTTATCTGAGGTCATAAGGGTGGGGTCTTGATCCAGGGGGATTAATGTTTTTATAAGAAGAGATAAGAGCATGAATTCTCTTCCTCTTTTCTCACATGTGCAAGCATCAAGGAAAGGCCATATGTGCACACAGTGAGAGAGTGAACATCTATAAGCCAGGAGGAGAGCCCTCACCAGAAACCAAGTTTGCTGGCATGCTATTCAGGAAATTCTAGTTCTGATAAATGTCTGTCATTTCAGCCAGGTGTGGTGGTGGATGCCTGCAATTCCAGTGGCTTGGGAGGCTGAGGCAGGAGGGTTGAGAGTTCAAAGCCAGCCTCAGCAACTTACCAAGATTCTACCTTTAAATAAAATATAAAAAATGGCTGGGGATGTGGCTCAGTGTTAAGCACTCCTGCATTCAATCCCTTGTACAAAAAAAAAAAAAAAAAAAGTCTGACTCTTAAGTCAGTCAGTTTGTGGTATTTTAAAATGTCCCAAGCACATTAAACTAGGTACCACAAATCTGACTGGAATGTCATAGCATGTGAGTGGGAACTGGTGATTGCAAGCTTTCTTTTATTTTTTTATTTCAAGACAGGGTCTCACTAAATTGTTTAGGGCCTTGCTAAATTGCTGAGGCTGGCTTTGAACTTGCGATCATCCTACCTAAGCCTCCTGAGTCACTGAGGTTACAGGCTTGTACTGCCACACCCTGTGCAAGCTTTCTTTTAGAATGATGAAGATAAGAATTCAGTGAGGAACCCCTTATGACAGCATATGTAAGTTTTTACTCTTATATTAGTAAGATCTCTGCAGAATTATTTTCCAGACGTCTGACTGGGAGTTTTTTGCCTGGCTACCATGGTCTTCTTGCTACATGGAACAAGGTTAAGAAAGGGTCTCAGTTTTGTTTTCCCTATTTTGTGAATGGTACATCCACCATGAACTGCACCTAGTAGTTTAGTTCAAATAACCCTTCGTTTGACCTTCATCAAAATTTCAGTCCTTTTTTGAAGTGTAGTTTATTCTATGGTGCCTGGATCTGTTTCTTCTCCCATTGAAGCCATATACAAATAGCTGGGCTATTTTTTTAAAATCCATTTAATAATAAGGAATGATAAAGGAATGAGAGAAATGTCTGCAAAGAGAAACTATGAGGACAAAAAAGTTGCAATAAAATCCTTGAGCAGATGATGCATATTCACTAGAAAAGCTGTCATAATAGATGAAAATAATGAATTAACATTTTCTTATAAAAATTTTAAAAAGCAACTCAATGAATCTATCTCTTCTGTTAATGAGAACCACCAAGTGGAAATACAACCTTTGACAGGGAGAGAGAGAGAGAGAGCAGTAGGAGAAGACATGAGCTAGTAGAATCCAGGAAAGAAGTAGAGAGGAAAAAGATGAATAAAACCAACATAGAAGACAAGGCCAAGCTGGAAAAGGTAACAATGTGGAAAAAATTGTGAGGAATGTAAAAGATAAAAGTGAGAAAATTGAAGACAATGAAATAGAAATAATTTTAGAAGATTGAGATAAATGAAAAACAGAAGATAGGCAAGAGGGATCCAACAAACCTATATGGAGGATACTCAAAGAAGAAATCCAAAATAATGATTCTGAGAAAATACTTTAAGTTATATTTAAGAAAAAAGACTTGAATCTGCATTTTAAAAAGTTTCCTGTGTGCCAGGGAAAACTGACCTAGTATGATCAATGCCAAGATAAATCATACTAAAGTTATTAAAGTTATGAAGACTAAGAATCATTGCAAAGACTGATTAAAACCAATAGAAGCTAGTGTCACTTAGATGAAAAAGAAATCCATTTGGGATTTGGCATTTCCATAGCATCATTTGCCCAAAGGTAATAGAGCGTCTCCTTCAAGCTCCTCAAGAAAGGAGGGAGCCAGCCAAGTTGTCCTTTAAATGTAAAGGCCCAACATGCAGCAACCCAAGGAATATCATGTGCCTTGGGCACAAAATTTAAGACAATGCAGTATTAAAGTAAATTCAGTATTGAATAAAAATTTATGGAAAAAAATCCATGCTTATCAAAATTTGCCTAAGGCTCCAACATGACTTGACACAGCACTGAGAAAACTTGACACAGTTTTCCTGAGAAAACTGCTAGTGGACAACTGTCATCCACCAAGATATGACCAGGTTGACACTGTCATAAGGACTGTAGGTGAGTGCTGGGTACATTTAACTAAGACAAAAATCTCAATAGGTACAAACATTGTATCTCTCAAAGTGAAATAAATTCTGAAGCAACAGTTGGGTCAAAGAAGAAATGTAAAGTAAAATGGTGAGATACATAGAAAATGATAGCCCTATAACACTGCATGTCAGAAGATAGAGGACATAAATAAAGCAGTTCTCAGAGGGAAATTCATGTATACGTCCATGTGTAGATATATGCACAAAATAAAAATGAAAATGCCATAACTATCCAAGTTGGAGAGAAAAATAAATTAAAAGACAGAAGGAAATAATAAGTAGAAAATAATGGGTTTTATAGAACTAAGAAACCCCAAAGCTTTGAAAAGATAAATCCTCTGCCTATTCAGTTAGAAAAAAAAGTGATAAACTTTTTGGAATTTGTGCACCACTTAACTTTTAGAACAAATACTATGTAATCAAGAAATGTAAACCAAGAATTTAGTCACTAAATATTCTAAACTGTGATGCCTGAGCCAGGAGATGTTAACACCTGCATCCACTGGTTCCACAGGGATGACTAATGATGGTTAGCTTCGTGAGCGATAGGCTCTATGAGATGCTTAAATGAGAAGAAAAATGCAGTTTTGCTTATTTGTTTTGAATTTATATAATCTTATATGCATCTAAATACAGAAAGGATGCTTTTCTAGATTGAATGATTTCATTAAATATAATCGGATCATTGGTTTGCGTTGATCAGGAGGTAGGGTGTGGTCCAAGATAATTTAACCAATGATGAATATTTTGCTTACTGTTTAGTTAATTAGAAAATACAATTAGATAGGTTAATCAATTTCTTATCATAATATTTTCTCCCCTCAAAATATAGTCTATACAAAATTTAGAAAATTCAGATAAGAAAAAAGGAGAACATAAAAAATCATGCAAAATAATCTTTGCCAGACATTTGACATCATTTTCTAGTCTATGTGATTTTTAAAAAACAAACTGATTGTTGATCCTATTTTTATGACCTGCTTTTCATATAATGAGATTTTTTTATAACAGCATTTCCAATGTTAATTACATTCTAGAACATGAGTTTTAATGACTTCTGTGTATTTCATTGTGTGATGTGCCGTAATTTATTTAGCTAATCCTGTAGTCTTGGACATCTAAGGACAACATATTTCCAAAGCACTTTGTTTAATTGGAATTTTCCTATATCTTGATTATGATGAATTTGGCTTGCTTTTTTAAAGTCCTTTGTAGGAGTCTCACATAGGCTGCCTGTGAAGGATGTGATCCTTGGTCTTGTCCTAGGTGAATCCAGTCTCAAAGGCTGGCCCTAAACTGCCTGTCTTGTTTCCCTCTGGAGTATAGGATTGGCCACCATTGGCTAGTCTGTGTTTTCTAAAGTCACTAGAAACAGTGGTCTTTCTGGCCAAGACAGTTTTTTTTTTTAATTTTTTAATGGGAAGATAAGGTCATCACTTTTGGAAAACTAAGCAGAAGTTTAATATGGTAAGAAATTCTAATCTGTCCTGAGCGTCATGACAGGAACTTTGTCTCAAATCTTATAAAATTATGATTTTAGAAAATTTCCCCTTTCCTTAATTTTATAGCCTTCTTTATTAAAGAATATATTGTGTAAATTCTGACTATCTTTAGAACATGTATATTTGATTTGTGATGTGGGAGACCTTATTTATTTTTCTGTAGTTATTTATAGTTCAAAATTAGCCACGTTATGGTCTACCTCTAGTTTCCTTTGAAGTGAACAATCTTTCCTTCTCTGATAGTGAATATAAAGATTGTGAACAAATGTTAGGCTCATCATGTACTATATGAGTAAATGAATTCTTTAAAAATATTCCTAAGCATATTAGATACTTTTTCACATATAAAACAATAATATAAAGCTCATCAATAATCCTTTTCTGTCTCTTACATTGACTCCTAAGGCTAATTGGATGACAGAATTGGCTTTCTGTGAGTTACTATATGTAAGAAAAATGATAAAGGTGAAATTTGTTTTTAAATATTAGGTAACAAAGTCCTTGTGAATTACAAGTCAGTGAGGTTCTGTTTTCTAGCCATATGCCACCCTCTGTATTTTCCAGTCCTCTTTCCTAAGATTTTTCCTGTGAAGGGCAGTGCTCAAGGGCAAATACTAGAAACTGTACCTTTAACAGGAAACCCTGCATCAAGAGGAGTGGTGGCTGAGGCGCCCGGGGAATCAGGAGCCAGGATATCGCGGCCTTTCACAGGAAATGGCTGGCCATCACTGTCTGAATAGAGTTATGTGACTTCATCCATGTTTTCAAAGGATGACTGGTTACAACGTCATGGATGAATAGAGGAAAGGAAGATGTCATAGGTGGGCCAGGCATGATCATGGTTTCCAAACCTTTTGTTCTCTTGTATTTGGCAACTCGGTGCAATTCCCCCCCAAATAGGAAGCAAGAGTTTTCCATAGTATTTGCTTTTAAATGTACAACACACTTTCATATTTTCTGCTCTATATAGTTATTTCTGTCCCATTTACAAAATGTTGGTTGTGAGCCTTTAACTCCATCTCATAACCCTGGTATGTAAAAACTTTCAGTTTGAGAAACCCTGACTGATGCAATGAAAGTAATATTCTGAAAATTATTTAGGTTCTTTTCTCTTTTGTCTTTTTAGCTACATGACCTTTGCCTCTGAGGCATCCATCTGTCTTGGGGACAACTGAGATTACTTTAGAAGAAAAGCAAAGAAAAACATTCTGGCAATATTTGGATTCTAACATTCCAGTGTAGGAATTTATAGCAAGAGAGTCAACATTTGTATGAGGGCATCATTTTGAGTTTGAATGTCTGTGTTTGCTTATCTACCTTTAAGAGAGAATCAGATAGCAGAGGAGGGAGCCAGAAGCCCATGTCTTTCCAGAATAGACTTGCCTGCAAGGCTCACTCTAAAAGGTACTTTGTATTCGGAAGTCTAAAGCAGACAGACGGCTGAATGAGACTAAACACCCATGGTAGCCCTGGGGCTGAGATGAGGCCATAAAACTAGAGACCATCACAGAGAACATTAGACTACTTCGGTTTGCTGGCTGCAATTCCAGAATGGAGTGGTAGGACCCCAAGCAGCCGAGAAGACAAAAGACGCTTTTCTAGAGAACCCATAAGTGCTAGCCACCATATGCACAAGGGTCCACTGCCCTCAAGTTCACCAGAATGTTTAAGTGTCTCATCCACAGCCTGGTTGTGCCAGGGCAGTGCGGTGGGTCGCAGACAGGCCCAAAAAAATGCCCAGAGACAGCATGCGAGACATGATTTTTGGCAGGGAAAGCTTTCAAGAGATTAATGATTGCTCCAACAAGGTTTAGCTTGCTTCTTCTGCTTGACTGACCGGCATCTCAAGGAGCAAGTGCCCAAGGCATACGTGCAAGAAGGTAGCTTTTCTAGGGATAGCACTAATTTGCCCTAGTTCCCACTGTGCACAAGAGAGAGCCAGTGTCCTGCGAATATATCCCTGGCCTTTCTGAGCAAGTCCCAGACTTGCTCAGACTTGCCCTCATTGTTCCCTTAACTTGGCTAGGATTGGGGGAACAAAGAGCATTCAGAGACATGATATTTTACTCTTCCCCTCTGCTTTAGGGACAATACACTGTGATGCCACCTTCTTCATTCACCCAGATGTTCTTAGAAAATGGAGCCGTGAGAAGAGAGGAAGGGCTGTCTGACAGAACTTATAATAAGAGGGTTGAATAAACAATCATCACATTTATCTGGGCACCTAATTAAACATTTAGCTATTTTTTCCTTAACAGTAGTAGATGTGGGCCTGTGAACAACAACAAAATAAAAATGCTGCATTTCCTTCCCATTCCAAATTGTTGTAAGTTAAATTTGTGATCCTATTATAAAGACTTGCAATTTGTGTAATTAACTGTCCAACTACCTAAAACATAAAAAAAAAAGGAGTCCCTTTACTTCTTGGGTGGTTTCAGTCCCAGAATATTAGTACAGTCACTAACTCTTATGCCATTTCCCTGTATCAGTTATTTGTTGAAAATATCATCTGAGCTGATATTCAGTAGTAGAGGTAAGCAATGCACAGAAGCCATGGTGACCAACATTTAAAGTCTTTTCTTCCTCTTTTTTTGCTGAGGATTGAGCCCAAGGCCTCATGCAATCATGCATTAAGTGTACACCTAGCTGAACCAACATTTAAATTCTGGCAAACACACATTTTGGAGGAAGTAAGTTTATTGTGGAAGCGATGTATGACTTCATTATCAAACTAGTTTAGAAATAAGAATGGCAATGAATAACTTTTGAGGAAATACTGCAAAAAGTGTGGGCAAAACTGTACTGTCAGGTACTTATTTTATGCTATGAAAATTAAAAAATGGAACAACTTTCAGAAGGGAATCAGGGAAAATACAGGATTTAAAATATGCCACTACAGCATATGTGCTCTGTAGTAAAAATTTTAAAAATCTGACAGGGACTAGCTTTAGTTCTTTAAGCACCTCCAGGCACTTGGGAAGTGTTCCTTTGCAAAGGGCATCAAAAGTTGATTTGTTTGATAAAAAGTGAAATTTAGGTAGGGGGAATAATGAGGTCAGACAGTGTGTGCTAATTAGAAGTTGAACGAACAAGGCGATGGAGATGAATTTTTATTAATTTTCATGGGAGATAGTGGTCCTAGAAAAAAGCATTGTACTGAAGCTGTTTTCATTCCATTTCTAGGAGTTTTCATTTCAAAAACTCCTGATAAGCAGAAGTTGTCTGCAAATTTAAACAGATGGTGAAGGCTGAGGCAGATGGATGTCATCTGCTCATTTGTCACTTGTTGGGGAGATGGGTCCTCAGCAATCATGTGTTAAAGCAGCAAAGCTTTTGGAGTCAGTCCCAAAAGAGCCAGGCAACCTACATGGGAACCAGTGGCCTCCTGAGTTCACGGACCTACCCGTGTCTTCAGACCTCTTGAAATCAAACTCATTAATGAGCAGAGAGAGGAGGAGGGGAGAGGGGGTTGGTGACTCGGAACTGCTGGAAAAGCAACTCAAATGATACTTTCTGACTCTTAGCTTCAAATGAGAAAATATTTATGGTAGATCATTTGTTAACCCCACCAGTGCATATGTTAAAGAGATTTAATCCTGCCAATAGTGGCTTTTTAAAATTCCTTAGCTTGAAGCCCTTTTCGTGTCGTATTGAAATAACATAGGTCTTTACGATTATGCCATTTTGGAAATTCCCAGAGTAACAGAAGGCAAGACGGCAGATGGAAAAATGTAAAGAAAAAAAAATCCAATTGTGATACTGTCATTATAGCAGTACTTAACTTGCATTTATCTATCAAAACTTTCATATCTCAGACACTAGAGGTGACTGAAATTCAAGACAGAATCCACTATGGAATTTGCACATACCAAAATGATCTCTGGGAGTCTGTTTTTAAATGACTTCATTCTAAAGCGCTGATTTCTCTTGTTCCTATGAAAGTACTCGATGGGTATATTCTTACCGTATGTTGGTGTCAGAAGCCTTCCAAGGACTACTTAACATCTGCTTTGAAATAACTGCAGATTGGGTGTGGCCAGTTCAGTCAGCTGCATACTTTCCCCGTCAGTCCTGGTAGATCTAAAAGACAGCTGTGGTTTAGCTCCCACAGAATTTAATTGTACCTATACCCTGCAATTCACATGTTTATTGTACAGTGTCTGACAGCTGCTAATTGCTTCAGGTGTGTCCACCGGCCTTTACAAAAATGGTCTTTTTAGCACCTTGAAGGCAGAGGCCAAATCTTACATACTTTTTTTGTGCCTTGTGGCTCCTAGTGAAGTACTTTGATCTTCAAGATTCCCCTGGGGGCAAATGGCATATGTGTTATTATTACTATTAATAATCCACCATTATTAATGTGGATGATAATAATTAATATTATTCCTAATCTAACATATATATATATATATATATATATATATATATATATATATATATATAAATCCACAGTAATAATTGCTCTTTTTAATTCAAAGAACACCTATATAAATGCAGTTTTTTAAAAGTATGCTTAAAATGATTTGTCTTATTAAAAAAAAAAGAACTTTACTAAGCCTATTATTCTCTTCCTCTGCAAGAAATATTTCACACTTTCCCTGGCCAGATGTTTAGGAGCTTCTATTACAGGGTAGGTTTATCCATTATCCATTAGAATTACTTTAGCTGCAAATAACATACACATCCTACTAGTCACATGGCAAAATGTAGGTTATAATAATAAAGAATAAGGGTCAGGAAAGTCTCTTAGGTTGGTCAACCAACTACCAGGGCAGGGTGTCTGATTTAGTAATCAAAGTTATTCCTGTTAAAGAGAGCTGATTATCAGGGCATGTGCCTCCTCACATTGACTAAAATTTACTACCCTAGAGTTTCTTTCTATTGAAAACTGTGAATTGGTTCTATTCTCTTTCCACCAGAAAATTCTTCAAATATCTTAGTAACCACATTGACGTACATTTATGTAACATAAAATGACTTCAGTAGATTTGAGAAATTATCCACCACGATGCAGATTTAGAATGTTTCCATCACCCAGTAAGTTCCCCTTGTGTCTGTTTGCAGTCAGTCCTCAATTCCACCTCTCCTACCTCCAGTTCCAGGCAACCACTAATCTTCCTGGATCTAAGATTTTTTTTTTCTGGAATTTTCAAATAAACAGAATCACAGCACATGCCATCCTCTGTGTCTGGCTTGTTCTACTCGTAAAATGTTTTTGAGATTTGTGGAAGTTGCAGCAAGTATCAGGGACTCATTCTTTTTTTCTGGACTGTGTGGGTACCACACTTTGTTTATCCATTTCCCAAGTGAAGGACATTTAGATTGTTTTCAATTTTTATCCAGTATGGATAAAGCTGCTTTGATAATTCATGTACACATCTGTGTGGACATACATCTAATTTCTCTTGGGTAGATGTTGTGTAGTGAGTCTAGATTTGACCTTTCAAGAAAGTTTCCAGCTGTTTTGCAAAGTGTTAATATCATTTTACATTCCCAGTAGCAATGTATAAATTTTCCAGTTTCTCTTCATACTCACCAAGGTCTGGTAGTATTTGTCTTTTCTTGTAATAGTCATTCTTCTTTTTTCTTTTTTTTTTGGTACTGGAGATTTAACCAAGAGTGCTTTACAATGAGCCACATCCCCAGCCCTTATTTTATTTTTTGAGAAGGGTCTCAATTTGTTGCTTAGGGCCTCACTAAGTTGCTGAAGCTATCTTGAACTTGTACTCCTCCTGTCTCAGCCTCCTGGGATTACAGGCAAGTGCTACCATGCCCGGCATGTAATGTCCATCCTTGAGTGTGTGGGGGTGTACTGATAGCTCAATGTTTGTTTTGAAAAAAAAAATAATTAATAGATTTCATTACTTAGTAGAATTTTAGATTTATAGAATTGACCAGATGGCACATGGTACCTTTCCTTCAGCCTTCCTTACCACTGATATCTTGCATTAGTGAGGTATATTTGTTGTAATTAATGAAATATTGATCCATTATTATCAACTACAGTCCATACATTCCATACATTACATTGAGGTTCATTTTTTTATGTTGTGCGGTTCTATAGATTTTT
Source organism: Marmota flaviventris (assembly GCF_047511675.1). Classification (NCBI taxonomy): domain Eukaryota; kingdom Metazoa; phylum Chordata; class Mammalia; order Rodentia; family Sciuridae; genus Marmota; species Marmota flaviventris. The sequence goes on along the minus strand of NC_092499.1, from coordinate 106,853,615 downwards.
GCAAATGTGTACATCTGCCATTACATTTTTGTAGCAAATAGGTTCACCACCCCAAATATCCCATGCTTTAACTTTTCTTCCTGTTCTCTCTCCACCCAAACTCCTGACAAACACTGATCTTTTTTCACCCACTCAATGTTGTGCCTTCTCTAAAATGATGAAGTTAAATAGTATGTAGCCTTTTCATACTGGCTTCTTTCACTTAACACCTTGCATTCGAGTTTCCTCCATGTCTTTTTGTGACTTGGTAGCTCATTTCTTTTTATCTCACAATAGTATTCCATTATATGAATATATTGGGCCATGGCTTATGCATTTACCATTGAAGGATATCTTGGTTGATAATGGTTCTTGCCAATCATGAATAAAGCTGCATACAAGTTTTTATGTGGATATAAGTTTTCAGCTCATTTGAGTAACTACCTATGAACAAAACTGCTGGTAGAAGTTTGCTGAGCTTTGTGAGTAGCTGCCAAACTGCCTTCCAGGTGGATGTACCATTTTGCATTCCCACCAGCGCCTGCTTTGTCAGGTTTTCTCTTCCTCCCCCCCTCCCCCGCACCCTCCCCTCTGTCTCTCTCCTTCTCTTGTTTTCTCCTTCTTTCTTTCTTTCTTTCTTTCTTCTCTCTCTCTCTCTCTTTTCATTTTACCCATTCTAGTAGGTAACGAGGGGCATCTTACTGATGTCTTAGTGTTTTAACTTGCAATTCCCTGTGCCATATAATGACCAGCATCTTTTCATATGCTTCTGTGTCATCTGAAGATCCTCTTGGGTGAGGTATCTGTTCAGATCTTTTTTTCTCATTTTTTTGAAATGTTTTCTAATTGTTGAATTTTAAGTGTTCTTTGTATATTTTAGATACAAGGCATCGATCAGATACGTGCTTTGCAAATATTTTCTCCCAGTCTGTGTCTTACTTCTTTATTATCTTTTTTTTCTAATTTTCATAAAGATTATTTTCATTTTATTTTATGGATTTTGTTTGGTGTTGTCTCTAAAAATCCATGACCAAATTTAAGGTCATCTGAAAGTTATATAGTTTTACATTTTGGTCCAAATCCATTTTGTGTAATTTCTGTGAAACACGTAAAACTATCTAGGAGTGTGTATGGTGGGAGGCGTGTTTTGCCCATACTAATGTCCAACTATCCCAGCACCATGTGCTAGGAAGACTCTCCTTCCTGTTAAATTGCCTTTGCTCTTTTGTCAAAGATGAGTTGGCCATATTGGTGGACTCTTTGTTCTGTTCCATTGATCAATTTTTCTATTCTTTTTCCACTACCACGATCCCAGTCTCCATTATGGTACTGTTTTAGTGAACCCTTAAAGTTGAGTAGTGGAAGTCCTCCAACTTTGCTCTACTTTAGAGATTCTATTCTGGATCTTTTGCCTTTTCACATAAACTTTAGAATAAGTTTGAAGATATCCACAGAATCCCTTGCTGAGATTTTTTGACTGGGTCTTCATTGAATCTATAGATTAAGTAGGGGAAAAATTGACATTATAGCAATACCAATTTTTCCTGCTTATGAACATAGACTATCTCTCCATTCATTTAAGTGCTCTTTAGTTTTTCTCCCTTTTTTGGGGGTAGTTTTCCTCATACAGATCTTCTTCACATTTTGTTAGACTCATGACAGAGTATTTCTTTTGTTGGTGTTATGTAAACAGAATTCAGTTTTAAATTTCAATTCCAATTATTTATAGCTGATATATAGGAAAGCAGTTGAACTTTGTATATTAACCTTGCACCCTGTGATCTTGCTATAATTGCTTATTATTCCAGGAAGTTTTGTCAATCCTTTAGGATTTTATATATAAGCAATCAAGTCACCTAGGAACAAAGGCCGTTTATTTCTTCCTTTTCCATCTATATATCTAGTATTTCTATTTCTTGTCTTTTGAATTATCTAGGGAATTTCCACATATTATTGACTAGTAATGGTGAGAGGGGACATCCTTGTCTTTTTCTGGAGTTTAGGGGAAAATCATCCAGTTTCTAACCATTAAGTATAGTATTTCTTGTATGTTTTTGTAGATGTTCTTTGCCACGTCTGTGGCTGGTTTTGGTATTAGGATAATGCTGTTCTGATGGAATAAGTTAGAAGTATTTCCCCCTATTTCTATCTTCTGGAAGAGATTGTAGAGCACTGGTACAACACCTTATTTAATATCTGGTAGAATTCACTCCTGAGGCTGCCTAGGCCTAATGCTTTCTGTTGAAGAAGGTTATTAATTACTCATTCAATTTCTTTAATTGTCCTGTTTAGATTATCTACCTCTTCTAATGTGAGTTTTGGCAGACTATGCCATTCAAGGAATTGGTCATCTTCATCTCAGTTATCAAATTTGGGGGCACAGAATGGTCCATAATTTATTTATTATCTTTTTAATGTCCATGGAATCAGTAGTGATGTACTCTCTTCAATTCTTGTATACATAATTTTGTATGCATAACTTGTTTCTTTTTTCTTTTCTCAGGGTTGGCCTTACTATAGGCTAATCAGTTTTATTTTCAAATTAACTGCTCTTTTATTGTAACTGGGGATTGAACTCAGGGGCACTTAACCACTGAACCACATCCCCAGCCCTCTTATATTTTATTTGGAGTCAAGGTCTCGCTGAGTTGCTTAGGGCCTCGCTAGTTGCTGAAGCTGACTTTGAACTCAGAATCCTCCTGTCTCTGCCTCCTGAGCTGGAATTACAGGCATGCATCACAGCACCTGGCTCAAAGTAACTGCTCTTGGTTTTATTGTTTCTTATTTTTCCTTCTTTTATTTCTTCTTCTTCGTCGTCATCTTCTTCTTCTTTTTTTTGGTCTATTGATTTTCTATTTCAGTTTCATTGAAATTCTAGCTTTTTTTTTTTTAGCTGAAGTTACTTTTCTTTCTCTAGTTTCTTAGAAGCTTAGATTATTGATTGTAAAGATTCTTCGTCTTTTCTATTATATATATTTGAAACTCTTAATTTTCCTTCCAAGTACTGATTTTACTTCATCTCATAAATTCTGATAAGTGCATCTTCATTTTGATTCACTTTAAAATAATTTAAAATTTCTCTTGAGATGTCTTCTTTGACCCTTTTGTTAGGTGAAAGTGTGTTGTTTAATCTTCACATATTTCCAGGCTATCTTTCATTTTCTGATTTTATTCATTAATTCTTTCATTCATTTTTGTGGTGGGGGACTGAACCCAGAGCCTCTCTTACATTTATGCACTCTCCCACTGAGCCACATCCCCAGCCCTCATTTACTGATTTTGAGTTTAGTTTCATTGTGCTCTGAGGGCATACTTCATATGGTTCCTATTCTTTTCAATTTATTCAGGTGTATTTTGTGGCCTAAAATGTGGACATCTTGTTGTATGTTCTGGGTTAACTTGAGAATATGTGTTCTGCTATTAGATGAAGTATTCTATAAATTCAATTTGACAATGCTGCTGTTTAACTATTGCCTAATTTCTACCAGCTGAATTGCTTAATTATCAAGACAGGTGTGATAAAGTCTTCAATTATATGAGTGGGTTTGCCTGTTTTCCCTGTAGTTTTAATCAATTTTTGCCTCTATTTTGACAGTGTTAGGCACATGTAAAGAATTTCCAATTCTTGGAGAATTGACCCTTCTATCCCCTTTTTATCTTTGTAATTAAAATTAATATGGCTACTATGGCATCTTTTGATTTGTATTAACATGGTAAATCTTTCTCCACTTTTCATATGTCTGTGTCTTCATATTTAAGATGAGTTTCTTATAGATAACATATTATTGGGCTTTGTTTTTTTTTATCCACACTACCAGTCTATTATGTTAGTTGTTTTTTAGACCATAAACAATTAAAATAATTAGCAGTATATATTATTTTTTACTTTTTCTATGTTTCTTCATTTTAATCTTCCCTTTTCCTGCTTTTGCTAGTTTTAATTGAGAAATTTATGTGATTACATTTTCTTTTCTTTCTTAGCATATCAGTTATACATCTTAACAGTATTTTAGTGTTTTCCCTGGAGCTTGAAATATATATTTACAATGATGTAAGTCCACTTTCATATGATCCTGTATCATTTTGCAGTTAATTATAGACACTCAATTCTTCCTCACATCCTTTATACCATTGCTGTGATTCATTTAATTTATCCCTAAGCTTTAGGGATAATATAAATATATTTACAAATATATACAAATACATTGTTGTTATTATTATTTGAATAGCTGTTAGGTCAATTAAGAATAAGAAAAATAATGGATGTTATTTTATCTTCATTTATTCCTTTTCTAATGCTCTATGTAGATATGAGTTTCTGATCGATATATTTTTCTTTCTCTTTGAAGACTATTGTTTTTAGCATGTTTTGCAGATCTGTTGGTAACAAGTCTCTCTTTATTTCTATTTCAACTTCGAAGGATAATTTTACTGGGTAGGAATTCTAGGTTGCTGGGTTTTTTTCCTTAAAAACCTTAAATATTTCATTCCATTCTTTTCTTGACTTCTGAAAACAAATCTGATGTGATTCTTATCCTTGTGACTCCCCCCACTCCTGGCTTCTTTTTAACATTTTCTGTTTGTCTTTCATTCTGTACATTTTGAATGTGTAGGTGTAAAAATTTTTTGGTATTTAACCCTGTTGGCCCTCTCTGAGATTTCTGGATCTGTTACTTGAATGCTGTCTTTTCTTTTGGAAAATTCTCAACCATTGTTATTTTAAATATTTCTTTTATCCTTTTATTCCCTCTTCCTCTGGAATTCTCATTATGCATTTGCTGCACCTTTTGTGATTGTCCCACAGATACTGCACATTTTGTTCTTTATGTTCTCATTCCTTTCAGTTTGGGAATTTCCCATGGATGTATCTCCAATCTCTTGGATTCTTTTTTTTTGGCAGAACTGGGAATTGAACTCGGCCCCTTGTGCATGCTAGGCAAGTGCTTTACCACCAAGCTGCTTTCCTCACTTTTTAAAATAATTTTTCTTAGCCAGCTCAGTTTACTAATGTGCAATCAACGACATTCTTCATTTCTTTTATATTATTGTTTATTTTAGCATTTCCTTTTGATTCTTTCTCAGTATTCTCAACTCTGTTTAGAGTACCCATGTGGCCTTGTGTGTTGTCCACTTCTTCCACTGGGGGCTTCAGGGTGGTAACAGTAGTTATTCTAAATTCAGATCTGATAATTCCAGTATCTGTGTCATACTTGAGTGTGATTCTGATACTTTGTTTTGCACTTCCGGTTACATTATGTATTAATTAACAGGACCAGGAGGTAAGTGGGTTATCGGGGTGAGGTGTTACGTTTATCTAGTAGACGTGAGGCTCTATTTGGTGCTTATTATAGCTGCGGGCGTTACAGGTTTCAATTTTCCTGGTGTTCTTGTTTTTGTCTACTCTGTTGTCTTTGGGTTTCTCTAAAGAGGAGTCTCTAAAGACTGCTCCTTCAGTGGAGCCTGTGTCATGCAGCTCTCAGTTGTAACCCACTGTCATTATACTGGAGTCCTTCTGAGGTGGTGGTTAAGTATTGTGAAGCAGGAACATTCTATAATCTGATGGTTAAATTTTGAAATTTTTGTTAAGTACCTTTAAAAGAACTTCTTGTCTTTTTTTTCCCCCCATCTCCTGATGTGAGACAGGGTAAAGAAGACTTGCTAGAGTTTGGGTCTGAAATGTCCCCTAAAGGCCCATGTATTAAAGACTTGACTTCTAGCTGGGGAAATTGGGAGGTGGTGGAACTTTATGAGGTAGTAATGGAAAGTTGAGTCACTGGGAATATGCCCTGGAAGGGGATATTGAGACCCTAACCTCTCCTCTTCCTCTCTTCTGCTTCCAGTCTTCTCTGAGGTGAACATCTTGCTCCACTATTGCTCCCTGACACACTGTACTACCTCACTACACAAGCCCAAAGCAACGAAGACAACTGCCTCATGGACTGAAACCTCTAACACTATGAGCTAAAACAAACCTTTCCTCTTTCTTACACTGATGATCTCTGGTATTTGTTATAGTAATAGAAAATTGATAAACACAGAGCTCCTGCTATGTAATTTCCATTCTCCTGGATCAGATGAGGGTCTGATAAAATAATTTCTCTTGAGGAGAATGTCTTTGTTATAGAAAATAAATCTCTGGTTACATTTCATAATGGTTACTTTTTCTCTAGGTGTATTTCCACATGATTATTTTTCTCCTCTTCCTGCTAGAAGCAAGAGATTTTTCTCACATCTTTACCATGAGAACCGGGTGGGCCCCTTGAGGTAAAACTTGTGAAAAGTATGGGAGTCTAACACCAGATCTCCACAAATTTTTACTTCTGAAACTTGTCCTTGTTCAGGCTCCAACAATTAGTCAGTTATTATCTGTGTGTTCTTCCTAGTTACCATTTCCAGTGGCTTTTTTTCTCAATCAGTTGTGATTCTCTGTATTCACCGCTCCCTCCAGTTTGGGGCATAGTGCTTTTCCCTATTTGCTCAATTCTCTGACTCTAAGAAGAGCTGTTGATTTTCAGTGTGTCTAACTTTTCTTTTGTGACAATGGGAGTGATGACTTCTGAACCTTTTACACATTGAAGCAGAAAGCTGTCCTCTTGTTTTTAAAAATAAGTTTCTTATTTTCAGTCTGTGAAATCTGTCCTCCTGTCATGATCCTCAATATTTTCTGTGCACTGATTTTTTTTTCAATTCATCTTTCTTTTTAAGCCTAATGAGTCTGTGGATGTTAGCAATCAGCTAGTGTTCAGTAAGAAATTTTGAATAAATGCTAGGTTTCCTCCTCTGCCAGTTGATCCATGCGTGGGCTCAGAACACATTGAAAGTCTATATTATTTTCAAGTCTGCCTTGGGTCTATAAGGCCTTGTTTGGTCTGAACATAGTTAGCCAGGGTGTGAACATAGTTAGCCTGGCTTGTAAGAAAAGCTAATGAAGGGATTTTTCTGTTTAATTTCTTCCCCTTCTTGTGGTCTGCTGCTCTCCTCAATTGGGATCATAACCACAGACTAGGAGAGGTGCAGGCATTCCCACTTGACTGCATTGAGTGGATTTTCTACATTCCTTTTCAAATTCAGTTACCTCTGGAACCATTGGACCCTACCTGCTGTCAGAAATCTGCTGGTTTTCTGGGCTACTAAGACCTAGTAACACTGCAGCATTGATGAAGCTATGGTGTGGAAGGGAACAGTAACCACACTGGGTAAGAATGTCACACATTTCCAGTATAAAGTGCTTAGAACTCAAGAAGTGATAGTTGACTACAGGACTGTTTAAATTTTGTATCCATAAGCATAGAGCCTGGGGCTTAAGAATTTGCAGGAGCCCGATGTTGTAATCCTAAAAGGAAATTACTGAATACAAATATAAAACTCTAAAAACTGATAGTAATAAAAGTTTAATTAAAATCTTACAAAGTGAAACATGTTTACAAATCACTTGCTACTCAATTCAACTCATAATTTTATGCATATCTCCTTTAATGTGGGATATAGGGTAGTTGGTCTAATGTAAATACAGTACAGTTTTATTTTTTTTTAAAGGGGCTTGGAGACCATTGAGGACTTAGAATAGTCATGTTGGTGGATCAGTGTTTTCCCTCTAGGTCACCAGAAGTCTTGAAGCCACGCCACTGCCTCCTCCTCGCAGACAATGTTGGCCCCATTGGGTTCAAACCACACCTGTCCTAGAACAGCCTGGGCTATGACCAAGTCTGAGGGTAAGAGATGGTTCTTAGTCCCAAGGTGAAAGCCACTGCAAAAAACAATATTCCATAGAGGCAATGGCTGGCTTGAAAAAAGAGGAGAAACACATGCTAAATTTTTTGATCTATCAAATGAAAGGCACATTCTCAAATGAATAAATGTAATACACAGGGGTTTAATTACTGAACTTGGGGAGGGAAAGTAAAACACACAAATAAGATGTTTATTCTGTGTGGAGGTATATAATATATGCAGGACATAATCATGAAGATTTTAAGTAGACAATGTTTAAGGTTATGTTGGCCATTCCCAGGAGCCAGGCTGGGGTCATTATCACTTTGAATTTCAGGGTCCTCCATCTTGTCTAATTGGGAACATGGGTTAGAGTTTTTTTTTTTTTTTTTGAGAGAGAGAGAGAGAATTTTTTAATATTTATTATTCAGTTTTAGGTGGACACAACATTTTTATTTTTATTTTTATGTGGTGCTGAGGATCGAACCCAGCGCCGTGCGCATGCCAGGCGAGCGCGCTACCGCTTGAGCCACATCCCCAGCCCTTTGGCTATTTTTAAAGTCAAAAACTCTCCCTGGAAATCTTGGGTATCATTTAAAGTTTTGGGGGGATACATGCATTGTCTTCTGCCTTCTTTGTCAAAAAGGGGTTTTTCTAGCCTCTAGAAGCCCAAATGGAGGAAAAAACAAATCTTCTTTTGCTTTCTTCTGAAAAATTCACCTGCCCAAATTCTTAAAGCCACTGAGCTGATGATAGAGATATAAGGGGCCTGACAACTGCAACCCAGTGTCTCAGGCTGACTGTGAAAGAGTTGCTACTGTGAAAACAATCTTGCAGAGTTGCATGGGACTTCTGAAAGTTACTAGGTACCTCATCATCCACTGTCACCCATGCAATCCTGGCAGCTCCAGGATGTTGTTAAGGTAGGTATAGTTCCCTATCCACAGATAAAGAAGCAGATTCAAAGGGGGTCATGTGATTAGGTCAAGGTCATAGAGCTGGTGGGTGGTGAAGGCAGGACTCAAATTCAAATTTGGTCCCACCTCCCAGCAATTCCTTGCAAATAATTACGAACAGGTTCTTATCCTACTTCTCTTCCTTTGGAAATGTGAATAGCTGAATCCAAAACTATTAGGGGAATGCTTGATTGGCCTGTCTGCCTTGTATGATGATATTAAGAGAAAGTCCAAGGCCTGCTTCAGGATGATGTTGTGCAAGATAAATTATTCTGGTGCAAGATAAAACTCTGGGAATAAATTTAAAAATTAGCAAAGAGAAACATTGGGTAGGACATTATTTTTTATTTTTGCAGTACTGGGGATTAACTCTAGGGTTAGTTAGGCAAGTGCCCGACCAGTGAGCTACCTACATCTTCAGCCCTTTAGGACATTTTGAAGCAACCTTATAAATGGATCCTGAAGCCAGGTATGGTGGCACACGCCTGTAATCCCAACAGTTTAGGAGGCTGAGGCAGGGGGATTGTGAGTTCAAAGCCAGCCTCAGCAAAACAAAGTGCTAAGCAACTCAGTGAGATCCTGTCTCTAAATAAAATGCAAAATAGGGCTGGGGATATGGCTCAGTGGTCGAGTGCCCCCTAAGTTCAATCCCCAGTACCCTCTACCCCCCAAAAAAATGGATCATGGAGGGGTAGGGCTCTAGGATGCACTGGAGTAAAGAAAGAAGCGAGGGTGTCAAATTTACACACATTACTTGGTGACATAGAAACTGAAAAATTTAACGCTTTATGTGTCCGTAGTGGTCCCAATTTCTTCAGCATCAAAAGAGTCACATCAAATATTTCTTTTGAGAACAAAATGGAGTTCAGAGTGAGATTCCCAAAGTACAATGCATGAAGTCTTAGTTGACTGCTGAGAAAGGACCACTAAGAGGACTCAGAGCTTTTGAGCTTACAAAGCAAAAGGGAACCACAGTTTGATTTGAGGGCCAGCAAACCTTTTCTTTAAGGGCCGGATAGTAGATAATAAGGTTTTATGGGCCTCATATGTCTCTGTTGACTTTTCTTTTCTGTCTGTTAGTTTTGGTGTGGTTTGTTTTTCACAGCCCTTGAAAATTCTTAGCTTATAGATTCTACATAAACAAGCTATGGGCCAGATTTCACTGTGGTTTACTGACCTCTGTTGGATAGATGCTCTCTGTCAGTAATGTAAAAAGAAATTTCTAGTGGGGAGATACAAGAGTCATGATGCTGAAATCATAGAGAAATGTGTTTAGTGAATCTCCATCAAGTGGACACAGCACAGCAGCAGTCACATATTTTAATGGTCATCCAAAGAAGGGCTGATGTCCTCTCTTAAGGGTTGATGAATCAGACAAGGATGTTGCTGATTCCAAAAATGTATCAGCTCCACTTGAGGTAAGAGGCAAGTCATTCTTGTTCTCTGAGCCTCCGGTTTCTCCTCTTTCTCTAAGATGGGGATAATAATAAGTGTCCTGCTCACCTTTCAGGGTAATTGCAAGGATCAAATGAAATTCTATATGTGAAATTGCCTTGTCAATGATTCTAACAACTGTTAAAGTGTTAGTTACTATTTATCATCTCAGGCATAGTCAGCTGCGAGGGAGCTGGTTCACGTCAGTAAGTCCCTATTCTAGAGATTCCAAGTTAGTGAGAGGAGAGGTGAAAGAGAGGAGGAGCTCTTCAACTCAACATGTGCATGCATGAGCCCGATCTCTGGGAGCCCATGGTAGGTGAGGTTGAAATGGTGCCAAAGTAATGAGACTAAATATGTTACAATAGGCCCTAAAGTGACAACTTGGCTCCCTGAGGTTTGTTTGTATGTGCTAACGCCTTCCTTTAATTGAGTGTGTTATTTGCTAGATGTTATCCTAGGTCCTTTACACACATTATCTCGTTACATCTTCACAACTATCCCAGGAAGTAGGCCTCAGTATGTCCGGTAGTATCTCCCCTCCATGATAACCAGGGAAATGTCACATGGCTAATCAGTGGAACAGCAGGGATGCTGCAGAGGTCAGAAGCAGGTGACCTTGTGGGGGCTTCCTGGGTAAGGCAAGTTTAAAGCAGGTTTTTTTTTTTTTTTTAACACAATAAAAAGGCATTGATTTACTAATAAATGGAAAAAAATCAAGAAAAAGACACAGTTCTAGATGATTGCTGATCTCAATAAATAGCTTTTGATTAAAGAAGGACCAGAGGGAAGCTGATGCCTAAGTAGTATGTGTTGGGTCTGCCTTTAAAGAATTCTGCAAAGAAATGGTAGTCATGTTGAATGTGGCAGCAGCCTGAGGGTATGAGAGAACAAGATCACAACAAGAAATGCAAAGGTTTGGGCAGTAATAAGACAAAGGCCAATTAATCAACAGAAATCATGAGTATAAAAGTATCAGAAGGCAGAATAAGATAGAATGACCAAAGTACATGCAAACAGTCTGCAGGGAGGAGAGCTGTTAACCAGTCAGGCTTGGAGGTGGGTCACAGGAAATGTGGAAGGAGAGGCAGAGTTGCTGGGAGAACCCAACTCTAGGGTACCCAGGCCCAGCAGGGGAGGAAGGCTGGCAATACAGAAGCCACATTCTCTCTTAGCTTCGAAAACCATTATAGTTCTTTCACTTGGGGAAAAAGCATTCTCAGTAAGCTTGGTCTAAACTTGCTGGGAATAGAAACTAGATGGATAGGTGTGTGAGAGAGACTTGGATCTCTTGAAAATTATTTTTGGGTTTCTTCATTGATTTCTTGGATCTAAGAGAAGTGCGTAGGCAACTGTGAGGGTTTGGGCTGGAGGATCTAGCACGAGAGGTGTTGGGCACATACTTCCAACTTCCCCAGATCCTTTTCACACCTGACTTTGCTTTCCTAATTCCTTCAGAAGCAGGAGTGAGGCAGGCAGCTTGCAGGGGCCAAGTTCATGGTTTTCCTTTGTGTCCTGTATTTAATTTCTTAGAAACTGTGGAAGGTTTGGATATGGGACCCTTAGTTCTGTCCATCTCTGCCCCAGAGTTATTTTAGGACCTACAGAGGGTCCCTGCCCTTGCCTGGCCTCAGGTTTTGCCTCATCTGACTGAGAACATTGCTGCTACCTTATGACTCTTCCACTTGTGAAATGGACTAGATTGCAGTGTCCTCAAAGCCAGGTGCTGCTTCTTAGGTGACAGAGTCATGAATTCTCAGAATACTAGGCATGGAGTCTGAATTTTTCAAATAGCTAAGGATTGCCTGTGTAAACCCTCAGTCCATTTTATGTAACTAAGCATAGAGATCTTTCTGACAATTTTTGCATTTCCTTTCGAACAAGTATACCAAATATCATTGACTCTTTTCACTTATAATCCTCTTCATTTTTGTTCTGTAAAATTCTCAGCTATATCTATTGAGTTACATAAAGATGCTTTCCCTTGCATTTAATGCCTCTTGATATTTCTCTTATTATCTGACACTAACTCGGAAAAGTCCTTTCCTCACTTCCACATTGCTGGTTATTAGAAAGGATGTAACTCAGGAATAGCCAAAATAGAAGAAATACATGGGGAGGTGCGGGAGGTTCAGGGCACATCACCTTCTCAGAATGTGCCTGTGTTCACCAACCTACAAACTCTCTGAAACTCCTTATTCAAAACGTTTTATGACTCCATCTCCAGCCTCCTCTTCCTCCTCTGCACATGGAAGTGGGGATGAAAGTTCTTACCCTCTAGTCACACGTTTGAGTCACATCCTGAGTCTCATTAGGATAAACTCCAAGTGCAGTTGAAGGGACATAACAAGACACACTCCTATCACTTGGAATTCCAAAGGTTTTAAAGCTCTGTGCCAAGAATTAGACCCAAATTGAATACACTTTTTTAATGCACACAAGATGATTTTCAATAAATCGTATATCTTATTTCTGTGGTTTTGCTCTCTGGTGCATCATATGCGGCTTCTCGTCACTGCGTGTCTATCGTTGATATTCTCATATATATGTTTCTTATTTCAAATATGCCTTGAGCTAGGAAATCAGATTGGCTTCCTTGTTTGAGTAGTATATAAACTAAGAGTAAATAGGAGAGGAGGATGAGCCCTGTGGTTATTCTGTGAATAAAATAAGCTTTGCAGGACTTTTGAACATCTTGTTTAGCTATTTTTAGCTTGAGTTTTGGATACTCAGCTACATTATAAATAATCAAGAATGACTAAAAAGCAACCTCAAAATTGATGACATTTCTTAGCCTGGCATATGAATGCCAAGGAGCCCTGTATTTCATTCCTTTTCCCAAAGGGAAATGTCCCCATAAGCTAAGGAAGTATAATCCTTTTCATCTTTTTTGCTTTCTCTGTTCTTTTTGTCAGACCTCACATGATTTTCAAGTTGTTCTCTGAATTCCCACCCTTAGCATCTCTCAGCTCCTGGGTTATGAAGAACTAAACATGCTACCCTGTGGTCACAGAGAGAGGAGTGTCTTTTATTTGTGACAGAACCTAGGAGTGGAAGTGCCAGATTCCATGGGGTTGACTCTTTTTGCCTTGTTAATTGCTAATCGAGTTAATCGTCTTTTGCTTCTGTAACCTCTGGGTCATTGTCAAGCCTAAGAACACTGCATATATCTCATTTCTAAACTCAGTTCTTTCCTGAATGACATGGGGGATTCTGTAAACAGGTTGAGTCATGAGAATCATTTATATTCATTAGCACTAATTATTATGTACATTCAGCCAGAGGCTGAAACACATCTTTTATAAATGGAAAGAATGCATAAATAAAAGTCTACTTCTGCAGATCGCGTTGAATGTGGTTTCTCTTTTTCTTTCCTTTATTTCTCTGTTATGATCCCATGCTACCACCACCAAAAATCAGAAAATTTGTTTGCTCTTTCCTGTTTGACTTATTTATTTCTGATAGGGTAAGGAAGGGTAGAACATGACCAGAAATCTCTCTGGTATCTTTCCTGTTAGTCTTTCTCCTCTTCTCTTGACCTCATTTTATATTCTACTAATACTAATACCATGTCATGAGAACTGTATTGGAAGACACCTGGTGAGTCCCACTCATTCGATCACAAGCTTCCATATTGGTGAGGGTGAGCCTATCCACTCCCTGCTAGAGGTGGTGTTTAAGCCACAGCTCTTAACATGCACCTGTGTGGCTGGGCCACCCGGCCATGAGGGTTTACAGCCCTGCCCTCCCCACAATGATTGGTGGTTGGGAATTTAGCCTCTTCTACTTTGCAAAGATGTGGTCAGCAAGGGAACAGCATGCCAGAAGGATGGGGGTCAACTCTCCAGCATGGCCCTTTTAAAAGGTTGCTGACCCCTGATCTAATCCAATGGCTTATTTACTGCTCCTGTCACCTTTACAAAGTGCTGTGAACTCAAAGGGTGTGTGCTTCTGCATCTCAGGGTAGCTGATCCTCAGCCTTGGAGTTGTTCTCTCATTCCTCCTTGTACTTCGTTTCAACTTCAATCTTTGAGAACAAAATTTGTCTTATAGCTTTCGAAGTGCAGATCTCGCAGTGGCTAACTGTAAAATGCTGTGAATCAGTTCCCAAAGTATATTCAGCTTTTCTTTCTTTCCTGAATATAAAAGTCATTATTTATCCATAGTATCAAATTTTTATTTAGGGGTTACCTATCAGTTTTTTTGTTCCAGTTTATCAAAATCTTAGGTTCCACTTCCCATCATGGTAGAATCAGTTATAGAATTATGTGTCTTAAATTGTGGAGCTTTTGTGGCATCTGCTTGCACATGGTTCTGGCACGTAAAATGAGACCCAAATGGAAAATAAGAACTTCTCTGCTAATTCCCCCTGAGTAATTAGTAAAAGATGCACCTGCATTTAAAATAATACAATCAATAGAACAGAAATAGCTCTAAGGGTCATTTAAAGCATAGGTGAGTTTTTAAAAAGTTATTAAAAAGTACTTAATAATGTCTTTTTAAGTTTATCTGTATTTATGAAGAGTGGTTTTTTTCAATTAACATGTGTTGGTTTAATTCATTGAGCCTATTCACAGAGGTTAGGAATGATTTATCCTCCTCTTTATTTCAATGCATATCTTTGCACATGCAAGCATTAGTTTAAGAAGTTTATGATTTGAAGATAGATAAGTCAACCTGGGCAGAGTGCCAAACACAGGCTATATGGGATGTTCTGGGAACCCATAGTGAAGCAGAGCCTGCATAAGGATGATGCACAGTAGAGGTGACCCCCAATTCCAGGCCATTTAAGGATGTAGCAGACTGTGGAGTTTGGAAGCAAGTCCTGACCATACAAGCATCTAGTTTTGGGCTTTACCATTCACAAGCCGTGAGACCTTGAGCTGGCGCATCAGTCTCTGTAGACCAAAGTTTTTCATTTATACCATGGAAATATCAAAGTCTGGTACTTGTAGAAAGGCAGTAAGACCCAGGGATAGAATGCCTGTTAGAATCAACAGAGTGTGCCATATTGGCTTGGCTTTCTCACCCAACCAATTTCTCTAGTTATTTTTTAGATGTTCGAAAGTGAAATATGAAACTAAAAGACTATGAGTGACACTATTAATATTCAAATTTTAGTCTTTTAATAGGGTCAATCATATGGCCATAGCAGTGATGGGGTTTGTTAGTCTCTCAGAGGATGAAATTCATTGTCAAGTATCTGTCCTACCATGGAAACAAAATCAAGTAAAAAAAAAATCGAGAAAAAATATTTTCACTGCTTGTTCATTTCCTCGCTCTCAAAAATAAGTCATAGAGATCAGCTCCAGCTAACTCCAAGTTTATATTTGTTTAAATCCTATAGGCTGCACCTTGATTTTTACCAGATAATCAGAGAGGTTTGCAAAGCACACAGAAGAGCTGGTAAGGTGCATTCTACCTGTGGTTTTTTGTGGTTTCCAAGTTCTTGCTGCTCTTACTAGAAGCTCTGAACTTTGAGACCTTTATGGTTATTTTTTTCAGGACATTCAATTCTCCTTCCTTCAGCCAAATTCCAGCCAAAGTCTAGCAAATGTTCCCCAGAAATGCTTTGGTCGAATAGAGCCGTGTATATGACTGTATTAAAGTGACTGTTTCAAGTTGGCTAACACGAGCACTGAATAAACACATATTGATATTATAGAACAAAATAATATATTGGCGCATTGCTCATTTGTGCTCTGATAGTCACCCTGATACTATTTGTCATGTGGGGAGTGACAAACACAATTACACCCGAGTGCTAATAGAGTGGAAGGGCAAAACTGCCTGACCTCGGCATCCAGGGTCGATTTAAATGTTTGATGTCTCATTGAATTAGTATCACAGTGTGAAAGACAAAGCTCAAACTAATGGAAATGAGCCTGGACATGCAATACTGCTGATTGGGCTGACATAATTAGAATAATATTCTGCGCAGAGCTAATAACAAGCTGAAGAAATAAATAACCAAGAGATAACCTAATTGCTGCATGCTAAAACGCTCTCTTGAATATGCTAAGGTTAGCATTTTCTATTTACTTATAAAGCATACTGGTGGGCTCAGAAGGAAAACAGAATGAGCCGGGCAGAAGGGATGTCCACTGCCATGCACTGCCCTTAGAAAGGTCCAGCCTCCCCATTGCTCCCAGTGGCTCTTTTAGTGTCACCAATAAGCCTTATCAAGAGCCTACTCTGTGCCAGGCACAAGTTGAGGTTTCTGGAAGGGACACTGTGGCCATGTGAAGCAGGCACAGCCCCTACCCTCCAGGAGCTTATAGCACTCATGGGAGTGATATGTGTAAAACCAACCCCGAGTAGGAACTGGCAAGCGTGAGGAGATACATCTGAAGAGGAAAAGTCCTAAGGAAACTGTGCTGAGGGAGATTTCATTGTCAACAGATTTGCAAATTTGGCGGCCTGGAGATTCAAATAGGAAGTGCAAATAATTTACTAGGATGGTACCTTGGTTTGTTGCCTGAGGAAGATTCCAGTTCTAACATCCCAAGAAGAAAAGGCCATATTGGGCTGACTTGCCAGATTCGTCCTTATGCTTAGCGGTGATACAATGTCCTCTCATGTGGTGGTGACGCAGCATTTCATCTATTTTGCAGTTCTCAGCTGCTTCAAGTTGGACAGCAAAGAGAAACACCCTGTTGATCCCATACCAGAAGACTTTACTGTGAGCACCCAAACGAAAGTGAGGGGATGCAGGAAAACTCTCAGAGATGGGATTACCATGCCGTATGAAGGACAAGAGCTCACATTTCTTTTGGTTCAGTGCCGCACTGCTCAGTGCCTCAGTGCCGAGGATGCTGCCTGGTGAATGAGATGCTGAATAAATGTTTGTTGAATGAATGCTCGTGTGTATGTGGTCATCTCATTTTAAATCTCACAACAATCCAGAGATGAGAACTGTTCAAAGTTCCACTTTATAACCAGGTAGTCGAGGCTTAGAAAGGTTAAAAGACGTGAGCCATGTTACATAGCCAAGAATTGGTGGGGCCACTTCTAACCAGAGCACGCAGCAGGAAAGATAGTATGTTCTTCTGAAAGAATTTGGTTAGAGAAGGTGGTAGGTGGAGAGGAGCCCTTGAGACAGGGATGGTGCAAACAGATTTCTAAGCATAGATGGACAAAGAGAAGCAGCACTGGCAAGGTCACTGCCATTGATGAGCTGACTAACTACTGAGAGGCGAATCAGGACTAAACATCAGAATTTCTGAGGCTTGTTTGCCATCTCAGCATTATTTGCTCATCTCTGCTTTGTGGATCATGAAACTTCCAAGTTACATTAATAATATTTTTACACAAAATGAGTAGATAGCACGGAACAGTGAAAATAATACAGGTCTGGGCATTAAGAATCACACATCCTGGTCTGAACTTTGGCTCTGGTTGGCTGTGTGACCTTTGGTAAATTTCTTCTCCTTCCCAGGATGGTCTCTTTTTAGCTTTAAAATTCTAGGGATTTAGCTGGGCATTGTGGCACATGCCTGTAACCCAGTGACTTAGGAGGCTGATGTTGGAGGATTGAAAATCCGAGGCCTGACTTGGCAACTTATCAAGACCCTATTTAATGGGACTTTAACTAAATATGGGATTTGGAGAAAGTGGGGTGGGAAAAAGTAGAAAAATCCTAATCTCATCTTTATAAAGTCCAAAATGTTGTTATAAATAAAATGTATTGATTTCAACCCCCAAATGTTTTTATCCTTTAAATTTCAAGTAATCTTGTCTGAACTCATGTCTTTGGTGGTAAAGAAGCAATTATATAAAGGACACCTAATTCTTTTAGTTTATTCCTTTAGTTTATTCCTCTAGTCTTGTTATAGTATTTTTCTATGTTAAATATTAAATTTAAGAAAAAAGACCCTATCTCAAAAAATAAAAATGGGGTTGATGTAGCTTAGCAGAGCACTCCTGGGTTCCATCAACAATACTACAATCAATCAATCAATCAGTGTCAAAATGTTCCAGACTCGGCATTTCCTCTTATTCTTATAATTATCAATTTTGTTAGGTTAGGTTCTCATCATTTCTTATCCAGATTAGGCTCACAGCTTGCTAATTTTCTTATCTAGTGTTGCCACCAGGCTGCCAAGTTTCCTTCTAAAAGGAAACTGACACATGGCTTCACATACATTGGAGGCTTACTGCTGTTCTCAGAATGTAGTGAAATTCTTTAGAAGAGCAGGTGAGGCACTGCTGGTGGGAATGCAAACTGGTGCAGTCAATGTGGAAAGCAGCATGGAGATTTCATGGAAAATTGGGAACGGAACCACTATTTGACTCAGCTGTCCCTCTCCTCGGGTCTATATCCAAAGGACTTAAAAACAGCATATACAGGAACACAGCCACATCAATGTTTATAGCAGCACAATTCACAATAGCTAAACTGTGTAGATGCCCCTCAACAGATGAATGGATAAAAAAAATGTGGCATATATACACAATGGCATTTTACTCAGCAATAAAAGAGAATAAAATCATAGCACTTGCAGGTAAATGGATGGAGTTAGAGAAGATAATGCTAAGTGAAGTTAGCCAACTCCCCAAAACCAAATGTCAAATGTTTTCTCTGATATAAGGAGGCTGATTCAAGTGGGATAGGTAGAGGGAGCATGGGAGGAATAGACTAACTCTAGATAGGGCAGAGGGGTTGGAGGGGAAGGGAGGGGGCATGGGGTAATTAATGATGGTGGAATGTGATGATCATTATTATCCAAAGTACAGGTATGAAGACGAATTGGTGTGAATATACTTTGTATACAGAGATATGATAAATTGTGCTCTGTATGTGTAATAAGAATTGTAATGCATTCAACAGTTATATATAAACAATAAAAAAATAGAGCAGGTAAGGTGTGTGGGGGACTGGCCTTAGGACTCCTTCACTGCCATTTGTCAATCCTTTCCCTTTGCATCCTTTGCTAACTATATAGAACTCCTAGAATCTCCCAAGAAAAACGTTCTCCATACACCTTACTCTGTGCCCTCGCCTCCATCTTGTCTGCCTTAGTCCTTGGACTAGGAAAGCTTTTCCCTTTCTTTCTTCCCTGGCATATTCCTGGGGGGTCTTCCAAGACTTAACACAATAGTCATTTCCTCTAGGAAGGTGAACCAGGTCTCATAAACTCCTCAAGGCCTCTCTCTGGAGGGACCGATGATTGATGATTCCAGGGCTGTCTTTCCCACAGAGGGTCTGTGTAGACAGCAGCTCTTCTTACTAGATGCAGCCTTTGGTAAGTTATTTAGCCACCCTGGGCTCATTTCCTTATCTGTAAAACAGAGATAATAATGGAACCTATCCTCTAGGGGTGCTGTGAGGATTGGATGTGGAAAATTATCAAAACAGTGCCTGACGTCCAAAATGTTAGCTATTGCTATCCATAGTGGCAGTGAGCAGTGTAAAATAATTTAGAACCACGCCTGACACATAGTAACTGTTAAATAAATGCTAGTAGTTGGATTCTTATTATTAGCTTGGTGTAGGGTAAGGCTGGATCCAGAGCCTTGCTGTGAAGGGCAAGATCTCAGAGTGCAGAGCTAAGGAGTGTCACTAGGAGGTTGAATGGTGTGGCTCCTAACCTAACATAGAGGAATGATTCCCTGCATTCCTGGCTTCGTGACTGGAATCTCAGCTTGGGAGAGCTAACTGCGATTTTGCTAGAGCCCCAGAGGTGCTTCTTGGCAAGCAGCGGTCTTGGAGATCTGTGTAAGATGGCAGCAACAAATGTGGTTCACGGCTGACTGGTTGGCCTTGGCAGTGACTGAGAAAGTCAATATTTAAGAAGCAATTTTTTTTCCTTCTGGCAAGAAGTGATGTCAGCATTGGGAGGAGGGGGACATGATAGGCTAGATGGAACCTGCTCTTTGTGATGGGGAACATGTTCTCGAGGTAGCATTACTCAGTGACTCAAACCCCAGGACCATCTTTTTCCCATTTTGCTCTGGAGCTCACTCACAGTTCTGGAATTTGTGATGTCTGAGCACATGACCTTCAAAAATGGGAAGGACACAGCCTTGCTATGGAGTAGCTTATGCCTCTTTACAGGTGAGGGCAATTTTGGTTTTGTTTTCTTCTATAGCTCTCTCTCTTTCTCTCTAAAAGGATGATGATAGTGTTATTTCTGAGAATATGGGTAGATGCTCCCTCCTTGAAAGGAGAGGTGCAGGTTTATGGAAGGAAACATGTTATTTAATTTTATTAAAGGTTTTAGTTCAGTTTTATTACCAGTTGATTCTGCAGGGGCCATGCTGAGTCAGCAATGCCTATAAGTGTTTTGAGGAAGGGTATTTCTTTGTGTTAGGTTTGCTGATCAGTTACTTAAATAGGTGTATTCAGAAGAGGGAGCAGAAAGCCATGAGCAGGAAATGCAAAAACCAGTTGCCAATTACAGGTTCAAGGGTTGATGAAGAAAAGAGGAGCAGTGCTGTTTACTATGCCTGGTCCTTCAGCAAGATTGGTTATGTACCTGATGTAATTGTGGGGCAGGTTATGGCTCTTGTAGCCGGGGGTACAGGAGGATACCCACCCATTTGTGGATAAGCCTCTGAGTAGATAGAAGGATTCTTCCCAAGAGTGAACACAGTGATTTTCAAAACTCAAATCATGATTATGCATTTGGAAATAAACCAAGTACTGAAACGGCTCTCTTAATTCTTCTGGCTAAGATCACCAGACTATACAAGAAAGTGAACTTATTAGGCTCCTCTTATGCGCTTCAAAACTGTAGAGACTGGAAACAGAAATGAGAAGCAATCATTGGATCTTTGAGTCACTGAGGTATTGAAAAGATGCTAAACCAGTAACAGGAAATGTGTGGCAAAAAGATGGGGCAGTGAATTCTGATGTTCTGCCCTTGCTTTCGTCCATGCAGGACTTTGACAGCCTCCAGACAAGCACCCCCTCTTCTTTCTTCCACTCGAGGATTACCATCTCAGTGCTGGCTGCTTCTGCCACACCATCCACTATTTTTATTACTCAATCAATTTTGTTGAGAGTTGCTTGTGTGCAGAAGCTGAGCTCCTGTGAGTGCGTAAGAGAGGATGATATGCCCGGCATGGCAACATGGTGTAAGGTCATCCCTTCTTTGGGCAGCCCAGCACTTCATTTTTGGGATAGGCTTGGAAGGAGTCACAGACCCCTTACTTGTTTCACTTTGTTGTGAATATTAGAAAATATCTCAAAAAGTTTATGGAAGTGAGAAAAATGTGAAATCTCTTGGTAAAAATCCATTTCTGATGACTGCTCTTCAGAATGAAGAGACTACTGACATCTCCTGGGGGAGGGTCACAGCTATATTTTGGGAGTAGACCATCTGAAAGAGCATCATTACCCCAAATTTAGACAAAGGTATTATATTCTATATACCTGAGAATGGCTTGCCATCTTCCTCAGAATCTGTAGTAGACAGAAATCGGAGCTAAAAACAGATGGTTCTGTTCATCTTCAGAGCCCCTGGCATACAGGAATCATCCCTTTTATGACGGTACCAATCCTGTGTCCACATCTACTCTGTCAACCTTTCCTGAAGGTTTCCTGATTGAGGCTGAGCTCCTGAAGAGATGAGAGAAGCAAAGGACATGATCCCTGCCCTTGATAAATTTGCATTTTGATGGGGACAAAGAGGCAGGAATACAGATATGCAAGTCATAGAAACAGACACCAGTACATGCTAGCAGCAGGTGTGTGCCTGAAGGGACTCTCCTGATGTGGCTGAGTTTAGAGAGCATGTGAAAGAGCGTACATATTCCAGGTCAGTAGAGATTGTGCAACTGTAGTGAAGTCTTCCTAGAAGAAGAAAAAGGGAACCTTTATGATCTAAGTAGTTAGAGTATGGTTTCTGGAGAAGGGCTACTTGGGTTCAGATTCCAGCCTGCTACTTAATGACCGTGTGATCTGGGGAAATTGCATGATCTCTCTAGACCTCAGTTCTTTCATCTTAGAAACAGATTCCACTAGTGGTCTCAAAGGGTTGTTGAGAGCTGGACCAGAGAATATACAGAGAGCTTTTAACAGGTGCCTGTTTGTTCTGCAGGCTCAGCATGTTAGGATTCCTCCGACATTAGAAATGGTGACCCACATGTTAGGTGTAGCCAGTACTAGGGGCTCGCTCTCTGTTGTCTCATTTCAAGCTTTCACCAGTGATCAGAGGGCAGTATCAGTCCTATCTTACTCTTAGTAAAGCTAAGGTCTGGAGAAGTGAATGATTTGCCCAATGTCACAAGGTGATATATGGCTGACTCAGAAATCCCAGTTAGGTCTGTGACTTTCTGAGCTCAGAATTTTTCTTCTTTGACATTCGACCTTCAGGAGACTTCCTAAACTGTGCTTTGAAGGAGTTTAAGATATGATTTGACAAGAAGGAATGGCCCTAGCAGTAGCAATTTGCTATTAGTTGAGCTTGTCAGGTGACGGGAATAGACCAAGCCCTAGCCATGTATCCTCTTTGACCCTGGTCAGGGGCCTCCAGGTGGGCATCTTGAATCCCACTTTGTGGAACAGGGAACTGCATCTCAGGGAGGGCGAGTCTGTCAGTGTTGCCCAGCAGGAGTGGGCAGGGCCAGAAGGTCTGTGTGAAGGAAATGGGGTTGGTCTCATGATATGATATATTACAGTGAAAACCAGATAGAAATCAAGCAAAGGGCCTGTTCCAATATTTCAGGAGAAGTGGTTAAAAGACATAATTGTGAAGATATCCATGATTAAATGAGATAACTTGGCTCTTGATTCCAAAACCCCTCCCTACTTTATTAAAAATTTTGGGTTTTCGCAGATTTATTATAACAGCATGAATTCCAGTTCTACCACTTACTGACTGTTTAGCCTTGCACAAATTCTCAAATTTTCCTTGCTGGTTAAAACATATGCACCGCCCCCCCCCAAAGCCCTTTCATAATGTTATGGTCATAAACTACCATATGCAACATATATGTCATCATGCATAACCCCTGGCAGGTCTCCATAGATACATAGTCATAGCTACCATTAAGCACATTACTTTTGTCTTGGAAAAGAACAGCATAGAGAAAGGAACTGGGATGGATTAATGGTTCTCAGCGGGGGAACAATAACTATTCTTTATAATGGGGGACATCAAAGAGGAGGAACATTTTAAAAGGGTGCAGATTGGTTGAGGGGGGTAAGAAGATCATGGATTTCATTTTGGATGCAGAAAAAGAAGTAATAGTTGGGGAAACTTATTTGCATACATGCAGCAATTAAAATCATGCGAATGGATGGATTATTTGCAGCAATAAGTTTAAAGTGAGACAGAATGCACAGGGCTAAGTAGTATTTGACTAGTGGTGAGTACCGGCGAATGTGTATTTGTGTGTTTGTGTGTGTATGCCGGCAAGGTTGGGGGGTTGTGTTTCTTATAATAAATGCTGTGGAGCAGCACTGGCACTTCAGATCAAGGACACTTTCCCCTTTCTAATAGCTTTAAATAATTGCTGCAGAACAGGCGAATAAAGTAAGATAAATTTTGTATTTAGCGTATGTGGAAATATTATGAATGGTTGAAGACTCAACTCGCTTTGATGCCCTTTGACAATCTGATAATTTTTGCAAAGATGTACTTAAAATGCTGTTTCATGCAAAGTTCAGATTTTTTTCCCTTGTTTAAAAAATACACGACATCATTAATTTGCAGGCCTGTATATTAATTTTGCTGAGAGCACCGTTTATTTCTCTTTCCTTCCACTTTGTTTAAAGTCAGTTGTTGACAACTCTCAAGCGTGTCAAACTCTCATCGCTAATAATTGCTTAAGGACCCCTAACTTCTACAAATGTTGGTTCCAGCTCAAACCCCATGCTAGCCCTGGAAGAAAAAAAAAGAGAGAGAGAGAGGGGGAAGAAAGAACTTCTTCTGATGAATTTTTGATTTTCCTTCTTAACAAAGAAATGTCTGAGATTCAAAGCAATAGCTTAAAGTGATATTATAAAATAGAATATGGAGTGCACTGTTCTGAATGACTCTTTGCTTTTAATGTGGGGCTGAAAAATTGTCAGTGCCTTTTTTGATTAGATGGGATTTTTTTTTTTTTGTTCTTGATCTAAGAATTGAGGAGAAAAACATGCTACTTGCATTTGAATATGGCATGAGCAGAGATGTAATGTATTGGAGATAAAGTAACAGCAGCAACGCCTTAAGGCAGCACCTGTATCTTCGGGTCAATGCCATCTCTCTTTAGATCGCTGCTGTGCCACTCTTTCTGCAGCGGCTTTATTAGGCCTAATTAGGCGGGCTGTCACTTTTATTGGTGATGGGAAAGGAAGATAAGTAGATCACTTGTGTCATCTATCTCTATCCGGACGTGTCTAAAAAGTCTAAAGTGATTGCTGTAGGCCACAAATACATACCACAAGAGGGAGAGGGAGCTGGGAGAAAGGAAAAAACACAAAAAAACAAAACACCCGGAACTGTAATAGAAAAAAGTTCTAGAAATGCTTTACCTTTGGCACTGCTGTGCGTAATTTCAAACCCACGCCAAGGAAGTGTGAAACATCCTGTAAGCCCTTTAGTTCTCCAAGGGAGAAGGCTGTCGAATGGATTTTGTAATGGCAGAGTGGAGCCGGGTAAGGGGAGATGCTTCCTACGTAGTAGTCTAGCAGTAGGCTTCCAGGAAATAGGGGTCCTGGTTGTGACCAGATCTCCACATGTGGTAACGTTGAGCAGTGAAGAGTCACGTTAATTAAGGAGAATCCCAGATTGCAATTTTCTCCCTCCCTGCCTTATTGCAATACGATGCCTATGGATGCTAGCCAGTAGGTGAGCAAAGCCCATCATGTTTTCATGTTGCTTTGATCCATCTACTTAATGATAAGTGCAACTTGTAGTATTTACTATGTGCCAGCCATCTTGCTAAAGTGCTTTTTCATACATTATCTCATTTTAGTTGGATCAAGCCCTCTGCAGAAAGTATTAATATACCCAATTTGCAGATGAGAAAACTGAGTCTGGGGGAAACTGTAAGTTTTCCAAATCCTCCTAACTGGTAAATGGCAGAGCTGGAATTCTAACTCCTGTCTGCTTGATTCTGAAGCATGTACTCCTAACCACTGTGAGGCTCCATCTCCCGTTTCTTTCTGCACGTTGCTCTAGAGTATGCTTTGCTTTTTTAAGGCGGCAGGGGTGGAAACCTCTTCAAGTCACAGACCCTTAGAATTTTTAGATTAGAAGAAGTTTGGTCATTGGTTTTGTTGAGTTGATTGAGTTGCCTTAAGGTATGAAAGTTGGATTTAGGAATTATTTTTATCTTGATCTTTGGCTTTGAACATCAAACACCTGCGATTCTTTGGATTCTTTTGTCTGAAATAAACTGTGCAGAAATCTGGTCATGCAATTGTTTGTTACTTGATGCGGGTCTTTAAGGGTACCAAAGTCCTATCTGAGAAAACTGTCCACTCCCTTCATCCCTTCACTTTATTGTATAAGTACACATTTTATAGCATTTGTAGAATGCTTGCTACATGCCAAGCACTTCCATGTATTATTTAATCCTTTCAACAGCTCTGAAATTTGTTCTGATAAAGAGCAGAAGTTCTCATATCTAGGCCAGTTCTTTCCTTTCTCACTGCTTTCTAGAAAGGGGCTAATGATGAGGCATGAGTGAAATGTTGCATTGGCTAAAGTTCAGGGGAGGCCAGCTGGTGGGCAGTGTGCGACCAATTTTTAGAGTCAGAACAGGTCTCTAGTTTTCTATAAAAATGGGACCTTTTATCTGCAAGTAATGAAATGATGAAGAATGGAGGTTTGAGGGACTGGGATATGTTGGTTTCGTCAGTTAGTCTAAAGTTTGATCTGTGTCCAAAGAGGTTTTAGGAGCCATATGCTGGATCCAATCCAATCTGTCTCTTGTTCTGTCTCATTCTAGTACATCACTACCCTCTGGAGCAAGGCTGGCTCTCATTTCCTGGGAGCATGGCAGGCATGGCCAATTTGTCACAGTATCTAGCTCTCCAAGGTTGGGCTCAATATCAGACTGTCACTGTAGTGCTTCAGGGGTTGTTACCAATTCATCAGGGCTGGCATGCAACTTGAGGCCTGTCTGTCATGCCCAGGGTAATGGAATAACACTAATTCTTCTCAGATCTAGCTGTCCCTGTGAACTTAAGCAAACATTAGTCTCTCTGAGCTCAACCATCATCCATAAAGAAGCGATCTTAGCTAAACATGAGCTGCACCAAATTTGTATGAGATTTATAATAAATAAACTTCATTTTCAAGGTAAGAAGATACTATTTCCACTGAAATTGAACATGTTTTTAGCAAAACGGTAGTTCAAGAATCCAGCCACCCCCAGTAGAATAATCATTGATTTTTCTCTTTGCTTCACTCCCCAGTACCCAACCAGTCTCTGAGTCTTGTTGGCTGTGTCCCATGGTGTGCTGTTGAGTCCTCCTTTCTCCCCATCATTATGGGCCTTTCTGGTAACTGGCCCCTCTGCCTTCTAGTGGACCCTCTTCTGCAGTCCCAGGGACCTTCTCAAACAAGTCATGTTCCTCTGCTTTCCCCTTGGGGGTCTGCCATGGTGCAGGACAGAGTCTGCACTCCCTGCTCTGGCACATGTGGCCCATCACCTCCCACACCCTCTCTCCTTTGCTGGTCCTCCTCTCCAAGCCCCAGTCTCCTTTATGATACTATGTCTTTCCTCATACTGTGCCCCCTACACTCCTAGTTCTTGTCCACTGGCAAACTCTTGAGTGCTCCTCTTGTGGCACAATTCAGTATTGCCTGGCTGGGCCTCAGAAGGCCTGTGGTGAGTCTGCAAAGAGCTGGGTGGGTTGCCCCCTTGTCCTCCCAAGTCCTGCAGTGAGGGAGTGAGCCCCTGGGACAAAAGGACTCCAAGCTAGAGTCAGATGGCTACAGTCTCTTGTGAGTACAGGCAGGCTGTGTAGTTTCCCTGAGAGAAGATGCCCAAAGCTCAGTACAGTCCATGGAGACTGCAAATAAGAAGGTTGGAGGAGGCCAGTTGTATAGATGTAACATTTGGGCAAAATCACTGACCTATTCCACTAGAGACATCACCTTTGTGCACAATTGAGGCTGAGAGGACTTCTGCCCCTCCCGCTGCCCAAACACCTCCACAAATGCTGAGGCATTTCTCTTCTCTGCTTTCTTTCCTCCTCTCTTCTATTTCCTCCTCGACTTCATCCTCTCCTCTTCCCTATAACTAGTAATGATTATAAGGACTTTGTTCTAATTTATAAAGCACTTTTACATACATTACATTCTTTCATCTTTATACAGCCAGGTAGGTTCATTACTACGTTATTTCCAATTTTAGAGATGTGTAACTTGAGATCAAGAGAAGTTAAATTATTTAACTTGAAGTCACATCATTTGGTAGGTCCTGGAACTGGGATTTAAAATAAGGTTCTTTAAATCACAGTGTTTTGCTGTCTGTTTTTTTATGAAATATATGACATTGTTATTCAGAACTATATTTATATCTGTAGCTTCTTCCTTGATATTAGAAGAATTTGCTTTATAAACTCTTCTTTGAGTACCTCGCTCTGGCTGCTCTGGAAGAAAGGTCATCCTGTGTGCCTATGTGACATCCTTTGTCATCACTTCCCTCTCTGTCTTATAAGTCGCTCTTTGTGTTGGACTCCCAAGAAGGACAGTGGGTGACCTCTGCACAGGGTTTGTCATATATTATCAGGTCCAAGCATACAGGCCTGGCCCAGAATACCTGTGTCATCAAAGCTTGTCCATTGAGTGAATGAGTAAAAATAAAAGCTAACATTGTGAATCTTGCTATTACCGACTCCCATGTTTCACTTTTCATACACATAAATTCATTCCATTTCAGTTAATTAGCACAGAAACCCTGAGAGGCGTGGAATGGTATAATTCCCACTTTACAGCTAGGAAAACAGAGGCTTAGAGAGGTTCACTTGTGGGGGTGGAGCGGGATGCCCAATCTGACCCGGAGGCTCTGCTGCCCTCTGGTGAATGCATGATGTCTATACCAAGGGCCGTGATAAGAGGAGGGCTTTGGGTATCACAAGACCAGAGTCTCTACTGTGCCCATCACCAGCAGAGGAGCTGCTCTGCCTGTGATTTCCCTGATAATGTACACTTCACAGGTCGGTTGTGAGGATCAAACTCTCTGGTGACCAGGAGGCTTTATAATATTGAAGAATTCTCTAGATCTTTGGTTAATGATGTGACCACTGTGGATGTCACATTGCGGAGGACAGCCCCTTCTTGTGAGCCGCAGGCCTTCTCTGTGTCCTGCTTGGGGCTGGCTCTCCAGGAGGCTACCAGCACTCTGCTGGGCCTAAAGAGAACCAGCGCTTGACTGCTCAGTTAGCTACAGAAGAGAGTTCCTAATTATTCCTCGGCCTTGGGGCCAGCATTTCATCTTTACCATCTCAAAGGGCAAGGGGGAAAGAAAATGCTCTTTTGACCTTTTGATGAACTAATCTGAATTCTTGACATATTTTGTCTTCTGCAGTAAGAATAGCTCAGCCACACCCTTTGCTCTAGTTTCTCATCCTGTTTTTACTTTTTCTTTTTTGCTCTTGTATAACATGGAGCAGAGATGGGCAGCTCGTATAATAATTCCAGAATTGGGTACTTCGGGAATTACTTCTTCTGGCTCCTTCTGGAAAATAGTACCATTCTGGCTTCTGGCATAGCATAATGGTTAAGCTCATGAGCTCTGGCTGTATTCAAATCCTGGCTCTACAATGTAGCTATGGGGTAGAGCTTGATGTAACCACTTACATTTCCTCGTAAGCCTCGGTTTCCACATCTGCAGTAAGGGAGTAACAGTAATACCTATATCATGGGCTTGTTGTGAAAATCTAAATGAGTTAACACATGTAAAGCTTTTAAAATCATGCCTGGCACACCATAAATACTCAAGTTATTTATTCAAAAGATACACCTGTGCTTTAAATTCTGCTACCGAGGCAGATCCAAGATGCTCGTTATGAAATTGAATATGTTGAAAGATTAACCACGAGCAGGCAAATTTCATCAGCCTAATTTTTATATGATATCTAAACTTCTGGTTGAATAGAGAGCAATTGACTACTGTTTTTTTTTTTTTTTAGTTGCAGATGGACACAATATTTTTATTTATTTATTTTTATGTGGTGCTGAGGATTGAACCCAGTGCCTCACACATGCGATTGAGCTAAGGCCCCAGCCCAACTGTTTGTTTTCATATATAAAATTCTAAACATTTGGGTGTTCCAAAATGGTTCTGTCAATTGCATAACAATGTCCACCTAGCTTTAATGTTAGCAGCACCAGCTCTGGCTCATTGTTTGGTACAGTTATCTTATCCAGGTTCTCCAGTCCGTGGTTACAATCCCTGAAGTGCTGTGTTCTCTGCTTCTGTAAGTTAAACTATTTAAGATACTTTGTATAAGTGGAATCTTGCAATGTTTGTCCCTTTGTGCCTGGCTTATTGTACTTAACTAATGTGTTCTCAGTTCATCCATGTTGTCACAAGTGGTAGGATTGTCTTTTTTTAAGGTTGAATAATATTCCATGGTGTGTGTGTGCATGCGTGCGCATCACATTTTCTTATCCTTGATCTGTCAATGGACATTTGGTGTGTTTCCATATCTTATTCCAGAAACAAAAATCACCTCAAAATAGATTAAAGACTTAAATATAATGGTTAAGTCTTTGGAGAAAACAGGAAAAGCTTCTAGACAATGGTCCTGGCAATGATATCTTGGACTTGACACAAATAGCACAGACAACAAAACCAAAAATATATAAGTGGCTGTTTATCAAACTAAAATGCTTCTGCATAAGGAGAGAAATTATCAAAAGAGCAAAAATGAGAGGGTAAAAAAAGTGAAAATGGCATCCTACAGAATGGGAGAGAAAATATCAGCACACCATTTATCTGCTAAGAGGTCAATATCCAAAATTGGTAAGAATCTCTTTTGATTCAGTAGCAATAAATCAATAGCCTATAAATAAATATATATAAATAACCAATAAATATATAAAAACCAATAAATAAATAAAAGTGGGTAAAAGAATAACATTCTTCGAAAGAAGACATGTAAATGATCACTAGGTATATGAAAAAGTGCTCAACATCATCAGGGCAATGAAGATAAAATCACAATGTTTTATTACCTTACCTATTAGAATAGTTATTATTTTTATAAAGGGTAACCAATGTCAACCAGGATGCAGAAAAACTAGAACCCTTATATACTATTGATGGGAAAGTCAATTAGTACAGCTTTTGCAAAAAACAAATCCCTCAAATATAGATATTTTTATTAGAGCTTTATGTTTATGCACTGTAGTTGAGTTTATCCTGATAAACTCCTACATACATGCATGGAAATAGATTTCAGTTCATGATTCCCCCTTTTTCCACCCCCCTTCCTCTAGTCTATTAGACTTCCTTTTGCTTGTCTATTAAATTGTATTTGATTGGTTCTTTATATAATCTTATCCTTTTCTCCCCCTTTCCTTTATTTTACTCTATCTTCCACATATGAAAGAAAACATTTGACCTTTGAGTTTATGAGTTTGGCTAATTTCACTTAGAATGTAATTCTCCATTTCCATTCATTTATTAGCAAATGCCATAATTTCATTCTTTTTAATGGCTGAGTAGAACTCCATGGTGTGTGTGTGTGTGTGTGTGTGTGTGTGTGTGTGTGTGACAATTTCTTAATCTATTCATCTATTGATGGGCATCTGGGTTGATTCCAAAATTTGGTTATTGTGAATTGTGCTGCTATAAAAATTGATGTGGCTATGTCACTCTACTATGCCAATTTTAGATCTTCTGGGAAAATATCCAGGAGGGGGTTCCATCCCTAGTTTTTTGAGGAATCTCCAAACTGTTTTCAGAGGGGTAGTACTAGTCTGCAGTTCCATGACCAATGTACAAGTGTTCCTTTCTCCTCATAACCTTGCCAATATTTATTGTTGAGTGTATTCTTGATCATGGCCATTCTGACTAAAATGAGATGAAATCTTAGAGTAGTTTTGATTTGCATTTCCCTGATTGTTAGAGATGTTGAACATTTTTTCATGTATTTATTGGCCTTTTGTGTTTCTTCTATTGAAAAGTTTCTGTTATCTTTCCAGTTATTGATTGGGTTATTTGTTTTTTGTTGGTGTCAAGTTTTTTGAGTTCTTTGTATTTTCTGGATAATAATCCCTATTAGAGGAGTGGCTGGCCAAGATTTTCTCCAATTCTGTAGGCTCTCTCTTCATGATCTTTATCATCTCCTTAGCTGCACAGAAGCTTTTTAGTTTAATGGCATCCCACTGTATTGATTGTTGGTTTATTTCTTGTGCTTTGGAGGTCTTGTTTAGGAAGCCCTACATGGTGGAGTGTTGACTCTGTTTTTTTTTTTTTTTTTTTAGCAGTTGTAAAGTTTCTGGTCTAATTCCTAAGTCTTTGATCCATTTCAATTTGAGTTTTGTGCAAGGTGAAAGATTGGGGACTAAATTCATTTTTCTACATATACCTATCCAGTTTTTTCCAGCACCCTTTGTTTAAAAGGCTATCTTTTCTCCAAGATATATTTTTGGCATCCTTGTCAAATATCAGATGGCTATAGGTTTGTAGATTTGTCTCTCTGTCTTCTTTTTCATTGGTCTTCATGTCTATTGTGGTACCAGTACCACGCTATTTTTGTTACTACAGTTCTGTAATATAATTTCAGAGCAGGTATTGTGATGCCTCCTGCTTCAAATTTCTTGCTTAGTATTGCTTTGGCTATTTTGGGTCTCTTATTCTTCCAGATGAATTTAAGAATTGTTTTTTCTAATTATGTGAAGAATGTCATTGGTATTCTTCACATATTAAAAATATTTTAAAATATTAAAAATATTAAAAATCAAGCTATCCTGTGATTCCAAATCCCACTTATGGGTATACAGCCAGAAGAGTTGAAATTGGGATTCTGAAGTGACCCCTGTCCTCCATGTTCATTGAAGCATCACAACATTAGCCAAGCCTTTAGTACCTTAACACTTAGGGAGCCTGAGGATTCCTGTGGTTCCTTAATTCCTCACTAAAGTTTCAGGAATATTTTACTCTGGTTATACACATGGGATCCAATCATTTGTTAATTTGGAGTTGTTGAGTTTGCATGAGCTCCCATATAGTTTTTAACTATTTTCTGTAGTAATAGTTTTTAGACTGAGTTCTTTGGCTCCCCATGGGGGTAACAGTGCAGGTTTGAAGTTTGAAATATGTGAAAGGAATTCTAGGATCCCCATTTTCTACTTTAACCAGAGTAGCACTATTTTTGTGTTATATTCTGGGGTTGCACATAGATTTTTTAAAAATTACACTAAGTTGAAAAAAATACTATTAATAGCATCAACGATAGACAGTCTTTCAGCCTCTGTTTGAGTATCTCTACCTTGTAGATTGTTCTCTTCATTTTTTCACTGGGCAGTTTGGCCAGAAATTTCTGGTTGGGGACCTAACCCTGCTTCCTTGTGTTTTTGTGCCCCTGTCATCTGGCACAGCACAGAGCAGGTCTGCTCCTAGTGCTGCTTGGCAGCACAAGGTGGTCAATGCTTTCTGAATCAATGTTCCTGGAAAGTGTCCCAAAGGGCCATGAAGTTGTCATTTCAGCTTGACCAGGGCAAGGATTTAGGTCAGACACCATCCAAAGATGGTGAAGCGAGCCAGGCATCTACTAAGAAGTCGACCATCCATCATCGGCACCTTTCTCCTTTTTCCATAATATTTATGCATGCAACCACTCTCCTGAAATGATTTCCAAATTTTTAAAAAATTCTTGTTTCCATATGCAAATTTTCCTTTTGGTGTTGATAAAAGAAAAGAAAAGGCAAACATGTCTTATGAAGTGAAGGTGTGCAGGTCTGGTGGTCACTTCCTGTAATTCCAGTGACTTGGGAGTTTGAAGTAGGAGAATCACAAGTTCCAGGCCAGCCTCAAAAACATAGCGAGGCCCTAAACAACCTAGGAAGACAATGTCTTTAGATAGATAGATAAATACGTAGATAGATAGGAAGGACTAGGGATGTAACTCAGTGGTAAAGCACCCTGGGTTCAAGCTCTGGTACCCTTCCTCCAAAAAACAACATCTAAACCCTTTGCTTAATGTGATCATGGAAATATTTGTATTAACCTGAAATTATAGTTACAGCCAAATATCATTTCTTTTTTTTTTTTTTTAAGAAGAGAATCATGATTTTTTTTTTTTAAAGAGAGAGTGAGAGAGAGGGAGAGAGAGAGAGAATTTTAATATTTATTTTTTAGTTTTTCGGCGGACACAACATCTTTGTTTGTATGTGGTGCTGAGGATCGAACCCGGGCCGCACGCATGCCAGGCGAGCGCGCTACCGCTTGAGCCACGTCCCCAGCCCCCAAATATCATTTCTTAATGGTTAATAAGAGCAAGGAGAACTCAGTGTTAGCTTTTCCATTATTCAAAACCAATTCTAATTGTATTAATGTTTTACTAAATATCCATATGATTACATTAGCATTTGTTTTTGCTCTTGAATTAAAAAAAAATAACACTAGATGCTATAGTACCCAAATACTATTGTTCTGAATCAATGGCATCTTGGTCTAATTAGTGAGCATTATTTTTGCAATATATTTATACTCACACAGTACACCAGAGACAGCACAAAGCACTCCTGTGTATAAGCAAAGCATGAAAAGAATGAAAAAAAAAAAAACAGTTCCAAACCTGATTCATTCATCTACATTACAAAAATCTCATGGCTATTTTCCTAATTTCCACTTGTTTGTCAGTTCTTGGCATAAACAACACTGCAAATAGAAGGGCTATAGAAGACCTTCGCCTATCCCTTTAAAAAACCCTCTCACTCACATATCCCTAGCCAAAATTGAATTAAGAGGACATAGAAAACATAAACAGACCATTAACTAGAAATGAGATAGAAGCAGTAATAAAAAGGCTTCCAACAAAGAAAAGAGCAGGACCAGATGGATTCTCAGCTGAATTCTATGAGGACTTTAAAGAGTGTGTAATGCCAAAGCTCCTCAAGTGATTTCAAGGAAGAGAAAGGGGTGGAACGTTTCCAGATTCATTTTATGAAGCCACTGTCACCCTGATTCCAAAACTAGATAAAGACACATCAAGGAAAGAAAACTACAGACTAGTATCCCTGAGAAACTTAGATGCAAAAATTCTTAATAAAATTTTGACAAATTGTATTTGACATATAAAGATTGTATATCATGACCAAGTTTGTTTCATCCCTAGGATGTAAAGATAGTTTAAAGTATGCAAATCAATAAATGTCATTCACCATATAAATGGAGTTAAGAACAAAAATCACATAGTCATCTCAATGGATGCAGAGAAAACCTTCAAAAATATTCAACACTCATTCATGATAAAAGCACTAAAGAAACTAATGACAGAAGGAACTTACCTTAACATTGTAAAGGCCATATATGAAAAACCCAAAACCAGCACCATAGTAAATGGGAAAAAACTGAAAGCATTTTCTTTAAAATCTGGGACAAAATGTCCACTCTCAACCCTCCTACTTAATGTAGTGCTATAAATTCTAACCAGACCAATTAGGCAAGAGAATGAAATTCAGGAGATAAAAACAGGAAAGAAAGAAGTAAAATTATCACTGTTTACGGATGATATGACCCTATACTTAGAAGATCCAAAAATATCCACCAGAAGACTATTAGAACTAATAAACAAATTCAGCAAAGTGGCAGGCCATAAAAAATGGCAAATACAAAATCAGCATGCAAAAATCAAGAACTTTCCTACACACTAATAATAAATCTGCTGAGAAAGAAATCAGGGAAAAATTCCCATTCACGATAGCCTCAAAACCAACCAACCAATCAACCAACTGAGGAATAAATCTAACCAAGGAGGTGAAAGACCTTTATGATGAAAACTTATAAAACAGTGAAGAAAAAAATTGAAGACATAAGAAGATAGAAAGACCTCCCATGTTCATGGATAAGCAGAATTAATATTGTTAAAATGCCCATATTACTAAAAGCAATATAACAGGTTCAGTGCAATCCCCATCAAAATACCAATGATATTTTTCACAGAACCAGAAAAAAACAATCCTAAAATTTATTTGGAAGAATAAAAGACCCATAGTATCCAAAGTAATTGTAAGCCAAAAACAGAAATGCTGGCAGCATTCAAATCACACTACAGAGCTATAGTAACAAAAACTGCATGATACTGGCACAAAAAATGGACACATTGACCAATGGAACAGAATAAAAGACATAGAGACAAATCCACAAAGATACCTGATCCTTGACAGAGGTGTCAAAAACATATGTTGGAGTAAAGACAGCCTTTTAAACAAATGGTACTGAGAAAACTGGTTATCCATATGTAGAAGAATGAGACTAGACCCTGATCTCTCAGTATGCACAAAAGTCAACTTAAAATGGATCAAAAACCTAAGAATTAGACCAGAAACTATGCAACCCCTAGAAGAAAATGTGGGGTCAACACTCCAACATATTGGTACAGGCAATGACTTTCTTAATAGGACTCCTCAAGCTCGGGAAATAATACTAAGAAAATTAATAAATGGGATGGCATCTAGTTTAAGAAAAAACAAACTTCTGCAGAGAAGGAAAAAATTAAGAATATGAGAAGAGAACCTACAGAATGGGAGAAAAATCTTTACTAGCTATTTCTGACAGAGGATTAATATCCAGGATAAAAAAAGGGCTCAAAAACTTAACACCAAAATACCCCCAAATCACTCAATTAATAAATGGGCAAATGGCCAGGCACAGTGTTGCATATCTATTATCCTAGTGGCTTGGGAGGCTGAGGCAGGGGAATTGTGGATTCAAAGCCAGCTTCAGCAACTTAGTGAGGCACTGAGCAATTCCGGGAGACCCTGTCTCTACATAAAATATTTAAAGAGGGCTGGGCATGTGGCTTAGTGATTAAATGCCCCTAGATTCAATCCCTGGTACCAAAAAATAAAGAAATGGGCTAATGAACTGAACAGACACTTCTCAAAAGAAGAAATACAAATGGTCCCAGTTAAAATGGCAGCCATCAAGAATATAAGTAGTAATAAATGCTGGAGAGGATGCGGAGAAAAAGGAACAGTGTTAGTGGGGTTGTAAATTAGTGCAAACATTGAAAATTAGCGTGCACGTTCCTAAAACACCCTGCCATTAACTATCCCCCTCTTTGGTAATTACCCGAACAATTAAAATCAGGCTGAATGTATTGGCGCATGTATATAATCTTGGTGGCTCAGGAGGCTGAGATAAGAGGATTGGAAGTTCAAAGCCAGCTTTAGCAACTTAGCGAGGCTCTAAGCAACTTAGCAAAACCCTATTTCAGGGGAGCACGCTACCACTTGAGCCACATCCCCAGCCCTAGCAAAACCCTATTTCAAAATAAAAAATAAAAAGTGCTGGGGATGTGGCTCAGGGGTAAAGAGTGTCTGGGTTAAATCCCTTGTACTAAAACAAACAAACAAAAAACAAAACTACAATCAGCATGCTGTAGTGATATAGGCACATCAACGTTTATAGCAGTGCAATTCACAATAGCTACATATGGAACCAGCCTAGTGTCCATCAACAGATGAATACATTTTTTAAAAATGTGTGTGCAATAAAGCTCCATTGTATTATTATAACAATGGAGTTTTATTCAGTCATAAGTAAGAATGAAATTATGTATTTTGCAAGAAAATGGATGGAACATTGTGTTAAGTGGAATAAGCCAAACTCAGAAAGACAAGGGTTTTATATTTTCTCTCATATGTGGAAGCCTGAGAGGAAAAAGGAAAGGAAAGGTGTGTGTGTGTGGATCTCATGATAATTGAAGGTAGAGCAGTAGAGCAGAGGTAAGGGACCTGGGGAGGGAGGCGCAGAGGTAAAGGGGAAATCCTGGGGAATTTTATCAGTCAAACTATATTGTTACATCATGTGTGTGTGTGAATGTCTAACAATGAATCCCACCATTATGTATAATTCACCAATAAAAACATGGAAAAACAAAACATCATCAACAACAAAAAACCATCACAAAGCAGGATTCTGTTGTAGCCCTGTTTGAAGTTGCCTGGTTAACTTCATTTGCCCCTGCCAGTTCTCTCTTCAGGCCACTCACCTCAGAGGGTGGCCCTCACTCTCCACTGCAGGTGATGTAACCTGTTTGGGAAGCACATTTTCAATGAGAGATTCTATATTTTAATGGTCAGTTAGTAGCTGGCTACCAACAATCTGTGCTCTCTGCCTGGGGACAGAAACGCCAGCCTTATTAAATATTGAGAAGTTGTTCATTACTATGGGGATCTATGACAACAAGCTATCTGCATATTGAGAAAGCAGCAAGTTTACATTCTTCAGAACAGCTACTCCAGTTCTGGGGAAGGACTAATGTTTGTCTGGCTAAATATGCATAAAAATGCAGGCTCTGTCTTGGAGATCTGCTTTGTTGCTTATTTCCATTTTTTTTCCTTGATAGTGAAAATTAAAAAAAAAAAAACAGAACAACAACAACTTGCTTTTAGAAAAAGAACTAAAAACAAACAAACGTTGTATAAAAAAAAATCCGGTTATCTCACAATGATTGTTTTGGAGACTATACCAAATGTTTGAAATACCAACTTACATGTATGTGTGTTTAAAAAAAAAACATGTTTAATTAGATTACCTTGGATTCTAAGTAACTGAGAAACATGTTATGATGTAGAAGTATTTTAAGGAAAAATCTGATGGAACATTAGCTAGCTCTTTGAAATAGTCTCAATAATTGGAAAATGACAATCACCAAAGGTTCAGTCCATGCAGGCTGCAAATCTGGAACCCAGGAACATGCAGTCCAATTTGTCTTTGAAGAGAGAATTGGGGGCTGGGGGATCAGATCAGTGGTAGAGTGCATGCTTAGCCATATGCAAGACCCTAGGTCAATCCTTGGCACCAAAAAATAAAAAATCAGAGTGGAAGGAAGAGGCGGGGACTTGTATATATGAACTGGTTACTTATTAAATGTCTAGTTCCCATACAGAGTATCACATAGTTTTAGACCCATGGTCCATCCAGACCATTATTCATTTTCTGACTGTGGTATGAACCATGACTGCCCATCCTTCAAAAAGGTCACCTGAAAATGTCTGAGATGTAAGCCCAGATGTGCACAGCTCTCCTTAAGTATTAAGTATGGCTGCTTCACTGATGAGTTTCTGGGACTCTTGTTGACTCTTTATTCATTTAAGATGGTGATTCAATGGTAAGTGTGAGAGGGGACCAGTGCCATCTTTCCATTGACTCTCATCAGACTGCATTGTGACCACACATATTATTGCATGGTTGCATGGTTGAGTGGGGGTTTTCTGGTGTGTATGTCTATTTATAATAGAGAACAGTGAGGCTGCTGATGGCAGGGATGATGTCTCTGTGCACAGTGGACTTTGTCTTGTTTTCCCTCCTTCAAGCCCTCCCTTTTTGGTTCCTCTCTTTCTGCGGCTACTGAGAGTCTTTCTCTTATAGACATATTGAATCATATGAATGGTCCCTTCTGAGAGTCGAATGGTGGAAATGTTTCTACAACCTCAGCCGTGGATGCTTTCTAAGCTCTGTAGGGTGTTCTCTAATTATCCCTAGATGCTTGTTAAAACAGTCGTTGAGAACAAAACTCTTCTTGGAATTTGCATTTCATCTTTTTCAGTGTGTTTTACATGCTTTCTCATCTATGAAACTTGCTTCATCCCCTAGCTGATAACTCTCGTTTGTTACCCTACTTTGCTGCTTTTAAAGAACATAGCACTAATTAAGAGCATGGGCTTATATTTGACCATGACAATGTGGATCTTTTCTTTACAACTTATTAATTCTGGAACTCTGGGTAAGCAAGTCAATTTTTTTTTAATGTTTGTTTTTTAGTTTTGCAATGGGACAAAACTAGGATCACTCTTATGAGTTGTTACCAGGATTAAATAATGAATGTCACATGCTTAGCAATATGTTTAACACATAATAAACAAATGCTTAGGCATTGTTACTGCCTTTATACATTCAGCAACATCATCCAATACTAATTGAGCACTAACTCTGGACAGACAGTGAAAATAAACAGTAAAACACAGACATTATCCTGGAACACTACTCAGAGTCTGGTGGCACAAATAGATAAAGGAGCAATTATAATATGGTGTGGACAAGTACTTTTGTAACAGTGCATTCACAATTCATACCCAGTTCTTATTACAGTTCTGTGCGATAGTAATACTACTTTCAGAAGAGGAATCTGTAACCCAGGAAATGAACTGAAGTCACGAGGCAAAGGCAACTCTGAAATCTCTTGCTTCCAGAACTCGTGTCTTGCTCTGTGCAGCAGGCTGACCTGGTTCACGCTGGGCTCTCCTGTGTTGTTGCTTGTAGTTTTGCATGAATGCTCTCACTCCTATTTGACTCTTTAACTTTTGGGGTATCATAGTCTAGGTTGATTTCAGCAGGGACCATGTTGCTGTGGGGAAAGCACTGGGTCGGGGGACAGGGTCATTCTAGGTATGTACCAGTTCTTCTATTATGTTGCTTAAGTATGTGGCTTATGCCCCCACCTCTGTGGACCTCAGATCCTCCAGCTGTTTAATAAAGGCTTTGATGAGTTTTCAGAAGCTAGGTTCAGGGACAGTGCCTCAGCCCCCTCCTTCAGAAGGCTCTGTTTTTATCTATGTAAACATATTAGTGTTTCGTGAAAGATGATATTAGGAGAGAAAAGGATTCTGCTGCTACCAGCATTTTGAAACCCTCTGGTTAAACGATTTCTAAGATCTTGGTCTAAAATTCCATGATTTTAGTTGCTGAAATCAATAAAAAACCCCAGAAAGAAGAAAACTTGTGTGATTTATTCTCACCCTTCCTGCCTCCCCAAAATGCTCAAAGGCAGAGGATAAATGATTTTTAATAGTTAAATAGGTTAGTTATAAGGTTTTTAAAGGTTTTGTTCCCTCCTATGTAAGTTGAAAGTTAGTAGCTATCTTAACCAAGGCAGTATGCAGTGGAGTGATTTTGGAGTTGGAGGACCTGGGGTCAGATTCTGGACGCCATATGTGCTGCGTGTGGCCTTTTGCGTGTCACTTCACTGCTCTCAGCTTTGGTCCCCTGCTCCTCTGCCACAGGAGAGTTAAGATAGAAGTAACTGAGGTAAAAGTGCTTGGAAACCGTGGCTGCTGCAAAAATGTCAATTCTCATTTTACAGTTGCTTTTAACATATTGATAAAGTTCCAGTGAAGACTCTTGAGGTTTTTCAAATCTTTGACTTTTCAGAGTTTCAGCCATTTCCTTCCATGGATGTCTCTGGAGTTTGTTCGACAGACAGGTCTCTAGTGAACAAAGAGAGGAGGTTCTGTGTGTGTGTGTGTGTGTGTGTGTGTGTGTGAAAGAGAGAGAGAGAGAGAGAGAGAGAGAGAGAGAGAGAGAGAGAGAGAGAGAGAGAGAGTGTTATTGTCTTTGCTGTCCAGGCTGACAAATGGGTTTGGGTCCAGACTTCCCCCTACATTATTAATGAAAAATATCATATCACCTGAGGCTAACCTAGTTCCTTTCACAAGTCTTTGGCGACTAACAATCTCACTGCCATCTGAAGAGAAGTCTGCCAAGCAAAGACTCTCCTTCCCGCTCTTCCCCTTAAGTAACACTTTAACATATCTAGCACACGACTGCTTCAAATTAGGTTTGAATAAAATGCTGTGATAAATATGTAAGTGTCTCCCTACACAGATTGCCACTTGTTTAGGGATTAAGGTATCGATTTTTGAATGTTGCTGAGATTTAGACATGGGTTAATTAAACATTTACATATATGTGCTGAACAATATATTGCATGGTACAATAATGTGCACTTTAATCAGAAACCATGGGTGTTTGTGTTTGCTTTTTCCATGTTAATTGGCACCATGCTGGTTCCAGCTTAGGTATTTGGCTAGATGGAAGAAAATAGACATGGTGTTTTAAATATTTTAATTAGGACCAGCAGTTCTCAGCTCACTCATTTCTCATTGGATTGTTTTTCATGCATGAATAAATTAGCGAGCATGGAAGTACTCTGTAGAAAGTGGTTGCCCTCTGGCCATAAAAAGAGTCCTGTTCATTAATACTTTAATGAAATTAGCTGTGAGCAAAATATTATTCCTTTTAACTGTGTTCTAATTTCTTAATTTTAATTAGGCACATAATTGTAGGGTGCTGAAATTATCTTCCTGTTCAGCGCTAAAGTTCCATCACCAGGAGCCTGTGGCTCAAACACGGCACGCTCCCCACTGTCTCTAGCAGGAAATTTTCAGTCCAACTGGTTTTTTTTTTTTTTTTTTTCCCCTGCTTTACCAAAGTTCCCCGCCACCCTCCATTTGCCACCATGATGTGGTACTTCAAGGCTCCTGCTCCTGACTCCCCTCCTTGGTAATGAAGCTGTTGGGCTTCGGATCAGCCTAGAGGTGAAGCAATGAGGTCTATGATGAATGTGGTCTGCTGATTTTTTTTCCTTCTATTGTTTTTGTCTCCTTATCTCCTCACCTAAACATCTGCCCACGTGGCTGTATTTTAGAATTGCCTCTCTCTACTACATATTATTTTATTGGATGGTTTAAATTGGATCTCTGAGCCCTGTGAGAATAGGGTATTTTTCCCCCTCTGTTAATCACCAATTTGTAGCATATAGTTCTTGCTGCATCCAAAGGTAGTTATTGATGTGTGACTCTTAAAGCATCTCTTGACTTCATAACACTGAAAATTCCTTTTTTATATAATTTTTACTTGCTTTAATGAGTGATACATGATAGTAGAATGCATTTATGTACTTTGATATACATAAATGCAGTATAATTTCTCATTTTTCTAAAGGTACATGTTATAGAATCACATCAGTCATGCAGTTATATATGTACATAAAGTAATAATGTCTGTTTCATTCTACTATCTTTGCTAACACCATATCCCCTCCCTTCCCTTTACTCCCCTCTACCTAATCTAAAGTAACTCTATTCTTTCATAGTGCACGCCCTTGTTTTATCCATTCATCTATTGAGGGGCACCTACATTGGTTCCATAGTTTAGCTACTGTGAATTGAGATACTAAAAACATTGACGTGGCTGAGTCACTGTTGTATGTAGATTTTAAGGCCTTTGGGTATAAACCGAGCAGTGGGATAGCTGGGTCAAATGGTGGTTCCATTCCAAGTTTTCTGAGGAATCTCCATACTCACTTCCATAGTGGTTGCACCAATCTGCAGTCCCACCAGCAATGTGTGTCCCACCACGTCCTTGCCAACATTTATTATTGAATATATTCTTGATGATTGATATTCTAACTGGAGTGAGATAAAATCTTAGAGTAGTTTTGATTTGCATTTCTCTAATTGCTAGAGATGTTGAATATTTTTTCATATATTTATTGACTGATTGTATTTCTTCTTTTTTGATGTGTCTTCTTCAGTTCCTTAGCCTATTTATTGATTGGGTTATTTGGTTTTTTGGTGTTAAGCTTTTTGAGTTCTTTATATATCCTAGATATTAATGCTTTATCTAAGGAACATGTAGTAAAGATTTTCTCCCAGTCTATATGCTCTCTCTTCACATTATTGATTGTTTATTTTGCTTAGAAGAAGAAGCTTTTTAGTTTGAATTCATCCCATTTATTGTTTCTTGATTTTACTTCTTGTTTTTTAGGGGTCCTGTTTTTGAAGTCAGATTTAGTCCTACTTTTTCTTCTGGTAGGTGCCAGGTCTCTGTTCTAGTGCCTAAGTCTTTGATCCACTTTGAGTTGAGTTTCATGGAGGATGAGAGATAGAGGTTTAATTTCATTTTGTTACACATGGCTTTCCATTTTTCCCAGCACCATTGTTGAATAGGCTATCTTTTCTCCAGTGAATGTTTTTGGCACCTTTGTCTAGTATGAAATAACTGTATTAATGTGGGTTTGTCTCTGTGTCTTCTATTCTGCACCACTGGTCTATGTGCCTACTTTGGTGCCAATACCATGCTGTTTTTGTTAATATTGTTTTGTATTATAGTTTAAGGTCTGGTATTGTGTTGCTTCCTGCTTCACTTTTCTTGCTAAGAATTGCTTTGGCTATTCTGGGTCTCTTATTTTTTCAAATGAATTTCATGATTGCTTTTTCTAGTTCTATAAGGAATGTCATTGGGATTTTAATAGTAATTGCATTAAATCTGTATAATAGTTTTGGTACTATGGCCTTTTGACAATATTTATTCTGCCTATGCAGGATCATGGAAGGTCTTTCTAAGTTCTTCTTCTCTGTCTTTCTTTAGTGTTCTGTAGTTTTCATTGTAGAAGTCTTTCACCTCTTTTGTTAGATTGATTCCCAAATATTTTATTTTCTTTGAGGGTATTGTGAATAGTATAGTTTTCTTAATTTCTCTTTCAGTGGATTCAACACTGATGTATAGGAATGCATTGATTTATGGGTGTTGATTTTATATCCTGTTACTTTGTTAAATTCATTGTGAGTTCTAGAAGTTTTCTAGTGGAGTTTTTTGGGTCTTCTAAATATAGAATCATGTTATTGGCAAATAGTGATAATTTGAGTTCTTCTTTTCCTATGTGTATCACTTTAATTTCTTTTGTCTGATTGCTCTGGCTAGAATTTCAAGGATGATATTGAATAAAAGTGGTGAAAGAGGGCATCCTTGTCTTGTTCCAGTTTTTAGAGGGAATTCTTTCAATTTTTCTCCATTTAGAATTATGCTGGCCTTGGGTTTAGCATAGATAGCTTTTATGATGTTTAAGTATGTTCCTCCTATCCCTAGTTTTTTCTAGTGTTTTGAACATGAGGGGGGTGCTGTGTTTTGTCAAATGCTTTTTCTGCATCTATTGAGATAATCATATGATTCTTGTTTTTAAGTCTATTGATATGATGAATTATGTTTATTAATTTCTGTATATTGAAATAACTCTGCATCTCTGGGATGAACCCCACTTGATTGTGGTACACCATCTTTTTAATATGCTTTTGTATGTGATTTTCCAGAATTTTATTGAGAATTTTTGCATCTATATTCATCAAGGATATTGGTCTAAAGTTTTCTTTCCTTCCTGTGTCTTTGTCTGGTTTTGATATCAGGGTGATATTGGCCTCAGAGAATGAGTTTGGAAGGATTCCTTCTTTTTCTATTTCATGGAATACTTTGAGGAGTATTGGTATAATTCTTCTTTGAAGGTCTTGCAGAGCTAAGCTGAGAATCTGTCTGAATCCCAAGCCTTTCTTAATTGGTAGGCTTTTGATGGTGTTTTCTATTTCATTTGATTAAAATCATGGTACTTTGTAATATTTGAGGCCAAAAAAAAAAAAAAAGAATTCCCCAATCAAAACCCAAATGTAGCTTCTGAGTTTGATAACACAGTAATTCAAATTTGCTTGCTGTGTTCTGATTTTAGCAGAAATAGTGTAGAATCTGGATTAAAATTTAAGTGAGATGCTAAAAGTTCTTTACTTCACATCATTCTCCAAAATTCAAACTGAAATTGATCATGACATGTATTGAATATATATGACTCAGTAACAACCAAGAATTCATTTGATAATTGTTTGCTAACTTCTTACCCCCTTCCTGTATACATGGACCAATGATTTTGATAGGGGACAGATGAGAATGGCAGAAACATGAGGTTAATAGAATAATTCTATAAAATGGGCTGATTGT
Organism: Marmota flaviventris; assembly: GCF_047511675.1. NCBI lineage: Eukaryota > Metazoa > Chordata > Mammalia > Rodentia > Sciuridae > Marmota > Marmota flaviventris. The sequence goes on along the minus strand of NC_092499.1, from coordinate 106,808,868 downwards.
CCTGACCCCCACATGTTTTCTTTTCCAAGAAGCAATTTACCTACAGGACTACCTGGCCTAAATGGACAGGCTTTGTCACATTCCTCAGCAAACTACCTGAAGGAGAAATGCAGGCCTGAAATAATGTTGATAAGAGGACCCCAAGTTACCCTGAAGGGGGAGACTTTTGTGTTTCACAGACCAGATCATGAAATTCAGAGAGAGAAGGATAATTCCCTCTAACCATAAAACCTATAAGAATGATGGTTAAGAATCCAATTAGAACTGGTCAGCATGGGCCAAAATGACCTAGAGTTGTCATGGCAATGGGGACTTGAAAGTCTAATGTCATCTTGCTGTCAATTCAAAATCAAGGGGTGAACCTGGGCAGGACCCTCTGGAAACTTCTTAGGGATCCCCAATAAAACTACAGTGAAGGAGAGTGCACTATTCCTCTTCTCTCTGAGAGGACCCACTCTCCCCCTTGAGAGTGTCCTCTTTCCCTTTTCCTATCTCTTCAATAAATTCATGCTGTTACTCTGAGTGACACATCTGAAATTTTTCTGACTTGACTGCAAGAATAAGGATTTGAAAGAGAAGTCTTCATGCTGCGTCAGTCTCCTGGGCAGCCCCAGCCCTATAACATTTTTTTTCCCACTGACTCAGGAGAGACAACTGACTCACTTATTTAACTACATTATAGTTATTAAATAAATAAATAAATACAGGTTAAATAAATAAATATTATTATTAAATAAATAAATACAGGTTCATATTTTATGTGCCCATAAAAAGTTTATATATTTGATCTGATATGTTAAATGATAATAATAGAAACTCACCTATAGGTTTATGGAATTATTAAATGACATAAATGCAAACAAGGCTCACAGAAGGCTACCTGACATATATTGAGTAGTCAATAAATGTCAGAAAATGTTATTGACATTCTCATTAGTAATATGGCATAACTGTAGACTGTCACTTTATGAACTATATAACATTTTATTTTATAATGTGCAAATCTCTTCTATGAACTTACTTAACTGCATCCATTTCATAAAAATAGAGATGAGATATCCAGCTTTACCAAATCAGGCAAATGTTATCCCCCAATCTTCTTAAAACATAATTCCATCAGATTTAGCTTGAGGCTCACCACACACTAGAATCCAAGAATTCTAGTACTGAGCATGAAAATACAGTGAACACAGGGACAATTTGATACCATCTCCCAGGCCCTTCTTCCCATTCCCAAGGTGAATGGAATTCCACACCTGTGGCATGATCATCCCATCTGTGTCTCACCTTTTACTGTATCTAAGTCATAAGTAAATAATAGCTAGTGGTCAGGGACTGATTCTAGTTTTTTTGCAACAGAAACTTGTAAAATCTTTGCAGTCTTTCAAGTGAATTTTTTTATAATAAGGAAATAAATCTTCACAAGTTATAAATTAAAAAAACAAAGAGTATCAGAAACACTTAGAAAAAATATTTTTGTTAACTGACACACTTCTGATATACTTTTTCTCCAATTTTTGAACTTTTTGTTCAAATTTAGTTTGTAATTTAGTAATATTTTTGTTTCTAATTTAGTAATGTTTTCTAGACATGGTTTTCTGAATTAACTTTTTAAATGGATATTATTTCCTGAAGTTTTAGAGAAATATCTACCTAAATAATAATCTAAATACAAAGATAATTTTTCCTTTAGCATGATTAACCAAAAATGTCTTTATTTTTGATAGGTGAAATTCATAAAGTGTGAAACTTTACATGCAGAAATATTCTTTTTTTGTGATACTGTTATGGGTTTTTCCCCTATACACACAGAAGTTAGGATAGATTCTCATTTGTAAGGGTTTCCCCCAAAGAAAACAAAGCAGTGTGTTTATAATTTCCTATATTGAGTTTCAAGTCTATTCTTTTTTTTTTGAATTTTTGTTTTAGTTGAACGTGGACACAATACCTTTGTTTTACTTGTTTATTTTTTTAACGTGGTGCTGGGGATCAAACTCAGTGCCTCACATGTGCAAGGCAAGTGCTCTACCACTGAGCCACAACCCCTCAAGTCTATTCTTGACAAGAGAGATTGGTGTTTTGATTAGATATCTATGAAAATTGAATCTTCCATGGATAATTTTACATGTCTGACAACTATAAGCTTTTTTGAAACCCAGTTTTTGATTCCACACATTTCAAACCTTGCTGCTTTTGAGCTCTTCCACATTTCCAGTACATGGTGGTACAGAGTATGTTTATGTCCTGAGCTGACCTTGGCAGCACACCTTTGAGTCATGACACTGTACCTGTGGGTCAGCAGGGTGGACAGAAGTTTTCCTGCAGGAGGAGGGTAGTGAAGCATGTGGACCCTTCTCACAAAATTCAACTAAATGTGTCCCCAATGGAACTCCTAACTCAGATAAAAAAAAAATGCCCATTGTCACTCCAGTGCTACGTGACATCAGGGAAGAGAGACACGAGTTGGTGTGGGACCAACAGTTGTCTTAACAAAGTATAGTTAAAAATGTTTTACTGGTACAAATTTTACAAAACATTTGACCATGTGAATGCACTGGCAGAATCCTTCCTGGGACTTTGGAAGGGACCCCCAAATGCTTAAGGGACACCGAAGTTTATGTTTCATCAATACTGGAGTAACTCTGCCTCTCATAGCATTGTTATGTACATTGGAAAGTTCTAGATCAATGTGACAGTACGGTTCTTATCTTTCTGTAACATTCTTTTCATCACTCAATGTTGAGTTTTCCAGATTTATTGACACATGTTAAGTCTCATTTATTTAACACCTCTCCCCTATTTAATGAAGATGTCACGTTTTATTTTCATTTTTCTCCTTATGGCATTCAGGTTATTTCCAAGTTTTTTTTTCCACTATAAATAATACTAAGTAAATATCCCAGTAGCTATCTCCTTATGCACATGTTGAAGAAGACTTCTAAAGAGGTAGCTAGCATAATGAGTAAGCATGAGCTCTGCTGCCAGATTGCTGGATTTTAATCTTACATGTGCCATCGATGAGGTAGGTAGTTTTTGAAAAATCACTTAACATCTCCATGCCATGAGTACCTCTTTCTTGGAGTAGTAAGGATTAAATGAGTTAATATACAAAACATTTAGAGCAGGATCTGGCGCATAATAAACATGTATGGGGGTTTATATTTTTATTTACCAAGGAATGGCATTAGTGGTTTGTGAAATATGCTTATAGTTAACTTTATTAGATGTTGCCACATTGCTTTTCAGAATTTTACATATTTATGCTCCTAATCATGATGAATGAGTGTTCCAGTTACTTTGCCTCATTTTCTACATTTATATTTTTAAACAAAATTTTTGACATGCCAGTGGTATGAATTGATATCCTGTTGTTTTAATTTGCATATTCCTTGTTATTGCTGAGGCTAGACAACCTTTCCTGTGTATTTGGTCATTTGAGATTCCTCTTTTGTGAATTACTTGTTCATATCCTTCACTTTTTTCTTAGTTTGATTATTATTTGTCTTTTATTTATTGTTTATGAAAGTTCTTTATACACTCTAGGTATTAATTTCTTATTGGTTTTATGCCCTAGATGATTTTTCCTCTATTTTGTTGTTTTGCCTTTTAATTTGGCTTGTGATTTTTTTTGTTAGAAGTTTGAATGTACTCATATTTATCAATCTCTTTCCATTAAAATTAGTTACTATTTATATATTTGAAAAATTGCTTCTATGCTTTTCAGTCCTAAAAATATTTTTGCTTGTGTATTTTTTTCTAAATGTTTTTTTAAGTTTTTTTTTTTATCATGTTTAGTCTTTAATGCACTTAAAATTTATTTTTGAATTAACTATCAGGGTATGATAAAAAAAATTTCTTTCCCATGTGGCTAGCTAGTTGTTGCATAATTTCCTTTCCTCTTCCTTAGTTATACCTGCAAGTTCCCATCTATCTGGGGAGGCATGTGTCTGTTTCTGGGCTGTTTATCCTGTTTCACTGCTCTATTTATCCCTGAAATCACAGCATACTTTTTAATTGCTATAGGTTTATAATACATCTTCAAATTCTCAATCTCTAATGGGTCTGTAAAGCTGGTGAATTCCTATTGTCCTTATTCTTTAAAACTGTCTTGTCTATTTCATAGTCTTTAACTTCCATGTGCATTTTTGAGTCAGCATGTTAAATTGCACACACATACCCCACCACTTCATATAGACACACCATGTTGGGGCTTTGATTGAAATTGTATTGTGTTTAGAGATAAATTTGGTGAGAAGTGACATATTTATGTTAAAGTCTTTCCTTAATAAGCACTGTATATATTTTCACTCATTTAGATCTTTCTTTGATAGTTTTATAATTTCATCCAAAAGATTTTTGTACATAGTATTTTTAGAAAAGTTTCTGACTTTGGTTTTTAATCTGTCCCTCTGGATGTATTTTTTGAGAACAATTTTCCACTTTTCTAATATTTTCTTTAGCTGTGTCTAATTGGCTGTTAAACAAATTCATTTGATTTTTAAATTTAGTTGTTGGATTTGGGACTCTTATTTCTATGTAAGTCTTTAAAAAAATACAAATCTCTGCTGAAATTCTCTTACATCATCTACTTACTTAAATGTATTAGCCCTTCTACAGGATATGCTGTTTGTGTGTGTGTGTGTGTGTGTGTGTGTATGTGTGTGTATGAGAGAGAGAGAGAGAGAGATGGGGGGAGAAAGAGAGGGAGATTGTGTGTAGAAAAGGAGACTCTGAACTAGACAGATGCTCCTGAAAATATCCATTTCAAAATACATTTGACTGTTATTACTTTTCAACAATAGTTATTAGGTTAATTAGAACATAATTTTTTAAAGAAAGAACCCATTGTGTTTTCATATTAAAATTCAATTAAGCATTAGAATTTTTGAAATAGTCAAATTATATAATTTATTAAAACTAGGATATTCCATTCACTTAGGGTTTATAAAGTACCACTAAACTCGGAGGTTTTTTAGGATGAGTTTGTGTTTCTTTTTTCTTTTTGGCATCCCAGTGCTTAGAATAGTATTTGGGATAAGTTAAATGCTCAACAAATGTCTTAAAATTGAAGTGAATTAATACTTCAATACAATTACCTTTCCTGAACACAGCCTGACTAATTAGGGTTAGGGGATTAGAAGATGATTTTGTGGTAAGTCTATAATATAAAGTTTTCTATGTATAAACCAATATGCTACTAAATTATTTAATTAAAAAAAACTATATTCATCTCAATAGAAAACTGTCAAAATGTTAAACTTAGATCAATAAATAATGTAAGGAAAGAGAAGAATGAAGAATTCAGGCATAGAGCCCTGGAAGAAGAAATCCCTCCTGCTCAAAACAGTCCATAATTGTTGGAGACTCTTGGATATGTTCTTTGAGTTTGGGGGCTGGAGAACAGCATAGCGACTACAACTTCTATGGGTTTCAGTACAGAATGGCCACCTAGATGTGGCTAAACTGAACAATCTAGATTAAATATGCTATTTGATATTTACATTTTTGGATAGTCTCAATTGATTATCAGGAGAGAGATTGGGGCAAGGTTGAACATCTGATTGAAGAGTAATTTGGTGACAGGCAAGTTCCAGGTGGCTCTTGTTAGTGATGTTACTGTTACTATCTGCCTAAGGTAGGTGGTGCAGATGGTTGTAGTTTTCAGTTGTGCCTTCCTTTTAGAAGCTGGAGACAGTTTAGTTTGCAATTAAAAATAAGACTAAGTCTTGATATACCTTGGGAGCAATTTTCTGCTTTTTCAGGTTGCCACTAGAAACAAGAAAGCTAAGAGATTTGTCATGTCCACAAGCAATCTAGTTTTGCTGTATAAACAATTTAAAATATAATGTGCTATACGGTCTGATAGCATGTGACATGACCACAGGGAAAGTTTACTTTTTACCTGTGGTCAGTCTTCCATCAACTAGAATACTCTTAGGACTCAAGATGAAAAGTCTGGAATCACATAACCTCTAAATTGTCATTCATCACTTGGCCAAGCAATGGCTTCTGATTGAGCAAACAGGAGTATTATTTATTGGTAGAAATAGTTGGAAAGAAACAGTTTTGAAATTGTAAAAAATAGCCTAGTATTTAAATCAGCTAGTACTCAAAATGCAAGAAAATATCTCTTTATCCATTTCTCTCATTGTTCCAAAATGAACCTGAGTCTTATACAAATGCACACACACAAATTATTATATACTGTTTTCTATTGGAAAAAATAGGATATGATAGATAGGTATAGAGATAAGATTGGAAAACTACTAGAATAACTAATATCTTCTCTCCATGGTGGGATTCTGGATTACTTTTATTTTCTTCTTTGAGCTTTTCTGTATTTCACAAAATATGAATGCATATCATATTTTAAATTTATGTGTTAAATAATAACTCATTTAAAAGTAATTTCCTACAAAATCTTATTAAATGATAAATAGCAATAAGTATTTAAAATTATGTACACCTACTCAGTAATTAACAGACAACCACTTGAAATGATGAGAATGTGAGAAGAGGAAAGGTAAGCTGAGAAGAGCTGGGTTTGGCCACAAAGAGGCAGGCAGGGAAGGATAGCACACTTGGGAAGCATGGGCATCAAACTTGTTTTCTCCACCAACATAAGGGCACCATAATTGGTGTTGTCTCACAAAATGGTGGGGGCTGAAATAAGTCAGTTGCTCAATAGAAGCAAGATTTTGGTCCTTATAGCAAAGGCTACTCTCTCTTAGGGGTCTTCTTAAAAGAAGCTTCTCTATGGACGTGTGGACATTTTGGAGGGCAGCCCCCCAGCCCAGGGCCCAAACAGCACAAAGGGAGAGTCTGGGCAAGCCAACTCTGTCACTGTGACAGTTCTCTGGCATGCTGCCTCCCTCCTGACCAGACCTCCAGCCCCTCTCTCCTGGGTTGCTGCACCTGCTGATGAACTCACCTCTTGCACTGGGACTTCCCTCCTGCCCACTCTCTGCATGGAGGCACGGGGCTGAATCGTACCTTGATCCATGTTGTCAACCCTCTTCCTGCTTCTGTTCTTTGACCTCTTTGAATCATGTCAACATGACAATCAGAATGATCTGAATTCAGTTAGATCATGAATATCTCTATTCCTACCGTTCAAGTGACTTCAAGTTCATCTTATGAGCAAGAACAAAAGTCTTTAGAATGCCCCACAGGCCCTTGATGATTGGGAATTGGCCCTGGCCTGCCTCTCCTCCAAGTGTCCGCCTGTCCCTCCTCTGCCCTCCTGGGTGCAGCTGTGTGCACTGCATGCCTACTTCAGCCCCTTTGTGTTTGCCATTCCCTATGCCCTTATCCCTTTATGCCTGTTCATCTTTCTTTTATTAATAATTCAGCTAAAAATCCAGATAAAGTCTGCTCACCCTTTTATAATTTCCCATGGGAGCTCACACCTTTCCTTCCCAGCATTCACCACTTTATGTTTGTGTTTATATTCATTTGAGTCATTGTTTTGTATGGTGTTGGCTTCATGAGGGTGGGGAATGTTCTGCTCACTATCATTTCTCTTGTGGAAACAGGGCTTAAGCACATGATAAGAGCTCACTGTTGAATGACTGAACGAAGGTCCTGAAGAGTTGGTTGGAGAGTCCTCTATCCACTCCTCACACCCTTCTAGCTTTAGTCACTAGTTTGAAAGCAAGATTGGAAGCCCACTTGTTCCTTCCTCTGGAGCATCTCAATAAAAAATGGGGATTGTGGGTTGCTGGGCAACCAAAGAAAGTCCCAGAAGAACACACCTGGCAACATCTCCCAGTCAAAATTTTGTATTTGGAGTTCAACATGCTGTTTTATGAATAGCTTCAGCTACTTTTGGAATAGGAACAATTTTTCCTCTCCTGTCTCCTTTCCATTCAATTCTTCCAACCTTAAGATCATTACTGGTCTCAGTTTTGAAGGGAGAGAAGTGCAAGCTCTAAAATTACATCTAAATCATATTTGGATTCTTGGAAGAAAAGAGAACACATGGTCTTTGGGTGGAATTGTATAAGGGTGGATGAAGAAGTTTGAAAAGTGTGTTTTTGCGGTGCATGGCTATAATCTCAGCTATTGGGGAGTCTGAGGGAAGGACTGCAAGTTCAAGGTCAGACTGGGCAACTTAGTGAGGGCCTGCCTCAAAATAATATAAATAAAAAGGGCTAGGATGTAATTAATGGGTAGAGCATCCCTGGGTTCAATCCCCAGGACTGTTAGAAAAAAAGTTTCTTAAAAGAGAATGTTCTTTGGAGAGTTGATTTGTTTAATTTGAAGGACAAGATTTTAATTTGGTCATGATCCACCTTTTACTGTTACTCCTCCTTTCTATGACTGGAGAAATTTTATATCCAGGATCAAAATTCCATTTGAAACCTCCAAATTTGCCTCTGAACCTCAGATGGCAAAATGGAGCATCATACTTCAGTATTTGTAAGTAGTTCCTATGGGAACATGACTGTTCCCTTGCAATTAATGATCCTTGTGGTCCTATTCAAAGCTTTCTTTTTACTCTAATGGTTACTTCATGGATTGGCATGGTTTTCAAGCTTATTGTTTAGAATTGTTGTCTCATTCCATGTCTCAAAAATAGCCATTTGATATTCTAAAATCTTTCATTGTATATGTGGCATGTAATGACATTTTATGTTGCCATATCTACTATAAATAGGTTAGAATATATATCATCATCATAAGACATTTTTTATTACTAGCTGTTAGTTAATTTCTCTAAGTGGGAGAAAAGGTGCAAATGTTGTGGGATGGGGAGGAAGAGGTGAAGTAGAGATACATTTAACTTAGTAGAGAGGAGGGGTTGGGGCAATTGTGCAAGTATGGGAAAGGGGGCTTTAATTTCTGAGGTCTGGAGCAGAGAAATTCTACTCCTTCAACCAACAATGTGGATATTATAGGAGGCACTACAATGGTAAATTTAGAGGTGAAAAAAAATAATGATGCCTATCTTCATGGAGTTTGCAATGTATTAAGACAAAAATAGACATTAAACAAATACTCATATAAATAAATATGCCCCTTCAAATTATGATAAAAATGTAGAATTAAATTATATTAGGGATACCTGTTTTAGAAGAGGAAAGAAATTAGGGAAAAATTTTCTATTAAAGAAAGTTGTAGGCTGATACCTGAAAGATAACTTAGAGTCAGCTAACTTCAGAGCACCCCAGGTGGAATGCTGGGGTGGAAAAGAATGTGTTGCCTTTAAGAATTTGGAAGGTCAGTATGGCTAATGCAGAGAGCAAGGGGTGAGGGAAGAGGGCAGGCCATGTGGGTCAGAGGCTTGAAGTTTCTCCTTAATGCCATGGATGGCACCTAAGAGTTGACAGTGAGGAGTGGCGTGATGAGATTGTGTTTTTAAGTCACTCTGGCTGAACATGGTGGATGGATGAGAACTAAGAGGAAAGATGTTGGGAAAATGCTAAAAATAATGACTGTTGAGATAATGAAAGGCATATTCTCTAAATCTTCCATATCCACAAATCACTAGTGACTAAAATTACCTCTTTGGGTTGAAATCTTAAAGACTTCCTGTGTGTTATGAGGTGGGGAGTATAAACCACTCTGAGGAATCACAATATGAAGAAGTTGGTGTTTTCTGGAGTTGCTGATGGCAGAGCATTAGGGTGCAGTCACTTTAGAAGGATCCAATGGTGCCTTAACCGCTGTTAGTTCAAACGATAATTTCTTTCTTTCTTTTAGTACCACAGATTAAACCCAGGGGTACTTAATCACTGAGCCACATCCCCAGCCCCCTGCCCCTTTTAAAATATATTTTATTTAGAGACAAGGTCTCATTGAGTTGCTTAGGGCCCGAGGATGGCTTTGAATAACTTATTTCTTTAAGAAAAAGAATTAGAAGGAAATCGAGTAAAATAATAATTGTGGAATATGTGTTTTGGTGCATTGAGAACAAGTTTTTTACCTTACAAAAGTTAGAAGTGTGAAATTAAGTATGGATACTGGGGATGAGATTGCTTAAGTTATCTGTGTGTAGAGATGAAGCACAATGAATCCTGCCATGGTGTATGATTAAAATGCACCAATAAAAAAGAAAAAAATTAAAGAATGAAATCCTTTGAAATTAAACAAAATCATATTTTTAGAAGAGAAATAGAATGGAGCAAGGTGAAGAAAGATGAAAAGGAAAGGGCCTGTTGGTGGACAGTTTACCTAGAGTCTCCATTCCCCAAATGCTCACCTCTGGTTTGTCCAATATCAGCCTCTGTGTTGAGAATACAATTCCTTTTTAGTTTTTTTTTTTTGGTCAGGGGGTCAGGGTACCAGGATTGAACTCAGGATTGACCACTGAGCTACTTCCACAGACCTATTTTTTGTATTTTATTTAGGGACAAAGTCACACTGAGTTGCTTAGTGCCTTGCTTTTTGCTGAGGCTGGCCTTTGAACTCAAAATCCTCTTGCTCCAGACTCCTGAGCTGCTGGGATGACAGGCATGTGCCACTGTGGCTGGCTAGGTATTTTTATGTTTAGCTGTTTCCCACCTCCTTACTGTAATGGAGAAGAACTGGTGATGGAAAGAGAATGAGGAAAACCAAGAAGATGTAATCCCGGCATCAGGGCTGCTGCTAGCACAACTCTGGGAACAAATGTGAATTATACAACACAACTGCCCTGTCTAGGGTTGATTTCGTGGGGTGGGGGGGGCAGGAGGGAGCATGGAAAACTTGAGGGGTCTCAACTATATCTGTAATATTTTATTTCCTTAAGAAAAAATATGATCCTCCTGCCTCAGCTTCCTGAGACAAGGCCCTAAACAACTCAATGAGACTCTCTCTATATATAAAATACAAAAAAGGACTGGGGATGTGACTCAATGTTTAAGTGCCTCTGAGTTTAATTCCCAGGATAGATAGATAGATAGATAGATAGATAGATAGATAGATAGATAGATCGATCTGAGGCAAACAGAACAAAATGTTAAGCTGTAACAAAATTAATAGTGAAATAATTCCATGTGTGATTGTTAAATGATTTTCTGTCCCTATTTCTGTTACATATGTCATAACAAAAACTCTGAGATGTATCAGAAGGAAAGGTACTAGGGCTGCCATTAGGCACAACTGCAGCTACAAGCCAGGTGCCGGTGTAAATCTGCCCACAAAGGCCATCGGACTCACTGTGCTGTCTTCACCTCGATGGTTGACTATTGTAGGGAGTAGGGTGGCTGGATTGGAAGGTACACCGTTACCTAGTTTCCTGGAAAGGATCAGTAACTTGCCATGTTTCCCCTTCCCTAGATTGGAGACAGTGCATCCAAGTCCCTTTGTCTTTCTTTTTTAAGAGCTTCATGGTCATACACAGTACTTGGGCACATCCCAACAAACTCACACTCATGGAAATAGATTTCATTTCAAGCACCCAAACCTTGCCTCCCCTTTTTTCTTCCTCTATTAGACTTCCTTTTGCTCATCTATTAAATTATATTTGATTGGTTCTTTCTGTAATCCTTGCTTCTCCTTTCCTTTATTTTACTCTAGCTTCCACATATGAGAGAAAACATTCAAAATATTCAAGCTTTGAGTTTGAGTTTGGCTTCTTTCACTTAGCTTGATAGTCTCCATTTCTATCCATTTACTAGCAAATGCCATAATTTCATGCTGAGTAGAACTCTGCTGTGTGTGTGTGTGTGTGTGTGTGTGTGTATCACAGTTTCTTTCTGTCCCTTAGTTGCACTAAGCTCCAGAAACTGTTTGGTTTCAGAATGGTTTGCAAATATAAGAAAAGTGAATTTTAAAATATAAGTATTTTTTCATGTTAGCATATTTTCATAATCCTTGTTAGGACACTCCATACTTAGACTCTGTGTGGTCTGGAAGAGTCACCAGATGATATCAGAGATTCATTCAAATTTCTGAAGCCTGATGTGTATCTTAATATTAGTGATACTAGAAATAGAAATAAGAAGCATGGAAGCTTCCAGAAGAACTTCTCATTTCTGTAGCTGCCAGCCACCTCAGTGTCTTCTTACTTTTTCTTCTACTTTAAAGGCCCAAGTGTTAACTTTATAAATAATGCTACCAAGCTGCGTGAAGCTAATGTCCCTGGTGCTTGGGGAGGTTTGAAATTAAAGCAAACATCATGAAGATTTTAAGAAATAGAAATGAGTTACAGAGGTGGAGAACTGAATGTGTTCATGTATGCTGGGCTTCAGTCTGTCAACATGGGAAATTTTAAAAGAAAAGACAATTAAAAACATTCTCCTGACAAGAAAGAGTGGCTATTTGCAAACCTACTTCCCTTTCCTAACCCTATTGATAAGAAAACAAGATCAGCATCATCAATTTTAAAGGGAACCCAAAGCTCTTGAATAACAATTTCACTTATCTTGAAGGTTTTCATTTGATTCATGGTAAACTGGACCTTAGAATAAAATGTCTTTCTCCCCTTTTCCTGTCCTTAGTAATATCAAGTAAGAACTGCGAAAGAAAAAAAATACATATAATTTTCTTAATTTTCACCTGACAGTTGATAGAATTCCTGTTTTAAATTTTATCTTTTCAAAAAGACCATAAATTCCCATACTAAATATTGTGTGTATATAGTTGCAAAGAGCAACTTGTGTATTTCTTTTCTTGGTTCTCAATGTCTTTTCAACCTGTCAACACAGTAAGCTAAATTGTTTTGTCTAAATAGCATTTTGTGGCAGATGATTATTCCGACATGAATAAAGTCCTCATTTTATGTATCTATTTGATGGTGCTGGGGATTAAACCCAGGGCCTCGTGCATGCTAAGCAAGCATTCTACCACTGAACTACACTCCCAGCCCTGAACTGCTCATTTTAAACAGGAAGGCCTAGATGTGTATCACCAGTTCTCAGAAACAGGCAGGACTGTGTTTCGATGCCGTTAATGCCTTCTGATTATCAAACTGCTATGTCCATGCTAATTGCTAAATCCTGTGGGATCTCACTAAGATGAGATACAGCCAAGAATCAAGAGTGAAACTCCAATTCAGCAGAGGTGGTGCTTTTAACATCTTAAGACCATATTCATTATAGCTATGACTGTTAAGTTGGTAGAGGCAGAGGCCATTCGTTAATCATTACCTGAGTGGGGTGAGAGCAACCTGTCCTGATGCAGGAAGTTAACTTTTCTGTTTCCCCTTTAGGTCACTTCCAACTCCAGAATATCATACCATTCCTAGATTACTGTGGGCAAAATCAAGCTGAAGATTCAGTCACTTGGAGTTAAAATGACATTTTCTTTCAGTTCCCCTGCGTGGTGGAAACAAAGCTGTCTGTCTGTATCCCATGCTTACCCTTCATAACCTGGCCTGATGTCTTGGTGCCACTTGGGGAGAGCTTTTCCATCACTGTTGAGCTTTCAAGGTGCTGGATTAATCCTCCTCAGACAACCATTCTTTGTCTTCTAATCTTGCTTTTTCATCATTTTGTCTTTTTTTTCATGGATACATGAAAACACAAAAAAATGTCTATTAATGGAGTACTCTGTGATGTTTGAATATAAATGTCTATTAGTTTAATGTTTAAATAGGTTGGAACATATGCATCTCCTCAAATATGTTTCATTTCTTTATGATGAAAACATTCGAAATCTTTCTTCTAAACTTTTTGAGCTATCTCGCACAATATCAATAGTCTCCCTGGTGTGCAAACTATAACTTAACACTGTCAACAGACCTCTGCCCATCCCACCCTGCTCTGCTCTCCTGGTCTCTAGTATTCATCATTCTATTTTTGACTTCTATGGGCCCAATTTCTTTAAATTTCACAGTTAAATGTGATCCATGTGATACTAGTCTTTCTTGTGCCTGGCTTATTTCACTTAAAATATTAATCTCTAGTTCCATCATATCACAAATGACAGGATTTCACTCTCTTTTATGGCTGAATGTGATATAGGTACCACATTTTTTTTCTCTATTCATTAGTTGGTGGACACCTAAGTCATTTCCATTTCTAGGCTATTGTGAATGCTGCTGTGATAGACGTGGGAATGTAGGGACCTCTTCAACATACTGGTTTCATTTCCTTTGGACACACAGCCAAAGTGGGATTACTGGATCATATAGTAGCAGTTCAACATTTAATCTTTTGTGGAACCATTCTCCATAATAGCTTTGCAGTTGCTAATTTTACAGTGGAAAAAAAAAAGGAATGTTTGGGTATGATAATTTTAATCTTTTCTGAATTGAGTTGACTAATCTGGTTTTAAAGCAAATTGGTAAATACTTCCTATTATTTTCCCACCAAAAGTGTACAAGGTTATCCTTTTTCCTATGTCCTCCCCCTTTTCTTGTCTTTTAGTCTGGATTTTAGTTGCATTGAGGATGAACAATATCCTTGTAGTATTTATTTCCAGAATAAAACTGGTCAATTTTTCTTTGCTTTTGGTTTCCGCTGCTCTTGCTAATTTTTGTTTCATTTTGGGGGGGTCTTAAACAACATGCTGAGTTGAAAGTCATTGGAAAAACTTCCCCCAAAGTGCTTCCTTATCCCTAATCAGTGCGTGGAAAGGACCCTCTGTTCTTATCAATAAAATAGCTTTCTGGCTATTAGCCAATCCTGTTCTACTCCCACACTAAGGAAACGCCTGTAGATTGCAGAGGATTAGAGATTTTAGTGAACATTTCCTTTCACTGCACTCAGTCCTGGGAAGCACAATTTTGAGACAGAAAGACATAGAGACAGGCCCAAAAAGAAAAGCTCAACCTGATAGAGGAAAGGAACAGGCAGAGATGAAGGCTGAAAGAGATAGCAAGAAGGGGAGAGTGGGGCCAGAGAGACTAGCAAAAGGTACACAGAGGGAGAGCACTGAGGAAGAGAAAGTAAGAGAACATAGAGGGAGACTGAGAAAGAGAGAGGCAAGGGGGGCTGTGACCATTTTTCAAATAGAAACATACTATGTTTGAGAAACATCTAATAACCTATGCTGGCTGGGTACGGTCTCACACTTGTAAACCCAGTGGTTAGGGAGGCTGAGGCAGGAGGATCACAAGTTCAAAGCCAGCCTCAGCAACTTATTGAGGCCCTAAGCAACTCAGTGAGACCCTATGTCAAAAAATAAGAAAGGCTGGGGATGTGGCTCAGTGGTACCTAAATAAATAATCTATGCCTTTAAATCAGTCCCAAACACACAGATCTTTTGAGCCCATGTCTTCTGTGAGAGAAAACATCAGAAAGTGAGCTGGAGGTGTCCCTATGACAGGCCAGATTTCCCTGCCGAGGATGAGAAAAATTCAGCTGAAGATTATAGTCAGTAGATGATCAGAATAAATGCTTTGAATTCACCTAGACATCAAACCCATATTAACCATCCAAAGAACCTTCCAAAGCAATGTCATTTTAGAAAGCATGTTAATGAAATTGGGTGTGATAAAATGGAAGCGATTCTCTTGTTTGGTTTTATTAAAATGAGTCCATCTCGTGAAATGGATCCATTTCCCATTTCTCAACATCTTATCAGAGGATGCCATTGCAGTGGGGACTAAGAGCTCCCTTTCCAATTTAATGGGAAATCAAAGGCACAGAGCCACCTGCACAGGCGAAAACCAACAACTCTGAAGGATGACCCTTCAGTGGAAATGCATTCTGGGGCAGGCCATGTGTTTTCCCGGGACTCATGTTTTAACCCCAGTGTCGTTCCCTGTACTTTATCTCAGTAAGATCCTGGCTTAGGCTGTTCTCTACCCAGTGTCAGCAGTGGGCAAACAATAATTGTCAGAGCTCAGATTTCTCTAAGACCTCATCTTCTCAAAGTGGATGTTATAGGTGTAAAGACCAGTGAAGTTGATAATGAAATAGCAAGTATTCCTTTAGGATTTTGATGTCGGAGAAAGGAACTCATTGTCTCCATTGCCAAGAAGCTGTCACATCTGCTTTAATTATGATTAATAACATACACATACCTGAGAAGGTTTTTTTTCTCTCTCTCTCTCTCTCTCATGCTGACTTTCTTAAAATGCCTCTTTGCTAAATATTATCTCAGAAGCCAATGCAACTGTAGCTTTAGGGACAGACTGGGACAGTGTTGCTGTATGCAATGGTGTTTATAAACATTTCTGCTTGGCTGAATCCATCAGGTTCCAACATCTCTCTGTGTGTAATTACTTTTCTTTGCAGCCTTTTTTCTTTTTCTTTCTTTTTTTTTTTTTTTTACTTAGAGGAGAATTAAATGGGGAGTAATTATAATATTGGTGTAAGAGTTAAGAAAGAAGCACATATTAATTGTGAATTGCAGCTAAATCAGTATAATAGAGCTATCTTTTTTAAATTTTAATGGACACAATTCCTTTATTTTATTTATTCATCTTTATGTGGTGCTGAGGATTGAACCCAGTGCCTCAAACATGCAAGATGAGTGCTCCATCACTGAGCCACAACCCCAGCCCCTAATAGAGCTATCTTGATAGTTATAGTTTAGTAAACAACCTCAACCACTGTTAATCAGACACACACACACACACACACACACACACACACCATCAAATGAAGATCATTTATGGTTGAATTCTATGATGCCCAGTTAGCTCTGCATTATTTAGACAGAAAGTGATTTTCTAAAGTATGTGTATTTGAAGAGGATATTATAAAGAAGTATGAATTTTGCACAGGTTTTGACCCCTTTTTTTAAATCTAGACATATCTTTTGCTCATTCTTGTTAACATTCCCAGAGTGTTTTATATTTGCAAATTGCTTTACTCTGGTTTTGCTAGTTATTCCCAATGCTAATACACACCTGACCTCATTCTATTGTTTAGGTAAAGTTAACAGGCCTCAGAATTCAGTGAGTTGATGGCTTCATCTCTGGCTTAATTAGACAGTTTAAGCTCTAATTGGCTGGTGTTAAGTCAATCAATCAGTGAGAGAGTTGAACCTACACTCACTGGGAATTGTGGGAGCAATTGATCTAGTCAGCACCAGACACTTCAGCAGAAATCACTTATTCAGAGCAAAACTATATGTTTCAGAGGGCCCTGGCAGTGAGTGTCTGTGAATTTCTGGTCAGTGCTGTGGCAGTTCAACCCTATCTGTGTGCAGAATTTGAGGAAAAGCACATTGCCCGATCCCCTGTGCAGCTGAAGGAAAACATGTTAGAATTAAGTGTATTTGCTCACCAGGATAAAGACAGAGGTAACTGTCAACTAGAATAAAATTTGCCTTTTGGAAAGGGAAGCAAAGGCAAATTGGAAGGCACAGATATCATGAGACTGCTGTGTGGGCAAGCGTTCTGGAAATGTTGGTATTGGATGGAGCATAGACTCATATATATTCTGAATCCATTGGTTTGTGAATTCCTCAAAGGAAGGACTGGGTCACACCTGTCTTTGTATCTCTTATAGAGTCTAGCCCTGGCCTCATGTGCTGCATTTACTGAATGAATATATAAAACACTTGTTCTCAGAGTGGCTAAACCACTGCTCAAAATGTGAATTTCTTTAAAACTTAGTATTTGTCATTGAATGGCCATTTATCGTATTATTTAAACTTGGTCCAAAAAATGTCCCCAAGTCAACCTGCTCCTGTAGGGAATATGCACAAGAATGTGCTTGTATCACTCTATATACATGGGTTGGTTCTCAGGATACCCACCTTGAAGGGATTAGAATCATTTAATGGCATGAATTCTGATATGTGTAGAACAAAAAAATACCAGCCATTGACACAATGCAGATGAATTCTGAAGACTGATAATGGCTACGTTTAGCTTCGTTATGTATTCTCTACACTTCTGTGAATGTTTAAAAATGTTCCTATTAAAACATTAAATAAAATAATCAACTGCATAACTGATATTCTCACCTTGTACATTTTGATTCACAGACTTGTAGGGCTGACAAATACTCTAAAATAGCCATTTAGTTCCTATCCTTTTCTTTGCCTGAGAGGGAACAGAAGATATGATGATGGGAAGAGGTTTGCAGAATGGATAGCAAGAGAGCTGATGAAAGAACCAACTAGGAACTTATTTTTCATGGCTTTGGCTATTTTAAAGACAGCATGACAAATAAGTGGTATGATAAATAAATCCAGAAATCAATGTTAACCTGAATATCCAGACAATGAAGGGAAATGGTTTTCAATGTAGTCTTGAATTTTCTTCTTGTTGATTTTGGGGCATTAGACTGGTTTAGTTTATAGCACCCCAGAGTCCCTTCCTGCGTGGTATAGACCCTGCCAACCTCGCTGGGCTCTTCTGCAATTTTCGTCCTGGTTTATCATGGTCCAGCTGGCTTTTATGACCCTTGAATATGCCATGATTATTCCTACCAACAAGCCTTTGCACTTTGCTTCTCTTTGACTGGAACTCTCCTTTGACCATATCTTCATAAGGCTGGTTCCTTCTGACTCTTATTATTTTAAATGGATTTTATTTATTTATTGAACAGTTTTAAGTTCACAGCAAAGTTTAGGGGAAAGTATAGAAAATTCCCATTTATCCTGTTCCTGCACTTGTACAGCCTTCCCAGTATCAACAACCTACCCCAGAGTGGTACATCTGTTACAAATAATTAACCTACACTGAGACATGATCAACACCCTAATTCCTATGGTTCACTCTTGGTTTGGTACATTCTAAGGGTTTTGACAAATGTGCAATGGCCTGTAACCTCCATTGAAGCATCATATAGAATAGTTTCACTGCCCTAAAATTTCTCTGTACTCCGTCTCTTCATCCTTCTCTTCCTCCAACCCCTGGGTTACTATTTAGTTATCTACCTTTTCAGAGGAGCCCCTCCTCAACAGCCTAGCTAAAATAGCAGTCTCTCTTGGCCCTGGACATTTTGTACCCCTTATTTTATTCCATTTTCTAATACTTGGAATTATCATGTCAATTTGGCTGCATGGTTTTTTCTTACCTGTCTTTTATAAGATCCCTGAGTAGAATATATTGGTCACTGCTCCATACCTTAACTCCTAAAGCTATGTCTGGCATATGTAAATCCTCAACAAATATTTGTGGAGTGTATGAATCTACTGTGTTTAGAGAGGAAGACAGTCACATTCATAAAATGATCTGGCAAGTGCCAGCATACAGCATGCTGCTATGAGAACCAAATGAAGGCCTGTCTAACTCAGACCTGGAGAATCAAGGAAGCCTTCCCTGAGAAAAGTACCATCAGATGAAGATTCAAACATAGGGGAGTTGGCCTGGGAGTGAATGCTACCAGTGCCCTACCCACATCATCTTGGCATTCACCGTCACTGTGCCTCCAACTCAGCTCTTTCTACATGTCTGCAGGCCTTTTGTGGCTGGCAGGCAGAAAGTGCTGGGGAGTTAAGTTACTTCCCAGGAGCAGCCCACAACCAATGACTAATGGGAGCAAGTAGATAAGTACCCCAGCTTCCTTGCTTCTGAGATCCCCCAGGGAGATGGAGCCTCCATTGGTCACGATATGAACCCATTCAATGGTCACCCATCATCAGCTGCCTTCTCTTCCCCACCTCACATCCACACCCACCCTACACATGCTTCCTGACATCATCCCCTGAAACCTTTGTTTCAGGTTCTGCAACTTTGGACATCTGGCAAAGAAAAAAGAGCAAGGTCATTCTGGACAAAGACAACAGCTTTTATAAGAAGCCCAGACTTGTTTTGAGTGTAAGAAATTAATTTTGGATAAGTTGTGATCTGAGTGTTAGGAAATGAGGTTAGAAAAATATCAGACTGGCTTGTTTGTCTCTTGTATGGGTTTTCCAGGGAATAGTGGTAGTAGATCTGTACCATTCTATCTGCAGTTCTCTGTATGCGAACAAGAATATAAGTCTGTCTGTATGTATGTATCATGGGTTTTCCTCAATGCTGAAATATGCAGTTCTAGAATACAGCAGAAGTACCTGGCTTAGGCTGGGAATTATACCCACACTCTTGTTCCTCTTTGGATCTCCTCATCAAATGTACTAATTAGACACAGCAGTAATATGGGCAAATCAGTTTTGTATGTGAAGTCAAAATGAGAAAAAAAAAAAAAACCCAGCCAACATAAAATAATTGGTACCTTGGTCTGAATAAAGACCTGAACAGCCTGTCAGGAATAATATAGCCTGTGCCTTTGGCCTTCCCCCGCTGCCTGGCAGATTTGGTGGCAAGAAGCTATCTGTGGCTTCCAAAGTGCTTTGGGTCCCCACGTCCCTGACCTCATGCCTTTTTCAAAGGGGAATCTTCAGAGAAACCCACGCTACATTTAACTTCAGGAGCTCTCTCATGGGCTTGTGTCTAACCAGACACAGCCGATCTGAATATTTCCTGCATGCTAAGCAGACCATTGTCAGCCGCTTCCTCTAGGCTAGATTGTTATAAATGCTGTTTATGATCCTGCTATGACAACTGTGAAGGACATGGCAAAGAATTTATCACAGGATTATTCATCCACCAGCAGAATACCTAATAAGATTCTAAATGACCCAAGATGATAATAAGATCTAGCTTGTAGCAATAAGGTATTAATAAACTGCTTTTTTCAATAAGGGAGAATCCTGGCATCATTACCCTGACATATTTGTTTTGCTTATATTTTGTGAACAAAGTAGGGCTGCTGGATTGAATAGTAAATTTATAAAAACCCCTGATGTATGAAAAATACAACCCACGTGAAGTGGAACCCATAGGTTAAAGTCAAGAGCACAGTGTTTGCCTATGACATCCAAGTGCCTGACTCCCAAGCCATCGATTCTAATTGTTCCATGCCATTTGCCTTTGTATTTAAAAATTATATAAGAATAATATATCGCCTGCTGTTGACCACAAGGCCATAATTCAAATGAAGAAATTTAGTAAAATCATAAACCAAGAAAAGTGCAGCGTGGATGAATAATGGATGAAGTGGGAACACTGAATTCAAAATGAAACCTGGGAATCTGCTGCATGTCCCTGTTTTGGAAATAAAACTATTCAATATTAAATTAACAAAAAAAAATGGATCCCATTCATTGTCACTTAACCAGTCCTAGTGAGGGAGAGTGGCAGAGATTCAAGAACCTGCTGTTACTAATTTTTTAAATAGCAGAATACAGAAGAGTTGGCTCTTCCCTTGGAGGTGTGAGTGCACCCTGCTTTGGTTTTGCCTTTCTGCCTCACAGTTTTTCTGCAGCTGCACTGTGCAAGGACAAGACCCAAAAGGCTCAAGATGCTTTTACTTACTTTCTGGCAAGATAGTCTTGTGCCTTAGAAGGTGTTTTCTGGTGAATTAAATACATCAGAGCAATATCAGTAGAGAAGTTAGCAATGTTCTTATTTATGAGATCTAATGTACACATAATAAAATGCACAATTCCTAAGGGTATACAGTTTGAAGAGTTTTAACCAGTCAATTTCTGGAACCCACCACTCAAAACAAGTTATGGAACATTTTCAACTTCTAGAAAGTTCCCTTGTGCACCATTCCTCTAAGCATCCCTCATTCTCCAGCCCCGGCAATGATTGTTCTGACTTCTGCCATTGGATTTGCTTGTTGAACGCCACATAAATGGAAACATGCAGTGTACGCTTTTGTGCCTCCTTTTTCTTACTCAACACCGTATTTTTGAGAGTCACTCATGTCGGTGTGTGATTATTATCCACTCCTTTTTGCTGCTGTGTGGATATACCACACTGAGTTTATCCATCTTCTTGTTGATGCACATGTGGGGCCCTTATGAATAAAGCTGCTATAAACATGTACCAATATTTTGTTAACTCTAAGTGGATCATGACCTAGATATAGATGCTAAAAGCATAAAACTGCTAAGAGAAAATAGAGAAAAATCTTTATAACCCTAGGGATAAACAAATTTTCCTAGATAAGACACCAAAAACATAAACTAAAATAAACAAGTGATAAATGAGACTTCATCAAAATAAAGAACTTGTGCTCTTTGTGTATGAGTCTTTTTGTGAATCCACTTTTATTCATCTGAAGCACCACTTACTAGGTCACAGGGGAGATATTTAAGAAATAGCCAATGGTTCTCCAATGGTTGATGCATCTTACACTTCCACCAACTGTCCGAGAGTATTCCACATATGCCACGCCCTTTTCAACACTTAGTGTTGTACGTTTCTCTGGGCTGTTCTGGTAGCAGAACGTTTGAGCAGGCAGCTTGTTCATTGGATCTTTAATTATCAATTATAAACATAAAAATCACCAAACAGGTAGACTGGTGACTGATTGGATTTCACAATTCCCAAATTTCCTTTTGTGTAAAGTTCACAGATTGAACATTTAAGGCAGGATATTCTGATCCCTGCATTTTAGACTGCCAGACCATCTTCAGGTTGGCTTCTCATTCCTTTAGTATTTGTCTCCAGTTCCAGCTCCTTTGCCCACTTTGTAGACCTAATTCTTATAAAAGATTTTAACACACATTTAATTGAGGATTCCGTCTGATTGGTCTAAAAATCTCACAATAAAATGACTCAAACTTTAGGGAACATGACGCAAATTATAAAAGAGTATTATTTTATGTAGAAGAGAAGATTTGAAAGGATCCTAAAACTGTCTGTTTAAAAAGTGGCTTGTCCAAAGCCCACCCTAGGGCATGGGTGGAGATGATAGCCTAGGGTAAAAAGCATGCTAGGCCTTCTCAACAAATTCCATTTGGGAACTACATTTATAAAGAGAAATAATGAAACTGCTGCCTGGCATTCGCCATAAAAATCTCTTGACAAATAAAAATCAGAACTTTAACTTCTCTTTAAAATGAATTTATACAATTTTCAGCCCACTGGGTGGGACCCACTTGCGTATGGAATGGGACCTACTGAGTTGTGATGAAAGTCCCTCTATTCCTTCTCTCTGTCACTCATGGGTCACATGAAAATGGCCCTCTATTCCAGGATGGATATCCTCAGGACAGAACTTAAAGAACTCAAGGACAGAACTTAAAGCCAGAAGCCTCCAAGTGTCTGATGACTGCACTGTCCCCTTCTGAGAAAAATAGCCAAAGGCTGTGTGCTGAACACTGTTTGCCCTGCTACGAAGGACCTTGCAGCCCTCGTCCCATTTGACGGCCTAGAAATTCCTATCATTACAAAAGTACTTAGCTATAGGCTGGGCACGATAAAAACGATGCTAAAGATGACAGTAAAAATGGACATTGATTAAACATATCACAGCAACTCTGGTCCACAGCTTAATACTTTTGTTAGGAAGACAACTCCTAATTATCTTCACTGTCATGTTTGGTTTGCTGTACTCTGCCACTAGGGGGTAGCAGCATTGCTATTGTTTCAACTTAAGTCAATGCAAATTTTGTTTACAGTTCTTAATCTTTCTAGGGGCATTTTTTTTCCCTCCATTTAGAATGGATATAAGTGATCTTCCAGCGATTTTTAGATAGTAATTCAATTATTTAAGAGATGAACCTGGTGTCTCATAAATGCTGCAGAAGTACAGTGACATAATTTTCTTTTTCCTTTCAATCCATTATTTTATGTCTTCATTAATTATTCTATTTGTAATAGTTTTGCTTGCTAAAAGAAGTGTCTACTGTCAGTAATAAATTATTAGCACATTCCTTCTGTACTTTGCACTTGCCTATAGCACTTAGTTTTTCCACATCTATATGAGCAGGTGTTATATTTGGGAATTCTTAGAGGAAGAGGACTTGTATCTTGTGTACTGGGGAACATGGCAGAAGACAATCGCTCCGACTCCCAAGGATCTTAAAGTCTGGTTATGAAGATGAGATGTCTGCACGTTAAGTGGACTTATGAGTCTAAAACAGGAGTGTTAAAAATCTCCCAGCATTTTAGAGAATTTATCAATTTCTCTTTGTAATTTGGTTAAATTTTTTGCTTCAAAAAGTTTGAAGTAATGTTCTTTGGTTCATTCAATCTCATGATTGTTATATATCCCTGGAGAACTGGTCCTTTTATTTCTCATAAACTGGAGACTTTCTTAACTTCTAATGAGGGTTTGTCCCCTTAATTTTTTTTTATCTTAATAGTTTTAAACTTTCTTTGGGTTTGTATTTGACTGATATATCTATTCCCCATTCTTCCCTCCCAGATTTTTGGGTCATTATATTTCATGTATGTCTCTTCCAGTAAGAATATAACTGAATTATTAAAAACACAAGAATGACAGCCATTGCAATACATAGAGGTCCATGGAGATAGCACCTGGCAAGTTGGAGCCGGATGGACCCTGGGAGACTCTGTGCCTTGCTGAGGAAAAGCAACTAAACATGGGCAAAGGAGAGTCTTAAAAAGCTGAGACGCAAAATGCCATCCTATACATTCTTTGTGCAAATTTGCTGGGTGGAGCACATAAAGTACCCAGATGCTTTAGTCAGCTTCTCAGAGTTTTGTAAAAAGTGCTCACAGAGGCAGAAGACCATGTCTGCTAAAGAAAAAAGAAGACTTGAAGACATGGCAAAGGTGGACAAGTCTTATGATAAAAGAGAAATGAAAACCTATATCCCTCCTAAAGAGGAAACGAAAAAGAAGTTCAAGGATCCCAACGCACCCAAGAGGCCTCCGTTGGGCCTTCTTCATGTTCTGTTCTGAGTATCGCCTATCTGTTGGTGATGTCCCAAAGAAACTGGGAGAGATGTGGAATCCCACTGCTGCAGATGACAAGCAGCCTTACAAAAAGAAAGCTGCTAAGCTGAAGGAAAAATACAGAAGGGATATGGCTGCCTACCGAGCTAAAGACACGCTGGATGCGGCAATAAAGGGAGTTGTTAAGGCTGAAAAAGCAAGCAAAAGAAGGAAGAGGAGGAAAATGAAGAGGAGGAGGAAGAAGAAAATGAAGAAAGTGAAGATGATGATGATGAATCAGTTGGTTCTGATACAAGTTTTTTTTTTTTTCTATAAAGCATTTAACCTCCCTGTACAGACTCACTCCTTTTAAATAAAAAAGGTTTTTAAATGTAAGGCTGTGTAAGATTTGTTTTTAAATTGTACAGTGTCTTTTTTGTAGAGTTGCACGACTGAATGGGTCTCCATAGCCCTGTCCTGGTGGTATTTTCAATGACCACTAACCTTGCTTTGTAGTATATGGAAATTTAAGGTAGGTTCTTGATGGGAACATAGCACGATTAGTTGTATATGAGGACAGTAGTTTTTCATCTTCAGTTGTCTCTGATGCAGCTTTATACAAAATAATTGTTGTTCTATTAACTGAATACCACTCTAATTGCAAAAAAAAAAAAAAAAAAAAGTTGTAGCTGTTTTGTTGACATTCTGAATGCTTCTAATATCAGTAAAAGAAAAGAACATTTGTCTTTAGCTGCCCAGTTTAGTCATTTGAATTTCATGATTTAAACATGATTTCTTTGGACTCTTTTCAATCATCTTGTTTGTTGTTTCAGTATTCTGTGCCTTTTCCTGGCTTATTTCTTTCTCTTGCTCCCTCCTTGTCCCTCTCCTTCTCCTTCTCTTTTCCCTCTCTCCCTCCCTCCCCACCCTCATTTGCTTCTCTTAGATAAACTAGACTTTCTCTTTATTCCTTTTTCCTGCCCCTGCTTGTTTTATTTCTTATCTTTCAGTGGTCATTGACTTTTTAACATGCATTCTTAAAGTCAAAATGTAGTATTTTCCCTTCTCCCAAATAATATCCAAAGATTCATCTTACCATCAATGCTATTTTCCCCCAGAATTTTGATTCTTTGTTAAAAACAAGTCATGTTTACCATTGGTTTTTCAGTGAAAGCTTTAGATTTATCTCACACATTTATTAATTTCTTGCCTCACTACCTGGCAACGGTATGCCTTCATTCTGAATTCAGTTCTCTTCCTACCACAGTACTTCCTTTAGTGGTTCTTTCAGCAAGGTAGGGAAGAGGAAAGTCTCAAAATCTTCATTAGATTGAAAATGTCTTTATTTTGTCATTCTACATGAGTGATCATTTTTGCTGATTTCTTCTCAGCACTTTGAAGATACTGTTCGTTTCTCTTCTGGTCTTCAAATATTTGTGTCAAAATACATCGTACATGTTAGAAAGCACATACCGCATGAATGCAGTCAATGCATACATGTGATCAGAATTTAAATCGAGAAATCCAATGTGTAGACAGCACCCCAGAGGCCCTCATTCTCCCTGTTAGCTACTGTCCCCCAAAGGCTAAACATTATCTAGACTTCTACCAACACAGATTTTTTTAAAAAATCTTAATTCAAATAATAAATAAGGTTTTTTTAGAAAAAAATCAATACATAATGTACATATTTATGGGATACAGCTTGATTTGATACCTGTATGCAATGTGTAAAGATTAAATCAGGATCATCAGCACTTTCCTAGCAAATAGTTATCATGTATGTGTGTGTGTGTGTGTGTGTGTGTGTGTGTGTGTGTGTGTTGGGAGCATTCAAATCCCCTGTGCTGTGGAACAGTAGAACTTGTTCACCCTATCTAACTGCACTTTGACAACTGTTGTCCAATTTCCCTCAATTCCTCCTCCGAACTGTTTTCCTAGCCTCTGATGACCACTGTTCTATGTTCTAGGTGAAATCAACTTTTTTATGTGAGAAAGATTTGTGCAGTATGTGTCTTTCTGTGCCTTATTTATTTCACTGAGCATAATGTCCTCCGGTTCCATTCAGGTTGCCACAAATAACAACATTTCATTCTTTTTAAATGATTGAATAATGTTCCTTTGTGTATCTAATCATATTTGAATAATATTCCTTTGTATATATAATCAGATTTTATTTACAACAAAGATTACTTTTGTTTTGTTTTTTATTGATGCTGAGAAACCTGCCATAAGTCTAGTCTTTGTAGTCAATGTGCCTTTCAAACCCTCTAATTTCTTTTAAGATCTTATTTGTGATAATCTGAAGTTTTATTATGATATGTATAGCTGTAGAATTATTTTTATTCTATTTTATTGTGTTTCTTGGATCTAAAAATATGTTTTCCTAAGTTCTAGAAAAATTGCATCCACTATTTCTCTGAATATTGCTTCCTCTCATACTTTTTACTCCATCTTTCTGGAACTCTTTAGAAATATATACTGGATCATAATCTGTCCTCCATAACTTCTAACTTTTGTATCCTCTCTCTCTTGTATCCTCCGCCCCCTCGCCCTGTGTGTGTGTATGTATGTATGTATGTATGTAGATAATTTTTTTTCTACACTATATTCTGTATAATTTTTGGATTTGTCTTCCCTTTTGTTGATTCTCTCCTGTTGTATATGATCTCCTGTTAACCCCATTTGTTTTGGTTAAATTGAGTCCTTCAGAAAAGATATGTTGAAAAATAAAACGTCTGATAAAAACTAAAAATAGAAATTAAAAAAGATATGTCCTAACTTCCAGTAATGCAGGATGGGAGTACTGTCCTACAAAAAGAGTGTTCATCTTCTGGAATGAGTTCTTTCTTTTAAAACATTTTTCATTGGTGCATGATAATTACACATTGTTACATATTTGTACATGTACACAATATAATGGTATTATTTAGTCAATTATTTGGCTGTTCCCTAGTACCTTTTCTTTCCCTCTCTTCTTCTCTCCCCTGGTTCCTTTCCTCTACCAGTTTCCCTTCTGTTTTTATGAGCACTCCCTTGTACATTTTTTTCCCTTTCCTTTTTTTCTCTGTCACTTTCACATATGAGGAAAAAACCTATGAACCTTGACTTTGAGTTTGGCTTATTTCACTTAACATAATGTTCTCAAGTTCCACTCCTTTTCCTACAAATGACACATTCTCATTCTTTTTTAGGGCTGCATAAAACTCCATTGTGTGAGTATACCATGTTCTCTTTACCAATACATTCCAATGATGGACACCAAGACTGTTTCCATAGTTTGGCTATTGTGAATTGTGCTGCTATAAACATAGGTATGCAGTTTAGAGTATGATCAGTTTAATTCTTTAGGATGAATACTGAGGAGTGGTATAGCTGGGTCTACTCTTTTGAAAAATCTCCATACTGATTTCCATTGTGGTTGTACTGATTTATAATCTAACCAACACTGTGGAAGTGTTCTTTTTTCCTCACCTCCTCTCATTTATTATTATTTATATTCTTGATGGCTGCCATTCTGATGGAAGTGAGATGAAATTTCACTGTAGCTTTGATTTGCAGAAAATAGGGCCTTTTTAAAAAAATGATCTTAGACCAAGAGATTTGTATTTTATTTCGGAACATCTTTGACCAACAGAAATAATATGCAATTGGAAAATGCCCCCCTTTATTCTTAATCTAGAAGACATTTGCTTTTGTTTTATGATGATGGGGTTCAAACCCAGGGTTTTGCACATGCTAAGCACAAAATCTACCACTGAGCTGTACTTCAGCCCCTAGCAAAATGTTTTCTCCAAGCATCTGTCTGGAGACACAGTCATTCAGTGATGACAAGACAGGTTGACCGTGGTGAATTTGTATCTGCCACAGGGGGAGGTGGTGTGTTACTAGTTCACAGAGGCACAGGCCATCTACTACAAAGCCCTTGTTCTCTATCCAATAGCCCTGTTCCTGTGGGCTCAGATATATCCTCTAACAGTGTATCAAGATCATTTGGAGATAACACAGGATTAACAGCTGAAATGAGACAGTTACAACAGAAACTTGGGAAAGTTTCCAAAGCTCTGGGTGCGACCATGTAAAGATTTTTCTTTCTTGTACAAACAGATAAGAGCATGACTGGTATTATTAATCTTTAGATAACAAGCAAAGTTGTTGCAGTTTCCCATAAAAGAACTGTATGGGGGAAATGAGAAATACGTAATTCTTTGCTTAGAGTCCTATTAGTTTAGAATCCCAGTTTCTGAGATTTTTTCAACATGTGTCTCCATATATATATTAGGAAGAACTTGATACCTTCTATTCCAACTAAGGCAAGGGAACTGTAATTAGGTTAAATCAGAAGCCACAATATCTGCCACTGAAAAATGAACAGACAGGATCTTTGGCTGTAATGGAAGCAGCCCATTGCGGTGGTAGAGACTTAGCCACAAGGAGGGGAATACTTTCTTGTTGATCATCTGGACAGTTGAAGATTCCCACTCTGAGGCAAAGGGATGATGGAAAAGGACCATTATAGGCACAGGGTCTTGGATAGAGGTTATACAATTAAAATGAAGGTTGTTCACGTGGGTCCTAATCCACTATGGCTGGTATTCTTATAAGGAGGGGAAATTTGGACACAGAGACATGCCTGGAGGGAGGATTAGGGAGAAGAGGGAAAGAGAACACCATGAGAAGACTGGAGTGACAGTGTTATAAGTGAAAGAACATCTTGGGGCTCTCAGAAGCTGAAAAAGACAAGGAAGGATTCTTCCTCACAGGCTTAAGAGGGAGCGTTGCTCTGCCAACACTTTGATTTCAGACTTGCAACCTCTAGAACAATGAGGTGATGCATTTCTGTTCTAAGGTGTCCAGTCTGCGGTCCTTTGTCATGACAGCCATGGTGTTATGACACCATTTATTTCATTCTAAATTTCAGTGATTCTGTTTTGTTTTTTTTTTTAATTTCTAGAAGGACAACATGATTCTTTTCCAAATATATTTCTTCTTATTATACACTATCTTCTTGCAACATGTTTTATATTTTATCTGTTTAATCATTTTAAATACATTTTAAATACAGTTTCATTGCCTCCTTCATATAGTTCTATTACATTAAATTCTCAGTCTATTGTTTCCTGTTCTGTCTGCTTACTCTCACTTAGGGAAGATCATTTCCACTTGTGACTTATAATTTTTTTCCTTTTAATTGTGAGCTTCCTTTCAGCAAGAATTTTCCACACCTTGAGGATTCCCATGCCCCTTGGATTGTAAAACTATTTCTATAGAGTAGTTTCATTTTTTCTTAGGATGGTATCTCAGTGGATTTATTGGTCTGTAGCCAATTTTTATTTTAATTTCTTTACTAAGATTTCCTTACAGGTAGGCGACATGAGCCACCCTACCTGCCCTAAAAGGCTTGGAGTTTTTATTTCTTATAGTTGATTTTTGTACCACTTGGAATTAGGAAAAGACAAAGTGCCTTGTGCCTTCCCTTGGATGTGCCTTCTAGAAATCTTGATTTCATACTGAGCTGTCAGTTGCAGCTTTTCCCTTGTACAGCCCCCCTTCTGCCTCTCTTGTTGTGAAGTAGGCATTTTGCTCTGGACTTGACATTAGCGTCTGTGTCTAGCTCACGCCTTACTGGACCACCAGAGCACTGCTGCACAGTTGACAAGATGGCAGCTCTGGCTACACGTTGCTCTTCACTTCTGGGATCGGTGCATTTCTTTCTTCTTATTCTCTCTCACAAGAGTTGGGTTTTGTTTCAGAAAAGTTGGTACTACATCTCCCTCAGCATTTTTATGCATTTTTTTAATAAGAAAAGGGTTGGGGCTGTCCTTATACAGTCTGCCATTTCACTGGAACAGAAACCAGGACCAGCGTCTGACATTGAATGATTGTGAGGAATGGGCGGTACATGCTGATAGAGGTTTTCAGGAGGGAGAAATTCACCATGGAGTAGGCTTGCTGAGCACTGAGGAATGCTAGAGAGAGTTCAGAGAAGGGAAGGATTAAAGTGTTTTTTAATATATTTTTACATGTCAATTAGATATAGGACTATATGGGAGGAGAAAGTTATGCGTCTAATGTCCAGTGTGATCACATGTGCATAGTGCTTTTCTACAGATTGACACATCTCCTCTTCTTCCTGCTCTTCCCTATGTCTTTTCCTTTGTAGAAACAAAACTGCTCCGTGAACTGCAGGAATCCAGGTTTTTACAGGAAACACCACATCACTTCAAAACCTTACCATGCTGACTTAGTTCTCAAGGCAATGGATGATTGTGAAGAAAGGAATCAAAGATGTTCCCAGGGTGTATCAACCTGTAGCTAATGGAAGGAAAAGGCTCCAGTCAAAGTTTTGTTTTTTAATTTTTAATTTCATCAACTGTGACTTGGTTGTCTGAAGAGAGTATGGAAAGCGAATCCCCTGTTCCACTTAGGAAATGCCCTCAACACCTTCTAAACTGGAGCTGTCCACCTGATCTAACTCCTGGGGTGGTTACAAGATTAAATGAAAAAGGAGATGTGAACATGCTTTAAAATAAAAATGTGATATGTTAGGCAGGCACCATAATGTAATAGTTTAGAGTACAAATGGTGAGCCACACTGGGTTTGAAGCTAAAAGTCTGCTACTAACTGTTTGGGCATTTTGTTTAAATTACCTGTACTTCAGTTTTCTCACCTGTAAAATGGGGTTAGCAACAGATGTTCTTCTTAGGATTGTTGTACTTGAATGAGAAGGCATAGTGCCTGACATATAGTAAGTTCTTAGTAAGTGTTAGGTTTTTATCATATCTTTTAACACCATGATCTGTAGAAGAGAATTAATTTTAGGTTCAGGAACCCAAAGCAAATCTAGAGATCAGTATTTGAGAACTCTCTAAAATTGAACCCCAGATTTTTGGGGGACAGTGTTGTGTGTGAGTGTGTGTGTGTGTGTGTGTGTGTGTGTATAAGTGCATGTGTGCTCACACATGCCCACATGAATGTGCTTGTTATGGAAGAGTGCACATTTTCCGTGGCAGACAGTTCATATTTTTTATCAAGTTCAAATTTAAGATTTTGTTGGACTCTCAGGATCACAGAACTAAATACTTTTAATATTCCAAACAGTTTTTTGGCCCTTATTGAGCTCAATGAGCACTGATGAGGAGATGGGCACTGGTCATCATCCAGGTAGCTCTCTGTGTTCTTAGGGAAGAAATGGTGGCCTACTGAGGGACCTAAATGAGAGCCCAGAAATGCACCCAGGTTATTTCTGCTGAAGGCCATTAATGCCATGTGTTCCTTTCTGGTCAATTTCATTGCCAGGTGAGGCAATCTTATTACTATGATTATCTGTGAAAGGACTAAAGATTCATTTCAAGATTTTACTTGAAAGTAGCATAAAATTTTTTCCTCTTCTCATGAAACACCATGAGCCTTCTGGTCTTCCTAGTGAAAACTGAATGTCACAAGGTTAGGAGGCCTTGTTGAATTATACCAGGATACATGCTGGAAAACTCCCCAAACTTGATGAACTGTTAATAGTCACAAAGCTTGCTGGACATGGTGGTATGTGTATGTAATCCAAGAAACTCAGGAGGATTTCAAATTCAAGGCCAGTCTCAGTAACTTAATTTCAAAATAAAAAGGCTGGGTATGTAGCTTGGTGGTAGACCCAGACCCCACCATCCCTTTACCCCTCCCTACCCCTGCTTCAATGCCCGGTATTAAAAAATCACAGGCTCTTTCCTTCTATCCTTTGTATCCCCTTGACTTAGCCCAGGCACTTCAAGAGATTTGGAAAGACTTGCAAACATGTAAGTGTCAAACTCTATTTCTTTTTAATGATGTGTGTCATCTAAATAGTGATGCCATCAATAGGGAATGCTATATTTTGTTGTTTTCTTATGTTTTGCTCTCAGATGCCTTTTAACATATGTAAAAATATTTATATAGTTTTTCAGATCCACAGCATTCAGTACAGAAATGCTCTTTGGAGTTCTCCCTTTTGGTAATTTCATATTTAACTCAAAGGAAGTCATAGGCATATTGGGGGCAGATAGTAGGTACAAATCTGACAAAAAGCTAATGAGCTCTCCTGTGATTATCAGGGAGGACGGTGACTCATTAAATCTCATTTCCTGGGCAAGTCCACATAGGGAGAAGAAATTAACTGAAATAAAGGCCTGAGAACCTAATGCAGTCAGATTTATGAGCATCTGTATAAGCAGCCACATGATAATCAGTGCAAATAGTAAAATGTTTTAATGAGGTTCTCTGAAATATTTAATTAGTTACTCTATTAATTTTTTTCAAGTTTTGTTATTTTCTGTTAGGAATTGACCCCATAGCAGGGAGGGTCCTGAAATCAAGCAGGTTGTCTTTTGGTTGGATTCAATCCAAGCTGTGTTCCCCTCTGTAGGCTCTTTATTAACTACGCCATTGATATTCATAGTTATGCTGCAAAGAGGGTCAGAATGGTTAGAATCTGTAAAGATTTCTTTTGGTTCAAAAGTGTATGTCTCTACTTAGAATTAATCCTCTTCCAGGTTCCTTGGAGAGAATTACTTTTCATTCTGAGGGTTTTCCCCTGCTAGGAAGAATTTTCGCAAAACATAAGAGATATGAAGAAGGGATTGCAGTTGGGATTTGACACCTTAACTTCCCTTTATATATCCAATGTCACTTTCCAGGTGTTTCTATCTTATTCCTCAAAAACTTGGTCCTGGTAGCTTTTACAGCATACATTAGTTAAGTAGCAATAACTTAAGACGTTGTTCTGCCTGGAACCGAACAGTCTCTAAGACTGCAAATAAATTCATTGCCGGTGGGAGGATTTGGGATATCATAATCAATTGGGTGGGGTTGTGGTATTTGGTAGTTCTCAAATCTCACCCATTCATCAGGCCAGCTTCTTGGTTTGATCCTACCATGTGTGTTGGGACCTTTAATTCTATTTTCCAGGAATAGTCAGTTGCCTGGTGAGGGGAGACTAAGAAGTGATCTGTGTGGTACATGTCAACATACAACCAGATATCACCCAGTCACAGGACCTCATTTGGGAACTTCATCCTGACACAGGAGAAGCTGTTCTTAGTTTCTATTCTTTGCCTGATCTTTGTGTTTCCAGACCCCATCCATGCCATTGACTTCTAGACTTGTGACTGAAATCCATGCTTT
The DNA here is from genome assembly GCF_047511675.1 of Marmota flaviventris. Taxonomy (NCBI): domain Eukaryota; kingdom Metazoa; phylum Chordata; class Mammalia; order Rodentia; family Sciuridae; genus Marmota; species Marmota flaviventris. Next base: position 106,775,263 of record NC_092499.1, on the reverse strand, counting down.
CTACTATTAACCATGAAGAGACCAGTCACCTATAGGTATGATTTATTTTTAAAGGGCCATATGCAGGATTCCTAATGGAGAAATCATCCCAGATGGCCTTTTCATAGCAAAAATGAGTGTACCAGTACAAATGTCAGGATGGTTTAGATGAATTCAGATTCCAGCTCATGTTAAATGTCCAATATTTGAAGCTATTTATCTTTTAAGGTCTTCATTACCTATGAAAACATTGGGTTAGACCATGCCAAAAAGAGGAGGTGAGAGCGGGCATGGTGGTGCAGTCCTGAAATCCCAGTGGCTTGGGAGGCTGAGGCAGAACTATTGTGAGTTCAATGCCAGCTCAGCCACAGCAAGGAACTAAGCAACTCAGTGAGACTCTGAATTATTTTTAAAAAATTAGAAAATTAAATAAAAAAAAAATAGGACTGGGGATGTGGCTCAGTGGTCTAGTGCCCGTGAGTACAATCCCTGGTACAAAAAAAAAAAAAAAAAAAACAGGCAGGGGGAGGTTTGTGAGATTAATTCGTAACATGAAAGATGAGTAAGTGAAACTACCATATTATCTGGATTTAATAATACACATAAAACATTTCAATGTTTTAATAGTTCATGAAATCCTGTTGAGTTCATAAGTATGCTTAATGTAGTAGTTTGTTATTCTCTCCATAAATGTCTGTTATTAAAAAATCTTACAATCAATATTTTCTTGGAATTCAGAAAACACTGTTCATTCTCTCTGGCTAGAAAGTTTTATTCACAAATTATTTGCATATAGGGCCCATAAAAAGATCATGGTTAAATCTCTTTTTTTGGCTGATGAGGGGACAGGCAGGCAATTCTTTAAAAACAAATAAAAGGTGTTCAAGCTGCAGAAAACACACTTGAACTTGATAAATGGTTGAACCGACTCACAGTTTGGACAAGCTGCCCAAGCCCAAGCTGTAATGGGTAAGAACCTGACCCAAGGTCCTGTGGCAGATACGAAGTTAAAGGTGTATCTAAGGTTTGGGCCAAGACAGCAAAAGGGAAGGATCATATTCAAAGTGATACAGGTTTCAGAGGCAGAATCTATAGAGAACAATAAGAACAAAAACCTACGATAATATATTCAGGTATCTGTGCTTAGAAAATGTTTTGGAAGAATATGCCCCAAGTGTTACAGCGCTGAGGAGCAGGTGCTGTGGGAAAGATATCCAAGCACTCTTTTAATTTGTGTACTTATATTGCTAAAATATTTTATGATAGCTTATGACTTTTTAAAGTAAAAAACTATAAAAATAATTAAAGAGATAATTGTACCCCAGAAGTCAAAAAAGCTACTGAGATACAAACCTGGGAAATCCAGAATAATTTATTTAAACAAGTGTTTGTACTTGCTCTGCTTCCATCGCCACATTGCCCCAGTGCCCCACCCTCTGCCTTTTGGGTCTGCCCCTGACAATCTGGGGCCCCAGATAATCTCCCATTCTAATGGAACTCCACTTCCTGTGCTTTTTATGAACAGTGATGGAGGAGATAGCTGACCCATACACTGCAGAGGCTACTGGCTCAAGAAACACCCAGGAGGGGTTGGTGGCTGAGGTTCCCCTTCTGTGAACCTGGAAGGGTAGATCATTTGCTCTATGCCAGTCACAGAGGAGAGGACAAATTCCTGTTTTAGAAATCAAACATTCAAGTTTTCCAGTGCTGTACTCTGAATATGCCTGGGTTCCCCACTCCACCAATGCATGTGTTGAAATTTAATACCCAATGTGATGATGTTGGGTGGGGCCTTCAGGAGGTGACTCAGTGATAGGGATGGAGCCCTTTGAATGGGATTAGTGGCCTTATAAAAAGTTCAAGTTCATTCTTTCCAACACGTGAGGATGTGGCAACAAGGTACCAAAAGTGGAGCAGAAAGTAGCCCTCACCAGACACTGGATCTGCCAGTGCCTTGACCTTGGATTTCCCAGCCTTCAGAACTATGAGAAAAAGAAAAAAAAAGTTTCCATTATTTATAAATTACCCCCATCTAAAATATTATAGCAGCCAGGAAAGGCTAAGATCCCCATCCTTTGGAGTCTTGGGTCAGTGTCTTCCTTGATAGGTACCTTGCTTTCCCCCAAAGGCTGGAAAAGATAGATATCACTAGTGCTCCTACATTCTGGTGCCAGGTCAAGGCAGTTCAAAGCAGAAGAATATTTTTTTCTGTTTCATGTGCAGGATACCAGAAAGTGAAGGTATGTGGAGGCTCATCTGTGACTGTGAGTGGATAAAGCATCCCATAAATCTTCATCCATGATTTAAGTCATGAGGGTGAAGGGGTGCCATTGAAACTACCAACACCATTTATTTCTTTTCCCAGAAGATGCTGGCCCACAGGATAGAGCTCAGTCCATTTTAATTCTTGGTTTTGAGTCCATGCTGCATCTTCCTCCTCTGAGTGTCACTGACTGCCTGTTCCTATGCACCTTTTTACTTAAAATTCTTCTACAACTTTGGAAATGAGTGTGGCTGTCAGGTGTGTGCATATTTTCTGAGCTGAAAGTGATCTTAAGTGAATAAAAAAAATGCATTAATTTTCACAGGGATTGATAATTTTGCCTGGACCTCTGTGGTAAACATTTTGAAAAATATTCTTGTGGGAATACCCCGAAATGGCTTGTTGGTGGTATCCACTCCCTCCCCTGGGGCCACCTTCTTGTTTCACTGCAGAATTAGCCAAGTGGGCACAGGGTAATAGGTGAACACTCAGGAAACACTATGAGACCCTGCAGCAACCAGTGGAATCACAGAGTTGCTTTGCTATCTGCTGCTGCCACTTTGTATCTATTCTTTTCCCTTCAAACTTTAGTGGTTTTTCCAGTGCCCCGCCCCCCTTTGAAAACAACCAATGTAGCTAGCAATGGCCCAGGAGGGATTAATGTGAATAACAAATTATTATTCTTACATGTTTGAAGTTATAGGCCTATTATACTTGTCCTTTAGGGAAAAACTGGACTTTACCAAGCTTCTGTTATGCTCAACACATTTCAGTAATTATTTGTGCTAAGAGTTGGTTCCTTAGTTTAAGCTCAGCTTATACAAATTATGCCTTGGGGGAGGCTCCTTGGACTACTTGATTCACAGTGAAGGTTTCCCAACCCTAAAATAATCTTTAAATTCTCTAAATATTTTGCATTTTAGACTTTAACCATGACAAAGAGATGGTGAGCAAAGAGAACCTAGAGAAATTGTGTTTGTTCAGGAAGTGGTGGAGGAGAGGGGGTGGGCACAGGACCGGAGTAGTTTGTCCTTGAAACCCACAGAATGGTTGTTAGGGAGTAGAGGAGAAATAGGAATAGTGTCAATGTTGCAGTTAAGTGGCTGGCTCAAATATATCATCAGGTCCAAATCAGTTATGTGACTATGTGGTAACTATAAAATTTCTCAGAGCTATCCTCTGCTCATCTGTAATATAGGGATAATAAAATATTGATTTCAGTCTTTTAGAGAAGTAAATAATATAAATGAAAGTTCCTTACTATGCACATGCTCTTTAAAACATGTTTGTTTTTCTTCTTTTTTTTTCTTCTTTTTTTATGATAATACAATGATCTTGACATATCATACATTTGAATCAAATGGAGTATAATTTCTCATTTTTTCAAGTGTTTTTTATTCTTTTAAGCTAATAACTAGCTTGCTCTTGAATCTGAAATTCTGGTGATAGTCTCAAAAAAAAAGAAGACCCTCCAATGGGCTATTTTAACCAAAGAATGTAGGTCAAATCAATACAATAAATTTGCTACTGCTGCTACTTATTTGTGCAGCCAGATTGAAATCCCAGCAGGTCCCATTACTAGCTGTGTGACTCTAGAAAAGTTACTTACAATTTCAATGTCTTGGTTTCTCTGTCTGTAAACCAATAGTTCCTATTTCATGGGATTGTTGTGAGAATTAAATAAGGTATTTATCTATAAAACACTTAGAGGAGCACTATGAAGTTATTGTCTCAGTATGAGATATCTCTGAGCTTCATGGCAGCTCCACAGGGTAATTCTATGGAGATAGGAAGAAAATACATATGTTTATATTTTCTTAGGAGGCTCTGTTCTTCCCATGGGCAGGTCTCGCTATTTCTTAGGGGTGCCATATTGGCATTAACAATATGGTTGGGTTGAGCCACTTCTGGGAGGACATTTATGTGCCCTAGTTTCCTGTGAGTAGAATCTCTAACTTAAGTTGCCCTTCTCTCCACAATTACCATTAAAGGATTAGCTACCTGAGTTACAACAAACATTACAGAATTTTTCATTAACAATAACTTCTAAAACCCCAAATCCCATGGTCTTATTTCCTTTAGTGGAAAAAGAGTTTACTTCCCATTATCAAATGAACCGTGCTATCTGGGTAAAATTTCTGACAGAAAGAAAATAAGTGAATGAATGAAAACATGGTGGAATTAAGATCAGATATTAAGTTACTCAAGTAGAGGATTGAATGAAGTAACACCAAAACATCTTTCACTTAGCATAACGTTCTTCCATTCTATCCAAGTTGTCATAATGCCTTCTTTTCAACACTGAATGCTATTCCATTGTATATATGTGTGTGTGTATGTATATCATTTCCTTTATGCCTTCATCTATTGATGGACACTTAGGTTGATTTCATAATTTGTTTATTGTGAATAGTGCCTTAATGAAACATGAGCGTGCAGATACCTCTTTGACAAACTGATGTCAAATCTTCTGGATTAATATCCAAAAGTGGAATTTCTGGATCTCATAGTAACTCTGTTTTAGTTTTCCATAATGGCCATACTAATTTACACCTCCATCACCAATGTACAAGAATTTTCTTTTCTCCATATGAACATCTTCTTTTGGATCCTAGGAGTGTGCCTCAGTGTTGATATATATCCTTTCACTTGAGGATGAACCAAAAGTCTAAAATTGGAGGCTTTTATGGATGGGAAGCTCAGACATGCCCCCAGCTCTGCCTGTGATAGGCAGTTGCTTGGCACAAAGTGTACTCTCCGGTTGGTTGAGAAGGTGCACACACTTGAGGGCTTTGGACACATATGCGTGCAGGGCCTCTTCTGTTAAAAAAGAACTAAACATATTTTACAACTGTCTTGGTATAAAATGAGCATAACCCCTTCTGGATTCATTGTTATATACAGTCATACATTGCTTAATGATGGGGGACACATTTCGAGAACTGTGTCAGTAGGTGATTTTGTCATCATTTGATCATCATAGATTATACTAACATGCTACAATGTTACTAGGTGATACAATCTTAGAGGATCATTATTACACATACAGCCCTTCCTTAACTGAAGTGTTCTGTAGTGTGTGGCTGTGTTTATCATCATAGCATTCAGGGTTTTTTTTCTTATTATTTTAATATAACTCAGAACTATGACATTTTTCTGTGGTCCTCTGAAAGAATCATGTCTGGGCATGGTGCCTATGTGGGAGGCTTAGATGGGCTGGAGTGTGTTGGGTAATTGGTCCTAGCTTAAGCTCTTCCTTTCCTTGCAGAATTGCTCTTCTCTTGGGCATTTTCTCTGGAGCTTCATTCCTCTGCCTCTCAAGAAGCTCCCCTTCATCATTGGAGAGTCCATCTGTGGGTGCCACAGTATTAGAATTTCCTATTTACCAGTCTGTTTTCAGGCTAGACTCTCAGTTCAAGTTCAAGCAACACCCCTGTCTCCCCAGTGGTAAGCACAGTGTAGTAGAATTAATGAGTTATTCCACTTGATTGGGTAAAGGTATCACAGTCGGGGAAGCAGCATGCATGAATGGGGCCAAGGACATCTTAAGGAGGTTAATTCAGAAAATGAGCAGTGTTTAAAGACAGACTTTTTATTCCCACTTCCTACTGGCATCTGAACACTTGTGGACTTCAAAACGCAGAAAGAAGAGTAGACAAGATAATTCGAGAGTCAAGTAGCTTTATAAGACAGTTGCCTGCGCAGTAGGAACTCCCCACTGATTAACATTAACAGGAGCTCGATTCATACATCACACGGAGAACAGATCCCTAAAAGCTGATCTGCTGCCTCATTAGAAGCCAATCAAATGCTTTCAGTGTTGAGTAATTTGTTTGGCTGGGCTGGCTCCAGGGAGCAGAACAGCAACGAGGTTTCATGGTATTTTCAGATGTTGTTTCAAGGGTGGTGCAAGAGTGGTTCTGGCAATAAGGATGTTGTGGCTGCACCATAGGGTAAAGCTCTGTAAGAGGTTGGTCAAATCTGATGATATTTCTTGCTACTACATCTTCTCCACCAGGCAGAAACAGGCTTTATTTCACAGCAATACCCAATCTCAACAGCCACTCATTTTTGCAGAGATTCTTCAGTTGCAGGTGTATTAGGAACACCTGGGGATCCAGATGAGCAAGCAGACTCTAGGCTCATGCACAGAGCTTCTGGATCAATGGGTAGCCTAGAACTTTCAGGTTTAACAAGAATCCTGAGCACATAATGCTGCAGAGGACTTGGATCAGACTTTAAGTACATGGACATGGTTGATAAACTTGGAACAGTTAGAATCCTTTCTTCCGTTTCTGACCCCAGTGGTTTGTGCTGGAAGATCTTGGCTCTTACTTCTTGGATGTCTGGAACATGGTATAATTCTTAAACTTGGAAGGAAACTAGAAGCATTCCCTGTATGTCTCAAACCAGCTCCTTTGCATATCCTAAATCTCCCAAGAGTTCTTGCTCTTCTGATTTTAGGGTTGACCCTTGGATGTCTGCAACAGAGTTGAGTCTTTTTCCAACTCGGAACTGAGTCCTATGCTGTGAAACCAGCTCTCTGGAACTCTGCACTGGGGTTCCATTTGCTATTAAGTGCACTAATGAAGAGGGACAGGCAATTATTATTATTTATTTCACTAATTAGCCAGATAATCATTCATTCTGAAACTACGCAGGGTTGGAAATCTGTTCGTCTGTGCCCTTTGTCTGATGCGGATTCATTTTTTTTTTTTCCCCTTTCCTTTACAAAAAAATGGCTGCTTTGTTAAATGAGGGGCAAAGGCAGGAGGTGAGAAGGGGAAATTAAAAAAAGAATGAGAGATCATTTCTGAGCTGTGAAGATAATGCAACAAGGAGCCAGAGTCCATAAAAACATCACCTTTCAGTCTCTGAAGACATAATGCTTGATGATAACCATAAAACATGTTGGTGCAAAATAAATTGCTATTCTATTCAAATCCTTAAATGTACTACTGTGGATGTCACTGGAGATATGCAACTCTTTTTTCCAATCCTGAGGTATATTTTATCATAATTTGTGGGGTGGGTGACAGCCTTGTACACATGATTGCCTTTTCTTGCTCAGTTAGCTTGTCAAGGTCAGAGTCCTTTGGCCTTTTATGAATGTAGGACTATTAAGAAATGAGCAGGATAACTGAACAGCATGGAGAGGAAACTTTATTTTTCTTCACTAATAAATACATTTTTTTCATGGTGTTTGCTTTGGGAAGCTACCCTTTTCCATTTCAGGTTCTTTGAGGGGGATGGGAGGAAGCTGTTAGTGCTGCTGCTCTGATGTTCTGCTTTCGATTTTTGTTGTGACATGGAAGAACTTTGGGGAAGTTGCGATTCATCTTCACTGCTACAAAATAAAAGGTCCAGGATCATTTCCACCCTCATGTAGAATTTTTTTAAAAACTTTTTAAAAAAATATCTTTAGCTGTAGATAGACACAGTATCTTTATTTTATTTATTTATTTTTATGTGGTGTTAAGGACCAAACCCAGTGCCTCACACATGCTAGGCAAGCACTCTACCACTAAGCTATAGCCCCGGCCCCTCATGGAGAATTTTTAAAGGTAGGTAATTACAATGTGAAATAGATTCTTAATATAATGCTATTTTTGAAAGCCATTTTCTAGATAAAACTAGCCTGGTGGATTAAGCTGAGAGTTTTATTTGTTTGTTTGTTTGTTTTTATTTTTTTAAAGATTATTTGGGGGAGATAATGAGATCCAAGGTGATAGAATGGCAGAAGCTATAGCCAAGAATCTCAGTATAAGAAAATGAGAGATGGTGGCCATTTTTTATAGAAATGAAAACCCTTGGTAAGCAGGTGGAGGGAGTTTGAATTTTAGCAAAAGCAAAAGAAGGTTTCATTTGCCTAAAGGATGACTTAGGGTGTTAGTCAGCCTTCCATCACTATAACAAAGTACCCGTGATAATCATTATAAAGAGAAAAGGGTTGTTTCAGAGATCCATGATCAGTTAGCATTGCCCGGTTACCTGTGGCAGCTTTTCAGACCTCAGTATACATATAAGTTGGTAGTTAAAGTAAGCTTTACAAGCAGTTGACCCCATCATGGCTCAAGTGCATGGTGGAGCGAAACTATTTACCTCATGGTCAGGAAGCAAAAGAGAGTAAAGAGGGGGCTAGGGTCTCATAATCGCCTTCAAGGGCATGCTCCCAATGATCTTAGGACCTTCCACTAGGCCCTACCTACCTCTTGAGGTTTCCACACCCTCCCAGTAGCACTTTTAACATATGGGCCTTTGGGAGACATTCAAGTTCCTAACTGTAGCACTTAGCAAGCTACCATAGCTTAACAATGCACTCTGCCTTTTTCTCAACAGGTTGAAGAATTCAGTGTAAGGAATTTCTAGCCTGAATGGTTTTCCCTTTAGTGGGCTCTTGTGTTGCCAATAGCACCAGAAATTGCTGATAGACGACGTCAAAGCTTTCTTGTGCAGAAAGCTTGAAAAATCATTGTTTCCAGGTCTTTGATGGCTCCTACCAAACTTTCAGAAGCCTCTCAGATGAAACTTTTTATGTCCCAGTATCCTGGAGGTATAAGCGCTAATTCTGGTAGAAATGGCAGGAACCATGTCTTGGTATCTCTTCTATCCACCACTGCAGTGGTAATACACTTACCAAAAGGAATAGCGAGAACTTTAAAAACAAGAAGCCCTTTACAATATTGAATGTGTAAATCCTAACACATTAATTTATTGAAGTTGGTCTTTACTTTTTAATAGAAGACAATAATGTCATAAAGAAACGTTCACCCTACTTAAAAGTGAAATTGCCAAATTCAAGAACCACTTAAATATAGTGCTGGCATATTACCAAGGAATTTGAAAGAATTCTGCTCTCGAAAGTACTTTCAAGAGCTCTAGGAGAAGGAAAATTTGAAGGTACTAAATTTCACTAGTCAAGCTGCATTTTTAGACTTTCAATAAGCTACACTTCTCCTGAAGGGCATCTCAGTGAGTTATGCACACTGCCAGATGACAAGAAACAGAGGTGAGTCCCAAATGCCAGAAGCCTGGCTCCAGACTAGTCACTGGAAGGGATTGAATTTTGTAGTAATCATTCAACATGGGAAAAGATAGTGAGAGCTAAGAAAAGAGCACGGCTGAATAGAAAGCAAAAACGGAGTTGGAGGAGGTGAAGGTCCAGCCTTTAGTCCAGCATGGAGTGGGCTGGCAGAGCTAGATCAAGGCACTGGCTGCAGGTGGCAGTGTTTGCTCCCAATAAGCAGAGGCTCCCAAAGTGGCACCTCTTCAGACCTGGAGCAACTTAGGAGGGGTCGTCCAAGTGTGTGTTCTGTTTTCCTGATAGACTGTGATAACAATTTGCATTCTTCCCTTCCCCTCCAAAGTTCTCCCCCTGGTGTCTGTGTGGCTTGCTTTCTAACTTCATTGAGGATTCTATGCAAATATCACTCATCAGCACCCCCTTCTTTCTGCAACTGCCCTACCAAGAATAACTGCCTCCTCTCTACCTCACCTTCCCTTTCTTCTGTTCATAGCAACATAGTATATTGTTTGTCTTCACGGATAGAAAGTAAGTTCAATGAAGGGAGCGTGTGTATATGGAACCCCCCAACAATGGAAGTTATATTCACTGCTGTATTCCAGTGCCTGTGGGGTAGTGGGAACCCAAAATATTCTTGTTGAAAGAATAAGTGAACAGTAGCAACAGTGGCTTCCCTTTCTTAGGCACTTTTCCCAAGTGCTAACGTCCCTGCACGCCTCAGAGTGTGCCATTGAGATGCCTTACAAGGTAGGTCGCTGTTCTGTCCCACTCTGTTTTACACAGGAGGGTGCGCCTTTAGTGACCACACATGCACAGAACCCTGCTGTAAGGAATCCAGAGCTGCCCTGAAGATATTAACACTATGCACCTTTTCTTAAATAAAATTTTCTATCACACCGATTTAAAAAGAAAACAAAATTAAGAAAACATCAAAGTTACAGAGAAGTTAGTAGGACTGGAGAATTTATCTCAGGCGATTCTTAATTTTAACAGTTTCCTGGAAGAGACCCTTTGCTTCAGGTCGCCATAGTTAGAGGAGAAAACGCAAGATACCCACATAAATTTAAATTTCCAGATAAGCAATGGGTATGGATAAAGTTTAGCATAAATAAGTCCCATAGAGCATACAGAATAAGTATAAAGTATACACTATGTGGGACTTATGCTAAACACTATTCATTGTTTATTTGAAAGAAAACAATATATGGGACATACTTATACTAAAACAAAACAAAAACCCTATTCTTCATCTAAAATTCAAATGTAATTGGCATCCCATACTTTGTCTGGCAATTCTACCATTACTCATTTTATTTTCTAACAAGATAAAGCAGGAAAATAATACTGAAAATAAGAGCAATAAAAACAATTACTGTTTCTGCTCCCCAGGAACTGTCTGTTCTTTGCATAAATTATCTCTATTCTTCAAGGGAACCCTGTGAGGTAAATATTATCTCCCATTCATAAGTTATGAAAACTGAAACTCGGGATGAGTAATTTACCCAAAGCTACACAGCCAAAAAGCCCATCTTTTTTCAAAACGCTTATCATCATCTGACATAAAATATTTTGATTTTTTTCTATCTCCCCACTACAAAATATGTTCTATGTCTCTAGGAACCTTCCAATGCCCCAGTTTGTCTGATTCCAAGAATAAAGTTTCCTAAGACCCACTCTGTCTGTGAGATGTTAAGTTAGAGCTGATCCATAGTAGTTCTTAACTGAACCCCCAAGGAGCTGCAGGGATCTGGAAGCCCATCTTGACTTTCCTGGACTTCACATCCAAGGACTTTTTGTGCCAAGTCTAGTTGATTCCCTGTGAGGTCACTGAGACTTTTGTATTATTACATTTTTTTCTGTTCACTTGAAAATAACTAAGGATAAACAGAAAATAGCAATGGCTTGTGCAATTTCAGTCTCCAAGTCCCATGCATTTTATTCTAAATGACAATATTTAACAACAAAATTGCTTCATTTCAACCTCATTGCATTTCTTCAAGTGGGAGTACTATAATTTAAAAATAATAAATGCAACAGAGTGAATATATTGCTTTCATTAATCCCAATACTGCTTATTTTCAGCACTTTTAAATTATTTGGGTGTGCTCAATAGATTTAGTTGAAGTGGAAAAAGAATCATTCAAATTTCAGACCATTTGCAATTATCAATTTATCTGCTGTTTTCCAGCCAAGTAACTGAACTTCAAAGTAGCATTTAGTTTGAATGATTTCTTCCCCACCCCCTGCCTGGTATAAAACAGTGAATTAGTCAAGTAAAAATGTCTGTGGAATTGAAGGTGCTATAAACAAGGGCATCACATCCTCTGAATTATCAGCCAGTACAGGTGCTGTTGATTGCATGTCATGGCATCCCAAGGACATCCAAGTGACAAGGGAAACTTCCTGCCTCTATGCCCAAAGTGAAGGAAAGAATTAAGGCAATGATCTAAACATTTCATTTCCCACCTTGCCTTTGCTTGATTTCCTGAAAATTAAAACAAGGCATGAAATCCTAAGGTCCATAAGAACCAGAACTTAAATATGAAGTTGCCAGATAATAGTATAGGACACTTTGTTAAAGCTGAATTCCAGAAAACTGAGTAATGTTTTTAGTATAAGTATGTTCCAGATAGTGTATTCTATATTTTTATTTGAAGAATCTGGTAACCTCAATGGGGACCAAGACTTGGCATCTTATTAATTTACCTGGTACTGTTCTTTAAATACACATGGCAGGGACTAATTATAAAGTCTGGAATTCATTGAGTGATTGTTATGTGCTGAACATTATTCTACATGCTTTATATTTACTATCACCCAATCCTCACGGCAGTCATGTCAATCAGATATGTTGTTATCCCATAATACAAATACAGGAAAATGAGACTTAGGATTTGCCTATAATCTCAGCAAATACAGGAAAATTAGGCTTAGGATTTGCCTACAATCTCAGCAAACGTGGTGGTAAGTGATAAGTGGTGGTAGAGACAGAGTCCTTTCTGATTTCACTACCCCATTGTGCTTTCTAATTAAGTGGAAACAAATGACCAGTTGCAGGTGGGAATCTGTGACCACTCTACTTTTCTTTAAGGGGACAGATGGAGTCTTAAAATCAGACGGTCATACTCAGCATTAAGCTTTGCATTGTGCTCAATGCATACATCCAGTACTCATCTTCTTGGCAAATGAACTGACCCTTCCCCTTATTAAAAGGAACCTCCCAACTCAAAGAAAAATAAAAATTCAAGGCATGCAATGCAAGGGCAGGAATTGGGCAAAACTTCAAATGGGTTAAAGCGGTTCTCAAACAATTAGTTGTTTTGAATTCAGTAAAACTGTTATTTCATTTAATTTTCAATTCATTATGGGTTGCCCCAAGATGTTAAAGCTTAATTTGAGGCGGGGTGGTGAATTGTAGATTTGCTTAAATTTAAGCTCGATTTCCTAATTGAATAATGAGCAAGTTCATTTGCAAACAGACCATGTTCCATGCTGAGGGTCTCCTAGTAAACATTTCTTCTTAAAAATCGATTGCTTCTAATTATTGAAAAGATTATGAAGCAGCATTTTGAGAAAACCCCAAAGAAGAAAACAGTGCCCACGACACGGCACAACTGTTTTCATTTTTGCACATTCCTTTCCTGTTACTGATTTCTGAAGTGGCCAGAACTGACAGAGATTCCACAGAGCTTGTTACAAATGAATTCATGGTTTCTGTCAAGAAGAAACTGCCAACATAGAAGAAAAAGCAGATGAGGAAAGGAAACCCATCTTGCAGTCTGAGCCAATTTTACTTTTGTTCTTTAAAAAAGATAAACAGGGCATGCAATGAAGTGTTAAGTAGCTTTCTCTTCATTCACTATAATTGTTCTCCTTCACTTCAAAGGCAGTGATAAACTGAAAACCAGTTTCTGGGTTCTGAAATAAGGAGGTCCAAGCACCTGCCACAGAATTAATGGAAAGAGACTAACATTAAGGTGGTGCTTCTCTGTCCATCCAGAACTTGTTGGACACTCATGGTCCTGGACTGCATGCTAGAAATTAGCAAATATGTATTAAAGTTGAACTTGTCATTCTGTGACAAAGGTCTGAATGGTTGCAGGCAGATCTTTGTATTAATGTAATAAAAGTATCGACATGATAAGAAGGAAAACAGACTCTCTTCCCAAAGTGACTGCCAGGACACTAGACAGTTTTCACGTGTGCCTGGAAGAACTTTGGATATTTGTCAGGGCTTTCTCCTTCAATCAGTTAGCAGTACTCCTGGAAATGAGAAGACTGGTGAAATACTTCAAGGAAACAATTCTTTGCCAGAGAATGAAGGAAATAGACCACAGCCCTGGCAGAACTGCCTTGTTATGTAATACTACAAATTGTTCAACCATGGGATCCATGCAGGGGCTGTGGGGAGCAAGCTATACTAGCGGAGTCGAGTGATTTACATTTGAAAGCCACAGCTGGTATGAAAATAAACATTGAATCAGTTCCTTCCTCTAACTCCATGTTCCATTAGAATAACTACGGTAGGTGACATTTTTCACATTTTAATTGGTGTTTTGCTGATTTTATCAGAATTTCTGCTGATCGAAGCAAATTGGCTATTTATTTATTTTGCAATGAAGCTAACTGTTCACTGCAAGTTTAATGTACTGTAATGAATTTTAAATATCCTCCTAGTCAGATTACAAAGTGTTTGAATCAAGACGTCCTTGTTCCACTTAAATTATTAATTACTCAAATGGACAAAAGGTAACTTTCAGATAAAATGTCACATTTTAAATGGATCAATTAGATGGAAATATTAGGCTTGCATTAGAAGGTATCGGAAAATAACTGTTTCCCCTGCCATCTGCTTAACCCACTCGTACCTGCTTGGTTATTAGACATATGATAAATACTTTCATTATTAGTTTATTTTCAGTAGCTTACAGAACAATAAGTTTTTATGTTATTTACACTCCAGTGACTTTGGTTTAATTGGCTTCTTTTATGTTATTTATATAAATATAAATCATACTGGGTTTTAAAGTATTAATGATGCATTTTATGTTGTAATGCTGTTTTTGTCCAGACTAGCACTCTATAAATTCACACTATCCATGGGTAACAGCTAAGGAATTTTACAAAATCTACTTCCAAAGTGGAAGTAAATGCACTCTGAACCTTAGCAGAACTTCATGCATGGGGTGAAAAGATCTACCAAATTGCATTCTATTTGCAATTGAGTTAGCAAATTAATTTATTCAAATAGGGCAATTCTCAGGTCTGTATGCTTGGGAAACAACATAGACTTTTTTTTCAAGGCACCATAACAAAGCAAAGCAAAAAAAAAAAAAAAACAAAAAACCCATTTAAAGAAAACTGAGCTTTGAGTCTTGGTCCTGCCAGTTGCAGGAGTGGGTAGAGTCTACCTCCACCGCTCCCAGTGATTGCACCTGACAAGTGAGGAGGTTGGTTGAAAGATCTTCTGGCTCCATGTAAATTTCTGCAGTTCTAGGGTTTTTTATGTATACCCATTTGGTGATCTTTGGACATTTTTCTCTCAACTCCTAAGAAGATTTCCATGAATAGAGAGAGTTATCTTATGTAGTTTACATTTTAAAATAAACTTTTAGATATAAATAGACTTTTCCAAGTGACTCTGTGCTAACTGGCTTCTTTCAGGGATGAAAAAATATATTTAAAGGGCTGGGGTATAGCTCAGTCATAGAACACTTGCCCAGCACACAAGAGGCCCTGGGTTCAATCCCCAGCACTGCAGAATAGAAATATTAATAATAAATATATTCAAAATAAAGTCAGCCAAAGATGTTTTGGATGAACAACTGGTGTCTTTCAATTGTTGGTCAAAAAGCAATGCCCCCAGTATGTGTGTGGTGGAGGACCACAAATAAAGAGGTACATTTAAACTAAATAATCACAGAGTAATGTGACGGGAGGGGATGGTTGGGTTCATTTGGGGGAAATTAGGTGCCCATCCAAAACAGAGTCTTGATCTTATTGGTGACAAGATAGCACATGGAGAATGATGAGGTGCTTCTCAAGCCTTCATTTCTAAAACATCACTGGTGCCCTACTCAAACTCTGGTCTTCCTATCAAGGGGTGTGGGATGTGAGCCGAAAAACCTGCCTTTGTTGCTGTCTTAATGTTTTCAGTTTTCAAAGCACCCAAAGAGTGGCAGGACAAGATGATTTTACTCTTGCATATGTATCCGATACAAGAACTCTTGGAATTGAAGAGATCTTCTTGAAAGAAAACTTTGATCTAGTTTCTTAATCTCTCAGCCCTTATTTCCTTGTTTGTAAAATACAGATGGTGGTAATTCTTTCCTTATGAGGTTGTTCTTAGAAATCAATGAGGTCTGTGGAGCCCTAGCACGTACCTTGTTCCTAATAGTTGCTCAATAAATGGGTATTATTATAATGCATCTTCAGGGTGGCTACTCCAAACTCTAGAAGGACGTCAACCCATCAGTCATGCTACTAATTTGGGCATATTTTCAACTCAGATGGAAACTACAAGGGAATAACAAGTGTTTGTTTAGTAAGAATTATGTCACTGAGGAGGAGAAAGAACCCCTGATACTGAAAAAAAAAGCACTACACAACACCCTTAAAAAATAACTAGTAGGCAATGGTAGCTGCTTTCAATATGAACTGAATGCTGTCTTAAAAGAAGGTAGGAGGATCAGCTGGTGGAAAGAAACTAAAAGAGATGGCTCTTTTGGGTTTGTACTGGAGCTAATGAGGGAAACTCACATGGCCACGTTGATGAGTGTGGCATAGGTTAACTTCCTTGCCTGGATAGGCTTTCAGCTTACAGGACACTTAGGAATTTTCTCTGTCTGCTGGGCAGCTCAGTGGAGCAAGTGGTTCAGATGTAATTGTCTATTTTCCAGATGAAGTTATTGAGGCTGAGAGAGGTAAATGGTTTTGCCCACAGCAGAGCTTAGGCCAGGACCTCCTTCTCTTCACAGAAGCTGCCTTGCTGAGTAGTTGAACTTAATGAAAATAAATAGATAACAATTATGAAATGATTCATTGGATCCTCACAACCATCCTGAATAGGTAGATTTACTACTATGGACTTCATTTTACAGATAAGGAAACTGAGGCACACAAAAGTTGTGATTTATGCCTTATTATCCAAAGTTAGTTGAAAATGTGGGGTTTAAAGACAGAAAGTCTGGCTCCAGAGTTCACATTCTTCACAGAGTACTCTACCTCCTCTGCGTGGACCAGGATTGACAGTAAAGTATAGTTCTCAAACCTTAACAAGCATCACAATCACTGGGTAGGCATGCTAAAATCCTGATGACTGGGACCCTGCTGCCAGAGCTTCTGATTCAGTAGGTCCTGAGTGGAACTGACATTCTGCATTTTTAACAAGTTCTCAGGTTGATGCTGATGGGTGGGAGGCCACCCTTTGAGAATCAGGGGTCTACACCAGAGGTAAACTAAATGGTTCCATAAGGACCATTGGCCCAAAAAAGGCTAGTAAGTATCTGACCTGGATAGCGTAACCCAAACCTGCAGCACTTGAGTAGACTTGTATATCAAGGCTTCTGAAGGATCCAGAAAGTACAAAAGTAAATCACTTTCTTGGATCCTCATAGAGGACTCCTCTTGTAAACGTAATGGCTTTGTACAGCTATGGCCATTTCTAGGGACTGGGGATAAGGAGCAAGAAAAATCACTGGATAGCTCCCAGTAACCACACAGGTGCTATCAATTAGAATGATTATAGAGGAAGCCTGGAAATGGACAGAGAAGGACAGTTGGAAGGGAAAATAGGAGCATCATCTTTTTGCTGTCCTAACAGGGGCGGGGGGCGCTGAAGGAAGACAGTATTCAGATCTCTAAAACTATGGCTGCTTTCCTAAAATTTTTGGTGTCATGATTTTAATGACCAAGGTGGCAGTTTGGTAACATTTGCTTTAAAATGTCCAGGCTATACTGAACTTGCTTATTCATTTGCTGACAGGTTGCAATGAAAATAGCACAGCAGTGAAGAATACAGTAAAGACTTTATGTTCTTGTGTGCTGCCATTTAATATTTAATATTGTTGCCCAAGTGGCCTTCTCATTGCATTCATTAAACTTCAAGTGAAAAAAAACACTAATCATTCTGGTTGATTAAATTGTTCATATAATAAAAAAATAAATAAAGTCTGAATGGTGGTGATCAACTTTGCGTAGAATCTGGTGCCTCACGGTTCACCTGCCTAGAGGTCAGTAAGCTCCACCTTCAAGTACCCTCAACTGTGCACATCCAGGCACCTCACATCCAGTCTTCATAGAGCTCCGCAGTCCTTGAGGAGGGGATCTGCTCTGTGTCAGCTTAGCTAAGTATCCAAGACACTGAACTTAATAGAAGACAGGAGTACTTGGCAGAGAACCCAGGGCTGTTGCTTATCAAATTCTCATTTGGGAAGAAACACATCTGGGGAGGATTTCCTGAAGGCAAGATATTCTTCTTCCCCTTGTCTACCATGGTACAATGTTGGGTAAATCACCAGAGTCAGGGACCCAGTACCATCATTTGACCATCTCCCCACTGCTTTACCAAATTGTTCACACTGAATCATTTCCTTCAGCGTTTACCATTTACTTGCACTGAGCAGTGTGAAAAGATGGCTAGAAGACCTTGTACTCATATTTACTTTAATGAGCAATGGATTGCAACATCCTTATGTTACACATACAAATCTTTATGAAAAATTTCAAACATATAGAAAATAATGAACTCCAAAGTAGTCATGAAAAAGTGACTTTTTGCCATATGTATTATTTTTGAAAAATAAAATATTATATAGTTTAATGCTCCTCTCCAAATCATTCCAACTCCCCAGAGTTATCCACTGCTCCAGAATTGGTATGTATCTCTCTTATCCACTTTGTGTATGCTGTCAATGCACATTCTAGGGTCTACAAACAGTAATGTAATATGTCTTTGAAGGTTTTCAAAAGTTTATGTAAGTATCATACAACATCTCTTTTTGCACATAGTGGGCTCTTTATGAAGACATTGAGAAACTTTTAGTGGGTCTTATGCTGAACTTCTAATTTGTTTTTCACGTGAACATCATGGGACATGAAAATGGTATTCCTCTGTGTACAGAGGTGGTTGGGAATCTGGACTCCAGTTTGTCACACTGCTTTATCAATTGTGGGAACTTGCAGTCACATTGTGTTATCTACTTCATTGAAACAGTTCATCAGCTTATTTGCCCATGCAATCATTTTGCCATTTAATTTCTTGACACTTGCATTTATGTTTTTGTAAGAATAAATTTATTTTCAAAATTGTTTTGAGCTCTACCTTTTTTTTTTACCCCCATTCAATGCTTCCTCAAATTACACAACACCTGCCACTCCTTTACCCCTGAAACGTTGAACAGGACAATTGATGTTGTGCTTAGCAAAATTAATTTTATAAATATAAAATATGGATGCATCATCTGTCAGTATCCAAGAACATGGATGTAAATGTGCAATGGATTTCCATGTTAAAAATACTTCTTAGCTGGGTGCTATGGCACATGCCTATAATCCCAGTGGCTGGGGAGGCTGAAACAGGAGGATCTCAAGTTCAAAGCCAGCTTCAACAACAGCAAGGCACTAAGCAACTCAGACCCTGTCTCTGAATAAAATACAAAAATAGGCCTAGGGATGTGGCTCAATGGTTGAACAACTCTGAGTTCAATCCCTGGTACCAAAAAAATAAAAAATAAATAAAAAAGTACTTCTTGCCCAGAAGTGGATATCTGTAGTTTATTCTCAAGTCCAAAACTTGTTTTCAGTAGTAGAAAAAGCCTTAGGATAGAGGCTGATGGACATGTATCATACTATTTTTATATTTCTGAGCTAAAAATGATTGCATGGCATAGGATAAGAAGGAGCCTGGGGAGTTATTAGCAAAATAAGAATTTACTGTTTATCATTTACACTAGCATAAGAATGTGAATTCCATCTATAAAGAGAAACATAGAAAGGATGTGTTTTGTGAATAAGGTCTCAAAGCTGTAGATAAGAATCTTTGAGAGTCACTGTGTGCAGCGTGTTATTAAAATTTCAGAACTTGATGTTTTACCCTTGGAGCCTTGACTCAGTTTCCCTCTGACTTACAGGTAAGCAATGACTCTGGGACTCTTCCTAAAAGTGATCATTCTAAACACATCTGAACCCATTTTCTCAGGGTTGTGTTAGCCACCTTGACTGGCTGTTAGCCTCAAAGATAATCACATGATCCACCAACTTCCACCAGGAGACAAAAGAATTACATACAAATTTTAGTATAAAATAGCATTTTCCGGTATTATTAGACATCAGGGAAATATTTGAAGAGGGGCAAATGATTATATAAACCATAGAGACAAATGGGTCTTCACAATTTGTTATTTAAAAGCAACAAAGATGAATCTTAATAATATTTGCTAATCATCTGTGTGTTCAATTAAGACTATCTTTTTCATACTTAACATGTTATAAGTCCAACATCTACATAAGTTACTGTGTTAATATATGAATGTCGTTTTTATATGCTGACCTTACTAATGTCATACCTCATTCACCCATCTAAGCACATATTCATGTATATTAAAAAGCATTTTCTGAGTTTATGTTGTGTTGTAGACACTCTTGGGTACTGGAAATACAAAGATGAGTGAGGCCTCTACCATGCTTTCAAAAAACTTACAACTAAGGCAGAGAGAGAATTACAAATAACTAGTCAAATATGATAACTGATGTGGCTGATGAAAATATGGTGTTCTGAAGATACCGACAGAGGAGTAATTAATCCTGCTGAAGCCAACAAGGAAAGTCAGAAATAGTAAGCTACATTTGAATAAGAATAGCTTAAGAAAGCACTTTCTGACTCTCCAAGGCAGATTTAATCATCCTTTATTCATCTCCCCAGAATAATGCATATTATCTCCATTAGATTTATTATCATATTTCATTATAGTTAGGGATTCCCATGTCCTTGGATTTTAGGAACTGAAAAAGGGCAGCAGGGGTGGGGGGTGCACATGCAATGCAGTTGCAAAGTACAGGTTACAACCTTTAAAGTATTCTTACCAAAGTGCTCAGTCTGAATCTAACCAAACTTTTCAACCTTACTTTGATTTGGAGAAAATATGAGGGATGAATGAACAGTCAACACTACAAGGAAGTAAATAGACAAATATCAAATGCTGCATCCTCTATAGGAAGGTAGAAGAAAAAGGAGGAGGCAAGACCAGGCAGCAGCCAGGAGAGAAAGAGGGAAAAAAATAGGGGGAAATAAAGTTATCAAAGAAATTTTTCCTACACTGAAGAAAACACTCACTTCCCTCAGGATTCAACATTATAAAGTAAACAAAGTTTTTTTTTTTCTTTTTGAGTGAAATATATGTACCTAGTTTTAAAGCCAGTGAAGAAAGAACTCAAATCTTTCATGCAACTTTTAAACTTTTCTTGTAATTGATTATTGGTCACAATATGTTTCATTTTTGGTTTATTTTCTTAATGGTAATGTTTTTAAATTTTGATTTGCAAATTTATCTTAAATTGGATTTTGATCTCTCTTCCTTTTTCTCCTGCCCCTACCTTTTCTACCTGGCACCTTCACTTGGGAAACAGCTTATACTGGTGGCTCTGGCTCCCATATTGTGATAATAAAGATGAACCCACCCCCCCCCAAAAAAAAAAAAAAAAAAACTTGGTAGCATCTTGGCTGCATTGTCTTTCTCTTTCCCTCATTATCCTGGCAATTCTTCACAAAGTGTCCTATAAGAATTGCACTATTTGTCAAGTCGCATAAACTATCCCCCTGGCATTTTGAGATTGGCTTGATTTTTAAAGGAGATAATTGAGATGATTAATATATATATGCAATACTGAATTTTCCTATCTACAAATAGAATATATAGCTTACTTTTTGGTCTTTTTGTATCAGTTAATGAAGTTTATAAATGATTTTCATATTCTTGTACTTTTTTTGTTTTTTTTCTTAATTTTCCAAATTAGCTATTGATATATAGAGTTCTTGATTTTTATGTCACTCTTACATCCAGCCAGCTTCAAAACTCTTATTATAATTATTTAAAAATTGTACATAATCTAAATAATCATCAATAGGAGAATGATTAAATTAACTATGGCACATCTGTTCCATGGAACATTGTACAGCTATTTTAAAATTATATCGATTAAGGCGGGGGGGATGCAAGTAAACTTAAAAAAAACAAGTTGCAGAATAATATAATATAATTCAAACACAAAACTATTCTGTGTTAATGTATGCATTACAATATATTTCATAATTTCAAAAATGCATACCAATGTTAACATTTTTCCTAAAATACAAATTTATGTATTGTGTTTGTAATTACAATCACTTTTAATGTAAATACAAGATGCTGGGAAATAGACAAGTTGATAAAGATTGACCTGGAGGAAGCTCTAGGGAGACTAGGTAAAAGTCCATAGAAAAGCCTCACGGGTCATTAATTTCTACAATATCTTTAAAGTCACTTCCATTTGGCTTTGGAAAATCTGTGGCACTACAGAACCCATCAAGGGGCATTACCAGCATCTGTTAGAGCAGAAAATGAAGATAAAATGTAATACAACTGCCCAGTGAAATCACTAGAGACATCCCATTCCCAGTGCCTATTTCCTGTGACTCCTCCTAGGAGAGGGACACAGACTAGTGAAGGGTCTAAATGAATTAGCCAGCTAAGTGAATTGGATCATTTTCATCTCCCCTTTCTCATTGCCAGGTGGAAACCAGGTGAGCACAGCCCTTGTTTCCTAGGTCTCCCTGGTGCCTATAGTTGCTCCCCAGAAAGTCTTCTAACCTGAATTTAGAAAGAGGATCCCTGTTGGTTTGACTGAATCAGGTGGGTGGAGTCACCAGCATTTGCCTTGAAGCAAGGCTCTTCCTTGGCTTGGCACATGGTCTTCATGGAAATGTCTGCGTATGGGGTTGTAATTGCCTACGCAGTACTCTTTTGAATGAGAGCTGTATCTTAATGTGTCATGAGCAAGTTTTGGTAAATGTGTGGGCTAGGCTTTTATTTGTATAACACATTAAATGGAGATCAATGGTGAGCAATTAGCACAGTGTCTAGCAACCCTTCTCAAAGTTTAATGTAGGCATTGCCTCGGGATGCTGATTCAGGAGGTCTGCAGTTAGACCCTTGAACTTGAAATGTAAGAAAGGTTATAGGAATGTGCTTGGTTCAAGAGCTTCACAAAACAGTAAGAGTTTACTGTATAGCATATGAATTGTACTCAATAAATATCTGTTGAATGAATCCTATTCTTTTCTGATCCCCAGAAATTTGAAACCTCCTTCCTCTTCGTTCTCCTCTGGATAAGACTGTAAGGAATGTGCACTCGCTAGTAAAAAAAAAAAAAAAAAGGCTTTCTAGAAAGAACACTCTCAAGAAATTGTGTTTTACGAAATTTCACTCTTCCTGATTCTACTCACATGGAGACAGGACTCAGGGCTGCTTTTCTCTGTTTCTCACCATGTGCACCCTGATCTGGTCACCCTTTCCCAGCACCATCTGGCCCAATTAACAGCTTGTTCCCAGCATAGGTGCCCCACTGAGGCTATAGGTCAGCCTCACAGACCAGGCCACAGGGGGAGCAGGAGACCCCTCTGCAAGAACAGGTTCTCTCCAGAGCCCTGAGCCTCTTTCCTCCTGAGTTAGGGACTTGGTCAAGCACAAAACTTAATAACCATAAAAATTAAAAATCAAGCAGCTCACAGACTCCAACCCAGAGGTGTGTCCTAAACTGAACAAGTTCTGAAAATTAACAGGGTTGGTACTTGAGAAATGTATTGCCTAATTAGTTTTCCCTTCCACTGAAGGAAAAAAAAATGTTTACCTATTGAGCAACAGTGAACATGCCTCATTAATTAAAACCTCAAGCCTGGTCCTTTTGGGGTGTACATTTACAGTAGAATCAAAAGCCAAGTCAGAAAATGATTGAAATGTGTGTTGAAATAGTCCTTTGCAATGATAAAGGCATGACTGGAATGGAGATGTTAGTTTTATTCTATAAAATCATGTTTTAAATTTTAAGACTTGTTCAAGATCACTGAATTCTGTAGACAGAAAAATTCTGTTGTGATCAATTTAACAGTTATTCTCGCTTATTGGCTGCTCAGCTGGGAGCTCTGGGCAGTATAATGTTAAGGGAATTCACAAGGGGGTTGTAGCATGTGCACATTAGCAGAATAGATTGGCCTGTGATTTGTAGCGTGAGCCTGGTTTTACAGGGAGCATTTTCCACCCACCCACAGCTCTGTGGTGATGTTGGAATCTGTCTAGTTGGTGGAGGATCAGTAGCTTAAGGAGCTAATGAATATTCATTTCTTTTCCCTGGGTACAAAGTAAAATAACCAGTAATTAGTATAATATTTAATACTTCTATTCAAAATAAATAAATCTTTTGTAAAAAAAAAAAGCCTAATTATTATAATGTAGCAAATTCTGCATCTATAACTGGAGTTAGATGTGGTGTTTTGAAATGCTTCTAAGCCCTAATTTACATGTTTTGAGATTAGTTAATTATTCCCCTTGTATGCATAAAACAAAACTCTAAATTTCTACCTGCATTTATTATTCATTTTCCCATCTCCCAAGTTTAGCTGATTCTAATATTTAAATTTGTGGGTTTTTTTTTTCTTTCAACCAAGTTATTTGTATTTTGAAGTAAGGTTCTGACTTTGGATTCATTCTGGTCTCCCCCTTCTTTTGTTCCACAGATTAGAGACAT
This sequence comes from Marmota flaviventris, assembly GCF_047511675.1. NCBI lineage: Eukaryota > Metazoa > Chordata > Mammalia > Rodentia > Sciuridae > Marmota > Marmota flaviventris. The sequence goes on along the minus strand of NC_092499.1, from coordinate 106,751,219 downwards.
ATATGGTTTATGAAGATTGCTAGCTGCTCCTCACCTGATCCTAAGTTTATGTGGCAAGGTTTTGCTATCCTGAGTTTTTAAAATCTGGACTTTTGAGCACATGGGAGGCATTGTGCAGGTTGTTTTCATCTATGATTATGTTTTTATTCTACGATAATCCTGAGATATTTGTTTTTCTACCACCATCTTTAGATTAGGAAACCGAACTCAAAGACATTCACTCCCTTGACACCAAGTGTAGAATTCTAAATTATTCATGTATCTGAGTCCAAATCCAGTTTATGTCACAACTACAAAGTTCTAAAGTCCACTCTTCCCAGATGCTAAAGGGAGAAAGGTTTGGGAGAGTTGATAGTATGCTGGTTGCTATGGTTTGGATCTAAATGTTTCCCAAAGCACATATGGTAAAGACTTGGTCAGCAGCCTCTGGGGATATTGGAAAGTGGCGAAACTTTTAGGAGGTGGGGCCTAGTGGAAGGAAGTTAGGTCATTAGGAACGTGCCCTTGAAGGGGATATTGAGACCCTTGGCCTCTTTGCTTCCTGGCTGCCATAAGGTGAGCTGCTTTGCTCCACCACATGCTCCATACCACGACATTCTCCTTGCCACAGGCCCCAAAACAACATGGAAACAGCTGACCATGGAACGAAACTTCTGAAACCATGAGCCAAAATAAACGTTTCCCCCTTTGTTTATCTCAGGTATTTTATCATGGTGACAGAAAGCTGGTGTATTAGAATTAGGCTTGGGAACCTATGGGAACCAATGTCTGTTAAGTCTGGGAGCAGTGACCCAGGCAAATACTTTCTGTGCCTTTGATAAACAAGGAAGCTTCTGATCTATAGCATAGGGTTTTTGCAGTGATGCTGGCTAGTGCCTCTCAGAGTTCACATTCTTGCTCATGCAAATGGATAGATATATGTTGGATTCATGAGGGCCTAGATGATTCATTGTACTACAATTTCTTAATAAATGCAAATCCTGACACGTAGGGAATTTGAATGAATCACCCAGTGTCTGGAGCAGAGGCAAGAACATCTATTTTAAATTCGTTTTAGAGACTTCCAGGACAACTAGAATAAGATTCAGAGTTCTGAACATGGCCCACAGGCCTCATGCAGTCCAGCTGCTGCCTGCCTTTCCCACCCTGGCCTTAGCACCCTCTTGCCACAGCAGTCTCCTTTCAGTTCCTCTAAGTTGCAAGTTTGTTCCTGCCTCTGACGCTTGGCATTTACTGTTCTCACTACTTAGAGAGCTCTTTCTTCTTGTCTCCACATGGCTGTCTCTTTCTCATCTTCAGTGCTTGATTCAGAAACATTCTCACACACAGCTTCCCTGATCCCCTGCCTAAAGGAAACTCCCTCCCCATCTTCCACAAGACCCTGTTTATTTGACTTCAGAGCACTTTTCTTCCTGAAATTATCTTTTTCATTTATTAGTAAATGTCTTACTTACCACTCTGATACCTTGAACTGCCCAAGCACATACATCTATATTAAAATGAATGAATAAAAATATGACTTACACAATTACAATGATAATTAGATTTACCATGTACAACTACACAATTAGACTTCCAATATACAATTATAGTTCTAGAGTTTGAGGGCGCTTGGTAGCTAATCTGTCTCAACTTTATATTTAGTCATCTCTAGTTAATGATTTCTAATGAGAGAAAACACATTATAAAACCACATCTTCAATTTTTAAAGTCCGAGGCAGTCTGGAACTGTGGAAATCAAATGCAATTCACCTTACTTAATTCAAATCCAAATCTATTACAAACTAACCATGGACTTTGGTTAAGCCAGTTAATCTTGCAAAGTCCTATTTCCTCATCTACAAAGGAGGTGACCCACCTGGACAAATTGTTATGGAAAATGAAACAATGTTTTCAAAGTGTCATGCATATTTATATGCACATGATATAGAGAAGGTGAGCATATTAAGGGAATCAAATAAATATTAATTTTCTTCTTCCCTATCAGCTCACCCTGTATTGCCTATCTCACACATATTTAATCCTATCTGTGAGATAGATACTCTGCATGAATCCTCCTATTTCACAGATAGGGAAACTGAAAGTAGCACTGTTAAATGATATCGTCAATCACAAGACCTACCTGGGAAATAGTCCTGCCACTGAGTGATCAAATTTTGTTTCCATCCAAAGTCACCTCTTTCCTCTGCCCACCAAATAGTACACAGATGGATGAAATGGAAGGTAATGAACCTACCAGCTGATCTAATTCTCGAAATGGCAGGGTGCCCTGCTTCACCCCAGAGCACCATTGCCTACTGGAGCTGGAGGACCTGTGCCAGGGGATGAGCAAAAGTGACATGCACATTATTATATTTACTTGTCACTATTGTTGTATGTTAAGGGCTCTAGCAAATTGCTACTAGGTACTATAGTGTTCTAGCTATAGTTGTTGGTGACATGTGAGCTAATTAGCATATAAGTGATCACTTGGATTTAGAGTCTTACTTGAGTTCAAATTCCTATTCCATAAAAAAAACCCACTGTGTGATTTTGAGCAAGTTGTTTTCCGTTTGTTCCTTCTATGAAATAGGAATAATTCCATCTGCTTTATAAGGCTAATTAGAGAATTGCACATGCCCAGAACAGGTCTACCTGTAATATCTGACAGCACCACCAGCCTTTTCCTTCAGAGAGCATTATTCTCTGGGTGAAGTTGACAGAAATGTTGGAAATATCTAAGGACTCCCACCAGCACTCTGTGGCAACAAGTCAAAGCACGGAGGCTCTCCTTGTTCTCGACTTGTGCTTTGTTCTCCAAGTGTGATAAGTGAATTCTGGGAGAATTTGACAATTTACTTCTGAACACATCTTAGATAGGGTGGAAGTAATGTGAGTAATAAATTATTCTCTCTTCCCCAAGATCTTCCTGGTCATTATTCTTTAATGTAATTAGAACGCCAGATACAGAGCCATCCATCTTCATCAAGAAGCAATGGTAAACTGGGGAAAATGCTTACTGCAAAGGAACATCAGCGTGGATTTTCCATGGGATGGCAGAGATTCAAACTTTAAGAACTTGAGCTGATGTGAGGGCTTCATTGTGCTTGCTTCTTAAATATGCATGTCTGGTTTTTTGTTTTTTTTGTTTTGTTTTTTTGCTTTCCTTTTAATAGCTAATCAAGAGTCTATGTTAGAAATCTTCCTAAATTCTCTGGAATATACTCTTGCATATGTGGATTTCCTACCTTCAATGTGATAGTAAAACATCCAGGCTACCTGGGGTGACCTCCTTCCACCTCCCTCAAAGGTTCTAGGAACTAGAATCTAAGTTATAAGGATCATGTGTGGTTACACCATGACATCTTTGGTTTTCTGGGAACTTTGTGTATCTAATGCATCTAAATGTTGTGTCAAAATATCCATTATGTGGACCTAGATATTACTAAAGAAGACCCATACCTGACAGAACTATCTCAAGCCTCAAAAAAAAAAAACAATGTACATGCTTCTCTCCATAGGAAGTGTAATCAGATAGTGTTATCTGAGGACCCATTAGAGACCACCTAGCTCAGAAGTTTTCTTCTCTATCTCTAATATAGTCACTGAAATTCCTTCGTTTTCATTCCCCTTCCTTTTTTACTTTCTCTTTCTCATTCAGTTATTCATCCAGATGATCTTTCATGTGAATGGTTGTATCTTGGTGAAAGCAGAGATCCTAGTGATCTTGATCACCATTGTTACACTAGCACTTGGGACATGTAGCAAGAACTCAACACATTCTTTCTAAATAAAGGTTTGAGTGGACATTTACTGAAGTACCTATTAGGCTCTTGATTCCTTAATCCTTAGATTGTTTCCCAAACTTATGTTATTTACTGGGAAAGGAGAAAGGATTTCTTTTCCTCACCCAGTACAAGATTATAAACCTTCATGGTTTGAACATAAGGGGTGCCCCAAAAGCTCCTGTGTTAATGCAGAAATACTTAGAAGTGAAATGATTAGATTAGGAGAGATGTCTCCTAATCTGCCCATCATAGTTTGAATGGTCTGACTGGGTGGTAACTGCAGGCAAGTGAGGTACTGCTGGAGGAGGAGGGTCTCTGGGGTGTGCTTGGAAAAGTGCATCTTTCATCTGGCTCTTTCCCCTTCACTCTCTCTGCTCCCTGGCTGCCATGAGTGGAAAAGTGCTCCTCCACCAAGCTATGATGTTCTGCTTCACTTTGGACCCAGAGCAATAGAGTCAGCCAACTGTGAACTGAAACCATAAGCAAAAATAAACTTCCTCCACTAGGTTGTTCCTGGCAGGTAATTTGGTCATAGCAATGAAAAGTTGACTAACATTGTAATTGAGACTTCTATAATAAGAATAAATTAACAAGAGGAAAAGCACTCAAATTTTTAAAATGTAAGTTTTATGTGACATGGGAACTTTCAGAAACAGGGAAATATTATATTTTTACAGACAGTTATACAGACGTATGATTGGAGGAAAAAAGGATGTGATCTGTTGAGGGCCACAGCCAAGTGGGAATAACGGGAATAACGCCTGGCATTTTGCCAGAGGGAATGGTTGAAAGGTGATGCCAGCAAGCCATTGAGATGATGATGGTTAGTTAAGCTGTGTATTCAGTTGTATATTAGACCTTTGCTGCCTGGCAATAGGGCGGCTCTTGCTGCCTCTGGCGACCGCTACTTTGGAGTTCCTGTTGAGTTCTCGGTTCCGAGAGAGTTGGGGCGGAGCCCGATGGAGAACTGGGAGAGTTCCCGGGGAGTGTGCATGGAGTGCTGGTGGAGTTCGGGAAATAAAGTTTCCTGTTTGAACATACAAGTGCTTTGTGGCGGCTCAGTGATTTGTGCCCAGCCAGACTGCGGCAGTGATCTAATGGTAATAAGTGGAGAGAAGCATACCAAGGCTTGTTTGTTCAGGTCCTTTTTGGCATCCCTGTGTGACATTCCTCTCTTCATGATATAGGGTAAGAAACTTGTCACATAATGGTCTTAAGGGGAGAAAAATGGGAAAAGTCCAGAGGGTGATCCTCCTGTAGTTTAGGGCAGGATTTAAGGGTCAATAGTATAGGAATATCAGAGATCTTCGGTTTGTGCTGTTTTCCTAAAGGCCAAATGCTGTATTCTGGGATTGCCTTATCATTGATACTGCCTTCTGGGTATTCTCCAGATCTGTAGGCTACTTATTCTTCTATTTCTTTGACACTTTTATTTAAATTGACTCTTCTGTATACTTTGCTTTATCTAAAGCAATATCTATTGACTGGGAATGGTTGCACACACCTGTAATCCTGGCCGAATCAGGAGAATCACAAGTTCAAGCCTCAACTACTTAGCAGACCCTGTCTCAAAAATTAAAAAAAAAAAAGGTGGGGTAGGGCTGGGAGTATATAGCTCAATGGTAAGGATTCCTGGTTACAATCTCCAGTACAAAAAAACTTAACAACAACAAAAAAAATTGTCAAAACAATATCTGTGAAATTACAGATTTGCTGGCTAGTTATAAATATTTTTTTAAACTTTCATTAAACTTGTACCTACTGAAAAAAAAAAGACGTTTGTATCACCTCAAATCATACTAAGGCCTCCATTAAAATGCAAGTGATATCTGTGATGACTTTAAAATATTATTGCCCATACCTATTAGCTCTGAATCTTGGGGGGGCGGATGGAAAGGAGACCCAAGTTCTCCAGAGGAAGGGGTCTGATTCAGGGGATGAGGTGGACCACAGTGGGTAGTGTGGAAGTGTCTGCAGTTTTTGGTTTTAGCTCTTTGAGACTTTGATTGGATAAGTCATTTTCAAGTTAAAAAAAAGTACTTGAAAAGGGTAAAGAATCATTTATCTTCAATAATAACTATAAGGCAGTTGCACAAAATTTTTAAAATTTACATTATTATTAGATCAGTAAACAATATGATGTTGAATGCTAAAAAGTAGTGTTATCATTTGGGTCTCAAATATATCTCAAAGGCCCATGCATTAAAGGTGTGGTCTCCAGTTTGACACTACTGGGATGTGAAGGAAACTTTTAAGAGGTGGGGCATAATGGGAGGTCTTGGGTCATTTGGGATGTGGCTTCAAAGGGGATAAGAAGAGCCCAACCTTTCCTCTTTTTCAGGCCTTTCCATGAGGTGGATGGGCCTCCTTTGCCATGCACTCCCACCATGATGTGCTTGCTTTACCACAGGCCCAAAGCCATGAGGCCCACCAGTCATGGATTGAAATTTCACAACTGTGAACCAACATGAACTTTTTCTCTTTTTAAGTTGACTTATCTCAGTAATGTTACAGTAATGGAAAACTGACTAACACAAATATGAAGGATTTACAGGAAATGAGATACTGAAGAAGTATCTCATTTCTTCATTCTTTCAGTTATTCAATAAATACTCAATGAAGTTCTAGCCCCATTACTAGGTATCAAGAATATGAAAGCAAAAAGACATAGTGCTTCCCTTTGTAGTCTAGCAGGAGAAACAGTTACAAAACAATAACACATAGGTTTATTACAGCAGTGGTCCTTAACACAATGAAATCACAAAGTACAAAAGGATAAAGATAATGTACCACAGTGGAATTAACTAATCTGAGGAGAGCATTCTTGCAAAAGTCACATTTAAATAAAAAATAAATAAATAAAATAAAAATATATAAAAAATAAAAAGAAATCTGAAGTGTAGCAGGACAAAAGGCCACAGAACCCAGAAAATTTTATGCAACAACGCATGGAGAAGAATTCCTAAGTATAAAGAATTGAAAATGGCTGGGTGCAGTGGGTGCACACCTATAATCCCAGTGGCTAGGAAGGGTAAGACAGGAGGATCACAAGTTCAAAGCCAGTCTCAGCAACTTAGTGAAGTCCTAAGCAACTTGGTGAAACCCTGTCTCAAAATCAAAAATGGGCTGGGGAATGTGGCTCAGTGGTTAAGCAACACTGGGTTAAATCCCTGGTACCACACCCCCAAAACAGAATTAAAACTCTAGTGTTCCCCACTTTTCATAGGAATTCCCTTTACCAAAGAAAAGAACAACATGGGAGACATAGAATTAGGGTTTGTGAATGTAGGAAGGCTAGAGATGTGTTCTGTGAATGTGAAGATGGCACTGCCCAGCCCATGGGGCCCCCAGGTCCTACTAGAGGTTCCCCTGCTAGGTCATTTAGCAGAAGTGACCATTGGCAGGTACTAGTGGAAACAATAATTATTCTGTTCATAATTAACTGGCCTCCTGGTGCTTAGTTCCTCAGGATGTTTCAATGTATTTATTTTTCTTTGGTTGATTTTTTACAACAGGAATTACATATTGATTATAGACAAAAAAGCAAATAGAGATTGACAAAAGAAAAGTTAGATAACAGCCATTATCTCACAACCCAGAAAATGTTAACAGGCATAAACCTTTTGGGGTATACCTATATAGAGCTGCAGATATTGACAAAAAAAAATTAACTTGATATTTTACTGATAAAACACTGTTGGTAGTTGCTTTTATAATTTTTCCTGCTTTTAGCTTTCAATGGTGACTTTTTTTTTTTAGAATGAACTTTAGCCTTCTGAGACAAATGTCCTAAAAAATCAATTAAGATTACTCATCCTAATAATCCACAATTCACAATCCCTTTGAGCAGAAGTTGTTAGCCCTGGGGATTAAACATAGGCCCCATCTCAGTGCCATTGCAAGTAGCTGCTCATGTGGACAGAGGTTTGGAGACTGCTGAGGCTGGGCAGCATTTTTGCACATTTGCAAAGGAAAGAGTCACTTAGGATTTTCCTCTTCATTTCTCCTCAGTTTCCAGAATCAGAGAAATAGTAATATTCTCAAGCAGAAAAACTACTTTAACTATATTTGGTAGGAGTTCAGTATTTTGGAGGCTGTCAGAAAAAAATTCACTCTACAGAAAGTAAATCTGTGGTTTAAGGAAGATGAGTTTGAACTCCTGGCAGCAAGATAACTGTGCTGGAGTTAGGACACAGGATGAAACTCCAAGCTGCAGTTGTTTCTCCTGTTTTGTGCTTGCAAGGTGGTTTATAATACTACCATACTATCGGGGTGTTTAATTAGATGGCTCTCCTACCCAACATCTGGGTGCTTTCTACTTGGCACCCCCTAACATCCAGAGACCATTAGGCTCTAAACTTCCAGACCACATGGCCTTTCAGGGAGAGAGCTGGATGTAGATGGAATTATCTGAAGATTTGTGCTAGTGAAAGATTTTTTTTTTTTAATGAGCACGATGCACTTAGCTAACATATTAGAGAAGGTGATTACTATCTTGCTTTTGCATGCCCCGTGTTTTGTTTCTCCAAAACAAAAACAACTAAAAACAGTTGAGGTATGTATTGTATGTGTTTACCTAGATCCACTATAGTAATTAATAAATATACTTTGGGCATTCTTTATGTCTGAGCATTATTTTATTTATTATCTTATTTAATTCCAACACAAACACTATAAAATAGGTTCTATGGTTTGCTCCATATTACAGAAGAGGAAACTGGGTCAGGTCAAAATTTCCCCCAATCCGTATTCTTAACACCAAACTCGCCTGGTCGTCCCAACTTACTTTGTTTTGTCCTTGTGACATTCCTGCAAGAGTACAGACTCTCTTGTAACATGGGAGAGATGAGTCTGGAGTTCTGAGTGATTCTTGGAGAACTGGAGAAACTTTGCAAAGCGTACTACCAATCATTCTACTCTTGGGAACTCACGTTTCTGGGCTTCTAAGACCAGGACAGAATGATAGGTTTCACTTTAGACAATCAACTTGGAATGGAAACAATGTGTACAAATTTGTGGTGCTCAAAGATGATTAAACAAAAAAATTTAAAAAAAAACAACCATGATTTAATAGAAGTTGCAGTTTCACTTTCAGGCTGAGACATCTTGGAGAGGAAAAAACACTAGAGCAGAGTCAGGAGACCTGGTTTGTGCTGTTCCATTCAGCTGTCTGGCCTGGGTCAAGCTCTTCATTTAAGTGAGGCTTGATTTCTTCATAGGTTAAATAAAAAAGGCTGAATCAGATCATCCTCATTCTCTCTGGGTTCTAGGAGTGGGAGATGTGTCTACCTCTGCTATAGCTGGGAAGTTGCAGAAAGAGAGCGCTCTCTCCTTCTCTTCCCCTCTCCCTTTTCTCTTTGCCTCTCCTATTAGGAAAAGGCTTCTGAAAGGGCTCTTTGAGAGTCAAGGTAAAGACAAACTTGTCCTTTAGTCCAGAGTGGAGCATCACAAACCCACTAGTTGTAGAGGTCAAGTAAAAGCAGCACCTCCACTCTCACTCCCCACCCCACCACCTACTCACAAAGAGGACAGGGCCCATGCCATGCTCAATGCTATTTTTTTAAAAAAAAATACTTATTTATTTATTTATTTACTTACTTACTTATTTGGTGCTAGGGATTGAACCCAGAGATGTCTTACCACTGAGCCACATCTCCAGCCCTTTTTAATTTTTTTTTTTTTGTTTTGAGACAGGCTCTCATATAAGTTCTTAGGACCTTGCTAAGTTGCTGAGGCTGGCCTTGCATTTGTGATCCTCCTGACTCGCCTCTTGAACCACCAGGATTACAGGTGTGCACCACCACACCTGGCTGTTGTTCTTAATCCTATTCTGATTTTCCCATTTTGATAGACAGTGACATAGAAAAATATTTGTCTATTATGAGGAAAACCAAATAGGCACATTTTGCAAGTTAAATCGTGCACAGATAACTAGGCGGGCGGTAGACTACCAGTTCACTTCCTGTGCTCTGGAGGTTAGGCCTCTTAGATCAACAAAGTGACACAGTTTTAAAACCTTGAGGAACTATTGCATTGTGGTCATGCTGATCATTCATATTCACCCAATAGTTTCCTTATGTCTGAGATCTGGCCTCCTCAAAAGTGCCTAGAGTCATTCCCAATTAATTGTGCAAAAGGAGGAAAAGAGGGGAAGGGAGCTTGACCCAGACAACCCATGAGCAATTCACACTGATTTTGGAAGTCTTATTTCCTGGAATCTCATATTCCTTCCTGGTGTAGTACTTGACACATATCTGGACCCTCAAAAAGCATTCATGAAATGTGAGTATGGTGGAGAAAAGAGAGGTTTTTAATAGAATAGATCAAAGAGCCCTAGACTAGAAGACTACATCCTGTGTCAATGATTTAGGTAGCCAGTTGATAGCAAAACTGGGCCTGAAACCCAGGTCTGCCAATCCCAACACAGGGCTCATTCCACAATCTTCACCCTGTGCACTTTAGTTCTTTTAATTCATGCAACTACAAACCAATGGTCTCAGGATGCTTTTTCATGTTCAAATTGCATGATATCATCTCACAATTGAAAGAGGTGCCTGCACCCAACAGGTAGAGTGTGATTGCTGCAGCCACACAGACCCATTTCTTCCCTTTCTGTTGGTAAATGTGGACATGTAGATGGGGTAGACAAGACATGAGGGAAAGAAGAGCTCTCTCTTCATCCCTCTATTTGTCCAAAGCTGGATTCCTCTAAGTCTGCACAATGTTAAGCAGAAGCCAAGTTGCTAGCCATCTCTGGCATCTTCTTAGAATCTTCAGATATAATGCAAAATGTTTTAACTGAGAACCAGAAACCTCTCAGGTTTTTCATCAGCAGAAAGTAAAGTCTCCTCTAGCCTCGGATTTGTTCAACTCACTCACCCTCTGCTTCTTCTTCCCTTGGTTTCTCTCACTGAAATATCATGAAGAATAGTATTTCTACATTGTTAGAGAAACACAACCTGAATATTTTGGTGTACTTTGGTGATGTGCAAATACATGTAACTTGAAGATGTTAAAGAATAAAATTACTTGTACTAATAAGAATCAAATCAATATTAATGTTAAGGTTCTTAGAAAGTAGCTGTTTGATTTTTTTTTTTTTTTTTTTTGTACCTGGGATTGAACTCAGGGGCACTAGACCACTGAGCACCATCCCCAACCCTAGCCCTACTTTTGGTATTTTATTTAGAGACAGGGTCTCATGGAGTTGCTTAGTAAGACTTTGCTTTTGCTGAGGCTGGCTTTGAACTCATGATCCTCAATGCCTCAGCGTTCTGAGGCCTCTGGTATTACAGGTATGCACCACTGCGCCTGGCTTTGAATTTTTTTTTTTTAATAATTCATGTCCTAATGAGGCAAAGTACTCACTTCATTAAGAAATAAATAAAAAAAAATTCCAGGGTTTTTCTGGCTGAGTATTTTTATCTCTAGCTCTCTATTTCTGTTATTATTATGAATAATTCAAAAAAAAGAAAAAATAAATAACCATGTACTTGTTTCCTATATTTCACAAGTTGTTAACCTGTTCCTTTAAATGGTTCACCAAATTCTTCATGCTAGAGTATTTAAAAGAAAATTACCAATGACGTGGCTTTCCCTTCTAAATATTGTAGCATGCATCTCTAGAAAACAAAAACAGACTGCTTCCCTTGTAACCAAAATATCATCTCACCTGGTAGAATCGTTGGAAATGACTGGATGTCATCTGGTAGCTGGTAGCTGTTCAACATCTCACTTCTCCTCAAAATGTCTTTAATAGTTTGATCAAACTAGAATCTAACCAGGGATTGCACATTACATTTGGCTAGTATGCCTCTTATGGTTTTTAAAATGTAGAACTAAATTATACATGAAAAGGCAAAACTAGAGAGGGACTATGAAACAAGAACCTGGAATTGATATATCAAGCTCTAGTCCAAGCTCAGCCACCCACCTGCTACCTGCCAATGTGAGCCACTTTGATCTCAGCAGCATAATTCATGCATTCGTTCTTACACTTCACAAATATGTGTCAACTATCCAATATGGCCTTGTTCTAGGAAGAAGTCAGCTTCCAAAAATAATAGAATTCCATAATTATAACTCTTGTGGATTACCTCTGCCAGGATCCACCTCAGAAACCTCACCATTTTCATGACTTAATCTATTGAGGATACAAGGCCATTTATCCTCTAGAATGTATCACAATTCTTGAATTATCTGGGGATCCCCCCACCAAGGATATCATTCATCTTGTTCACCCTGTATTTTTTTAACCTGGAAGTATATGCAAAGGCTTGACTAAATTGGGGTGATATTTTTGGCAAGAATGTTTTGTAGGTGGTCCTGGGTACTTGGTACTGCACCTCATCAAGAAGTATATGGAATGGAACCACCATTTGACCCAGCTATCCCACTTCTCAGTTTATAACCAAAGGACTTAAAATCAGTATATTACAGTGATGCAACCACATCAATGTTTATAGCAGCTCAAATCACAATAGCTAAGCTATGTAACCAACCTAGATCCCCTTCAACAGATGAATGGATTAAAAAAATCTGGTATATATGATGGACTATTACTCAGCCTTAAAGAAGAATAAAATTATGGCATTTGCCAATAAATGGATGGAGCTGGAGAATATTGTGCTAAGTAAAATAAGCCAATCCCCCAAACCAAAAGCCGAATGTTTTCTCTGATATGTGAATGCCAGTTCATGGGGAGAAGGGTGGGAAAGAATAGTTATTTTAGATTAGGTAGAGGGGAATGAAGGGAGGGGAGGAGGTAGGGGTTTGGAGGTAGGACGGATAGTAGAATGAATCAGACATTATTACCCTATGTACATATATAACTATATGACCAGTGTGATTCTACTTCATATACAACCAAAAGAATGAGAAATTATACTCCATTATATATGATGTATCAAAGTGCATTCTACTGTCATGTATAAATCATAAACAAATAAAAATTTTAAAAAATAAGTATATGACATCTGGCTGTCTTGCTTTTATATGCTAAGACTGATTATGGTTTTGGATGTGATGGCCTGATGCCCCAGTGTGCACAAACAGTGGCTTGTGAACAACTTGGGGAGGATGATGGGGGTAGTAGGGTAGTATGTTGATATCATATCAACCTGATTCCCATGTTGTCCATAGATGATCTTTGCTCGAATCTTAGTTCTTGAGGGACCCTGGTGATTCTAATTTCATCAGTCTGCAATAGTTCATGGCTGACATCCTGTAACAAAAGACAAGAGAATGCATAACACGTTTATTTAGCCAAAGCCTTACATAATGTGAGAGGCTTTATAAATGCAGACTCCAAGTACTGAGGAGCATCTGTGTATCTTTATGCTTAGGTGTGATGAGTGCTCAGTCATTGCCATTGGACAGCAGGGGAGGACTGATGGTAATGAGGTATGCTGAAATACCAAGGCCTGTTTGCTCAGCTCCTTCTTGTTATCTCTGCATCTTCATTCCTTTCCTCTGGGTATGGGACAGGACACATAGGTCTGGACACATCGACAGGGCTTCATGGTCACCCTATGAGTTCTGACTGAATCAGAACATAATCCTTTCATTTATCAAGTTCCAGAGTAAGGAGAGGGTGCAGTGCTTATTCTAGTGATAACAAATGGGGGTTTGTTTGCTGCTTTGCTTCCTGAGTATCATTAGGAACACAGGAATTTTTAGATATTCGATGAGCTTCAATCCATTACAGTCCATTATTCATTCTGATGCATAAATTGTCCCAACTTTATGTGAGTGTCCCATTGGGTTGGGTCAGTGTTTAAAGATGAAAATGATGGAAAGATGTTTTCAGCAGAAAACACACCCAAGATCTTGGTGTCAGTCTGCCCTTGGGCTGGATGTGGGGTGAAGAGGGCCACGTGCACTGACTTGGGTTAATGCTCAAAAGGTAAGTCCCAAAAGTCTCAGTGAATAATGAAAAGCAAACTGCTGAGTGAGTCTTTGAATGTGCCTTCCCTCACCAGGCAAATAGGGCAGATTTACTCATCCGTGGCTTCCCAGAGATGCAGCCAGGTAGCTAATTTAGCAGGTGGGTAGACAATGACTCAAATCTATAAAGGTAAGTCAGAACCGAGGCCTTGAGTGGGTTTCGGTTTTCATCCTATTTCAGCTGTTCTCCTAACTGAAGTTACAGCAGCCAAATCAAAATGATCTCAGCATTTGAGACACAGTAGTTGAGAGGGAGGGGTAGAGTTGAGAGGAGCTGAGAAAAGCAGGTGTTGAAGAAAGAACACTGTCTTCCCTGGGTACTTATCAGCTGAGTAACCAAGGCAAGGCAGATAGCTATCTTCTGTGGGCAGAGGCAGAGGTGATGAGCAATGCAGTATAGAATTGGACTAATTGAAAGGCTTGTTACTGTTGGATAATAATGGTAGGAGGACATTTGCCAGTTGTCCTAGGGAATGTATCATGATTCTGGAATCATATGCTGTTTTTCTTTTGTAGTATCATTTATCTTGTTCTTTTATGTTTTGCATATTATGAAATTTCCAAGTAGGACCAAAAGCTTGGTTAAATTCTGGTGAAATGTTTTTGACAAGAATATTTGGGAAACCTAATTACCTTTTAACCTGAAATAATGGCAGTAGATCATATTTATTCACTACTTAGATAATGTTTTCAACTATCTCTTTGAAGTAGGGACTGGTTTTGATATCCATTTTACAGTTGAGGCACAGAAAAGTTAAGTGATTTGCTCAAGATCACATAACCAATAAATGACAAACAGAATTTGAATTTGAATTAGAGCTCCAAAGTTACATTTCTTAACCATTCTGCTGTGGATGAATACTTCCTAAAGAAATCTATAATAGAAGCCTACATCATTTACTTTCCATAGTGCACATTTGAATTTTTAAATTGGGCTTCTAGGGAGCAGAAGAACATTGGTGATGTTTTAGGCAACAATATTACTAAAGCAAAAGTTTTCCTCCAAGATAGGCTCTGTATATCTTTTTTTTTTTAATTTGTGCTATAGTCATCTTCTCTAGTGGGTATCTGGAGGGATTAGACCACCTGCCTAGAAAAGCAACACTAATGCTGTCTGTCATTTGCTATAACTTGGAACAACCAATTTACACACTTTGGATGGCTAGATCCCCCATCCCAGGGCCAAGGACCTTACTTGGGGCAGGATAGTCTAGTGATTACACACTTAAGGCATGCATGAGCTTGAGTGGGGCTTTGCAGCTTAATTTGCATTTTACGTTAGGAGAATCTGTCTAGGGTAGCTTTAAGTGTGTGAACTTGAGAGTAAGGCTGCGTACATTTGCAAGTGATACACACAAAGCTTGGTGCACGGTAATCACTCAGGAAAGGCCAGCTATTGTTATTGGGATGAATGGCCTTCTTAGCTCAAAAGTGGGTTATGAAGAGAATCTTGGGGCTCTTCTCTAGAGATTGATAAAACCAAGAAATGCTAGGCCAGAGATTCCCAAGGAGGGTTCTGATACCACCTGCTGGGTGCAACCTACTCCGGGTGGGATGCAGGGTATTCATAACAATGACAAGGAATTCCCCTCCTTCGGTCCCTGCACACGTGTTACACCTGTGTCTTGGGACAAGCTGGTGTTAATCCCCGCTCCCCCTGCCAAACAGCAAGTGTCTTTGAAGTACCACTTCCTGTGGATTCTTCCTGCTGTGCAGCTCAGCATCTTGAAAAGAGCTTTGAAGTCTCACTGACCGGCTTGCATCCCATTCTCCCCACAGAGGAACTGTGTGACTTTGGACAAGTTACCCAGCTTTCCTGAGCTTCATCTTCCCCTCTGTAAAAGAGAATCAATCGCATGCGTCATTGTGAGCACTTAGAACTGACAATATATAAAACAGTGCCATGACCACTGGAGGCTCCCTCCTGTGGCCACCTCGTCAAGCCACTGAGCCTCCTTAAGAAGTGCCCAGGAAAATGGATGTCGTTTTTATTGCTGTTTTTATCAGCAGAAATGGGACCTTAAAACAGTGAATTTAAAAATCTACTTTAAAAAAAAATCTGCTGAGTCTCCCCCCACACATAACATCCCAAACAGAAATAAGAAAAATAATAGAACTGTGAATTATTGAATGAGATGATTCCATTGAAAGCACAATTTAGTCTTTTCAAAAGTAAAAGTTTGATCCTTTTCTAAAACATGTAAGATTGATTTTTAAAAAAATGCTTACTCTGCAGTAGTCAAATTCGTAGAGCAGAAAGTAGAATGTTTGCCAGGGCAGAGGAGGGAGAAATAGGGAGTGACTGTTTAATGGCTATGGAGTTTCAGTTTTGCAGGAGTTCTGTGGATGGACAGTGGCCACGGCAGTCCCACAGTGTGGATCACTGCACTGTGTATATAGAAGGGGCTAAGTGGCTAAATTTTAGGCTACCTGTATTTCCCCCAACATCTTTAAAAATTAAAATAAAATTTAACTGTTCAGAATATAATTGAGCACAGTTTTTAAGTTCCCTCAACCTTTGAGTCTTGGCCAGGAGGTTGGACTGGAAGCACATCTGGCACTGTGTTCTAGATTCTAAAAGTGAGAGACCTTTTCAGGGCCAGCGTCCCTGTGTGTGGTCCTCAGCTGCCCACGGAGGCCAGTGACAGGGCATTCCCAGGATCTGGACACTTTTGTTTCATTTCTAAACCTGAGCTGCCCAAGAGGAAGGAACCTATTTGCCGGAGGACTCTGCTAAAATCAGGTTTGGGAGAATTTTCAAGGAAATAGCTCCATAAATTGTGGGTAGATACAAAACTAACAGGCACATGAAAGATTTGTATTTTGAAAACAAAACCCCAGTGGGATTCTCTCAGCAGAAAATGAAAAGGTCTTCTTAACATTCAGTTGAACTATTAGAGCCATTTTTTGCTGCTGCAAGCACTAATGCAGGTACGGCCACTGCCACAGCCCCAGATTGCAGCACAGCAAATTAGCAGGGTTTTAACTTGGCTGCAAATATCAAGCTGGCTGCTTGTCATTATGCAAAAAGGACAGGGTGGGAGGGGGACCAGCACCTAGCGGCAAAGCACATTATAATTGTTTAAGCAGGCCCCACAAGTCATGCATTTCAATTATTTGTTCAAAGCAGCCTGCAATTAGGAGTCGCAAACAAGGCTTTTGAATGCAAAGTCAGACAATTAAAATGTTTCATGAGTGCATTAGAGAAAGAAGTTCTGAATTAGCACTTTGAATACACAAGACCTCTTTTTTTCTAATCTCTAGTCCCTTTCACTCATTGGGAAAAAAGAAAAAAACAGAAAGAAAGTG
The DNA here is from genome assembly GCF_047511675.1 of Marmota flaviventris. Taxonomy (NCBI): domain Eukaryota; kingdom Metazoa; phylum Chordata; class Mammalia; order Rodentia; family Sciuridae; genus Marmota; species Marmota flaviventris. The sequence continues at coordinate 106,734,198 of NC_092499.1, read as the reverse complement.
AAAGGGGAGACATTTTGGGCTGTAGTGCAGATGATTTGGGTGTTTACTTATTTATATCAAATGCTTGACTAATCCGGGGAAGATTGAACCATCCTAATCAGCCCCTCGTACATTTCAATGTCTCTTGTTACTCGCCGATAGTTCTTGTCCCAGCATAATGGCCCAGGTGCCAAAACCCCTCTCCTAGGGGGGTCTTAAATCACTTTAAGCATCTCTCCTCCTCCTTCCCTCACCACTCCCCATTCTTTCCTTTGAAGAAGCGGGTCTATTTGAACCAGTGATTTGTGACTTTCTAAGATTTAGGGCACAACCCCAAGCTGGTTGCTCGAACACGTGGGATAGAGGGAACCGGTACACTGTGCAGTGCTGGAGATCAGGGAGGAGCGGTTCTGTGTTCTGGGGGTTCTGGGGAGCAGACATGCTTGCCTGGAGAAGCATGAAAAAAGACGCTAATTTGCCTTATTTCTTTGAAGGAAAATCAGCTGCTGAACTCCTTTCCCTCCCCCACCCACAGCCCCACCCACACATTCTCTTCCCCAACCCACAAATACCCTACTGACATGCAAATTTTATTTTATGATTTATTGTATTTTAGGGCTTCTTCGACATTTTTCATCGGACAGCAGACTTTTAAAAGAGGAGGTTATAGCAAACAGAAAGAAAAAGTGAATGTTATTCCTTCCACCTTTCTTCCCCCTGAATAGGAAGACTTCCTAGGGAGCGGTGTTTGTGAGCAACCAGCCAAGATCGCAAAGGTAGAGAGGGCAATCCAGAGCACTTTGTTATTCGTCAACGTGAGATTAAACAGGGAAGTTTGGACAATTTAAGATGAAAATTGCCAACATATCAGTTAAATGTGTGCATGTGTGTGCGCACGCGCCTAATTTGAGTGTCTAGGGGCTAGTAAATCTTAATTTATCATTTCCTGACTGTAGTTAATTTATGAAATATCATTTAAATAATTCTATTGGGTTTTTTTCCATAAAGAAAACAAATTTTAAAAATTATTTAATTCAGGTAGGGGAAAATTCCTTGAACAAAACAAAACAAACACCTTCTTACATGAGTATTTTGAATATTTCTTATGCTATTCTTTTCTAATTACTTTGTCTCCAAGCAGTCATTGAGAATTTAGAGCACTGTTAAAATGCCAAGAATCTGATAGGACTGATGAGCCTTTATATGATCAATATGTTCTATTAGTTGGAACATTTTAATGTTTTTCCACAGGACATATTTCCATAGGCCCACATAAAAATAAGTTGTTTTCTTTTTCAATTAGGCCATGAATAACTGAGGATATGGACATGATAAGCATTAACGTCATATCATTTTAATGCTTGGGATCTGCAGGGACAACAAAATAGATGCTTTCTTTCTTTAATTGGCACACTTTTGAATATCTGGCTTTCTTTTCTTTTTTCTCTTTTTTTTTCCTTAACAACTTTGACATTTTAAATTATCTTTAAAAAAGCCAAAGTATTGAGTTGAATCATTCTAGATTGATTGGCTTTTTGTAACCTAACCACATTAGTTTTGCCAATCTGTTTTTGAAAGTAGTAAATGCATTTTTTAAAAGGACTTTTATTTTAAAATCAAAATAGCTATGCATTCTCTACTACAGACTTGTTAAAGGTAATTTACAATAGAAAGGGTGGGGGCAGCTGTGGGAAGCCCTGCTTGAAATCTCACTTTGCTGCAACACTATTCTCCTTCCCAACACCCTTTAAAACATCTCCCCTGAGTGGGACCCTTAAACCTGAAGGCAAACTCACTGAAATAGATTATTTGTGCCTGCGGTCAAACCACTGGTGAATGGCAATGCGTTAAGAGTTGATTTCATGATTTCTATAGGCTTTGGCCTGCTCCTTTATTTACTCACTGGGCTTGTGAGTATTGGGTCTATAACTGGCTTCTTTTTCTCAAAAGAGGTGATTTTACCAGAGGGTGTGCCTCCAAGTTGTCCCGGCATAGCTGGAGTCCAACCTAAACAGCCTGAGAGCTAGTTCAAAGGCCTTCTTAAGTTGACTTAGGGAGAGAAAACAGAAAAGAAAGAACCCCCCCCCCAGCTTTTCCCTCTCAGGTGATTGTCGCTAGGAGATGTCACTCTGAGGGTGTCTAAAAGAATGCAGGTTGCCCTTCTTCCAAGCTGCTTTTTTGGAACTTGGGCCTTGGGCCTCAGATACCTGGTGGGTTATCTGGAGGACAAAGGGAAGCAACCAAGCTATCCCTACATCATTCCCACTTACATCAAACAGTTCGTTCCAGTTCCTTTCACAACCAAGAGGTGATGGGAATTTTGCCACTGAAATGCCACCATTTTGGGAAGGGAGGGCTGGAAGCCAACCAGCCCTTTGGGCATCTCAGTAGGAGGCAGAGAGAAGTTTCTGCTGAAGGACACCAGTACAAACGCCTTTTATGCGAGGGGACATGGGAATACTTCAAATCATCTACCTTCAAAAGCCAAGTGTTGGAGTCTGTGAAATGGAAAAACAAAGGTGTTCAGGGCTGAGTAGCGGGAGGAAGGCTTTTCCCAGCTGTAGAATTCAAGGATGATGAAAGAGAGACCCAACAGAATGTAAAACAAATTGTGCACTGGAGGGTGGAAAATACAGATTTGAAAGTTAAGTGTCTGGAACAAGAGAGATATGAGTCACTGGAATTTACAAGTTACTGTAGGAAACAAAGATAAAGAGATCATGAGGGGAGTAGCAGCGCCAGTAGCAAAATGGCATTTCGTTAACTGCAAAACTAGACGGTGGCAGAAACTGTTCATCAACTCAGGAAAGGGGTAGTAATTATGGGAGACAACAGCAGATAATAACATTTACGCAGGAACCTAGGGGGACAGAATCAGGTGTTTGGCAATTATGTCAAATGGGAGCACAGATTTTTTTTCTTCCCCTTCAGCATGGTAAATCAGAGGAAATTCGGACTGGAGGGCGCTTGGCATCCAGCAGGGGAGACAGGAAAGCGTGGTCAGCCAGGAGGCAAGGTGATCCAGCCAGGGGAAGCTGCTTTTCTCTGTACAAACTGCATGGCCCACTAATGTTGAGGTAGAGAACACATTTGGCTTTTTGAACTTCGGTGTGTGGATGTAACTATGTGTGTGAGGAAAAGTATTATGAACACCTGAAAACTGCTGCTTGGGTCCAGAACTAGGACATTGCCAGCCCCGTCTCACAGCCTTCCCAACTTTCTGTAACAATTCCTACTGTAACAATTCCTTTTCTTTTCTCTCTACTTTTATGACCTATGTATATTTCCCTAAACAATACAGTTTCACTTTGTCTATTTTGGAGCTGCATATATTTATATAGATAGAGATCAAAATGAAGTATTGAGGGAGTCTGGCATCTCTTGCTCAACATCATTTTTGTGAAGTTCTCTTGTGGCAGGCATGGTCTGTTCACATCCACTGCCAGATCACATCCCATTGCATGAGTGGGTCACTGTGTCTAATAGACATGTGTAAGGGATGTCTACTATTTATAGAGATTTTGGTTTGGGGTGGGGATTAGTAGCAAATCACCACTCCTGTGTTCTCTTGGGGCCCTCTTGGGCATGCCTGGACAGCATTTCCCATCTCCTATCGGTAAGATATGGGCATGGAGTCTGACCTGGCCCAAATGAACCTCACCTGGACTGGAGATGATCTCTGGGTGATCTTGGAAGTCATATGTGAAAGATGGTGGAGCTATAAGATAGACGAAAACAGGACTCTTCAATCACTGCTAGGATGAGAGCTGCCCAGGAAAGCCTCCTGGGTAGGAGTATCCACACAAGGCTAGTGTGGGAGTAAGAAATAAACTTTTACAAGGTCAAGTACCTGAGGTTTGGGAGTTAGGGGTTACAGAAACCAGATTATCCTTAGCTGGTATGGAGTTGTTTCTGGTTTGGGCAATCATGGAGACAATGCCACTCTGAAGTCTTAAATTTATATCCTGATGTTCACAAGTTTGCTTTCTGCAGGGACTACACTTAGAAGTGAAGTTGCTGGTTCAAAGATCATGTATGTCTCCAATTTTATGAGATAATTCCAAATAGCTTCCAAAATTTACTATTTCTAATTTATACTCTTCACCAGCAGTATATGAAAGTGCCTGGTATATATTGAAACCTGACTTTCTGATATGATCATAATTGTTAATTTTTGCCAAGTAGAGAGATATAAAATTTCCATTTCCTTGATAATAGATTTCTAACATTTTTGTGTGTTTATTGACCATTTTGATTTTCTGCTATGTGTATCTGTCCAGGTCTTTTGTCAAATTTTCTCTTGGGCTGTTTTCCTATTGGTTTATAGGAATACACACACACACACACACACACATTCTGTATAATAGGTTCTCATTAACCCTGTTTTGGTAATTAGCCTCACCCATTCAATGAGCTATTTTTTTTTTAGCTTTTATAAAGATATCTTTGGTAAATACAGTTTTCATGTAGTACAATTTATTGATCTTTTCTCTTATGGTTAGTATTTTTTTAGTGACTTAAGAAATCCTTCTCTAAGAATAAAATTATATCATTTACAAAAAAATGAGTGGAACTAGAGGGCATCATGTTAAATGAAATAAGCCAGACTTGGAATGTCAAGGGTCATTTGTTTTTTTCTGGAAGGAAAAAAATAAGATTTGAGGGCTGGGATTGTGGCTCAGCGGTAGAGCGCTCACCTAGCATGGGCAGGACCCGGATTCCATCCTCAGCACCACATAAAAATAAAGGCATTGTGTTGTGTCCATCTACACCTAAAAAATAAATATTCAAAAAAAAGAAGATTTGAATATCATATGCTGGGTGTGGTGGTGTACGTCTGTAATCCCAGCAGCTCGGGAGGCTGAGGCAGGAGGATTGCGAGTTCAAAGCCAGCCTCAGCAAAAGCAAGGTGCTCAGCAGCTCAGTGAGACCCTGTCTCTAAATAAAAAAATACAAAAAGGCTAATAAATATGACTCAGTGGTTAAGTGCCCCTTAGTTGAATCTCTGGTACAAAAAAAAAATATCTCATGAAAATAAAAGGTAGGTCAGTAAAGTAGAGGAAGGGAATTGGGGTAAGGAAGGAGGAGAAGGAAAGAGGAGGTCCTGGGGAATTAAATTGATCAAAGTATGTTATGTATGTGTACAAATAGGCCACAATGAAACTCACTATTCTGTATAATTATTATGTAGTAATAAAAAAGAAATATAAAAAAGAAAAAATAAATAAATCCTTCTCTATAAAGAACAAATTAAAAATAAATAAAGGGAAATGTATTATTTAAAAAAAAAGAAATCCTTCTCTCTCAGAGGTCATAAATATATTACCTCTATTATCTGCTAAAGTCCATAGCTTTGTCATTTGTATTTAGTTTTTTAAACTATCCAAAGTTATTATTTCATAATTTATGAGATAGGGGTCTGATTTCAATTTTCCCCAAACGATGCTGAGCTGTTCGAGCATTGTTAATTGAAAATTTGTCATTTCCCCACTTTGCCACTTCTATATCAAGTGTTCAGATGTCTGATTCTGTTTAATCTCTGCACCAAACTTGTTAAGAATTCTTTTCAAAATGCCTTTTTTTCTTTGTGGTATTATGAATTCAACCCCCAGGGTGTTCTACCATTAGCAATCCCCAAACCTTTTTATATTTCAATTTTGAAACTGGGTCTGACTAAATTCCTGAAACTGGCCTGAAACTGAACTTGATATTCTCCTGCCTCAGCCTCCCAAGCAGCTGGGATCACAGGCATGAGCCATCATGCCCAGGTCTGTCTTGAACTTTTTAAGCTTTTTACATCTCCATGAATTACAATCATCTTTAATTATCCCAAAATAACTGTTGAGACTTGAAGTGGGATATAATATTCAGGGAGAATTGACAGATTAATTGATTCTTCGAAGTCATTTTTATGGCTCATTTTTATGTAGATCTTTACTATTGTCAATTGATCTTTATGTATTGACTTTGTATCTAGGACTTTCCAAATTATGCTAACCCTAATAATTTATCTGTAGATTTTTTTTTAAAATTCTACTTGCAGAATCATTATCTATGAATAATGAGAACTTTATTTCTCCCTTTCTAAACTCTATATAACTTTTATATTTATTTTTCAAGCTATGTGTCACCTATTACCTCTGCTACAGGATTGACTAGGAATAGTTGTAGCCAGCCTCCTCGTCCAGTTTTCAATCTCAAAGGGAAAGCTTTTAATACTTGACTATTAAATATTATGTTTGCTCTAGGATTTCTGTAGATTATTTTTTCTGTCACATTAAGAAATTTCCTCCCTAGTTCTGGTTTGCTAAAAGTTACTATAATTATCAAACATTAAGCTTGCCCACTGGTATAAATATCCCTGCCATGTTTTATACCATAAGTGTTTCACAAAGGCTCTATGTTGAAGGCCTAGTCCCCACTATTGGGAGGTGATGGAATCTCTAGGAGGTGGGGCCTAGTGGAAGGAAGTTAGGTCATACAGAAACATGCCCTTAAGGGAATATTGGGGAGCTGGTCCTGCTCTCTTTCTCTCTTTGCTTCCCAACTGTCATGACCTAAGCAGCTTTTTCAGCACACACGCTCACCGTGATATATGGCACTGCCACAGGCTAAAGGCAATGGAGCCAACCAATCATGGATTGATATCATGAGTCAAAGATAAACCTTTTTTCCTTATAAGTTTATTATCTCAGATATTTTGCTACATTGATGGAAAGCTGGCTAAAACAACCCTACTTGATCATAATTATACATTATTATATATTTATAATATTATAGAATTCAAATATTATAGGATTTTGCATATAAATAATTTCTTAAGAATTTGTTTTGCATTAGTGTGCTGAGAGCCACAGAGCAGTCAGAGTGAAGCATGGCATTTTTGCCAGAAGGGAGTGGTTGAGAGGTGATGTCAGGGAGCCATTGAGATGATGATGGTTATGTTAAGCTGTGTATTCAATTGTATATTAGACCCCTGCTGTCTGCCTAGGGTGCCCCGCTACTTTGAAGTTCTCACAGGGATTCCTGGAGAGTTCGTGTTGGTTGGGGAAGTGCTGGAGGAGGGATTTTCCGGTTGGTGGTGTTCCTGGAAGGGCTGTGTGGGTGGCCTTCTCGGGAGTTCAGGGGATAAAGGAGTTCCTGTTTTGAACTTACAAGTGCCTAGTGGAGGCTCGGTTATTTTGTGCCCAACCAGACTGCGGCATTAGTGCTCATGAGTTTATGAACATGTTCATGTTCATGTTCATTTGCCTTTCTCATGTATGGTGCTTGTAAATTTTGGAATCAAAGTTATACCAGTTTCATATGAACTGAGGGTACTTCCTCTTCTTCTGGTCTCTGAAGGCTTGTGTAAAACTGTAATTACATCTTAATTATATATATATTTAATTAATTAATTAATTTGTTCTAATTAGTTACATATGACAAAATGCATTTTGATTTATAGTACACAAATGGAGTACAATTTTTCATGTCTCTGGTTGTACACAAAGTAGAGTCACACCATTCATGTCATCATACATGTACCTAGGGTAAAGATGTCCATCTCATTCCACCATTTTTGCTACCCCCTACCCCCCCTCCCTTCCCCTCCCTCCCCTTTGCCCTATCCAAAGTTCCTCCATTCCTCCCATGCTCCCCCTCCAACCCCCATTATGGATCAGCATCCACACATTAGAGAAATCATTCCAGCTTTGGGTTTTTTGGGGGTTGGCTTACTTCACTTAGCATGATATTTTTCAACTCCATCCATTTACCTGCAAATGCCATGATTTTATTCTCTTTTAATGCTGAGTAATATTCCATTGTGTATATATATACCACCATTTCTTTATCTATTCATCTGTTGAAGAGCATCAAAGTTGGTTCTACAGTTTAGCTATTGTGAATTGTGTTGCTCTAAACATTGATGTGGATGCATTACTGTAGTATGCTGTTTTTAAGTCCTTTGTATATAGACTGAGGAGTGGGATAGTTGGGTTAAATGGTGGTTCCATTTCAAATTTTCTAAGGAATCTCCATACTGCTTTCTATATTGGCTGCACCAATTTGCAGTCCCACCAGCAGTGTAAGAGTGTACCTTTTCCCCACGTCCTTGCCAACACTTACTGTTGCTTATATTCTTGATAACTGCCATTCTGAATGGAGTGAGATGAAATCTTAGAGTAGTTTTAATTTGCATTTCTCTAATTACTAAAGATGTTGAACATTTTTTCATATATTTGTTGATTGATTGTATTTCTTCTGAGAAGTGTCTATTACTTTTACACTTGATAGAACTTCCTGCAGAAGCCACTGGAGTGTTTCCTTATTAGATTTTTTCTTAAACTGATCTATTTATTGTTTTACAACTATTTAATTTTTAAATTTCTTCTTGAGTCAAACTTTTCCATTTATATAAATCATCAAACCAATAGGCAGAAAATAGTTCATGATTTCCTTGCTGTGGATTTTCTGAATATATGTAATGCTGTTCCCCTTCTCCATATGTTTATTTGTGCCTTTCCTTCTTAGTTTTTCTTTTCCCTCTTTGTCATTCTCAGCTGTGGCTTATCAATTTTATTAACCTTTTTAAATAACCAGTGCTTCTTTATTGATCTTCTCTATTATATACTTCTTATACATTTCATAAGCTGTATTGTAGTATTTAGTAATTTTTTTAGTAATTCCTGTTGCCTTCTTTGAATCTTTTATAGCTGTTATTATCTTTTCTTATGTTCAGTTAGTAAGAAGAAATAATAATGGCATCATTGGCTCTCTCATGGAGCGGAGGAGAGACGAAATATTACCTAGCAAGAACTCTCCTTAGAAGTTGTACTAATGGGGCTGGGATGTAGCTCAGTGGTTGAGTACGTGCCTAGCATGCACAAGGCCCCAGGTTTGATTCCCAGCATACTCTCCCTCCAAAAAAGTTGTACTCATGAAAGAATCACCATTGTATAACTCAGATGTCATTTTATTTATTTTTGACTTAGAAAGGAACACAGAAGTTTCTCTATGGTTTAGGGTTGTGGTTTTTGGTAACTGCTATTTTAAAAAAAAATTGAAATTAAGAAACTTAAGGGGAAAACCATGATTGTGGGGAAGCAAGAGATGAAACAAACCTATGAAAGCCCACTAAATAGTCATACATTCACTAAACTAAAACACAGAGACCACACTGTTAACAAAAGCAATCTCAATGACGTCTTACATATTTCTACCAGTAATACCGAAATCAAATCGTTGGTTTCCAGTGATAATTTCTTGTTCTATAGAATTTTTTTTTCAATTTCAGTAGAAGCCTTGTAAATTCATTGTGTGTGTATGTGAGTGTGTGTGTGTGTATCTGTCTCTGTGTATTTATAAATATGCATACTAAGCACTCTTTTTTTCCCCCTTGGGTCTCATATGTCTTTTAATGCCTAAAACTTTTTTGCATTTATAGTTCAGGAGTTATTGAGTTTACCTACCCTTCAACCCCTGTTTTTATATTTACTACTCTACTGACACTATTGGAATGCATTTATTTGTCCTTCCTTCCTTTCTTCCTTCCTCTCTCCTTCAAACATCTATTAAGAGCCCACTGACCAGGCATTGTCCCAGGGGGACAACAACGAACAAAACAGAGAAAAATTCTAGTTCTTTTGTAGCTTACAAATCTAGTGAGGGAAGACAGACAGTAACCAAAATAAATAAATAAAATGGAAATGTCAGTGCCATGGAGAAAGCAAAATCAGGTAACAGGGGACAAGGAGTGCCCAGGAATGGGAAATAGCATTGAGAGAAATTTGCAGTTCAAATGATGTCACCAGGGAAGACCTCCTAGGGAGGTGACATTCAAGTAAGACTTGAGAATGAGAGAGGCACCATGTGGCTGTGGGGAGTACAGGCAGAGAAAATTCCAGGAAGAAGGAACAAGTGAAAGTGCCAGATCATGGTTAGACTTGTGTTCTGAGGAGAATAGGGGTGGCCACAGGAAGGTTGTAAGCAGACATTATGGTGCAGAAGCATCACTCTGGCTGTTGTGTTGAGAGTCAGACAATAGAGGGTGAGGATGGACTCTAGAGGCCAGGAAGGCCCGTTCAAAGGCTGTTAGATGAGGGTGGTTCTGGATGGATATATGTTTTGAAGAGAGAGGACAGGATTTGCTGATGGATCAGATGAAGAATGTGAAACAAAGTGGAAAGTCCAGAATCACTCCATTGTTTTTTGATCTGAACAACTAGAAGGATGAAAAGCTAATTATACAAAGGGATGTAGCTATAGGAGTAGGCTTGGAAGAGGAGATCAAGAGCTCAGTCTTCAATATCCTACATTTGTGAAGTGTGTAATGCAACCATGTGTGTCAATTGGGCAATTCAGTCCACACTGAGGTACAAGGTGGACTGTTACTATTGATTAGGGAATTATAAGCATATAGATATTTTGTAAGGCTCTCTTATAAAGTTTTTTTTTCTTTCTGTATCACTGACTTTATCTCAATTTTTTTTTTCTGCAAACATTCACCTTCTCTCTTTTTACTTATGCCAAACAAGTATGACTTTGCTTCTCTGGAAATAAAATTCTCCAGGTTTGGCTAATACATAAGAAATAGCTCAAACATTCACACAGAATTATTGCTATTATTATTTTTTGTGGTATTGGGGATGAAACCTAGGGCCTTGTGTACACTAGGTAAGCACTGTACCATTGAGCTACATCTCCAGCCCCATACTGAATCATGATTTTTCTAGAATACATGCAAATTTTTCATAAGAGAATTATAAACTTAAAAAGGAAAACAGCAAGACAAATATGCAGTTATTAGTTATCTACAGACCTATTACAGACTTAAGACAATCACATAAGGAGTTAGAATTTAGAAACTCTAAACCCTCGAGCTCATTTAATGTTCTCTTTCTAATTTAACTTAATGACAGTTCTTGCTTATCTAAATGTTGGTTTTTCATTTTGCTTTGAGAAATGCTGTTATGTTCCTCATGGATGTTACTCACAGTCTCTGTTCCAAGTTTCCCTTTCCATGGCTCTAGGGGTCAAGCCTACCTTGCTCAATGATGGAGTTAAAAAGGCTCCTGGTTCTTCTTTTCTTGGTATTTACACTGTGAAAACTACTCATCACGTGCAGCTCTTACTCTTAGCTCTCAATAAGCAAACACTTTCAGATAAAATTCCCCTTATCATTCTCTTTTTCCTGATATTGGCCACATCAGAAAGTCAAAGGAAAGAACAAAGTTCTTTCTCTTCATCGTAATGATACGGCACAGATGATCTTCCTACCAGGAGTCATATTTGAAATATTTAAATATAAGATCATTTTATCA